>NW_026947500.1:8167500-8797500 GCF_034190915.1 Cavia porcellus | reverse complement strand
CACTCTGGCTGTGCGTCGTACCCATGCTAAGGGCGAATCACTTAGATAAGGAACAGAAAGAGAGCTGCTGTTGCCACTGCTTGAGGCTTGCTGGTTTTCTGCTTTCTGCCTGCTGTGAACTGTTTCTCCTCTGATGCCCCTCTGCTATGCTTCCCTGTGTTTGAGCCAGCTAAATATGGACTGAAACCTCTACAGACTGTGAGATAATTAAACATTTCCTCCATTAACTTTGGGTCACAGTATTTTGTCTCAGCAGTGAGAAAAATGTGACTAAGATGGTAACCAACTGTATTAATTTATATATATTTTTGTGGAAGCTTTTATGCTTTCACAACAACAGAATAGTCTTGACCAAAATCTGTGTGGACATATTTTCTAAAATATTTATTTTCTGAACTTCCCCTGGAAAAGACTTGTCTATATCATTCAAACATGTTTTTTACTAGTTCCTGGTTGGAATCACATTACTTCTTTGTTGGCAGACATGAAAATGAGCTATGATCACATTTTTTGCATGCTGATGTACAGGTGGCCAGTGAGCCCACTGTTTAGGTACATTCCTCTGGTAGAAGTTTAAATCTGACTGAACCTAGGCATGCTCAGCAGAGGCTTTATTGAAAAACAATTTTATCAATTTCCCAAACTTATGAATGATACAGCTTTCTCCCTAGTTACTGCTTCAGATCTCAGGTATCCTTGAGTATTTTCCTTTTATTCCCCGGAACAATACAGCACCAACTTACATGTTGTAATTAATAAAATATGTTTGGATTAAAAAAGTTTGGACTCAAATGCAAGCTCCTCTTGTTACTAGATGTGAAAACTAGAGGAAATTATTAAAGTCTCTATGAAACTGTATTTACCCATGTGTAGAAAGTAGCAAACATTACTCTCTTGATCGATTACAGGCTAGTGACAACGGAGTAAGCATAACTCATGTAGGTGTTTAGTATAGAACCTGATACGGAACAAAGGTTCATAAATGTTAGTCATTCTGTCAATATTAGCGTCATTAAATTGTGATTTTAGATAACATCTTGCTTCTTATTTTTCTCTTTGCTGAAAAATAGTTTATATAGATTTTCATAACAAACTACTAATGCCCTTCTCTACTCTTAGCATTTTAACTAATATTATAACTTACTGATGCATTATAGTCTCTGACGCATAATCCTAAATATTATGTAGCTTAACTACTCTAAGTTTCCTACAGAACGTATACCAAATTTTGGAATAACATTTATTGCTCTCCTGTGCAATTTTGTCTGTCACTCACTGCTGAAGCTCACTAAACTGACTAATCCTCCAAGATTTTCAACTCCATCCAATTATTAGATGAAGTATGTGTCATCTGAAGTTCACCACTGATATTCAGTATTAACTGTCACAAACACTGACACTTCAACAAGACATCCTTGGATACCTCTAGAAGTAAATTTCTCATACACTTGGGGAACACATCTAGCATTTTACCTGAATGTCAAATGACATTTTTTGTGCTATATTTGTTTAAGGCTTTTCTTTTTTATACTTGTTTACTTTGGGCCCAAGTCTTCTTCATGTTAGACAGTTACTTCCTTCACAATGTATTTTTTATTATGAAATACTTCACAAATTTGTGAATCATCCTTGCTCGGGGGCCATGCTAATCTTCACTGTATCATTTCAATTTTAGTACATGTGTCGCCAGAGTACCTTTGCACTGTATCTTAAGGTTCTTTGAATGCTCTTAGCAATGTCTACTACTTGAAGTCCCTCTGCAGCAATGAGATAAGAATATTAGATACTTGGTCATGGCACCATTTTTCAACTGCATTGATAAAATGGCCCCCATAGCACTTAGAATTATTTAGTAGGGAAAATATCAGCCAATAAATTGCTGTTATGCGAGGTGAAAAGCTCAGTTTTCTTTTTAAAATTTTCTTTAGTACATGTTTACAGTACATAATGATAAAATTCACCACAGGGAATTGGTACATATACATAACACCTTTTAATTCCTTTTAAAATTGTTTCTTCTGACTTTTTAATTTTTTTTATTTTAAAGAGGGTAGAACAAAACAGAACAAAGCAGATCAGAAGAAAATGTGACACAGATTTATCTCATTTTAATTTTTTTATTTCTTCTTTCTTTCTCTTCCATCCTTCATCTTCCTTTTTCTCTTAAGTTTTTCTTGGTATCATAAAATAATTTTTCTAGGAATTTTATAATTTACAAAGATAGAACTTATAACTTTTAAAAATGTGTGCGTTTGTGAACACAAGACAAGCAAGCTGGTAAGGAAACTACACGACCGCACATACTCCTGCCCTTGCTGATCTTATCATTTGCATTGGAAGAAAAGATTGAAATAATAAAATACAGAAATATAGTAAGACTGGACCAGATCCTATCTGTCACTGGTAGGATTCAGAAATGATCAGGGAGAGGGAGAGAAAGAATGTGAATCTGATAAAAGCCACCAGAGCACAACATCAATGAGGGCATCTGTATGATTTTAGGATTCTTTTCAGCCTGGTTCCTACCACTCCTAGGCCACGCCTTGCAGCTTTTTACTTGACTACACAGTGGTGGTTTTGTTCTGAGACAGCACTGATCCTAATCACTTTGATCCACGTTCTCATGCTAAGTGTAGATCAAAGTTGAGCCCATCCTGTGGAGTTGTTTTAGAAGGACACGTCATGTGTTTTTACTTTCTGCTTTTTCCGTCTCATTTCAGAAGATAATATTTGAGTTTCAAAAGCTCTCATCTTGTGACTGAAAATATTGGAAAAGGAATACAATTTTTGCTAGATAATTCACATTTTAATTACTTTGTTAGATACTACATTAATAACTCATTTGAGTTGATTTGCACACATGAAAACATTTTTAAATTGAGGAAGAAACAGTATGCTTTAAATGAAGAGTCAATGATTTTCATGTTAGTTAATGTATATTACATTTTAGAGCAAACAATAGATTCACATTTTAAAAGTGTCCTCTGTAACAAATTTAGGTCAAGAATATTAAACATTTTTCCCATTTTAGATGTATATGCTTACCTTTTAAAGAATCATTTTGTAATTGAACAGAATCAATTATCCACTGAAGAAATCAGAAAGAATATTTAATTAGTGGCTGGATATTATTGTTTATATTGGCCTGTGTAATAATCAGTTTTTTCAAAGAAGGAAAATGTATACAAGCTTCTGTTTTCTTTTATAAAGCTTAATTCTGTAAGACTTCTTGTATAAAATAGTTTATTCCCATACTTTGATGAAAAAGAGAAACTTTCCCTGTGCAGTTTATGCTTGCATTTTCTATCTAATCAGGCAAACAATTTTAATTAATTCAGACAATCGCCTCCATGGTGTCTGTGCCCTTTGGGACTCTTTCATTACGAATGCAAATGTGCTCCTAAAATAATGAGAATGTCATTACCCTGCTTTATTCATTGAGGTGGTCAGGAAGAGAACAAAAATTCATTTGATGGTGAGGTAATATTTTAATATACAGTAATGGAATTAACTTTGATATTTCTGGGCTTCATTTTCTTGCTCATCTTCAAACAATGTTCCCTGTGCACAATACTGAATATGATGAGAACAGGGATGTCAAGAAAAGATTAACTCAAAATCTTATTTTACATTGCAAATACATAAAATAAGGCTTTAGTTTTATTACGTTTGACAGTGAATATACAGATGTTAGTCTAACAATGCGGCTTACATAATGTTAAAAAGTATAAAATTGTAACAAAGATTTTGATTTTTAAATTTTAAATAGCTTTGTAATTATAAAATAGGGAATATCCTATTACTACTATACTTGGAAAGAAGGGGCTGTACTATAAGTAAATAGTGATTACATTCAGGAGCTTATCACAGTAACTTTTTGAGTGCTCGGGGAAATTATCTGTCACAAGACAGAACTTTATCATGAAAAGTTCAATATAATATTTTCACCTTATTTATTTTATTCATTCTTATTTTCACTAAAAAATTCTGATATACCTGTCACGTGCCAGGGGTGGAGATAACAGAGAAACTAGTCACTACGTTTGCATTAAAACAATAATCTCAATAACAATTGTATGATGGATACAAGTCTCAGTATTTAGGCATAGGAAGAAGAATGTACAAAGGTACAGAGACTGAAAAGAGCATCACCCCTTTGAAGAACTAAGTGACTGATACCTAAATATCAATTAGAAATGATGTCACAGATGTAGATTCAGGCCTGTAAGGCCCTGGAATATGGAACCTAGATTTTGTTCTATAGCAGCAGCAGAACTTACTAATCAAATATGGAAAACTACAACTGGACAATTTTACTGCCAAGTAAGTTTCAGTAGAATAAGAAACTATTTCATCTAAGTCTCTTTTCACACGTGGCTCATTCATCAAAATCATTATCCTTGAGAAAGACAAGACAGGATATACCATCAAAGGATTTCCCTTAGCTAAAGATTGATTAAGACTCAAAGGAGGGAATAAAATTACTTCATATATTTGCTGCAAAACCAACTGTTTTCTAATTTACAGGAAGTTGAAGACAAGCACAAGATATAAGTTTTTCTTAAACTTACTCTTAAAAGAACAATAGAAATATTCAGGCATTCTCTCTTTTAAGATCTTGAACTGTACAGCAAATTAGAGAAAAGTTTGTTTAATTCAAATGCTATTTTAATATTTACATAAATATATAAATTTATAGAGCACTAGTGCATTTTAAGGTAACCAGGAACATTTATAATCTAAAATGAGAGTCTCATTCATTGACATTACCATCTTACAGAGAAGGTCACTTAATCACATCATAATACTCATGACCTTCAGCAAAGAAAAGTTATCAGTATCAGTTCTCTTTTCTCAACATATCTGTCTTAGTTACTTTCTCATTACAAGGGTAAAAATACAAACACCCATAAGTTAAAAGAGGAGAGGGTTATTTTGGTTCATTGTTCACAGATGATTCAGTCTACAGCTGCCAAGACAAAGCAGCATGGCAGAGGGGCATGGAAGACAGGAAGAAGAAATCATGGCAAGCAGCAGGAAGCAGCAGGACTTCCTTCTTTCCCTTTTTATTCCATCCAGTCTAAAAGTCTATTGGTTGGTAACACACACACCCAGGATGAGTCTTTCCTCTTCAGTAAATCCATCATCGACACTCAGAATGGTGCTAAACCAATTGGCAGGTTACCCCAGTATCACACACCACGATTCAGTCATTACCCAAAGCGTCACCTATTAGCACTGAGGGTTTCAGGGGGCATCTACATATAAGCTAGAAAAGGTCTAATTTAATAATTGAAATTATCCAATGTTCCAAGGCAAACATATCATCTAGTCCCAAATGTTGACCTCTATCCATTATTCTTTATGTTCGACCTCATCACCACACTCCTGAATTTCTACACTTGGTGTACATGGTTCTCTAAAGAAGAAAAAACTATTCTTTATGCTATAGTTTCATGTGATAGCTAGACTACTTTAAAAATCTCTTTGATCCAGAACTCTGGCTCAATATCCTCTATATCAGATCTAAAAGTCTGTGTTTATGACCCTTGACAATCTGTTTGGAGTTACTGCCTTTCCAAGGCTCATCAACTGACATTCTCTTTCAACCTCAATGTTTCTTACAGCTTTCACATTTTCTTTAGCACTGTTAGCTCTGAATACCCTTCACTGTATGCCCCTTCAACTTCTACACTTACAAGTGGTTTTCAGTTCACAGTTTATCTATTTCCTCCAGGAACTCTTTTTAGACTCACTCAAACAATACCTACTGCATTAAATTTTTTCTCACACCCAAACAGAGCTCACCTGGAGAACCCACAGTGACTAGATGTTTCTGTAAAATTTTCCTCAATATATTACATTGAAGTTTATATGTATCTCTGTCTTCTAAACAGTATGTTGACTTCAAAAGTACAAATGTCAGCCACTGCACTGTCTCCAGTTCCTGGTGTAGTACTGCATAAATATGGATAAAGTACACAGCATATTTAAATTAAATCTTCCCTCTATTCTCTTTTTCAAATCTATGAAATGCTATTATTGTATTTGTAGAAACTGAAGCTTAGAGATTTGTTGCAGTGCTGGTAATTGGCTGGGCTGGAATTGAAATGAGGCCAGGGCTTATTAAATAATACAAAGTTCTCAAAGCTTAGCATAGTTTTCAATGTAAACCAACAAATTCATCAAGATATTTAATGTGCGTATGCTCATGTATTTCAAGCAAAAACTTTTTTTTCTTTTTTTGTTTTTGAGTGAATTAAACTGTTTTCATGATCTGATACCACACTCATAGCTTGAATGAGGAGCAAAGATTAAATTTAGGTAATATCCATAAAGAATATTCTTAATAAATTGATGAACTGGAGGCCTATTTTAATGTCAGATTTTAGATTAATTAAGACCCTTCCTGAAGTTACTACCACTCCTTATTCAAACTTACGATTTCTTCGGATTGTATTAGTTATTTCTTACTTTCTTATAAAACATATTAAAGCGCTGAGAATAAGAAGACTATATATATATATATATATATATATATAGTCCTCGACTTATGGATGAGTTCTGTTTCAAAAGAATGTTCATGAGCAAGATTCATTTGTAAGTCCAATGAAGTGAGTTTTACCTTTGACACAAACATACAATGTTAAACATCACCCTCCCCAATACAGTTAGTCCTTGACTCTACCGTACTCTTATACACTATCACACAGTATCTTAACACACAGCAGCATAACTAGGACAATGTCAGGTAGACATGGAAACTACTTCTGTGATTTGTCGGGATCTACAAATATTTGTAATGTAAGATCTCTGTGTCTGTGAAAGTTCACAACTTGAATGCTTCTAAATCAGGGATGTTTTTCCAATTGCATTTGTATGAAATAATTATAACAAAATGAAAATACTCTAATAATTGGTATTATTACTGCCTCTTGGATATCAAGAGTTATTAAACTAAATATTTCTCATTTGAGAAAGGCAAAGAGCATAGTGAAGGATGGATAGAAAGAGACCAGTGGACAGATGTCTCTGCAAGTGAGAAGGAGTCCAAAAGAGGACTGCTGAGAGGAGAGGAAGAGGGGAAGGGGAAATAAGTAGAAGAAAGATACACCATGAACAGAAACCTAACAGTGTAAATGAATGTGAGTATTATATTTTTAGCATGAGATAAGTTTAATACTAACAACAAAAATGAAGAGGGTTAAGAAGATTTAGACACAGAGGGAGGAAAGTGGGAGGGTAAGGGAATAGGATTAAAGAAATTAATCAAGCTGTATTATGTTCATGTACCCACTCCCCAAGATAATTGTAAACTTTACTACAAACATGTACCAATAATTTTTTAAATTTAGAAAATCCACACAGGAGAAAGTAAAAGTAGTAATCTTTCTTTGAAATAGTTACCCAGTCATGTCCATTAAGTTTGACTTTGAATATGGAACAATAATTTCTCATCTGTTTCTTCAAATTGACAGGTTCCAGATTCTGTAAAAACAAAATTTTAGCAGAATAAACAAAAAGTCAGAACTGGTAGTGTGTTTCTGTTGCTTATTATTGCCTTGTGCAGAGGATAAATGGAACAGAGAAAGTCTTTTAAATGATCTCTGTCTTTTGATAAATCATTAAGTCTGGTTCATTACTACTACAAACAACATCAATTAAATACACCAAACCAAAAGGAACATTCTCCAGTTCTGGCAATATCAAAAAGCATTCTAGCAATGGTTGTGGATTCAAGCAGTGCTTTCAAAGACATCAACCTATAAATAGTTAACAATAGCCCATGGAGTGTCAATCCTTATACCTGTCAAAGATTTAAACTTATTCTTAAAACTTTTTCCAAGCCACTTGAATTTTCAAACTAGAAAGGAGCAACTACAGCAAAGTGTAAAATAAGTCTATAAACAACAAACAACTACTGTACAACGTAACATTTTTCACAGCAGAAAAAGAAGTCAAATTTTTATGTAAAACATAATGAGAATATCAAAACAATGAAAATAAAATTACCATCATGATCCAGAAATTCTATTTGTGTGCATATATCCAAAGGTGTTATGGTATATATTTACAAATTCCTTTAAAGCCTCCTGTACTCACAAGTGGAGCTCCTTGAAGGTGATTGGATCATGCGAGTGTGATACTCAACAGTAGGCTCAGCCACTTGTGAGTTTATAGCTAAATGTGACATTGGGAGTTAAACCTGCTTAAAGCATGTGGGTTACCAGCAGCATGGCCTGAAAAGGGCCTAGCTTCCTCCCACTTCCCTGGAGTGCTCTCAGGCTCCTGCCATGTCATGAGCTGTTTTTTCCTCTCCAACGCCTCACTACCTGCTTTGGTACCAGTTGACTCTGGACTGAAACCTCTACAAATTTGTAAGCCAAAATAAACCTTTCCCCTTCTGAATTGTGCTTGTCAGGTAATGTGTCTCGGCAAAGAGAAAAATAACTAACATAAAATGATAGGATAATTTTTATAGTCATATTCATAGGAATATAATATTCACAATAGTTAAAACATTAAATAAAGCAACTCAAGCATCCTTGAATCAGTAAATTAATAAGCAAAATGTGGGGCTGGGGATTTAGCTCAGCGGCATAAGCACCTGCCTTGTAAGTAGGCGCTCGTGAGTTTGATCCCTGGTACTGACAAAAAGGAAAAAGACAAAAAAATTAATAAGCAAAATGTAATACATACATGTAATAGAATGCTATTTTTTCCTTGAAAAGGAAGGAAATTTGGACATGTGCTATGATGTGCATGAAAACTTAAGAACATGCTAAGAGAAATAAACTAGTCACAAAAGGAACTTAAGTTTAGTCAAAATCACAGCAATAGAAAGTGTAATGCTATTTTCCGGAAGTGGAATGGGTGGCTGGGCAGCGGGGAGAAATGGGAGTTTCCTTCCCATTTATTAATAGTTTCAGTTTATGTTAATAGTTTCAGTTTTACAAGATGAAAAGAGCCACATGGAGAGTGGCAGTGGCTGCATGACATTATAAATGTATTGAGTAACTCTAAACTGTAGACAATAATGGTTAAAGTGATAAATTTTATGCTATATGTATTTTATCAGAATTTTAAAAAGTAATGAAGTCTCCATTGGGTGCTTTAAGATCATTAGATCTTTTGAGAATTACTCTGAGTATCTTTTTCTTATCTTCTATTTGGTATGATTAATATTAGTGTTAAATTTTATTACCATAATATAGTATCAAAATTTGAAAGCAAATACTTCTCAATAATGATAAATTACTACCATATATATTTTAGTCTTTTTTTTTTTTTGTACTGGGGATCAAACTCACAACCTTGTGCTTGCCATGCAAGTGCTTATGCCACTGAGCTGAATACCCAACACTTTACCATATGTATTTTAAACATTTCTTCAGAAGCACGTTTTATTGTGCTTAGAATTTACAAAGCAAAATATCAAGGTAAACTTGTTCTAATGCAATATACTGATAAAATGTGTTAGTGATAAAAGAAACAATGCAGACATAAGAGAACAACCTTCCTTGAGGATAAAAAAACCCCTCTAGCTTAAATGAACCATTAAACAGTTATCAAAAACAGCAATGGATTCAATAATTATGGATATATTACTCAAGGTTACTACATGTTTTATGATATCTAACTTTTTAAATTATATCTGTTAAAATCAAGTTACTAAGAGACATAGGTTGACAAAATGTGCATCTGAAAAATTCTTTTCATCAACCTTTAAAAGAATATGAGTGAAAAACATGTATTTACATTTTTATACTTAAAAAGAGCCCTTTAATGATTTTTAAAATGGTTTCAACCCAAGATAAAACACACGCTGACAGAAAAAGTTAACTCAAACAAAGAACCACTTCAATTTCACTTGCTGCTGCTCATCTTCTCTGTGATTTAAAAGCCTATTGATCTGGCCTTCATCTGCATCAGATTCCACTTGCTTCAGGAATCTGACTTTGTTACTGAGTTTGCCCACTTAGCAAATGTCTGAAATACACTCTCCTAATGCAATTCCTTTGATGGCCCGTTTTTGTCTCATCTGCTTGGGCTGCAGTATATTAAGATTCTACCGAAATAAAATGAGGGAAAATGCAAATGTATATGGTGTCCAATATAGATAGCACTATGAGAATATTGGATTGACCTTCTTTGGGATCAATATTACTTTTTTTTGAGAGTCTGAAATACCTGACTCAATTGGTAGAATTGACAACTCAGTAATTGGAGAAAACCTGGCCAAAACAGCAGGCAATTATTTTGTTATTTTTAGTTGCATTAAATATAATTTTTAAAATTATTTATTTTGTTTTTGAGCATATTTTGAATGGATTAAGTGTTAAACAAATTATAACAGTTAAGATAGTGGAAACTTTGGGTTCCTTGCTGAACTATGGTACACTATGTGCCTAGTACTTGTACTGTACTTAGGGCAGATGCTTCTCATATCACTTGCTACTTGTGAGGAAAGAGGAAAACATCACTAAAAGAAAATATTGGGAGAAGGAAACTAATGCACAGCATTTAAGCATCATAACTGGTAGTTGTAGGAGTTCCGTTCTGTGTTTAGATAGAGCTTCCAAACACTTAGACCCACACCACCTCCATCATCTGTGACCTTCCTTGCAATGATCAGACAGCACTCTTCCTCCTTCAGTGTGAGAAGAGGATGGCACTGGACTCTCTCATGTAAGAGAGAGCCATAGCATTAACCTCTGTTGGCATAGCTTGCCTTTCATTTGCCCTAACAAAGCTGCAAACTCTTTGTGCTTAATTTAACAACTTGAAATTCATGAGCGTCACAACATCTTCACATCAGGGCAAATAAGCCCCCTGCTGTTGAAATCACTTGCATAATTTATACCTTTCAAAACTGGAATTGCATCTTTGCCTCCTTTGCAATTACACTGTAGTCAAATCCTTTATCTCATTGAAAAGTCTTTCCTTTTTCTTGATTTTTAGGCATTTTTAATCTTCCAATAGTTATATGAATGCCTTGAGACGCCTCAGCCATCTACTCCTATCTATCCATATAATAGTCTAGAAGTATAAGCACATGTAGATGACGCTCAAAGTTGAAATTATATTGTTTCAAATTTTACATATATACCAATTTGTGTTTACACTTGGCTAATATTCTAAAATGAATATTATCAATACTAGTAGAGTGCCTATATTTGATGCCTGAGTTTTGTTATTGTGAATATCTTTGCCATGCTTATGTACTTATATGTGTTTCTACCCTAATAATTATCTTATTTTTGAAATTACCTATTTGTGAATACTTTTCTAATAGGACCATAGGTCTTTGAAGGGATAGGTACATTTTAATTATCCCTGTATTGCTATCTTGCACATTTTATGTGAAATAAATTGTTTACCCAAAGAATAGCTTGTAGATTATTTTTAACCAAGACTTTTTATATATATCAAAAGAGATATATTTTTGTCTTTCTTCTTAGTAGTGCTAACGGTCAAACTCAGACAGTTGTGCATTCTAGATAAACACTACTACTCAAGCCTTCAGATAGATATTTTTCCCATTTATTATGTACAGAAAACAGTAGTGCAGGTGTTATTTGAGAACCTAATTATATTCACTTTAGTCTCTTTCACCTGCATGTGACACCAGGGAAACATGGCATCTGACATCTCAGCACTGACACTGAGTGACAGTTTAGTCAAGATTCACTTTGTTCTGTTTGTGTTGTTACTTCTTTCGCCAAGACCATTTGCCATTTTTGAGGCACAACTGAGTGAATGTAAATCATTTTTTACTTCAGAGCATTTAACATATTTTCAGGGAGCTGTATTTCCTCCTCCTTCATCTCAACTTTAAGTTAAATGTCTAGATGTTTTTCTCCTATTATAAAGTGATTTCTGGACTTCTCGTATAGCTGTCAGTATTTTTCTTCAGTTGTTAATCTTAATGTAATATTCTTGTCTTTGATTAACATACTAAACAGAGGAAAGAAGAAAAACAGAAAAAGTAGAAAAGAGTGTCAAAATTTCCTGTGATCCCTACAATGTATTCTCTATCTTTTTTTCTATTTAAACAAGTGTGTCAGGACTAGGGGGAGTTGTTTAGTGATGTAGTGTTTGCCTGGCATGTGTGAGTTCCCAGGTTCAATCCACAGGGAGGCTAAAAAAAATGTGCATTAAAATGTGAAATCCTCTCTTCTTGAATCTCATCTAACAAGTAGCCATGATTGACAGTTTTGAGTGGTGTTTTTCATGATGCCATCTTTGGTTATTTACACACACTCAAGTACATATGTGAATACACACAAACGCACTCAGGGCTGTATTTTGAACTTACATTCTATTTCAAAGAAAATAAGGATCTTGTTTCAATGTAGCTATTCCAATTTCCCCCAAGAAAAACATCAAGTGTCTTTGTTAACTTTTGACTACACTTTAATTTATCATTGAATCTCTTGAAGTTTTATCCTTAGGGCTGAATACAAATTCAGATAATTAATTGTTAAAATTATTTAATAGATTCCAGGGCTGGAATGCGGTACTTAGAATCATTTTAATTTTCAAAACATTATATCAGCAGCTAGTGTTTCAATTATTGCATGAAAAGAAAAAATATTTGGAAAGATGAAATAAATTGCTTAAATTTACTTATAAATTGTTACAAAACCTATGTATTAACTTGCTTATTTATTCTTCGACTTAACTCACGTTATGTTTCTAACCACTTTCAGGTTATATAAATACAATCACGTAGCTTAAATGTAAAAATGATTTTCAAAAAAGGACAAGAAAGAATGCACAAAACTAAGAATATGAAGTGAAGACCAGAATAAAAAATCAAAAAATTAAAAACCATTCATTCATTACAGATGACATCAGATGTGGTATGGATATTTTTAGCTATCAATGACACAATGACCAATTATTAAGTGCCTAGAGTTAGTGAGATTTTTAAGAACACAAATTTTAAAAGTTCATTATGGACTTGATATTATGAATGAAGATTTTCTGATAAATGTCTTAAAAAGGAATATATGCAGAGGAATACATTGAAATGGCTATATTCACATAATATATAATTATAAATTTGAAAAATTATTTATAGTGTCTCTTGATAAGGGTAACGCCCTGACACCAAAGTCTAAATTGTCAGTGTTTTTCTAAGAAACCAAAAATTGTGCATTCTCCGGTTCACAGTTAAATTTGACTGTTTATTGTATGGATGATAAAGTTGAGAATAAAAGTGGAGGAATAAAAGTTTCCAAGTCTTTTCAGTAACCACCCACATGGATAAAGTCACAGGGTACAGGGTGATTAAAAGTCATTAAGTAGTTTTCTACTCTCTTTGTAATTTAAGAATAAACCAAAGATTTAGGAGTGGAATTATTATAAACCTTGTCTCATTTCAACTGTCTTATTCTTGCTAAGCTGTCTGATAGTATGGACTTCTTAAGAAAGAGGATGGAGGGATAACTATTTTAATTGACCTGGCAATTATGCCACTGTTAATATTGACCAAGTTTACTATGGATGGTTAAATATATTTCAATTCTACTTCTACCCTGTTTAGTTTCTGCTTATTCTTTCAAAACTTACCTTCCAAGAAGGAAGAAAAAACAGTAATATTTCCAATTAACAAATTTCTCAGAAACCAAGAAAATAGTAATAATAAAGTGTCATAAAATAACATATAAGACAGACATTCCTGGGAACACACACTGATGTAAAGAAGGGGTATATGGAGTGCTAAACAAACTGCTATAGTTTTCGGTTGCGCTAATGCATTTTTAACAGAAATGTTTGCATTAAGTTTGCTGCAAGGGTGGAAGTGTGATAGATTTCCTGTACTAAGAATCTCTGGGGGCAGCCATGTGACTCAGTGGGAGAATGCTCTCCTAGCATGCCCAAGGGTCTGAGTTCCATTTCCAGCACCGGGGAACAGAAAAGAAGCTCTGTTTGCAATAGCAGCAGCAATAATCTTGTAGATCTTCTATAAATCATTCTTTTCCTGTGTGTAAAATTAGATGCTTGCTATTAATGGGAAACTCAAATCTGCCAACAGCTGCTGTTGTTGGAAGTAAGTGATCAAAGTGGTTCACACTACAATTCTTTTCCCCCTTTTCTAGAAAGCAGTGCAGCAAGCCGTCTCTCCCAGCTGTTCACACGGAGAGTGAAAAGGTAAGTGACCTGAAATGATATAAGAAGCAGGCTTGTCCTGGAACATGCTCAGTGGTAGTTGTAGGGATCAGGGGTCACTGGAGACATAGACTTGCCTCCATCAGTAGGCACTTACAAGGATAGTATGATCAGTAGACAGGGTGATAATAGAACATGTAGCTATTAAGACTGAAATAGAAAATTTATAATTTAGAGAAGAATGTACTCCCAGTGTCACATGTATTTGGAAGACATGTAGGTAGTTGAATGTGATGCTAGGAAGTAGGGTCTGGTTGGAGTTGGGTCACTGGAGGCATGACCCCGAAATATCTTCTTGTTTACAACTTCTCCCTTCTCTCTCTGCTTCCTTGGTGCCCTGGGTTGATCCATGTTCCTCCCTACTTCCCTGCAATGCCATTTCTGTGCTAAAGCCAGCCACAGAGTGAATTTTGTCAAACGTATGCCAAAATAAATCTCTCTTCCGTTAAAGTTCTGGGGGCTGAGTATTTCACCCTAGCACTGAGACAATGACTACACCAGCATCAAAGCCACACAACAGAAATTACTTTAAAGTGCTAGCCATTTGGATCAGGAATTCTACCAATGAAAGCAGGAAACTCAACCATCGACTTCCAAACAACTAAATTTGAAAAATTAATTAGACTGCTCCATAAAATGGAAAATTGAAAACACTATTTTTAAAGTAAATTTTTTATTTATATGTATAGGGATATTCAACTTTACCAGGTATAAAAATTTTGAATAAGAAAAAGTATTTGGCCTGTATTCCTGGCATGGGAGGTTGATATAAGACCTACATAGTTTGGAACCCCACCTGAACTACTTAGCATTTTAAAGAGAATCTGTCTCAAAAAATTTTTTAAAAAATATATATAAAAAGGGGGATATAACTCAGTGTGACGCTCCTGTCTCCATTCCTAGTACCAACAGCAAGAAAGAAAGGAAAGAAAGAAAGTACAAAGGAAAGGAAAGAGTTTAAGAAAGGAAAAAAAGAAAGAGAAACCTGAAAAATTTTAAATTAAACTCAATCATCTTGTAGTTTTTGCTACATTAAACATTAAAATGTTTTTAATAGACAATGAATTTCTAATTGTTCTAATTGATGAAAATAGAAGAAAACAAATTGTTGTATAGAAAGTTTGACAGAAGATTTGGGTCCTAATCCTATTTAAAAGAAGTTCCTAATCCTTATTCTAATAATAGGTTTTATGGCTATGGGCAAGTCATTTCACTTTCTGCATTTAAGCTTACAATGTGAGTTAGTATAACGCTGCTTGCCAGGGCTTTTGAGGGCAGGTGTTTATCATTCTGTTGGATAAAGAACCACATTTTCTTTAAAAATATTTTTATTTTTACTCACATTCTCAATTGTACATCCCAAATATAGGCCAATAGTTTTCCTTAAGTTGCTCAGTCAATTGGATTTCCTATTTCCAGTAACATTTAATATTAAAGAACATGACCTGCTAGAATTTAGAAAGTGAAGAAAATTGGGATTACATTAATCCTCACGCAGTGACCAATGAAGCTGAAGAATTTGCACCTATTCTGGCTTTGTCCTTATAATACATTTCAGTATTTCATATTTAAATATTTCCATTTTTAAAGAACCAGTTGAAGTATATTACCTATATAAATAATAAAAATAATAAACTATGAATAATTAATAATTTTATTGAATATTTTGTTCTGTGTGCATCAGTGCCAGGATGATACTCATTTTACCCTTTATTTTCCAGCTCTTGAAAGATAGACATTTTATAACTCTCAACCTATCCTATGATGTCTTGCTATTTACAATATAGGGAAGATATAACTTTCTTCCAACCAAAAACTGTTTTTTTTTTCTCTTAAGAGAGTAATACTGATGACTAACCATACAATGAATGTGCTATTTCTAAACAGTCTGAATAAAGTTTACAGCACATCACTCATAAAATTAAAGTGTTCATGAAAATATTTTACAAATTGAGGAATTCGTCCACTTACTGAATTTTTATCTTAGCTCCTCTGATCTCAGTATATTGAGATCACTGAAATATCTTTATGTAGAAAGGGGTATGCATAAAACACTATATGCAGACATATTAGAAAAACTGGTATTTAGGACTCTGTCTTCAAAGGAAAAATAAGCATGTTTTAGCAAGCAATGTGTATTTTGTACACTTTTAAAGTAGATAATTGGTAGAAACATAACTAGACAAAATGTGTATGCATGTATAAAAATATCACGTTGAACCTCATTAATGTGCAATTAAAATATTTTAAAATGATAAGTGAAATGGAAAAGGTATTGGGTTGTTACTATAAAATATTAGAGCTGTTTTCTATCAGCAAACCATATTTATATAACAAAATCAGCTGTTATATTAGTTTGAGAAATAATTTAGCACATATTCATGCACAATACATGATGTATATCTCTTCTTCCAGGAGTTTCTGGGACCAAGGAATACACAGTAAAGGATGAGCAAGCATGAATGTTATGCAGTGCTGCAAGCATTGATTGGAACTTAAAAGGAAGATGAATATATTTCTAACCACCGTCAGTGGAGTCGGGAAAGAAAAATAAGATTTTCATAGGCAGAGAGGTTGGCTGTTGTCTTCTACTTTGAATCAATATGGAGTAAAGTTGTGGAGATACAGTTCTATTATTCATATATGAGAAAACAAGTTAAATTTGAGTGGTCATTGATTCTCCTGAGAAGATCCCCACAGTGGGGGATAGTCACCAGAGAAGTAATTAAGATGAGATCGTGCGAAGTTTTGGTATCATCATTGGAAATTTATTCTTTAAAAAAAAGATAAAGATTTTTAAAGGGAAATGTCCTGATCCAATCTGTATTTCTGGTAAACAACACATTGGCTCTTTGTATAAACTTTTAAGAAGATTGAAAGATAAATTTCAAAAAGACAAATAAATATTTGAAAATTAAGTTAATTTTATGTTAAATGTCTCACATATTTGTTTTTATAATACAGGAATATTTCTCAATTTACAGACTCCAGTCTTGGTCTAGCATTGGACTTGCCAGGCAGAGGAATATTTTTGCTTTTCCTTGGGCAGAGAGTAAAAAAAAAAAAAAAAAAAAAAGGATCACTAAACATGTGTGAATTTTTCCCACAGGTGTTTGTAAAATCTAGGTCATACAAAGTGCAGGGAGCTTCAAGACAGTAGACTTGGAGTTTCCCATTTTCTCCCACTATTTAGAAAAACTCATTCCTATTTCAAAAATAGTACTTACCTCAATTGACATAGTTAATTAACAAAAGGAGGCAAACACATATTTATCAAAGGAAGTAAAGGAGGATGCTAAAACATGGAGCAAATCTCAGTACCTCTGGAAGAACAGCTAACGCTCTCATACATAGTGTTTATTGAAATTTCCTAAAAGAAGAAGAATTTGGTTGCCCCATTTTTTGGCGTGTGTACCCACTTCTTTGGGTAAACACGAAGCACCATTGGGAGCTTGCTTAGTAACCATATGTCTAATTTTCTAAGAAGCTCCAAACCTGTTTTCTCAAAGTCTCCATATACTTTATATCCATATTAATGATATATGAAAATTTTAGCTGCTCTTCATTTTGTCTCCACTTGTTAATATCATCCTGCCAAGTTTTAGCCATTCTCATAGGGGGGTGGAGGCTACATTTAGTATCCCAATGTGATCTTTACACTTCTCTGAAGTAATAATATTGATCATCTTGTTATGTGATATATGCCATTGTAATACCTTTTATGAAATGTCTGTATATAACTACTATATTGGTTTTTTTGCTATTTTCTTATTAAGCGGTTATGTAAGAGTTAATATTCTAGACTACTTTTATATCAGTTCAGATATGTTCAAAAATATTTTTGCCTATTCCGATCTGTTGCTTATTTTCTAGTCATTTTAACAGGGTTTTATATTTTTTATTTTAAAGAGAATAAAACAAAAGAGATTAAAACAAAGCAAATAAGAACAGAACAATGCAAGCAACACAGCACTTCCCAGCAAGACAACCAGATATTAACTGTAGCTACCACAATGTCTCTTTTCTTTGAAATAGTTCAGCCTACATTCACACACAATAATATCAAATACAATGAAATAGTATAAAACCACTCAAAAGAATGAAAGTATTACAGGACATTCAAAACCAAATAACAGAAAATGAATAATACCTACTATAATATCTCATTTTCTTTAAAAAGTTTGTTTATACTATCACACATATTAAAATCCAATAAGACACAACAAGATAGTACCAATGGAAACAGAACAAAAAAAAAACATTATAGGACTTCAAAGCAAGATGGTATTAAATCAGCAATGACTGCCATACTATCTTGTTTTCTTAAAAGTAGCTGTTCATACAATCACACATAATAAAATCAAACAAAACAGAAAAAAACCATTCCAACAAATGAATAAAACGTTGTAAGGCTTCAAAGCAATATAATGGGAAATCATGATTACAAGAAAATCTTAGGTACTCATCATTTCTTAAACTAGGGAAACTATATGGTATTTATACATGTGAGTTTGATTTATTTCACTTGTGAGTACAGTCACAACTTGCATCCATTTACTTAGAAATTTACTTATAAATATCTCAATGTGATCATTCTTTATAGCTAGTAGTACTCCATTGTATAAAAATACCACAACTTTTTTTTATCCATTCCTCAGTTGATGGACACTTAAAGTTATTTCTAAGATCTGGCTAAGATAGCTGGGCCATCTACGTTCAGCACCACGCTGATTCAATTCAGCTTGTGTTTAGTTGACCATCAGTTTTCATTCCATAGCAAGCTATATCCCCATCCTTTTATTTAGTTCTTTATTTTGGGGCAGGGTCTCTCTAAATGGGTGAGTTACAGGTTGGGGTCAACTTCACGCTCCTTTTACCTCAATCTCCCAGAGTTCTAGTTTGTCACTTTGCCTTACAACTGAACACTATTACAAAATTTCTACACCTTAATTTGGTTCAGTTATTATTCTTAGAAAAAGTTACAATCAAGTTTTGTTTTATTATTATCTGGAAGAAACAACACACACACACACACACACACACACACACACACACACACACATGATTTGAGGAGAAATCAAATGCTATGCTTTTCTTCACTAATTTATTTTTCATGAGATGGAATCAGGAGGGGTAATTTGCAGGCAATGTTCCCATTTGTCTATGATTCCTTGTCCACTATTAATCTTGTTTTACTTTGCTTTATATTAATGGGTTGTTTGTTCCCATTTGCTTGTTGTTTTCTTTTGACTCTGCCCCTCACAAAGGTACTGCAGTACATGCTCATATAAACGTAGCAGCTTTATTTTGTTCATATAGAATCTTGATTTCAGGGAACAATGCTTTACATGAGTGAGTAAATGAGTAAATATTTATGAATGAAAAGTTAATATTCTAAATGACAAATTTTCAGTTGGGGTTATCTTCTTTTTCTGTTTTAGTGTTGTGATAGCAGTAAAACTATATAAAGATCTAGTATAAGATCTTACCAAACAGGGTGAGCAAACGTTGTTCTTTTACTAAAAAAGAAAAAAACATGCAATCAATCTTTATTAAGCCAGAGGATATAATATTCTTCATTTTTCTATTTAAAAACACATCTTTTTTCTATCAGCATATTTTATAAATTTAGCCTTATATCAGGAACTGGTATCAATTAGAGCAAAAGTTCCAAAATGCATATGACTTAAATAATTTTATGAATCAAATGATATTCTGATTTGTTCTGAGTGAAAAAAATAATTCATACTAAAATCTAACTGTTTACATATTGCACAAAATAAAAGGTTTTCAGATTGTGTGCTTAACTTATAAAGTCACCAAGTACTAGGTGTTATCTCACCTGTCTTCTGTCTGGTTCACATTAATTTTTGTTTTATTGTTAACATAAGACAAAATATCAGTGAGTGTAAGATTATTTGTCCTGGAAGAAAATAATACTGGAATTTTTAAAAAGTGATTATTTCTTATGAATTTGATGAGATCAAGACAGAAATGGCTATGCCTTAAAGAATAAAATGTGCTGTTATGTTAAATACATTTTTCTCAAATTCAATTTTTTATTAGTATATATTTTCAGTACATAATGCTTTCTTTCCTCCTGGGAAGTTGATATGTATACATAACACATTGTAATCCTTTTTTCAACCCCTTTTCCCTATCTTTTGATCTTTTTTCCTTTTACAAAATATCAATCTCTCTATTTCTTATTTTCTATCTTTTATTTTGTACTTTATTTATATTTGAGGTTTTTCATATAAGAAAAACTATACAATATTTAAGCTAGTGGGTCCCCTTCATTTCACTTAACATTATGATCTCAAGATGCATCCACTTTTCTACAAATGACTCAGGTTTATTTTTTTATGGAAAAGTACTAATTTATTGTGTATAAATACCACAGTTTTTAATCCATTCATCTGTTGATGGACATAAGGGTGCTTCCAAGATTTAGCTATTATGAATTGTGCTGCTATAAACATGAATGTGCATGTTACTTTAATAAATTTTGAGTATCTTTTAACATGAAAGAGTATAGGCTTGTTTTAAAAGATATAAGTTTTGAGTACAAATATATAAGACTATTTAAACTTGGAATCAATAATTACTGTTAGAGATTTGCTAACCAGTTAAGGAGTCAACCTCATTTGTAACATATCAATGAAAGAAGAATTAAAACACTTGATATTAATATATAGATATAATTTGAGCCAATAAACTAGACATACTTTCATCAGTAACTATAAAATTTAATCTTTGAATATGATCAAAATTCATATTCCTTCAGAAATCAGTTTATTCTAAAAGCCTATTTTGCTGGACATGGTGACATGCGTCTATAATCTTGACACTTGGAAAGCTGGGCAGGAGAAATGCCACGAGTTTGAGGCCAACCTGGGATAATTTAGTGAGTTCAAAGCCAGCTTGAACTGCAGAGTGAAACTTTGTTTTAAAATAAGTAAATAAATATTTTTTTAAAATAAAATAGAAATCTATTTAGTGAGATTTTATAAGATATAAGGTAAAATGCACTCTAGAAACACTTAAAGCTAGTTGAAAGAATAACATAGATCTAATTACTGACTTTTTATTTGTAATTGTACAACGTTCTGTAAGCACCTTTTCCTATTGGCTCTGTCTGGCTTTATGTCCAGCCTGAACCTATCAGCTTGTACCACTGAAATTTTAAAGAGCTATAAAATAGAAAATCCTCTCTATAAGAAAACCCCATGCAGGCTGGCCATGATGGCTCAAGCCAATAATCTCAACACTTGAGAGGCAAAAGTAGGAGGATCACTGTGAGTTTGAGGCCATCCTGGGCTACAACGTAAATTCAAGGCCAACCTGAACTTCTTAGTGAAACCCTGTCTCAGAAAGATAAAAAACAACAAAAAACAAAACACAACTTCATGAATAGCCAAGACTCAGGATGTGGCAACCAAGCTGTGGAACTACACTGTGACTGCAAATTACTGCAATTTGCTTTGAATTTGTTGGCTGTTTTTGCCAGGAAATAGTGACTTCTCTCCAAAGATTTATGAGTTGAGAGTGCTATACCAGTGAATTTCAAAATGTCCACAATGTACTATATATACAGTTTCTATCAGTCATAGAACATTTCAATCACCTCTTAAAGAAAGAACATTCCGTCTATCCACAAGGAAGCTAATTAACTATACTTTCAGGTTTTCAAACTGATATAGAGGAATGAAACTCTCAATCTCCTATGTCCATTATGAGTTTGTGTTCTCTAAAATCAAAGAATGAATTTTAGGAACAGTGGAGGTTAAGAGCAAGAATGTATTTATTGAGAGAAAGGAAGCTTTTGTCTGAGAGAAACAGAAGGGGTCCTGAGCGGGTTGCCATGGACTGTCTTTTCTAGAGACTTTTCTAGAGTAAAATCATGAAGTGAGATGGGTCCAAGGTGGAGAAAAATGGGAATTTTCAAGGTAGGACAGAACTGTAGTCAACCAATAAGACTAATTTCTCAGGTAAAATTGATTAAATTAGGAACAAATGGGAGAGCAAGTCAAGTAGTAAGCAGACATGTTTAACAGCCATGACTCTTCCTGTTGGGAGGTAGGATGCAGACTTTTGACTTCCTCAGGTAATAACGAACTATTTTAGACTGTGGATCTTTAAAATGTGGGTGTATTTTCTTTGCCTTGTCTTGCCTCTGGCCCACAGCATGAGGTGATTGTCTCTTCCAAGGCTGCAAGGTATCTGGACTTACTCTGGCTCCTTTGAGGGCCCAGCCCTGTCTGACTGCCTATAATATTTCTAACTAGCTTAGCTGACTGTAAAAAACCTTCAAGAGTTGCTTAGGTTTTCTGATGGAACCAAGATTTTCCTTGTGAGATAACTGACTCCAATAACTGACTCTGACAGAATTAATAGGGCTAGGCTCCTACAGCTCAGCAGGGCTTCCTTAATTGGCAACACTTATTGTCTCCAACTTGACTTGCCAAGACTTGTCCAGATTTGTATCACAATGGTTTCTCTTCTTGCTCAATACTGCATTCTCTTTCCACTCTTTTTACAAGTGTCAGATTTACACTGTGGTCCAAAGATTGTTTCTGTCTAATCCTATGTTGCCTACCTTTCATCTATCTTAATTATTGCCTACTTCAACTAACCTTGTACTTTTAATTTTATCTCATCTATTTCTCACTTTAAAAATATGAACTTGTCATATATTTTTATTACAATCATTGCATACTCTTGTAGCCCAAAAATGAGCCCCTCAATTTGGTGTCCAAAAATGGGCAAGACATGTTTTTGAAGAAAAAGCAGCACTGATTTATTTTACTTGGTACTAGGGACACAGTGCAGTTAAGAGTTCGCAAAGCTGTGTAACTGGCTTAAAACTTTTACAGACTTTTTTAAAAAGAGCATTTACAAAGTGAATGGCTTATGGGCGTGGATCAGGAAATGAGAAAATTCTTGATCTGCTAAGGAATGAGGAAGAACTTTGTTTCCCTTTGCAGAGGACAGAGAGGTCTTGCAGGAATTTACAATCTTTTGTCAACTAATTTTAGCACTTAATTTTGGATAACATCTGTCCTTTGCAGAGGGTAGCAATGGTTAACATATCAATCAGGTCACCCAGGAAGATGGCACATACAGAACAGTTTGACAGAGCTATAGGTAATTTGGTCATATAACTTGAGCATTGGCAAACATAACACAAACATAACGAAGCTCTTTTTGTTAGTGCATAACACATACCATATTATTAGTTATGCTAAAAGCTTGATTCCCTGAAACCTCTCAACTTTTCCACTTTCCCTAAAGGATCCAGGCCGTGACTGCATGTTACTGGATAACATTTTGGCTTTAAATTTTCATATAGCAATGTGGTTTCTTTTTAGAAAAAATAAATTAGATATAGTAGGCTGGGCCAAGCCAAGAATATCTAATTATTTTTTTCTAAAATAATGAGACAAATCACTCTACTAACTTATAGTAAGTGTCACGAAAGGTTCTAGATAATCAGCTTAAGAAAACATGAACACCACAAAAAAGTGCATTCCTTTTCACAAAAACATTTCATTCCCTGAAAATTTTTGTCTCTTTATTTTCTCTGGCAGCTAAGAAACTCAAAATCAATTGGAGCTTATGAAATTCTGCCCCAATCTGCTTTTCTCAGAGCCTTTCTAATAGCAATACATATTTCCTTTTTCTTTTTCTTTTTTCTTTTTCTTTTCCTGGTTGCTTAACACAAAGGATCTGGCACTATGTTTTTCCTGCATGGTTAAGTTTTAAACTACAATGTTACCTTCCCAATGATCTATTAAAGAGAAAACAAGGGCTAGGAATTTAGCTAAGCGACATAAGCATCTGCCTTGCAAACATGCAGTCCTGAGTTTGATTCCTGGTACCGATATTAAAAAAAAAAAAAAAAAAAAGAGAGAGAGAGAGAGAGAGAAAACAAGACTAAAAGACCATATTCAAGGCCAAGGGAAGGTTTTCAATTTGTAGCAGGAAAAATAATCCAGTATGGAACATAGAATTTGGGTGAGTAGGAATGGGTATCCCTTTTCCAACTACTGTTGTCTCTGTCTCATTTTAGAAGAGTAACACTTGCAAGTGCCACTGATTGCTGGCCATAACTGTGCTTTAAGGCACCACATCATTGTTAACCCTGCTGATGCTGGTTTCTGCTGCATGATGTATCCCATACCTTATGGGAAGTCTTTTCATTTACCTTTGCTGTGCTGATGAGATACCCAATTCAGCATGTATTTACTCAGATTCCACATTAAACAAAGTAAGATCTGTACCATTTTCTATAGGATAGATGCCCTTCAGGGCTCTCTCCCCTACTCTAAAAGACCAATGGATTCTCTCTTATTCTTTTACCCAGTGGTCTACATGCACACACAAGACTTCCTTTGTCTCCTTCAAAATTTACTTAATACATTATGTAGTTCACTTATATATGTTGTTACTGTTCTCTCCTACTCACTCACATGCACAGTGATGAACATTTAAACTTCTTTTTCTTCCTGCTGTATCCTCAGTACCTACAATAAGATCTACTTACTAGATCACACCCAGTAAATACTTGAGGAGTCACTAAATGAAATCCTTTATCATCAAGTATAATTATGTTATATTAGTCCCCCTTGTGTAAATTGGGTTATAAATAAATGACTGATAATAAAAATAAGAGAAACATTTTGATATTTTATTTTGTTTAAAATCAATGTTAGCTGCTTCCAAGATTTACCTATTGTGAGTCAATGGAAGAATAAAATGTGGCATTTATATACAATAGAGTACTACTGTGTCGCAAAAGGGTAAACTTGAATCATTTGTAGGAAAATGGTGCACTTTAAGACCATAATTAATTGAACATACAAGTTTAACTATTTTAAGGTTTCTTTTATGTGAAAGATCCAAAACATAAACAAAAGCAAAACAAAAGATAGATAACAAGAAATAAGATAGATCTTTTGCAAAGGGCAAAGGGACCAAGAGATAGAAGATAGAGAAATGGGAGGGAAAAGATACGGAAATTAATTAAGAAGGGTTATTTACATTTACCAGATCCCTAGAAGGAATGGAATCTTTATATATTATAAACATATACTAATAAAAAAATGAAAATGAAAACAACAAATAATGTATCAAGATTTTTGCACATTGAAAGTATAGAAGTGATAATAGTTATTCTGAATGCAGAATATTGACCTGCAATTTTGTGAGTATTTCACTTTACGTGGAAAACAAATAGCAAATTAAGCCTTTTGTAGTTAATGCCACTAATCAATTAACCTTAAGTAAGGAACACCACTTGGAGTTTTCAGGTGGCCCCTAAAATTCAGAATAAGAATAAGAAAGCAGAAGAAAGGGTCAGATAAGTCAGACTGTAGCTCAGCCTGCTCGTGCTGGCCTTGAAGCTGAAGGGAGAGAGCCCGAGTCAAGGAACGAGGCCCAAATCTAGCAACTGGAAAAGCGAGGTAACAGATATCCTCTAAACCTCCCAAGGAATGTAGCTCTGTCACACCTGAGTATAGTTCTGTGAGACTTGTGTCAGACTTGTGACCTATAAATTGATAAGATACTAAGTTTTTGTAGTTTTAAAGAATTTGGTAGTTTGTTACAAAGCAGCAACAGAACACTAACACAGTTACTTAAAACCAAACCTCATTGTTTCATTTTAATCACTAAGCTTTTCCTGATCAAAGAATATTATATGTTGTTTTCTTCAAAAAGAAATACACATGCTTACCTTTGCAGGAATTGGAGTACTCTTCTCAGCCATGGAAATCAAAAGATTATGAAAGAATCAGCCTGGACCTAGGTAGAACAATGTGTCTCTCTAAATCAACACTCAAAAATTTCAGTTGTTATAAAAATTTTGTCATTAGAAACAACTACTGTGTAACTGTCATAGGTAACTATTACATAATTAAAACAAAGATTGAAAGAAACAAACCAATGAACATTTAGTATTTATTACCCTAGGTGTTTTCAAAATGATAAAGCAAGTATTCTGTGTTTCTAGAAGTTGACTTTGAAGGTACCAAATTTCAGCTCATGTCTCAGGCTGTTGCTTTCACTGTTTTTCCAGACTTCTGTGGTTGAAAGCTTTTGTTTTATTACTTAGTCTTTAATCTTTCCAATTAAGTGATTATTCACTTCAAATTAAGAAAAAATGAGGCTTTGCATATCCTTGTTTAGAACAGGGTGATTTACCACAGGTAAAAATTGTGGCAATTCTTCTGTTCCACAAGTTCCTCAAGCATGTTCTTGTTTTTTTTTTTTTTTTCTAGATATATCATGTCCTGCAAATTATTAAATCTTTCCACCAGCAAGATTTTCTTTTTTCTAGGAACACTGTCTGTTGATCTTTTTCTTAGCAGCTGCTTCTTTGGTTACACATTTTTATGCAGGAAAAACATAGCATGACATTTTTAAATATTCCCCAATTTAAAGAAGTGCTTCTTTTCAGTTTATGTAATCAATCTCCTTTCCTTTGTGAGGTCTGTCTTTGATTACATTTTGAAAACAATTCTTTTAGTTTATTATTGTAACATTCTAAATTCATAGAGCAAATTAAGCAAAACAACAATAACAACAACAACACCACACACACACACACACACACACACACACACACACACACACACGAACTGATGCTCCAGATTTCTGTGTTGTGGGCTACTGTGGTAATTCCATGCTTATACCTGAGGATGTCTGGAACCCAGAAGCTGACTCTTATTTAAGGTAGGCATGAAATATTTTAGTTAATGAGTTATACGCTAAGACCAAAACTCCAATGAAGGTGTTCTGTGCTAACTTGTCTAAACTGTTTGTGTAAATGTACTAATTATTTGCACCAGTTTTGTCTGGTTACACCGGCTGACTCCGTGAATCAGTTTGGAATCAATATTAGTTACTTCTAGGCACACACATGCTTGGATCTGGAGACCAAGTCCGTCACACTGTGCAGATGAAATCTGGGAATAAAACTAATTCTTCATGAGTTATGCTGGGTTGCTTTATTTTACCTGAGCTTCTCTCTGCTGGGTTGTACTCTTTGTTTCTCTTTAAGCTGCAGGTTTATGTGCTGTTTGGGATCTCATGATTCTGTCCCTATCTGACCCTTGGTAATTGCTGAAGTGACCACATCATTAAATGGCTTTAGGCATCAAATTGTCTGGGAATTAAGACTTTGGTAAAATTATTTAGTTTCTTCAAGTGCCAAATTTGATTTCTTTAAAAATTTTAAAAGTATTTTCCTTTTCTTCTGACAGCTATCTTAAACATATTACTATACGTTTAAAACTACACTATTTACTACTATTATTATACATTACTACTGATAATGTTTCTGACGAAATGTTCATATAATGAGTATTCTCTCCCCAATTATAAAAGCTTCAAGTTCAGAAAAAAAATTGAATTTTTCTAATTTCCCTGCTGGTAGGATTAATGTTCTAAAAGCAGCCAAGGTTGAGAAGTGCCAACTACATACACCACAATCTGAGCCAGTTCACAAAAGTCAAAATAATAATCACTATAATGATCCCATACAGAATTTCAATTGTCCGAGTAGATGAGATAACTTGGATTCTGTTTTTGTTTTGTGCCTATCAGTTACAGTGCCTCAGAGAGTCAGAAACACTATGGTATATATAAAAATAAACATGTGAACGAAGGTTTATTAAGGGAATTGGCTCAAAATTTATGAACCCTGAAAGGTACGATGCCAGAAAGGCTTTCTGCAAGGTGTTCAGGGGTACCACTGATGTGGCTTAGTCAGAGACTAAAAGCCTCATAATCAGAAAAGCACATGGTATAATCTTCTATCTGAATCTAGAAGCCTGACAAGGGGCTGCTGGTGTGAGTTCTGGAATCAGAGACCAGACAGCCTGAAGTTCTGATATCCAAGGACAGAGGACAGGAATACTCTCCTCCAAAAGAGAGCCGGAGTATGGTCAGAGTACCCAAGATGGCTGAGCTGGGGCTTTCCACTCAGGACTTCTGTTTGTACATGAGTTGGCATGTATTATGAGCTTGCACTTGTGAACTGACAGTGTAAACAAGTGTTCTCGTTATGTAACTTTTGGTAACTTCCCAGGTTTGTATAATACTGTATGTAAGGAGAGTGGATGTTTGCAGTATCATTCCCCTTGCTGTTAACACAGTAAAGGCATGTGAGACATTCACACAACTGCCGCCTCTTTACTTCAGGCTGCCACAGTCTCATGTGAACCTTCCTGATATTGACCAGTGGCAGAACACCTGGGAAATTTGCCATTCCTCTGCCATTTCATTCTATCTGGCTCCTCAGCAAAATGGATGGTGCACACCCAGATCGAGTTCAAATCATTCTGATTCAATCCATGGAGACGGGAGCAGATCACCTTCAGAAACTCAAAGACACCGCTATAAATAGTGCTCGAATGGTCACAATCAAAGATGAACCAAAGATGGTTCTCAATGCCCCATCCCAGCACAGGTTACATTTATGGCCAACTGATTAACTGTGATTGACATACATGGGCATTGGCTCAGCTGTTAATAATCTGTGATTGGCTGAAGCACAAGTGCTGTGATTGATCCAGATTCAGTATGTTGCTTAAAAGGATAAATTCTTAGGTTGAATTGCAATTTATTCTTCAAGCTATTTTACAGTTCACTGTGGATAGACACTGCTTTTAGCCAGGCTTTATCACCTAATTATGGTGACTGTTTAGACAAACCTTATTTCATCTTCATACCAGCCATTTTAGGTGTTCTTTACTACAGGCAAGTTGATACCTAAAGTTAACCATCACGCAAGTAACCATTCCACAGAACATGTAACGGGCTTGTATCATAGCTGCAAAGTCCTTCGTCTTGAATAATGAGGCCATACCTCAAAGACAAACATACCTCCTCCGACTCACTCATTGTTCACTAGGCACACGGCTCTGATACTACAGTTCCTTGTTTTCTAACAATTGCCAGAATTTAAACTTTGTTTCTCAGCTGTCTCCAGGTTTCCTCCGGACTGACATTTTACTCTGATGGCTTCTCATGGTTTCCTAATATAGTTCCTCCTATGCTTTCTCTTTATTTTTGTTTTCCATTCTATTTTTGTTTTAATCAAAATAGCACATGAACATGGATAAGGTCAAATAAGATGAGGAATTTTATAATGTAAAACAGAAGGACCCTAACCCATCCTTCTCTATTCTTACTATGCTGAGAAAATTTCTTTCAACTTTTTGTAGCTGTTCCTTACGGTATTTACTTTAATCATCATTTCTCATTTATTTTTTAGTACACATTTGTGGCTCATGATGAGTGCATTCCTCATGGGGAGTGGGTACATCTATGTAACACATCTTTCTTCTCCCTTTCTCATCCAACTCTTGTTCCCCTTCTCATTTGCAAAAAAAAAAAAAAAAAATCTTTTTCAATCCTTTCTATTGTCTATCTTTTACTTTCTAAGTGATATAGGGATCCCTTGAATTTTTCAATTGTAGATATTTATTATGGACCCTCAACGGTAAAATTTAAAAAATTATCTCTCCCATTGCTCTATTCCCCAAATATTCCAACACACAACATTTTTCTGCTGCCATTCACCTCTTCCTACCAATATAAAGAGAACATAAACTTGTATCTTCTTCTAAAATATAGTGCTTATTTTTGGCTGTGTACAATTTTTATATCTGAGTTACTACAAAGCCATTATTATTTGTAAAGGACAGTCATTTTTTGGTAAGGCAGGAGGTATGAAACAACAGAGACAAAGTGGGGACAAGCTACATTTTCTCCAACTCACTTCCCCTTTCTTCCTGGACACGGTTAGACTACGTTTCCTAAACTTCCTTTTACTTATGTGAGTCCACATGATTGGTTTCAAGCAAGAGGAATGAGGATACAAGAGAACTTTAAAGCTGCCTACATACACTACTCTTTCATGCTATTTCCTTTCACAAACTTAAGAGGGAGAAGCACAGAAATTATTGCAAAACAAGTTAAAGATGACTCAGTCTCAAGAAAGAAAGGGACCGCAACTCCATAGATGTGCTAGGTAACAATTTTTAAATACTTGGTCTGTTCCACATACTTTTCTAAGCACGTTACAGGTGCTCCTTATTTAATGTAATAAATGTCTATTATTACCTTTATTTTATTGAAGAGGTTTATAAGAAAGTTAAAAAAAACAAAACTTGTTTAGTGTGTACATCTGGTAACTGGTAAAGTGAGAATTTGGCTTTATTTATTCTACTTCCAATGCCCAGCTGTTAACTACTACTTTAACCTTTTATAGTCCTTTCTAAACAAAGACTTACAGGGCAAACCTTTGGGTTTTACTGATTATACGGCTGCCCACACATTTTCAGGCAAGTCTTCTGTTATTTATCATTTGAGAATTGTATTTGTCCTGAGAGTATGACGAAACCGGAGAACCACTGTAGGTAGTTATTACAGTCAGGGGTTGTGCAGAGAACAATTGAAACCAGGACATAGAGTTTATATTATTTTTATGATGATTACCAAGAGTTAACAAAGAAATGCAATAAATCTCTCCACAACACTAAAGACATAGAATATTTAGCCATGTGCCTGAATCCCACAGCAATGTCCTGCATGAGTCCCATATGAAGACCCAGAGCTCATGACAATGCCTCCCACGAGTCCAACTGGATGTCCAGAGCCCACAAGAAGGACTCACACCAGTCTCTTTTATGGATCTGTGCTGGGAAGGCCCAAAGGTCAGTGGTGGAAGTCAGAAAGTCTATGCTAGTGGAGTAAAGGAGCTGTGCCTATAGGTTGAGGGTTCCACACCGGAGCCAAGAAGTCACATTCACAACAAAGACCAGGGCTGTCCTGAAAGGCACCACAGCCGTGACGAGTTCATCCTGGAGACCAAGTGGCACTCATCTTCCTCTCCGGAGCCAGGAAGCAATGCTCATGTGAGGACCAGAGCTTCTCCAGGAAAGAACCAACAGCTCAAACAGCAACTCGTAGGAGAACCCTTAATGCTTCCATGCCTCCACGCACCTCCTTCTGCACATCTCTATGCTGGCAACTTTCCTCAGGTGGAACATCTACACTCAGCGCCCTGCTGATTTAATTCAGCTGGCATTAAGTTGACCACCAGTTCTTAATCCGTAACAGTAGTGATCCTAAATATTACAAGAATACTTAGCTCATCTTTCCTCCTGAAACTATTCTTCTGAAAGTGAATTTGTGGGCAACATATTAAAAAGACTTTCTTGGCAGTCACAAAGCTAGGAACATAGTTTTAGCAGGAATCAAGCTGTTCTCTAAACACAGCCAAAAAAGAAAATTTGAAAATAGGTCAGGGAAGTACAAGGTGATATTTTATTGGGAATTCATATTATAAACATTCATATTATAAATTCATATTATAAACCCTCACATTCATGGCCGTGTAATCACACTTCCTGTGCAACAATAATCATGTGGCCACATTTTTATAGACTATGAGAATCTTTTTCATAATGGTTTCATTTAATCTGTCTAATAAAAGTGCAAAATAAGCATATTTTCTTACTCTAAAGATGAGTATTTACTGAAGAATAATGTACATACAGAAAGTGAAAATTTAAAATATTGAGCACTATAGATTTCACAATACATACAGATACCTAGATCCAAGGTTGTGAAAAATAACATTAACATATATCTGAAATCCCTGAGTCATACTCCTTTCCTAAATATAACTGCTCTTTAAATTTCAACACTGCAAATTAGTTTTGATTCCATTTAACTCATATAGAGATAGGTCATGAAGTTATACTAAAACTTTGTGTCTTACTTTTTCACTCAAAATTAATGTGATTTTTGAAGTAGTTATAGGTCACTCTAATTGGCAGACAGTAATAAGTTAAAAATATGTCACATGTATTTTTTCTTTCCATTTTTTTGATGAGTGTTCAGATAGTTTCTAGTTTTGCCTATTATGATACGTGCTTCACATATTTTGGCGAACATCTGTATACATTTCTATTAAGTTTCACTGGAGTAGAATTGCCCAATCCTGGGCATACCTAGTTCAGACTTGGGAGACTGACGGTCTGCTCAGGTTTCCAGTGTGCTGATATCAGTTATAGTAATACTAGCTATAAATGAGATGTTCTATATACCAATATTTGTCAACCTTTACTTTATTCATTCATTGGGGTTTATCATGGTGCTTGATTTTATTTTTAATTTAACTTTCTCCAATGACTGAGGAATACAGTGATATAGAGGTTTTTTGGCCATTGTGATACTTTCTTTTAGAAAATGCCTTTTAGAAATGATATCTTTTGCTTATAATATTCATTGCCATTTGTTCATTTACTCCATTCCTCTTGAAGTTTAGGAATATTCTATAAAAGTCCTTTGTCAGATGTACGTATTATGTATGGTGTAAACTTTTACACCACTAATAGTCTTTTAATGCACAGACAATCTTTCACGTAGTCTGGTTCACTACATGCCTCCTCTTGTTAGTGCTTTTGTGTTCTATTTAGGAAACATTTGCTTTTTCCAAGGGCAGGTAAAATTTCGTGATTTTTCTCTAAACTTTGCTTTTACTTATCACAAACCAATAATCAAAATGGAAGTGCTTTTATATGTGGTGAGTGAAATATGACGCATCCGTACTTTATCCAGTTGACTCTGTCACTTAGCAAGAAAGGCACCCTTTCCTAATGCACTGCAGTGTCATCTTGGTCACAGTCTAACCTCTGTGAATGTGTAAAAAGGTTTCTGGTCTTGCTAACCAGTTCTGGAGGCCACATTTGCTACAGTACCACATTGCCTTATCTACCTAGGTTGTAATAAATCCTACTAACAGTGAAAATCTTCTAACTTGGTTTATTTTTCTTCAATATTAAGTTGGATATTTCCATTTTGACATTATCTTATTATTAACATGCCACTTCATGGACTGCTGAAATTTAATTAACCTATGGATCAAAATATCATTTTATTTCAAGTTCTTTTATTCTTTGATTTTTCCTTTTTTTATATATGCACTATAAGGAAATATTTTGGCTGTATTATTATTGTCAATTGCTTTTCTAGGAGTTTTCTGAAGATTCATTGGGAAAAAGTGGTATCTTGCATTGGGTCTTTCAATTTAAGAATGATATATTTCTCTATTTCAATCTTGTTACTTTCTATTAATAATTTCTACTTTTTTTGTCTTTTTGAGACAGGACTTGGCTATGCAGTTCAGGCTGGCCCTGAAGTCACTTTGTAGCCCAAGATGGCCTGGAACACTCAGTTATCCTCCTGCCTCAGCCTCCCCATGCTGGGATTATAAATGTTCTCCAATATCTTCAGCTTATTTCTACTATTTTTAGGATAGATGTCTTACACATTTTTTTCTTATGAGATTTATTTTATATTTTCAAATTATTTTAAGATTGTTTTCAAACTTTTATTTTCTATTTATTTTGAGATATAGATGAATAAAATTGACTTAACTACAGACCTTCTGTACCCCTTTTGACATTTGACCTCATTTTCAGTAGTCACTCATCCTTTTGATTTTCAGTCTATATAAACATATCACCTGAAAGTGATCCTCATTGTTGTCCTTCCTTATAATCAGGATCTTTTGTTTCCCATTTTTTCTGCTCATTATAGTTTAATTATACATTTGAAAGGAGGAGGTTAAAGTGAATATCATCGTCTCATTCTTAATCTCAAAGATACTGTCCTTGATGTTTGACTTTCCATGTTGAGACACTTTATATATCTGAAAAATCAGAAATTATGATTTATTATTCTCCCCAGGTATTTATGGATTTTCTTACAAGTGTTAACTTGCTAATGTTAATGAAAAATTGTCAGAAATTTATATTTTTGCTGAACTTTGATGTTGACATAAAATGAGTTGTGTTGAAGACATTAACTTACTCTTTCTTTACAAGAATATGTGTAAGATTTGGTATTATTACTTAAGTGTTTGTTCTGAGTTTTGAGTAATGCCACCTGGGCTCGTAAGCATCTTCATGAAACGGACTTGCCATTATTACTCTCTATAATTTAGAAATTTTATTTCTTTGCTAGATATAAAACTAAAATATTTTCTTTTTGTGTCACTTGTGATGTGTTTTCAGTTACTTTGTTCCCTTTATCTAAATTTTTAAATATATTACATAAAATTTTTGATTTACAGGAATAATTATTTAATTCTTATAGAAAGTATAGTAAAAATTTTCATTTCTGATAACTGGTTTTTGTATGTCCTTTTTAAAGTAATAAGTCTAGCGGGGTTTTATGGACTTTTATTATCATTTTTCAGGAGTTAACTCTTGATTAATTTTTTCTTATTGTCCATTGTTTTGTTGTACTTATTTCTGCTGTTATGCTTATGATTTCATTCCTAAGGTAATCTTCATGTTTTAAATATCATTTTATTTCAAGTTCTTTTATTCTTTGATTTTTCCTTTTTTTATATATGCACTATAAAGAAATATTTTGGCTGTATTATTATTGTTAATTGCTTTTCTAGGAGTTTTCTGAAGATTCATTGGCTTGCCACAAGCACTCCATATTTTGAAAGGAGAAATCCTTTATTACTCAGTTACACAGTATCCCCTTTGCATACCTACAAGAAATATGTCTCCGTACAATTTTTTTCTTTTGTGAAGTGAAAGTCATTGTTTTTTTGCATATTGAAATTTCATCATCACTACTTTTGGATTTAGTAAGTAAAATAAAGACTATTTGAACACAAGCACCATGATACCTGACTGCTGATCAGATAACTGAGAGGGGTCCTAAGTGATAATGGACATTGGGCAGGTATTGTACAGAGGATCCACAGCTTGCAAAAAGGTACAGTTCACTTCACAGGCAAAATGGAGTGAGACAGAGTTGGGTGACACAAATTATCATCTCGCAACTCAGAATGACATGCAGTTTAAAATTAAGAATATATGTTTATTTCTGCAATTTTTAATTCAATATTTTTGCTGTGTGATCATGAAAATCATTGAAAATGAAGCTACAGAAAATGAAGGGACATCCTCCTTTCCTCAGCCAAAACATTTCTTGTTAATTATTAGAACTTTCATACTATATAGTAATAGATACATACATATGTAGTATATGCTCACGTAAGTTTTAAGATAATTGAATCTCTACATGCTTTAAAATATATTGTTAAAATTTTATAAGATTTAACATATTTTTACATTATTTTGTATTTTATAGCTTATATCTTTTTTTTTTTTTTTTTTTTTTTTTGTACTGGGAATTGAACTCATGACCTCAATGCTTACCAGGCAGGTGCTGTGCCACCCAGCCATATCCTCTGACCTGCATTTTGTTAGATGTTTTTAAATGTTTCTTTATTTCTTCCTATTATTCCATTTTGCAGTAATGTCATTACTTATACAACAATTTCCATAATTATAAATATTTATATTTTTCATTTTTGTTAGTCTAATTTTTCTAATTACCATATTTATGCATCTTGGTTAAAATCAAGCATTATTTCCCTAAGGCAATATCAGAAAATTAGAAATAATGTATCAGGTCATAGTGATAACTTCTTAAAGGCTCTCGATACTTCAAGAAGACAAAATATTTTTACTTCCATTTAAAACTGATCACTGATCTAGCCTCTCAAATGCAGTGCCTTTTCAATGAGATTCTTTTATGTAATTGCCTTATTATAAGAAATTTTTAAAAAGTCCAATGGAGACATTGCATACATACATGTGACAGTAAAATCACAAAGAAAACATAAGATGATATGATATGAAATTATCAATGTTAGTTAGAATTTTAGGACATTTATAACAATGAATCTTACAAAGATATTGGCTGATCTGTCTCCTTGTTCAATTTCAGACCTTTTGAAACATAATAGTATCTTTCTGAGCATAACAATATTATTGCAAAAAGTTAGACAATGAACTAGAATTATCTGCAGATGGCAAGTCATTTACTAAAACAGGGAAAAAAGTATAGATCCTAAGGGAAATCATGACCCATTAACAGTGGGAAGCAGACCTACATTGAATAATAATTTAGAGCTATTACTAAGATAATTAGAAAGCCAATCTGCTGCCAGAAGGTTAGACCTTTGCTTTTCCATTTATTAAAAAGCAGATCCTAATCTGTGAATGAAAAGCGCCCAAAGTTCACTAGTACCATAACCCCAACATCTGCCTGCCATAAAAAAAGATAATGATTGAGAAAAAATTAATCTCAACTCTTGAGGTAATGCAGATTTTAAAAAAATAATTACTTCATTGGCATTTATTTCCACATTGTTATTATTACAATTTAAGTGTTTCTTTATATATGCTCAGCAATATATTTTAGGAAAGAGATATTTTAGGAAAATTGCTTTTTCTGTGACTTTTAATTAGAAACAAGTTTTTAAACAAATCTCTTCCCAGATCTTACTGAGCTCCTTTACCAGGAGCCGTGGCGTGCTCTGAGTATAGCCAGTGTCCTCTAAAAGGATAACCACAGTGACTGTGCTGAGACTTGTGGAAAGGAGTCACATTGCTCACTTCACCAAGACTTTTCCTTCCATTTAGAGGTTTCTAAGCACAATTTTCCCCTCTATATTTCTGATTAATGTCTCCCCAAATCTTTCTTCTTCTGCAAGCAGATCTTTAAAAGAAGCAACTGATTGCTTGCTGTTGGTTAATCTAAAATGGAGGGATGAGAATTAGTGAGATAGTAGTCTCCTCCTTTCCCCTTTAATTCTCTCTCTCCTCCTTTTTCCTTTCCTCTCTGTTTTTCTGTCTATTTCTGTCTGTCTGTCTGTCTGTCTCTCTCTCTCTCTGTGGATACAACAGTTTGGGTTCCATAGCTGGCATTCTACTCACAGGAACATATTAAAAGCAAGAAAAGACTGGAACATTTGACCTCTAACACCTATTTGGATTACACTACCAAACTCCTTGAAAATGGATTTTAGGTATTTTTTTTTCTTTTTCTTTTTAAGCAATGCTCTTTGCACTTCCAGCAGTGTTATGATTTGTGTTTATATGCCCCCCAAAGGATTCATGTGGTCATGGGCCCTCCAAGGTGGCTGAATCTAGCATTTGTGATTAGTTCATTGTCCAGTGCTGGGATTGGTGGTGTGGCTGTTGCCCCTGACCTGGGGTGTATAGCTTGCATGCAACATAAAGATGGGAAAGTGACTTGCTCCTCCCTTTTGGTCTTTTTTGCTTTACCATGAACAACTGCCCCTGGGCCATGCCACCTTACCTTGGGGCCAGCTCAAAAACTGTAAGCTAAATAAAATTTTCCTTTCTTTATTTTGAGCATAAGGTATTTTATCTCAGCAATGTAAGCTAAATAAAATTTTCCTTTCTTTATTTTGAGCATAAGGTATTTTATCTCAGCAATGAGAGAAAAGTAACCAAAACCAGAATTGATACCAGTGGAGTAGGGTCATTCTTGTGACTAAACCTGACCATGTGCTTGAAGAGGCTTTGGAAATGTCTTCTTGGAAGAGTTTGGACATGTTAGAAGATATTGTCTGAAAGGGAAGCCTTGGAATGGCTTAGGCTCTTCTGTATGAGAGATTGGGGTCAGAGCTCAGAAGACCAGAAAACCAGTAAAAGACCAGGATCAGGAGGTTTGTGCTGGGAAGAAGGACTGCATTGGCTGTTGGACTTAAGATGATGTATGTTATGGCTATGCAGAAAGCTTGTTTGCATTTTTCTTGTGCCCAGACATTTTGCCTGAGACTTGGATTAAAGGTGTTGGACTAGTTGATCTGGTGGGAGGGATTTGGGGCAATCAAATTTTGAGGCAGTAGCATGGCTATTGTTGGTGGCTTTTAGTCAGATTTATGTTGCCAATCAAGAGTGAAGAGCCCAGCAGGATGATATAAAATGTTGTTAGTTTGGCCAGAAAGAAGGCTCCAGTAAAGCTGTGGACTATAAAGAGAGAATTGAGATCTCAATTACCAAGAGAGAACAGAAGAATAGAAAAGGTGGCCTGGGGGCATCATGAGAAGTGGCATGTCCCCATCCTTTGCATCTTCAAAACTGCAGAGGTGAAAGACTTTGCTTTGAAGAGAAAGCCACTGATCACCATGTTTCAGAATGGCAGAAGCAACACTATATTCTAGAGTGGCAATGGCTACACCATGTTCCAGAATGGTGGCAGCATAGAGGATTTGTTCCTTGTAATTGGATTTAGAGTGCTCAACAATCTAGGCACTGGACACCCACAACCAAGAAAGAGGAAAAGCTGGCTACTGCTCCAACTGGTACCACATTTTGGCATTATCCATGTGGCACTATTTTTAGGTTGCACACAGATTGCAAGAATTCTGAGGTTAAAAAGGCTTACTCCTAGATTTCCGAGGAAGTTCTGGGAGGTCAGGCAGTGTATTCTTGAGAGCAATGTGTGAAGCTGTGAGGGTAAAGCCAAAGATGCAGTGAAGACCCTAGAAGTTTGGAGAAACCAGGAACGTGGATCATCTGAGGAAACCTAAAAGAAATGAGCAAAGTGGACCCAAGAAAGAATCCATGGGAACTACAACCACTAGAAGTGCTTTAGGGGCAGAGCCATACAAGCCCTTTGAGCTCACAGTTTGCCACAGATTGCTTCAGATGTTCTATGTGGAGCTTCAAGACTTACTGTTTGCCCTGCTGGGTTTTTGAACTTCCTTTGGTCCCATTCCTTTTTATTCCACTGTTTATACTCTTTGGAATTGTAATGTTTATCTTGTATCATTGAATGTTGACAGCATTTAACTTTTCATTCATACAGGGGCTCATAGCTAAGAGTGTGCATTACACCTTAGAAGAAACCTGGGACGTGGACTTTCAACAATGCCAAAACTGTTAGGTCTTTGGTAATTCTGAAGGATGAACTAACTTTCTCTTGCATAAAGGATGTTCATGAGTCTTTGAGGGGCCAAGGGTGGAATGTTATGGTTTTCTGTCTGAGTGTCCCTGCAAAGCCTCTTTCGATCATGGCGTATGTGTTTGAGTGTGTGTAGGGGGGGGTAGTTTTGCTACTGAATCTAACATTTGTGATTGGTTCATTGTCCTGCACGGGGATTGGTGTATGGGTATTGCACCTGTCCTGGGGTGGGATTTGCATACAATATAAAAGAGGGAAAGTGTTTTGCTCCTCCCTTTTGCCCATTTTGGCTCTTGTCACCTTTGGCAGCTGCTGTTCCCATGAATTGTTGCCATTGTTCCATACTATCCTGCCTTGGAGCCAGCTGAGTATGGACTGAAACCTCCAAAAAACTGTAAGCTAAATAAACTTTTTCTTCCTTCATTTTGGGCATTAGGTATTTTTCACAGCAATGAAAGAACAGAACCAAAATAAACAGGAAAAGCCATTGTGTAAGGTACAAAGATATACAAACTGGCAATCAAAACATTTGGTTCAAATTCAAATTCTGTGTCTTTTGACCTAGAACATTCAGTTAATAACTTAGGGAATTACTTTCCTCCTAAATGTTCTTTCAGCTCTAACATTCTCTGAGTTCTTTGAGGGTAACGTGTCAAATATTCCTTAAATATTTATGCATAGCTCTATGAAAGTCTACTTTTCAGTAACTATGGGCAAGCATCTTTGGATAGCAGAATGCTGATGTTAACAAGTTTTATTGAGACAATAATATCTTAAGTGAAAATTTGGGACATTGTTGAAATGCATACAAAATAAATTCCTAATGCTAGAGAAATGTGACAAATTTCTGCTTTTTAAATGGAGTTAATCAACCCAGGAATAATTGAATATTTTATATTTCATAAAATAAAGATTTATATTATACCTACTCCCAAAGTAACTAGTACAAATATATTTATACATTAGAAAACGTACTTTCTCTTGTTCAAAAGATATGACCATGAAACTATTCCTAGTTGTAATTCAGAATAACATAGTTATAATTCAACTACTTAGTTTTCAAAAACTATTTCTTACACGAATTTTATAAAATATAATTTGAGTCAATTATATTTAATAAGTGAGAATGTATTCTAAATATATTCTTGAAATTAACAACACTTAACACAACCTATAGAAGGAATTTCACACTTTAAAAAGAAAATAAGCCTATAATAACTTCAAGCTGATAACTGAAATGCAGCTTAGGAAAGTATTTAAATCAGATAGGTGGTATTTAGTCTAGAGAGCCCTTGACATGCATGTTTTTCTTGTATACTCTGTAGTTTTTCCTACTGCATATTACAATACTAATCATTAATGTGTGCTTTAAGATATTAATATATTTATACTAAAGGCAAGAATAGGTCCCTTGTAACTTACCCTTTAATAAGACTTTTACATTAAAGCCTACCTATGGTTGTTTGTATTACAAATACAGCTACCAATTAGTTTCCTAGTCCTAACTATGAACTTGGTTAAACTTTGACTATTTATATTCTGCAGTACTGTGTCGAATCTTGACGAAAATGTAAGTCTCAAAAGGAGAGCTGTGCAAGAACTTTAATTCTAAGTTTAAAAGTTTCTATATAGCAAAGAAAAGCACTAACAAAGTGTAGAGATAATGCACATAATGGGAAAATGTTTTGTCAGCTACTCCTCATACAAAGGATTAATATCGTGAATAATAAAGAACTAAAAAAAATTGATCCTCCAAATTTAAGGACCCAATTAAAAGAGGGCATCTGAAATGAGCAGACACTTCTCAATGGCATTTCTCAATACAAACAGACAATAAATACATGCAAAAATGTTCAACATTACTGGTCACTAGGGAAATGCAAGTTTTAAAACACTGAAATTCCATTTCACTGCAGAAAGGATGGCTACCTTCAAGAAATCAGCCATTAACAAATGCTAGCAAGGCTATGGGGAGAAAGTAACCCTTATTCATTGTTGGTCACAGTAGTCAGATACAACCACTATGAAAATCAGTATGGAGGCTCCTCAGAAAACCTAAAATCTGAGATTCCATTTAATCCAGCTATTCACCTTCCAGGTATCTTCCCCCCAAAATTAAAGACATCCATATCTCAGTGATATAAGAATACCCATATTTATAGACAGCACAATTTGTAGTAGCTAAATCTGGGAAACTGCCCATATGTCTATTCATCAACAGATGAATGAACAAATTAAATGTGGTATTTATACACAGTGGAGTATTAGTCTGCCGTAAGAAAGATAACCTTGAGTCATTTGTAGGAAAAAGATGCATGTTAAGATCACAGTGTTTAGTCTACAGTCATACCACCCTGAACGCGCCCGATCTTGTTTGATCTCGGAAGCTAAGCAGGGTTGGGCCTGGTTAGTACTTGGATGGGAAGATCATAGTGTTCAGTGAAGTAATGCAGACACACAAACTGAAATATCACATGGTTTTGCTTATATGAAAAATGAAGTATATATGAAGCATGAAATAAAGGATAATCTCAACAGAGGAAAAGAGACAGAAATTGTAATGTATCTAAAAAGCTATCTTGACAGTATAATTGACTTACTTTTTTTTCTATTCTTGGGCCTATTAGTCTGATAATTAACTTTATAATATAAATAATAGGGAATGGAAAAATGGAGAAAAATCATTGAAATGCATCACATATATGTGCCAATTCCTTACAGTGATTGTAATTATTATGTACCATAAACATGTACTAGTAAAAGTAAAAAATAAATAAAAGGAACCACACACAAAAATCAAAAAGGAAATCTGAGTCTCGGCATGCTTGTTTCAATTGTTAAAAAGGAACATTGGAAGTGATTATTTTAAGTAGTGAATTTGGTAGGAAGGGGATAATAAAAAATTTATACTGGCCAGTTCTGAGATACCATGAAACTTCATGATCCAAGAAATAATTTGATGCATTTAGAAACTCTAAGTCACATTGCAATTATAAAAACAACTTCATCCAAATTCAACTATTGAAGACGTTGCCTGTCTGAGTAGTTCATATCCTAGTTTCCTTAGCATAAACAATTTTCTTGGCTGACTTATAAATCCATTCACTAAAATAGCAGTAGGTAAAACCATATTGTATATTGACAGCAATAAAATATTGGTAACAATACTTTCATTCTAAAATACCCTGTATCATTCCCTATGTTCTCCATTTTAAAAATAGGTCCCCTAATTCTCCAGCCAAGCCTTGGGAGAGGCTCGCTGACCTTTGTATGCCTTGTATCTAGCTGTCCCTGTCAAAGCCTCGTGTGCTCAGAGCTGGGGCTTATGGGAGTGAGTGCATTATGTGTGTGTGCCCTGGGTCAGTTCAGTGGTTGGTCTGGCATAATTCTGGGCATGGATGATGGAAGAGGGAATGGTGCTGCCTTCCTGCCTACCACTCCCTGAACTGTTTCTTCTCTGCCATGCTGCCCAGCCTTGGAGCCAGCTGACTACAGACTGAAACCTTTACGAACTTGTCTCCATTACCTTGTAGGTATTCTGTTCAAGCAATGAAAAAGTAGCTAATACACACCCTATTTTAGGGATTTGGAAATTGATTTCCAGAAATTTTAAGTCACTGAACCACAGTCAAATGGCGATTAAAGAAAAATTCATGTGACTCACCCACCACACTGCCTTGATTGTACCTTCCTGCTGCAGTCACATGCTGACAATGACTGTTACTTGAAAGTGATGTGATGAGCCGAGGAGCAGGTATAACTTATTATGTGTTCTGAGTCCTCTTGAAATTTGTTTGCATGTGTAACAAAAATCCCTTACCTGTTTATAGCAGCACAACTCACAATACGCAAGTCATGGAGGTCGCCTAAGAAAATGTGGTGTTTGTATATGGTTTATTTATGACTGCATATTCATAAAGGACAGGTTGGAGTCCTTTGCAGACAAAATAAATGAATCTTGAGACCTTAATGCTAAGTGACAAAAGGTTAAGTGTCACATAGTATCTCTAATATGAGAGATCCATATTTTTAACAATTTAAAGAGCAAAATAAAAGACCAAGTTAAGAAAAAGAGATACACTCTATAGTGAAGGGAAGGGAATATGTGGAGGAGGAAGAAGGAGGGTGGGGGAAAGGAGTTCTAAACGACCAACATGCAATTTGTATCTGTCTCAAACACCTGAGCTGAATGTATTACTATATAATGCAAACACATGATAATTAAAAATTTTGAAACTGTTCATAATCCTCTTCAGGAAACCATAATAAAGTGATTTGTAGTATCAAATGTGTTTAAAGTTCTTTTATTTTTATAAACATAATATTTTATGCCCCTGGCTCTCTCTCTCAACATGCACAGAAAGATATCTCTAACATATATGAGCAACAAATTTTATTTTACTGAAATAAACATTTGTCCAAAAGTTAGGATAGGAGGTAACAATAGACACAGTGTTTGTTTCTCCTCTACTTCCAGTTATCTGTAGAAACACTGCTCTCTCTCTCTTTGAGAATAGGTGTGGACCTATGACTAGTGCTGGCCCCTACTACACGGGCAGAATTCCTATGTGTAATTTCTACTCTCAGTCAGCTCTCTGCCTCGTAGTAACATGGGAGGGCCTGAGATGGTGCTGACTCCATCACCCCAGGCCCCTGATAGCCACAGTGAGCACAACCCTTGATGCCATGTGGCAGGAGCCAAAGCAAAGGTTGTGTTGTGAGATTTTTATGTGCCGTGTAAATTTTTTTTAAATGAAGTTTAAAAAAGGCTAGTATAGGCTGTGAGCACCTTCACTTTGGTACTACATGTTTATACTCCTTTGCCTGAGATCCTGAATTAAGAAAAAAACAATGTAGCTTTGTATTACCCAGTTCTGCTCCTCACTCCACTGTATTAAGTCTGCACCACACAAGGACAAAATCTTTAGAGGGTTTTCTGCTCAAATAGTATTTTCTACTCCAAAATGGAAGTAGATGGAATGAAAAAATATCTTGAATACTGACCTAAATATGTCAAAATAATAAAACTCAAACCTAAAAGCAGAGTTGATCCAGCGTTTATTTATTGATCCAGTAGATAATTTCAGAGCACGGAAGAGAGACTTGAAAAAAGAGCGTTTTGTCTTTGCGAATTTGTTTCCACTCCATTTCCAATTTCTACACTAGTATTTTTCCATGATAACATATGGTGGGTCATGTTTTTATATAACAATAGTGAGCAAAAACATGCCTATTTCTTAGCAGCTTGAGAATAAAAAAGCACTTTAAAAATCAGTCTAAACCCCATAATCTCGTAGGAATGACTTTTGTTGCCCTAGACATTATTTTGTCATTGGAACCTCACAGATCCGGGCCCTGGATAGACATGTTTGTCTGGGAATTAAGTTCTGAGTATGAAAGCTTTGTGCAGATAATTTGCTTTCACTTTTTATATGATTTATGTATAGTCATACAATCATTTATTTAAACTTCTTATGAACTTCTTTCTAATGTCACTTAGAACCTTAAGTAATATTATTTCATTGTGATATAAGGTAACTAATTTTCTATCAGCACAATTTGCCATGTTATTTGTAAGAGCATAAAATTAACTATATTTATGCATATATGAAATTTTCTGAATTAAAAGTCTCTAACTTTAGTAAGGCTAAAAATATTTTTCAAAAATGACAAAATTAAAATGAGATGAGAAAGTAACATTCAAAGGAATTAAGTTAACATATACAAAAACGGTGTCATACAATAAGTATCTCTAAGTTTTCATGATCAAAGTTTTAAAAATTATTTGTATAACTTATGTTTACTTGGGCAATGGTGACAGCTGTTGCACATTGAACATTTAAGATAATTTATTACAGTACAAGACTGCTGTGTAAAAATGTATGCATATAGATTATAATGAATTCATAGTGTACTGCATTCTGTTCTACTCATAGTAATACAATCTCGTTGTTATGCAGGAGGAAGTCATGTGAAGATCAGAGAATGAGAACTGATAGAAATTATGATTAACGTGTGTTAGCTATCATTCATTTGTTTGTTTACTGTGTCTGTAGGTGACCAAATCTTGTTATAAATACAGTTTCCATAGTGCTTTTATTTTTGTGACTGTGGTTTGAACCAAAGTCATTAATATTTGCAAAATACTACGCCTTTGGAAGGATGAGGACGTTTCATTCCTATGAATTCAGGAGCTATAAATAAGTTGTACAAAACTAAAGTTGTTAATTATTTACTATCTCTGCCAGTTTATCTTTATTATTATCATCTGAGGCTATTTTTCTTTTTCTTTTTTAAAAGACTGTTAAAATTAGTAGCTGGCAAGAATAATTTTCTACTGGCTTTTGAATGAACACAGTGTTATAAAAATGTATCCTTTATTGTATTGCATACCTATAAGATCTGTGAATTTTTCTGTTTATTTTTTAATAAAATGGTGAAACAAATGTACTCTAGCTTTATAAAATAATGGTTTCAAAGATCTGTACATAAAAAAGGATCTGTATATCTTAATTTATTTCTGTGCAATTTCTCAAGCCACAGCTTTGAAAATGCTTACTGAGACGATCTCTCTGGTGGAGTCTAATCATTCGCATTTCTTTTAAACGTGATTTTCAGATGATTTTAATAATTTCCCAGACACTAAACTAGTCTTGTCCAAAGAAATGCTGATACCCACAAGTCAGAGGATTTAATGACAAACATAAAATATTTGGATTAGTTTATCAGTCTGACCGCTGTAATTCTAAAAATGGAAAAGCACAAGCAAAGTGATAAATAAGGAGCAAAGAACTGTGAATAAACAGAGAGAGCCCCATCTTAGTGTGACTCGACACCCATTGTTTCAAGTCTACCACGGTGTGGAAAATACAGCATTGAGAAGAGATTGTCATACCTCAGATTTTGAATTTTGACCTTTTACAAAGATGTCAATGTGCAGGACAATACTCTTGGTGAATCTGGCAGCATCTCTGGTCGACTACGCAATTGAAGGAGTAAACAAAAACAACTCTGTAGTGTGCTGTGTCGCTAAGTTTGCCATTCACTGTGGTATACAGTAAAAGCATTGTCAGGTTTTAATTTAGGAGCAGGAAATTATCAGGATTTACTTCTAATATAATTCAAGGAGTATCTGTCATTTGATATACTACTATGTTGATACTGAATAAATGATAGCATCTGAATAAATCTCACAATGCTATTTTTAGAAACAGAAAAAAATGCAGAAATACATACACAGTAAAGTGCAAACAGAGTTAAAAGGGTAATGTGTACCATGAGAGAAGTTTACTCATTTAAAACAAGTCAGATGAATTTAGAATGAAAATTCTGCATTGTGTCCTTTATTAGTTCCCAATGTTAGGATTTATATTTTATCAATTAGTTCATTGTTCTACAGTCTAAAGATCAATAATGGGAAAGTGCACTTGATTTCATGGAGTAGGCATGTGTCAGGAAGTATTTTAATTCATTTGTACCATGTCTCCCTCCCATGCCAATATTTTCAAAATGCACAAACACATGGAAGTGTGCCGTGTTACCTTTTGAAAAGAAGGAAATTATTTTTTTAACTATTTTGAATTTAGAAGATCTAATAAATTCCAGATCAAACTCTTTACATATTTACAAATTAGTTACTCGTAAACAGTGTATTTCCAAGTAACACTAATCAGGTAGATAAGCTATTGTTTTGGCTAGAAAAACAAAAATTTACATAAAATTATAAATGTACTACATAAAACAGATTTACATCCTGAGATCAAATAATTTGTCTAGATAACACAATTTCAAAGGTACTGTATAAAAGATATTTGCCTATATAAAACTGGTTCTCATTGGCTGATTTTACAATTTGTGTAAGTTTTACAACATAGAATTTTCTTTTGGTGTCATCATAACAGTGTCACTATTGCTGACCGACAGTCACTTATTTGCAAATTTCATGTTCCTCTGCAGTGTGAGGAAGTCTGAACTCATTCAGTTCTTATCAGTATGTGTTTTAAGTCTAGAATAGTAACGACCTAGTGTTCCCTCTTCTCTGCTGAAGAATGTTACATATGCAATCTGTGAAATACAAGTTTTGAGAGGACACATTCCAAATGTTAAAGAAATTATTTTCTTCTCCTGGAAGTTAGAACAAAAGATGTCAGCTTTTTTTGCTTATATCTCATATTTTTATAATTTGATTTTACCATACATTTCTGTAATAATAGGAAACAAAATTATTTTCATTTAATAAGGCAAATTGTACTGAACATAAAAAATGACTGTGTTTCTAACTTCCTTTAAATAATTCTGGTGAAACAATGATTTTCTAGTGCATAAAGAACAAATTATTTGTGTTAGTCTTTGCATATATTTCAAATTGTTATGCCATTTGAAGCTTATACACATTAGTTAATATTCTCTTGCAAATATCTGAGAGTGAGATGGAAATTGCTGGATAAATTGTAGTATGTCTAAAAGTTTTAATTTACTAAAATTGTATTAGTCATCAAAATTGTATTATGTAAGTATGTGGTAAAATTTAAAGACACTAGCTTGAATGCTGTCCCTTTTGTAACAGCTAAAAATGAAGACTACTATTCTTTTACAATATACCCAGAAGCCTAATTGCCAAGATAGTTTTATGTAGTTTTCCATACAGGAAGTAATTTCCCATTAATCTATGTTCTAAAACATAGCAGGTCTTGTGTTAAACCTTCAGTTTGACTGTGAGGCTGAAACTTCAGATGTACCAGGGGAGTTTGTAATTTAAATATGAAAATTAATTCATAAATCTTTTTACATTTATAGCAGTACAACCAGGGCTTATAAAAATGTGCCATCTTCTGAAACTATCAATGGGTTTAAAATATGATCTAATATTCATAACATCAGAGACAGATGTAAGTAGAGAGATAAACTTCATCTTTTTATTGTTAGAGACGTGTTGTTTTTAATAACTTTTCCTTGTAGATTTGTCTTTTCATCTCATAACTGCTCTAACAAGAAAAATGCTGCATCAATTTTAGTGTATTCCATTATTCATGTAAGAACACAGCCAGTTCAATATGCAAAGAAGAAATTACCTAGGAAAGTTTAACATAACTCATATCTCTCTGTGACACGAATATTAAGGTTTTAGTTTGCTTATGATCTTTGTCTAAGACATTGTTTGTTCTACAAAACGATGTGTGTGCATATATATACATATATATATATATATATATATGCACAGAGTACTAGGGTATTGAATAATGATAATTGGGATGAATCAAGAATTAACTCTTAAAGTAATAGTTAATAAAATCCCTAAAGGAATAGATGCTCTGAATTTTAAAAATGAACATGATTATGCTATAAATTTTATTTTAAATTCCAGAAATATATTATTTTAAGTCAAAAGATAAGTCATATAGTTTTCAAATTGGAAGGGAAATTTACATTCCTACTTTATATTTGAAAATAAATCTCACCAGAGATTGAACCACTTGACAAAATCACACAAACTGTAGAGTTAATCTAAACCTTTCTATTAGCCTTAAATTTTATATTTTCTTAATCTCAGTGTATATTGCTTACAGAACACAGAATTTTATAGATATGCCACTTATCTGTACTAAAAGAAACGAGAATTTTACAGATATCCCTCTCGTTTGTACTAAAAGTAGTGTTAGCAATTTATTATGTATCAGTTTGCCGATATTTCCCGAGGGTCGTTTGTTTTCAGGTAGTTTACAAGTTCTAAAAAACACTGGAGTAAACGCCACCACCACCACCACCAAGTTCCAGTGCCTTTTCTGGTGAGGTGAAGGACACTGAGAGGACTAACACTGAAGTTTTCATAGACAACTGGACTTCGTATTACTGGAAAAAATAATACTCAAAAACCAAGGAAGGAATATTAGAGAATAAAATTTAAATCAATATTGATAAATACAGATCAAACTTTGCTTTCATGACTTATACAGAAACATAAAAGAGAAATATAGTAAACTGTGATGTCACACTTAAAGTACCAAAAATAAAAATTCACCTAGAATGTAGCTAGAAAGAATCGTAGAAAAATCTAAGAAAAATAAACATGACAAAAACTGCAAATTAGTTTTCAAAAACTATACCTTTGAAGTAATAAAACATATGTTCTTTGGCAGGAGAACACCAAAAGCATCAATTCTTAAAAATATTTAAATGCAACATGGCTAAAATAAATATGATAAGTTATCATTTTCCTAGAGTTAAATCATTTGATTATGAAAGTTCAGGAGATCAAAAACAGCATTAAAAAAACCCTGAAAGTAAAATCAATTCTCAGGTTGATGGCTACATGTTATAATATATGGAATTTTTATTTTAAAACAAAGTAATGCTGAAAAATGACTGCACTAGAAAATCATGGAAAAAAATAGGAAATCCAGATATAAATCCAAATATATATAAAGTATTTCACACATAATACATCATCTCAAATTAGTGCAAAAAGATAGAATTTTGAATAAATATATTTTGCATAATAGCCATGTAGAAAAATTGAATTGAACTTACTTTTTACACTTTACACCACAATAAATTAAAAATGAATCACATTTATATATAAAAAAAATATGAACATGTACAGTAGAAAAATGCATGATGAAGCAGTTGATAATTTGGAAGTAAGACAAACAATAGTTTAAAATCCAAAATCGTGAAAATAAAGTTTGATCAATTATATATTTTTTGACAAAAATGTTAAAATATACATGCAAACCTAGAATATATGATTTTGATTAATACCCAAAAGTACAGTATCCTTAATGTTCATATATATGTACATGTATATGTTTAAAACAATAACAAGAAAGTAACAAAATAGGAATAGGGAAAAATAAGTGCAAGCCCTGTTGTTCATAAGTAAATGAAAAATGTTCAACACTTCAGAATGTTTGAAGTATTAATTAAAATTCTAATCTTGTGACATCGCTTATCAAATAGAAGTAAAATATCCAGATACTTGACACCATTATTTTTCTGATAATGACACAAAAGAAAAGGAATACTTACACCCTCGCAGATGGGAACGTGAAATGTTATAAATTCTACAGTGGTGAGATAGGAAATCAGATTGCCTTGTCTATGGATTTACTATTAGGGGTGTAAGGAAATACATTGAGAAAAAGTTGTTGCTTTGCCAGGGAACTCTTTATGATGAAAGAAAAAGGTAAGAACATATTTGACTCAACTGATTCACCATAGCATACAGTGGGAAAGGAAGGCATGTTAATCTTCATGATTTGTGGGAACAGGAGTATATAATTACACTTTTGAAAAATATTTCCTGTAAAATTAAGTTGGAATTTCATCTGGCACCTACACTAACAACTTTCTGAAAGTACAATAGCTACAAGCAGAAGTTCAGGACACTTTGAAGAGGCAACAAGGAAATATAAATGAAATTCTGAGGAAGAAATATTCTGGTTTATCTACTGAAACCACAACATTAATAAAGAGCAGGCAATAGTTGTGTGATGGAACAAAAATGAAAGGTACCTGGGGCTGGGAGTATGGCTCAGCTCATCTAACAGGCGTGAAGTCCAGTGTTTAATCACAGCATCTGAAAAAACCTATATCATCTATACCTACATCTGAATCTATGTTTAATCTATATCTAACCTCTAAAAATAGAGATGTAGTTATAGATGTAGATAATATATAGATATAGATATGATAAGTGCTGTATGTAGAACTTGGTTATATTGTAACTCAAAAAACCTCAAGTCAAACCTGAAAATGCATTTCAGAATATCTAAAAACTTTGAAAATAAGCTGAGCATGAAGTGATATTTAGAAATGGTTATTATTATGTGACAATGACATGATTATTAAATGAAAAAGATCTTACGTGTTATACAGTCATACTGAAACTTTAACGATAAAAAAACAAAGGAGTGTGCTATTCTCTGGGTTTGGTGCTTTATCAAAAACTATAGAAAGGTAGAAAAACAAGAACAGCTGAGAAAAGTTTAGCTATACTTTGATAGCGTTTAATGAGTGATGGGGATAAGTCAGTGCATTGCATCAGGTTTGGTGCTTGTGTGGATTTGGAAAACTGCTCAGTGAGTATCAGTCCCAAATTGAGATTAGAGTAGCACATGGTACTATTTTAGGTGATTCTCCTTCAATGATAGAAACAGAGATGGAGACATATAGTATATCTGGGCAAGGTGGCTCACACCTAGAATACCAACAATTGGAGGCTGAGACAGAAAGATCACAAGTTTAAGGTCAGCTGGAACTACATAACATGACAGTCTCACAAAAATTCTAAAAATGAAAAAAGGGAAAAGAAAAGGAAGAAAAATGAAAAGATAAAGGAAAAGAGTTTAAATGGGATCTGATTTGAAAAAAAGTCTAGCAAAACAGGGCAATGAGTTAAACAAGGATATTAAGGGAAATATGTCATATATATTTGACCCAAACAACTACTAACGTGTTTTTTAGCCAAGGTTTAAAAGAAGTAACTGCTTGAGAGTTAGTAAATAAAGGTTTTTCATTATGTTAAGTTTGTATTACTACAATGAATTCAAGTAACATAATTTGGAAAATAACGTTTTAAATCAAATTTGGAGATATGAATTATGAACCACAATCTAAGATAGATTGTGCATTCTAGTGCCTGGGTAAAACCATTGGAAGAAAATGTTAAATTTTAATAGAGAAAAATTTAAGTCAAGACATATCAATTTTTAAGGCACCTCACAAAAGGAATAATAACACTGGCCAATAGTAGAATAGCCTCTGAGAGTTAAAAAACATATTTAAGAAAAGATGGGCTCAACAGGATTAAAGATAACTAACATGTCAAGTATTCAACTTGTGTCTCACTTATTTCACTTTGTATTATGGTCTTCAGTTTCTTCCATTTTCCAGAAGAATTAAATGGTTTCATTCTTCTTATATCCAATAATTTTCCACCCTACAAAATTCCACTAAGTATAACTTCAGTGTGTGTGTACGTGTGAGTGTGTGTGCACGCACACATGCATTTGTGTGTCTGTGTGGTACTTATTCTGTATCCATTCACCTTTCGACAGGCATCTGTAACGGATGTTTCCAGGGTTTGGCTAATGTGAATTACACTGTTATAAAATGGACATTTGTGCATCACTATAGTATGAAATCTTTAATTCTTTTGGGAATATACTCAGGAAAGGGATAGCTGGGTCAAATAGAATCCTATTTTTAGTGTTCTGAGGAATCCTTTAGAAGTTGCATTAATTTACATACCCATTAACAATGGATAAGAACAATGTTCTTTTTGCCTCACATCTTCTTCACCTGTGTTTGTTGTTTTTCTGTGTATGTTCTTGATGATTGCTGTTCTGCCCTGGGTAAGGAATGTATCTTTTGGTTGTATTACCAGTGGCTGCCAAGACTTTATTAATGCTGGTAATTTATCATTCACTATTAAGATTCTATTAGCATTCCAACAAAGTGTGAATTTGGGATGCTAATTGCTTAAGATAGCATTGCACATAAACCAATTATTATACCCTAATATCATCTAATACCAAGATCACGTTTAAACGTCTTTATGAAAAATGTTAGGTATATTTTTTAAGAAAGTGTTGGAAATGTAGCCATTGCTAAGAAACAGAACTTTTTTGTACCATAATTCTATTATTACATTTGAGAAAGCTAACAATATTATTAACAAAATATAGTTCATTTTCATGTTTTCTTATTAAATCCAAGTGCAAGAATGTCTTTCATAACTTTTTCTTCCTTTTACATGAGTCAGATAAAGACTTTTGTATTGTTAGTAAGTCTTTTTTAGTTTTTAAAAATCTTACACAAAGTTGTCAATAAGATTTCCTTTTTTTCTATTGTTTTATGTACTCAAGTATAACTTCAAGATGTAAACAAAGTACATGTATTATATTTGAATGCCATGTCTTGTAACTCTAACAAGTGCATACTCTTGTTTACTGACTGGTCATGGGGTTAGCTTGCTTCTCTATTCCCCTTACCTCTCTGTCCCCTATATTTCCTATAATTTGATAATTGTATTAGCTTCTTTTGGGGGACTGGCATTGATCATTATGTCCAAGTAAATATTAACATTTTTACTCTCACGTACATTATATTTTCCAAAGTCTGCATTTTTGTCTTATAACACAATTTCACATAAAATGAATTCAGAAATTTATTTTAGAAGTATAACTTTAAAATACCCTTATGTTCATATGTAGTTCTACTTATGCTTTCTACAATAATGTTTCACAAGTATTTGTGAATTCTTCCTAATTTTTTCTATGATTTTATAACTAGGTATTTAAAAAGTAATACTCATGTTTTTAAGCAATATGCTTTTATCAGCTATTTGTTCACAGAGTGAAACTATTTAAGTTTAAATGATTACATCATTATATCATAAACCATAATTTATTTAGGTGATAATTTTTGAAAAGAAAATTTGAATTGTTTCCAGTTTGGTTTACAGTTTAGCTATTTGCCATTTTTCTATCCTAAATGGCACTATATATATATATATATATATATATATATATATATATAATATTTTGGCAGAAGTTGTTGAGTACATTTATACAGTAAATTACAAGGGTCAGAATTTATGGAACAAAGAGCTTATGAAATGCCAAATTTATACTCCTACCAAGGTGATGAAAGTGGTCCTTTTTCTTTAAGCATCCTAAACCTAGTGGTCTCCTATTTAAATATACTAGTGGAGTCCACCATAAAATCTGATAGATTTTTCTTAGTTTGGCATTTGAAAATAAAATATCTCCTATGGGCTGAGTAAACACCATAGAGTGTGACATATCTCAAGAAGTGAGTTGTTGGAGACCCTGATAGTGATGCTAAATTACTGCTACTTTGGGCCATTAGGTTTTGGAAGTAATTAAAATAAATATAGTGATAAAATATGGTAGTTAAATGTGATCCTATTTACAGTGAATGTAATGAGGACATGACAGGGGATTGCTTAGTTACTTGGAATCTCCATTTTGTTGCTACTTAGCTAGTATACTGTCTAAAGTAAAGCAGACATTCATCCATCTTTCATTTAACAGAGAGTGGCAGAATGGTGGGGGGACCAGGCATGATAGACCATTTCTACCACGGTTACCTGTAAGGCTACTCCTTATTGCTCCGTTGGTACAGTTGTTTGGCCAGCAGAAACAGAAGTAGAGCAAAGTCCAGTGCAAACATCTTTATGTAGATGATCAAAAAGTGACACACAGCATCCTGTGACATATGAAACATGGAGAGTGTGGCTGGGGAGGTCACATTCTTATCTCATATTTAATACAGTCTATTTTTAATGGGGAGCAGAGAAGCAGACTGTCAGAGATGACATCAGTCATTATTGTATCATAAAGTATGTAAGATAAAAAGAGGAACAGCTAAAAAAGAATCATGTGTATATTGACAGTAAATCCATATTTTAGCATACTAAATGGACTTGTTCATCTGACCTGATGCATGAAATTTAGGGATTCTAAATTGGATCATATCCATTTATTTGGAGCTAAGAATTTTATCACTACAAAGTCCCAAATTACTATCACTCAATTCAATCTGGTACAAATGATAATTTCTCAATCATCCTGTATATGTTTACTTATACCAAGCAAGAAAGCTCTTAATTGAAAGTGTTTTCATTCTGTTCCTTTTTTAGTGCCTCCATATCATAAAGGACCTATGATAAGCGGCAATCTGATTAAAGCTGTGTAAATCAGTAGGGAGCAAGTTCTGAGTACAATGGAACTGCCAGCTTTTAACAATTTTAACCTCTGCATCCTCCACCAGTTCTTCTACTTCTGGTTTACTAGTCTTCCTTATGGTACTGTTGTTTCCAGCTCATGATAATCAGTGTTCATCTTCTAGAGATAGGGAAATAATTTTGCAACAAACTCATTCCTTGAAATTTAGGCTAATTGGACTGGGGATTTAGCTTAGGGGCATAAGCACCTGCCTTGCAAGCAGGTGGTTGTGAGTTCAATCCCCGGTACTGATTAAAAAAAAAAACAAAAACAAAAACAAAAAAGAAATTTAGGCTAATTTATTATCTTCCAACTGTCTAGAATAATCAGTTCTTCCTTGTTTTAATAAAGATGTTTCTTTCCATAAATCTACCTGCTTTACACTTCTCTGAATTTCTGGCTACATAAAAAATTTAAAAATCAATATATTCATTTCTATCCATGTATACTTGATAAAATTAGTGAACACCTTTTTCTGACTACCAGCATTAATGGCATTACTTGGATGCCATTTTGAGGTTCTTATAAAAGACTTAGCAAAGAAAAATCAGATTTCCATCTTAAAATTAAATTATGAACTCAGCATAATGGACCAAAGCTAAGATAACTGAATTTGAATTAAAGGAACACACTAAATCCCAAGCCATTGCAGCTTGAATGTGTTCTAAGTGAGTGCATTAGAAAATCTGAATAGTGTGTCAACTCAAGGACTGACTTCCCATATAAAGATACAATGATTGAAAAAAAATATGAAGCAGATTTTGCCAATGTCTAAATAAACCCTTATCAGAGACAGGGAAGCATTAGTAAATAGATTTTTAATATTTCTAGTTGCATTAGAAAAATCATTGTAAATGTTAAGATGCTGCTTCTGATAGTGTTAGTTTGAAAATATTAAAATTCAATTTATCTAACTATGCTTCTTGATTTCATATTTATCTCAGACTGTCACTTTTGATTTCCTTTTTATATGTCTTGTAACAAGTATTCTCGAATGCATGGTATTTTTATTTATCAATGACAATTAACATTGGTCTTCTGAAATCCTTTATATAACTAAAGGCAAATTTTTAGGTCTTAGTCACTTTGTAGCTAACCCATACCTGGACTTTAAAGATAGAGAATAGGTCTGGAATGCATAAAATCAATGTATTTGAACCTCATAAAGGTCTATTGAGCTTCACCAGCATGTTTCACAAAACAAAATCCCCTCTACAATCACCAGAGCCCTGTAAGAGTATGTGATTAAAAATTAAGAAAATGGTTTATAAAAACATTATAATTCAACAATTGTAAAGGAGATGAATTTTACATACCTCACTTCAGACCTACCAAATTAAAGTAAGGTTCAGGTTACTCTATCGGTAGCATTCAAGTCGCTCCAATTTTTAAAAGTACTCTAAGAATCACTGTGGTGATGCAACTTTGCTATAATTGTCATTCATCATTTCTCAAATAATTTATGCACTTTAAGCAAACTCTATGCACATGTGATTTTTTAAATAAATATATATCATATATTATATATGTATACAAGTACAAACATAGGCATATAATATATGCGTACATATTTGGCAGTTGTTACTGATACAATGACTACTACCCATGTCCATAATATATAGTAATTCTCTGAGTGACTGACACAGCATGAAATCATTGCACTTATTTAATATTTTCAACAACTGTATTTACTCTATTTCTTTGTGAAATAATGCCATTCCATTTTGATAGACCAGATTCTATTTTATCCTGACTGTACCTTGAAAATATCCATCTTGAAATTTGAAACTAACACATAGTAAAAACAATTAATATATTAACATTATCTGGTAATCACATGGATGGGTGAGTCATATTGATTTACTTAGTTCTACCTACTACTGAATAAAAAATCATTTACAACTACTTCCAAATATATATTAAAAACAGCAATAAAATGTGTTCATGGTGAATATGATAAAATTTCAAAGACAGAACAGTTAAAGTAGAGATGTTCTAGAGTGAAGTGTGTACACAAAGTGGAAAAGTCATAAGACCCTGAAACATTATCTAATAAAGGTCACAGTTCAGTGGCACATTTTTCAGCCAACATAAAAGGGAGACAGATGTATTCAATAGACATTCAGTGAGGCGGTCTTCTAACTGCCAGGATCTTGGCAGTGGGCAGGCAATGTCATCTTAAGACTCACATAGAAAAAAAGAAGCTGTCATCTAGTTGTTAGGACTTACGCGATGAAAAGACAACTTCAGGAAGGTGTACACTTCCCCGTTTGCATTATTCACTCAAAAACAGAGTAAGATGTTCGCGGTGATCTTATTGAAATGGGAAACTGTCGCAACCTCAGTATAGTTTTAAGATGCCAACCTATGTGGATCTCAGAACAGTCTCTTCTTAATTAGAGCGTACACAGGATGAATATAACACTGCATGAGTCCTCAATCCTCCTCCCTTTCTTTTAGTGAAATCTACCCAACTGACTTCGTCTTTCCTCACACAACCTCACTTTATCTCGTGCAAGCTCAATTCACTACCACAAAATACGTTTTAACGAAATGTGACATGTAGAATTTCTATTAAAAGATACAGGAACACAAAAAACCCGAACTATGTTTATAATTAAACATTAGAAATATATATGTTGTTCTGATGAGGATCATTAAAAGAACTAGAAGTGAAAGATGCCAACAATGGCTGCCTAAAAGATTTCTTTAAGAGATATTTTTTATCATTTTGTTGATTTTCGGGTACCACCTGAAAAAAATGTTATTCATGTAAAACTTCTGTAATCATAAAAAGTAAGTAAAACAGATTTTGAATTTCTAGATGTTGTACCCCTCCAAAAATTGAGAAGAGTCATGGCATAATACATGCCCTCTATTTTAATAGTTAAAATGATAATCACAGTGGTAAAGTTAAAATAAAGAAGAAGAGGATGGGGTCTCTAATTTTTAAATTCTAACCTTGAACCTTGCATTGAGAAAACAATCTTACATCATTTCATACCCTTTTTGTCTTGCTCCAGTATTGAATTAATATACTTTTGTGGAGATGGAGGAATTGGAAAACTGTCAAGTACTTGATAGTATATATAAAGAAATCACACAGTGATATATTGAAGTTACTTTACAATTCACTATTATTTCCAAAGGGGAAAAATATTCATCAGGAAATATAACACTATGTTCAAACTTCTAGTTACTTACAGCAGAGAAAATTTCATTTATAACTCATTGTAAAAGGAAATCATCCACCATTACTCATGTAGTAAAAAAATTTCCTAGGGCTGTTTTTTTTTTTAATCTTTTTGTGTGTGTGTGTGTGTGTGTGTGTGTGTGTGTGTGTGTGCGCGCGCGCCAGGGATAAAACTCACGACCTAATGCTTGCCAAGCAGGTGCTTAAGCCACTATGCTAAATCCCCAGCTCCAGAGCGGTTTTTTTATAGTTTTTAGAAAAATCTTGACTGTAGAAATGAAAATAGACCAGCACATACTAAATATGGACCTTTTTTTCTTTTATTTTTCTTGTCTTTCCTTCTACCACAGTTCCTGTCTTTCAGAGGTGGTAACTTTCTTTGATCTGCATACATAGCAGAGTGTCTTTGGAAACATGCCTTCATGCTATTTGAACAACTTGGTATTTTTTTCAGGCTGTAACGTAAAAGAAATTCTGTGAGTCTTTAGAAAGTGTGCAGTTCTCTGATACAGTCTGACTTTACACAAAGACAAATTGTTAAACTGCAGCTTAAATGACTTAATTTCATATCCTCTGGAGAATCCACTAAATGTTTCGTCAGTCAGTCAAATGTTTATGAAAGGCATCTTAGGTGCAACATACTGAGGTCATTAAGTTCAACTTATTTTTGCATTGCTTTATTTGGAATATTCATGGCCTAATCTAGACAGTATGTAAATAAAAATATTAATGACAGAGATTTATAAATACAAAGCAATAGCACCAGAAAAGTGCCAAAATATCTCAAATGAGAGAGGAATTCTTCTAGTTGATGGAGCAGGGTTTGATGGAGAACATGGTGAAGAAAGAACTGAGCTGCATTCATTTGCGAATGTACTTATTTGTAAAAAAAAAAAAATAAATCAAAAGGAGAAAAGATGAAGGGAAGTAATAAAAAAGGGAACATGAAGACAGTGTGACACTTCTCACATGTTTGCTGGGGCAGTGTTTTCAGTTTAGTTTTAGTGGAAGTCTAGATGTGTTGGAGATGTCTCAAAAACCTGAAGAGGGAGTAGCGTGGTCAAGAGGGAGGAGCTGAAAGCCACCATTAGTCTTCTTCTTGCTCTTTTTTAAGACGAAAAGGAGGAACTCTTGTTTAATGTGACAAAAAAAATCTAAGGAGAAAGAAAATGATAATTTGTCAGTTTAAGAAACTAAGAAGTGAAGAGTTGTATTTGGGAATTCAATTAGGAATCGAAACCTCTAACAATGCCTATTTCTTCTGCTTCCTCTTCACATTTTTTTCCAAGATGACATGGTCATCTGCAGCTCTTGTATATATATCTCACAGGATGACTATTAGGAAAGGATAACAGCAGCTATCAAAGTCCTGTTTCTGAGCCCAAAGTCTCAGAAAAATTGTATTTCTGGGTTAGATGTCTCAGCCTTGCATTAATTTAAAAAGAACAGAAGAGAATACTGTGTAAAAGGAGGTGCCTCATCTCTTTCTGTATCTTTCTATATCTCAGTCAACCCATGCTGTATACTTGTATGATTTGCTGTTCTTCAATCTTGTCAGGAATGCTCCTGTCTCAGGGTCAGCACTAGCTACTCTCTGATCATAACTCCAGATATTCTGAAATTAGCAATGTAGTTGATGATTTGCAACATTCTATGAGTTTGAGCTACCTGTACGAAAGTTAATTTGTGAAAGTTAGAGAGACCGTGATGGGTAGTATCCTCTAAGAGTAGTAGTGTTTTATATTAACTTCTTGACAAATAAGAAAATACTAGATGATGATAATAAGAAAGGTACTTAGATAGCAATTGACAGGTAGTGCTTTCAGATTGAGTGTTGGAATATCATCCTCAAGATTTGGAAGACTAAATGACCTGAAGGAGCTCCAGAATGATTGTCTCAGTTATATGAAGTTACTATAGTGAACTACCTTAAGTAAGTGGTTCATAAATGAAAGTTTGTTCTTCAGTTTTAAAGGCTGGAAATTTGAGATGAGGGATCAGTAGGATCAGAATTTGGAGAAGTTCATTTTTTGAAAAGCAGATTACCAAATTTGTGTGTTCTTGACATGTATAAAGATTAAAGAGAGCTGTCTTCAGTTCCTCTGCAAGAACAGTAATCCCATTCATGAGGTTTTAACTCTCACTGTTTTATTAAATCCTGGTAGCCTTCCTTTCTGATACTGTCACACTGAAGTTTGGAATTCCAAGATAGGCACTTTGGAGACCCAAACATTCAGTCCATAATGATGGCAATGAGGAAAGAGTATTTCAAAGTGATCAGTTAATGAGCATTTCCTACACAGATGAAAGCATTCACAAAATCACAGGTCCATCTCTAAATATCACCAACTCCCAATATATGTTAGGTCTCTTTCTAGGCATTAGGATTCAGCAAAGAACAATCCAATGAACTCTACCTTCATGACAACTACATTCCAGAAGCAGAGGAAGGAAAAGAAATAATAAGTACAATAAATATGCTGTATTTCATGTTAGAGGCTAATAACAGATAAGAGATGATTAAAGGGCAAGTGTTACATTGTGTGTGTGTGTGTGTGTGTGTGTGTGTGTGTGTGTGTCCACATGTGCATGTACACACCATCCACGAGTTTTGGTCACTACCACTGCCAGTGCCTGTTGAACAACTTCTCTACTATATCTGTGTTATCTCTTCAGTCTTACTAGCTTTGAAATTCCAGGGAGGAGCAAATCTCAACGTGGTTCAAAATTCTCATGGTTTTTTCCTACATCACATGAGGCAAGAAGATACCTAGATCTTTGGCTGTAATGCAAGAATTTGATTTTTATTGAGCCTCATAAAATAGGAAATTTATATGAATGGAATAATCTTAAAACAGTTGACAGTAGCTAATATAACAGATATAAACTCAACCCTTTACTGTTACAGATTTTTAACTTCTTAAGCACAGTTAGAAAAGCAAAAACTAAAATTGAGATAAATCAAATTTAAGTATAAATAATAGTATAAATTTAGTTGTCATGATTATACAAACATTTTCAACATTTTTGCTTACTTAAATTTTGATATTCAATAAGTTATTTTATACTAGAGTAAAGCTTTCATGTTACAAATTTAACAGTATTTCTACTTACATAATATGTTCTAAGCTTCTCTAATTAAAAAAAAAACCCTGATTTTCAATTTTCTGCTTTAAAATATCCCCTCTGAAATATCTGACCTCCAAAAGCATAATACAATGAAAGTAAATCACAAAACATATTGTTATTATTTTCCCTGTGTTTGACTATCAAATTTCCCTTGGTCTTGAGAGATTCGTTAACTTTCCAAAGTTTGTATTGTTATGCTTTCCATTAGAGACTCTCAGATTACAGTAATCAGAGCTCATTGCCAGCCCTGCTCTGATAACTTCCTAAACAATATCTGAAAATCCATTAACATGCAGTGCTGTGAGCTGCTTCAGGGTTTGCAACTGTATTGGAGAAAGAGAGAACAACTTATACCATTCCTCTGGGGTATGTATAAATCTCTTCAACTCCTGATGTGTGTGCTATATTAATAACCAAAGACATGCAGAATGTAAGAATTGCATAAGAAAGAGAATATTAAGCTTTTTCTTTTCCAAAGAAAAAAGTAAAGCAGTAAAAATAGTAAACAGTTCCTTTATTACTACTGTCTCCAAATCTCCATTTTACAGGAAACATGTGATACATTACAGATTTGTCTATTTCTCCTTTTTTAAGAGCTCTGTCTTGTGAATCATGTAAGAACTCGTAATATTTTTAACCATGCCCTCCTTTCTTTAGAACTATTTGTGAGTGCACATTGAATCACAATGTGTATCTTGCATGTAGGAGGTGTGAGATTCAGATGCTACTTTTACCTCTAAGATGCCCAGGGCCATGGGCAGATGGCCATGGATGCAGACTTCTATACTTCTTGCTCCTTGTTTTGAATGCTTCTATTTCCCTATACTCAACTCTGTTTAAATAACAGGCTTTTCACGTTTCTTATTTAACTTAAGATAAATTTGTTTTCCCAACATCATTTACTCTTTACTGATGGACTGGAGAGATTTTGCTAAGCTCTGAGTTTCCTACTACAGCTCCAGGTCTGACTACTCAGTCACCTTGCTAACGAGGCTTCACATCTCTAGTGTAAGCACCAAATGATTGTCCTCACTATTCTCTCTAAGGAATACATCCAATATCTAATTCTCATATAGACGAGCTAATGTCAGTAGTACTCATCCACTGTAAGAAAGTAAAGTTCTCTTTTTTGTATATATTCCAGTTTTATATTATAAGCTAAGTGTTACAGTTTCATGATCAAAATTTACAATGAGATGATTTTTCTCCCAAGATTTTCAGGTATATTTGCCCACTTTACTTTGTAGAACTAGAATATCTATAAAAATTGGGAAATGGAACAAAAGACTAGATGTAGGAAAGAAAAGAATTGTGAAACTTAGAGATTGTGGAACACAAAAACATAGTTTTTTCCTAAATAATCCTCATGGTTTTTTCCTAAAACCCTCAATAAGGAAGAAATGGCTGAAGCTTATTCCATAATTACCCCAGCTCTTCTGTACTTACAACTCTAATATATTCCTTTATTTTATGTAATTTTGAAATCTAGCTACTTAGATTACATTTTCTGCAAAATATGATGCTCACCGGCCTAACATTAACACATTTCCTTCTCAGTTCAGATGGATTATTTTTATTTTTGCTGTTCACGGATTTGAATCATGCCTCTAGCTTCTAAAAGCAGATGCTAAACCACATTTTATGAATGGATGACACATCTAAAGAAAATGAGAAGAAATTTTTCTCTCTTGAAAAATTAACCAATTTGAGGAAAATTTACTGTATAAGAATCACTCCAAATTCAGTGGTTTAAAACAGCAAGCACTTACTTTTCACAAATATGCAAATCAGCTGAGGATCACAGATATGCTGATCAGCTGATCCAGGCTGAGTTTTCTTTGATAGTTCACTGGTTTTTGCTTAGCTTACTCATCTTCCACCGGCAGCTCATAGTCAACTGACTGAGACTGGTCTGGCTAACTTTGGATTTGGTTTCACAACTCTCATCTGTCTCCAGGGAGGAGCCACAGCTGGGGCATACACTACATTTCTCATGGTAACAGAAGAAATGCAAGATGTGAGGAACTTTGCAAGTTTCTTGCAGCGCTTTTGTTAAAATCCCACTGACAAGGCAAGCACACAGCCAATCTAAGACACCAGCTGTGAGAAAGAAGCATCACTTACAGTGAAAGCCATCATGAAGTCACTTGATAAATGCGGTCAGTTCAGGGAGTGGTGATGAAATAGGGCCATTAGTGCATTCTTTCATGTCATTTAGAATATTGAAAAAAATAAGTATTTATAAATATTTTCAAAGGTATATCTACCTATCAATTTATCAACTATTTATATATGAACTTAAATACATCTAATTATCAACTAAGTGTTAATTATTTAAATATAGTCTTAATATATTGCAAAACTATTTGTATAAATTTTGATGAAAGTGAGAAGAACCAGGACTGACAGCAATTATTTCCATTTATTAGTAATTAGGGTAAATTCCAAACAGATGAACATCTGCTAAGGTAATCACTAAATGATTCCATATACCAATCTGTTTGTAATGTAAGTGAATGCAAATCTTTAGAGAGTGATCCTGGAGGCAAACAGAAATTGGCAAGCAGAACAGATTGGTAAATAGCAATAATCAAAGGGCTCTGCCTTTCATTGGTGTTCAAACGGCTTCGCTACATAGCTGAAATCTTTCTTTACAGAAACTGCTATTGTGATTCCAATTTTTAAATTTTTAACTCTTCATATTTTTCTAACATCCAATAGGCTTGAAAATTAATCCAATTAAAAAGTCAATTATTAGGACAGTAGTTAGTATTTCTTGTGTGTTACTATGTGTCAAAGTGTTTTGTAAATCATCTTCATGCTCATTAATCCTTTCACAAAACTCTAAGGGAAGTATTATTATCAATGTTTTACAGAGATGATACTAAGGCATCAAAGTTTAAGTAACTTGCCCAGTGGTCTAGGTAGCAAATAATGAGAAGATAATACAGACTTACGTAGTGTAATTTAAAAGCATGCATTTAGAAACCATGGGTTTTATGTTTAATATAATGACTGTATTCATACTTAACCAATAAGTGGAAATAAAATGGAGTCCAGAGTTGCAGCCACCTAATATGGACGAAGAAATATGTATGTAATGAGAGGAATCTACTAGGTACTTTTTTTTTCTCCTGCCCACTTTTGATAGTAAATAGGCTACTCCCAGCAGGCCCCTGACCTGAGAAGGCCACCAGCATCAATCAAGGTTGTGCTACCAATTACTATTAGAATCACTGGGTGATAGTACAGATACCTGACATGGGTGAGGAAAGGAGGGGCAGACTATATTTAGCTCACTGACCTACCACTGTCAAGCTTTTCCCAGGAAACAAATCTTTTAGGATGCATACATAGAGCAGAATAGCTGTACAGCAAGGAAAGTATGCTACACATTCTAAAATGCCACCTAGATATCTCTCCAATGACAACCTTCCTTCCTCAGTCACTGGTATTGCTGTTGTCAGGAAGGTTTCACCCCTTGGTGTCCTTTCATACAAATGAGTTAATCTGAGATTAGATTCAGTGCAAGATAATCACCTTGCTGAACATCCTTACCCTTCCCAGGACAACCTGTATCCAATGACATTGAGTATAGCCCAACGGGACATTTTAGTCAAACTTAGGAGAATTTGGAAAGTACACTGCTCTCAGATCTCACCATGGGTTAAACTGATTGTAGGATTGTTAACTTCTTGCTCTTCATGGTTCTCTTTCTTTCCCTCCCTTCTGCCATGAGTTGACCATAAAAATATCCTAGATTAGAGATTCTAAATAGTGAACTACTTCTCTGAATCTGTTTTATTAGGTACCTAATCTGTGACCAACCTAAAAAATAGTTATGAATCACCTTAATTAAGATGCACAAGACTCTACATTTGATTTGTTTAATATATAAAACTTTTCACAATCAAATGTTTTATATTTTTGGTTACTTTAGATTTCTACCTCTGGAATAACAAAACGAAACCCAGAAGGCCTTCATAGTGATTTTTAATAGAAAAAGTTGTATTCCTGAAAGATGAGTGAAATTTACTTCCATGAGTATGAATTAACTAATCAATGGTGATTATGAAAATTTAATTTGCAATTTTAATTTTATGTCTTTATTCATTAATTTTTTAAAGTGAAAATTTAGGCATTGAACGAGGCAAGTAAATATATGCAGAGAGACAGGAGAATCTGTTAAACCTAACAAGCACAATAGATAGCCACCATCTGTCTCGTGTAGCAAAATTACTGAGTTTTGCTTGCACAGTCACTATTAATAAAGTCTTTGGGGAAAGGCATGGAAACAAGCACCTGGAAATAAATTCATGTGCTTCAGTGGGTTCACACTTCTTTAAAGTACTTCCTTCATCCATTATTTATTAAAATATTTTCAAGTTTTCATCTTGTCACAGTTTAGATAGTAACAGAGCAGAGGTTTGTTTCTTTCTTTTCCTCTCATGGCAAAATAGTTAAGTAAAGGAATAACAATAAACCTCTGAGAGTGAACCCAATGGTATCTTTAGAGACAGAAATAAGAGGAGACCAGTGGAAAAGGAAAAGGTATTTTGAGAGAAATTGACATTTTATCGAGAGACATCTAAACACTGACAGATATAATAAAAATGTCAGCTGTTATTTATCTTGAGGTAATCATCCAACTATATGGTCGTCATAACAACTGAATATTAGTAAGTGTTTGTCTATCATCAAATAATAAAATTACAAATATGAGTTATTTGGATTGTACAGATGTTTAATTGAGTTCTTTTAAAATGAAGCTAAATTTTGTCTAAATGTACAAGTTTATAAAATTAAAAAAATTAAAATCATTATCTTGCTACATTTTATCAATTTTGTTTTATCACGATACATATCAAATGTCACACTACTATATCATCTCTTCACAAAGAAGAAATCAATCATAGTCAAGCTTTACAGAAAACACAATCCCCACTTTTTAGCAAAGTGAAAAATAATGCACTTTTCTCCATCTATTGTGTTTAACACAAAGCAAAGGGATTCTTTCAATAAAATTGATGGAAACATTAAATAGAAATAATCATGAAAATAAGTAATATAATTAAGATTGAACCAAGAATTGGTAGCTTATTAGCATCATACATTGTGAACATGAATATTTTCTTTGTGCTCAAAGGCATATACTAGACTAGAATTCACTGATGTTGGTGAATAAAAAAAATTGGAAATAGGTATACATATATAAGAAAGAACTACTAGAAGAGAAGAAGCAGTCCAAAAAATGGCTGAGGACAGAGAATTTTGCCTTGTGACATGTGAACCAGTCATATAAAATGGAATGATTTCTTTATGGCTTTAAGGAAAGTCCATCTGGCATTGGTTTGAAGAGTGTTAGTGACTACTAGGAGTGAATGTTTAATTATCTCTGCCTCCATGGTCAAGGTTTGTCCATTTTTTGATGAATAGAGAACATTAGTCTTTTATTTTATCTTATTGTTTTAAATTTTATTTCAAAAAAATAAAACAAATTTTCAAAACAAGTTAATAGGAGAGTAATAATGGCTAATATATTGTATATTGCTATCTTATTTACTCAGGGTATAAAATACAGGCATTTAGATACTGATTTTTCTCAGAAATGCCAACATCATGCTCTATAAGAAATAGAAAACTGAATCCTTTATCCAATATCTGGCTTATTGTTAGTTTAACAGATAAAGGATTTTTTCAAAGTATTCAGTTTTGTTTGGGTTAATGACAAATTTTTGCATATGATTTGGATTGAATTTTAGTGAGTGTTTTGTTTTGTGGTGTTCTGTGAGCACAGTAATATCATTTAAAATTTGTTTCAATTTGAGAAAGAATTATTAATTTGAAATTGTTCTCACTTGAGAAAACTCAAAATGTTCAAAAGTATTGTTGAATAGCAAATTTGAGAATGGCTTTCCCAAATTTAATTCAGAAAGCTTGCCATAGACTTATTAGAAATGTGCTAAAAATGCCATAAAGATTCTAAAAGCAAATAGGAATTACCTTAAAACTGAGAAAAACTTAGATACAAAGGATGTCTGGTATCAGAAAAATAATTACAGTGTTATAGAAGTATTGGTGTTATTGTTTTTTTCCCTATGGCCTTTTCTTTTCTTTTGTCTTGTCTTTTCTAAGCCTCTCTCTGTCTAATGCCTTTATTGAGTTTTTGATGAAACTACATTTTATTTTAGAAGTTCAGGAATTTCATGTAATTTCTGAATACTTCTGAATAATTCTAACATTTTTGCTTTTTTCTCTTATAATATCTGAGAGTTGACTCAACAGAAATTACTGATTTTATTTTTCTAAGTTTATCAGTGCATATGTGTATTGCATGCAGCTTACAATCAATCACCTTGGGGAGCCATCACATGTACATATTACAGCTTGTTTTTTGGCTCGTATGTTTTACGTCTTCTTTATCTTCCTTTACCACCCCCCTCCAGTTTTATTTTACTATTTTCATACAGTTAGATGAGTTCTTCACTGGTAAGTTTCTTTTAAATTTACTTTGATTTGGAGCAAACCTGGAAGGATGGACAGAGCGTCGGGGATATTCGTGGTGATACTGTACTGTGTATAAATGTGCTCTCAGACTGACAGACAAAGTGTTGCAGAACATCTGTGTATAGAATAACATGGGTAACTCTTAAATAAAAACAACTGTTGCCAGCACCATCTCCCAGAATGACTGCATAATGAACCATTGATTTAGGACTACAACATATATTTTCTCAAAACTTTTCCTGGATGATTTTGAAGTGCGTTGAAGGCTAGAATCACCATTTCAATGTTCATATCTCACTAGCTTAAGTGAGATTGTCCTTAAAAGATTGCTCAAACTAACCTCTTTTCATTGGCCCCTGGACACGGTGATACCTACAAACATGGGTAGCTTTACGTTCTCTTCTGTTTGAAAAAAATTAAAAGCAGTGCACCTGTTAGTATGAAGCCATACCTCTCCAGAACTGTGTGGTTTTCAGTTTCAAATAAATATTGAAAATGAAATTTTAAAAATTTATACTCATTGTGGATAATTTCTGAGCTGATACGAATATTAAAAAGAAAAACTCTGTACTCTTAAACTCAAACATCTTCATAAATGTTTTATGAGTAACTTAAGTCTTATTTTAACTAATAAACTGAATTTTTTACAGGAGTTTCAGGCTTATCCAAAGCAGAATGGAAAGCCAGAGAGTTCCTTGGTGCTCCCTCTCCCCCTTTCCCACCATCTATAACCCGGACCAGAATGGTATGTGAATTACAAAAATGAGTTTACATTAAAATAACACTTTTATGACAAGGAAAGATTGTCTGCAATTTCTTTTTGTCTGAATACAGAAAAATCACCTGAACATTTTTATGCAAAATGTTATGAAAATGGTAACATTCAGAAGATGAATTTACATTACAGCAAGGACATTTGCTTCTTCGCAATGGCCTGCCTGTGCTTCTGTGGGAGTTCACTGCCCCGATTTCCATAGATACAACAAGAAAGTTGGATTTTTATACCCACTTAAGAGATCATTTCTATGTAAAAAAAAAATACAAGTTTTAAAGATTGAATCAATATTTGTTAGTGCTTTTATTGGACCATTCTAATATATTTAATAGTTTTTAACTGCATAGTTGATAATAACTATAAACAATTTGCTGCTGGAATTTAAATATAGGATGATACTTTTAAACTACTGAAAACAGAAATACTGATTTCATGTTTTAATTTTGGCATAAACTTAATTATAGGTGTCATAAAATTACATAAAATATTAAAAACTCCATTTGCTTGTTATGAAATTACAGAAATAAGACAGATCATTTTAAAAGAGATGAATTTTTAAAAATTAAACTGGCTTTCAACCTAATGTATAAAAATATGATGCCTTAGCATACCAGGTTAAATAAAATATTTATGTCCTTAGATTTTAGTCATAATTCCATTCACACATCCAAACTCTTTTAAACAACATGCAGTATTCATCAACCTTTTTTATGGACTGCTCCATTCTTCTAAGGATACAAGTATTTGTACAAAACTGATTATAGAATGCACAGTAAATCTTTGCAGTAGACTTTAGTCATATATCTGAGTCCCAAAATATTATAATTGACTAATTGAAACATTGTGACTATTCTCATTAAATTCACATGGCTTCTACCAAAATTGATATTATTTTCTAGTTGTGAAGTAAAATGGACATTCAGAAGCATAAACTAGTAGTAGGTTAAGAAAATATTTATGACAGGAAAAGAGTTTATTATTACCTTGATTTTTATTCTTAACTGCATACTAGAACACTTAAACACAGGTATAGGCTTTCAGTGTTCAATAGAGGAAGACTTTCTAGGGACTAGGACTCAAGCAGTGATACTATGTTAAGGCCCCACAGTGACTGATGTGTAGCCAAACTTCACAAACTAAGCCTTTAATACGTCATACACCTGCAGAGATACTTTGAGTGGAATAATTCCTCACTGCAATATATTTTGTCTCTGTGAAAAATAATAAAATTGACTTCAGTTACAGGTGAGCTTGGTTTCAGGGTTGACCATTTTTCTTATTAGTTGCAAAAATTTTAAGTTTTTGTGTCTCTCATATTTCATCTTTGAAATGAAAAGCTTTTTCTGGATGAAACAACATATTTTCACCGCTCAGTTTTGTATTTTCAAGTAATTAAATGAAGAAGCTAGTCTGTAATATGCAGTCATGAGCTGATTAATCTTTGTAATCAATTGCCTCATCAGAAAATTTGAGTCTTTGACTAATGTAGCTTTATTATTTTAAAAATATAAATATAAGACTAAAGTAGAGTTTATTACCTAGAGAATTCAGCTAGAAATAATTTATTTTCCAAATAAAACATACTAAAAGTTATATATTTATTTTTTAAGTGTCTGAACTGTCTTCAAAATATTGAGTTTGTCAATTTACCATTTATGTGAAGCCAAATTAGAAAAAGTCTTTAGAGGAATTTTAGTGTACAAATTTGTTCTTTGTATGATGGGGGATAGCATTTACATTTTGTAACATTTTGTGAGTTCTTATAAATGTAGCATATAATTATGGAATCTTCCCATCGTTCCTCAAAATCCCCCTGTGAGAGTTTTTTTTCCTCCTATGCTATAATTTTGTTATTAATTTTCTTACTGATATCTGTTGAGTAGCAGAAGTTTTTAATTTTGACAGTATAATGTTTTGAATTTGATAGTTACTGATTTCTAGGCAGGCTAAGAAACATTTACTTACTTCCAATTTATAAATATATTATTTTTATCAAGATAATTATTTTTATGTTTAGAATACATATATGTGAAATTATTTTTTCATAATCTATAGGTTAAGCTTCAATTTTCTACATATGAATATAGAGTTGTTCCAACCTCTTATTTTGAAAATATTTTTCTATTTGATTGTATTGGAAACTTTGTGAGCAACTTTCCATATATTCCTGGCTCTCTTTTACTCTGTCTTCTGTTAGACTTACCAATCTTTAAATGTTGAATTCAGGTATTTTAATGTACAAAACTGTTTTTTTTTTCAGATAATTTGGGACATTATATATATTTTCTGTCTTTATATCTATAAGTGATTTCTTGAAAAAAATCTTATAATTAATTGTAATAGATTATAATTTATTATATAGGTGAGACAAGCTCAATTTCTTTTTTTTTTTTTTTTTTTTTTTTTTGGACCAGAGACTGAACTCAGGACATCACCAGGCAGGCCCTTTGCTCCTGAGCTAAATCCCCAGCCCTAACATCTGCATTTTTAAGTGTTTAAATCAGTGACAAAAGTATGTTACAATACTAATCTGAGACATATTGAAACATAAAAATATAATTGATAATTTATAATACTTTTGTATTTTATTTAACTAAATATATCCAAAATGTTGTCTTTTGAACAAATAAATAACATATTTTTATTTGTTTATTCCTCTTTATTTTGGGTCTTTTGTCTTAATATAGCTTCAAATTCACAGATCTTTTTTCCTCTGTGTTGTCTTGCTTGTTACTAATTACACCTAATGTGTTTTTCACGCATAATTTTCATTTCTCTAAGTTTTACATAGTTAATTTTGTATCCTACATTTCTCTTCTATATATAATTTTGTTTTCTTCTAAATCCTTTAGAATTTCGAAATGTTTAGATCAGTTATTTGAAAGTCCCTGTTTGCTAGTTTTGTTATCTCTATTATATGTGGCTTTATTTATTTTAACTCATTTTTCCTGGGGAAGCATTCCAATTTCCAGACTCGGCTAAATGCTGTACAATATAAATATTTGACCATGGAGTGGTCGGATATTATTTTTCTTTTCCTCGAGTTTTATTTACTTTTTTCTATTAATCAACAGATTAACATGAAACTTTGAGGTTTGTTTTAAAAAGGAGTCCTAGGTTAACCTTTGCTTTAAAATAGTTAAGTATTACTCTGATGTCCGTTTTGAATTCTCAGGAAAGTCCTCTCAAGTTTAACAAGTCTCCCCTTAGGTTGGACAAAGAATATCTCCGGGGCATGTGGGAGGCTGGTACTTATTCAGTAGCTAGTTTGTAATTCTTTGACGTTTTATCATGCATATGCATCACCTAATATGCAGCAGAGACTCTGGAAAATCCTTGTGCAGATGATTAAAACTTTTCCCTGTCACCCCTATTGCAACTTCCTCCAAACTGTGTTTCATCTCACTAGTTCCCTCACCCTTCCTGATCTCTGACCTCTGATTCCTCAGCCTCATTTTCCCTGCATTTCATTCTGTACCATGTAAATCCTGATAGAATAAAACTCTGGCTCTATCCTATGTTTTCCTTTTTTTAAGATAATATAGTCCTGTGCTGGCTTCAGTCCAGTGTGTGGCACTGGTGACTTCATATACTTTTTCACTTTTCTAATATTATAAAATAAAGATAAGATAAGTTCCTGACTTTTGAAAGACCTCTTTTCTGGAAAAAATTTATAAGTCCAATTCAATTTTAATCTGACATAGTGAGTCTTTAGTTTTTCTTGAATTATCATTAAGCTCAGCGGGACTCAATACTGATGCTGCTCCTGCTCCCACACGCTGAGAGGTTTCTCCCTTTCTGCATTTTGCTGTGGCTTTGGATATCTTGACTTCACTGGTGCCACTGACTTCACTCGTTACCTAGTCTCCTTGTTCTTTAGAATCCTGACAGGGGTTGAATTGATTCGTGCTATTAGAATGATTAACTTCCTCCTCCTTTTTGCCTGTGTCTGAGTTCTCAATTGTTTTCACTTTTGCTCTATGGTTTTTGGTTTGAGGTTTTTAGCCCTCCACATCGCCACTGCTTTTCTTCTTGCTTCTGGACATCCTGAGGTCTGACTGAGCACTCCACTCCACTGTACTATAAGTACATGGCAGAACAACTGTGACAATGTCTAGTAGACATGCGAGCTACCTCTGTGACTGTTTGTATCTGTGTTCCTAATGTGAAGTCAGCTTGTATCTGTGAAAGTTTGCAATGGAAGTTCTGTAAATTGGGATACTGTATACCCTCTATTTGCTACGTGCAGAAGTAGATCTAGTCTTGCTTGCATGGTGTTTTGGGTAGTAGCTAGATGTCCTCCAAAGCCTCATGCACTCATAGATGGGGCTTTTTGGAGGAAGTTGAATCTAGGGCATGTAAGTGTGGATTATAGATGTGTGGTATCAGCTCCTTGATTGGTTTAATTGGTTTAGGATAGTTGGGGGTGATGGGATTACTGAAGGGCAAAGGCCCACCCCAGGTCTAGTGGCACAAATCAAAAGGCTTATTGCCAGAAAGGGATAGAGAGGCAAAAGGAGGCTGGCTGGTTGTTTGCTGCTGCCCTGCCATGGACTGTTGCCCACTACTGTGCCCCTGCCATGCTACCTGGTCTTGGAGTCAACCAACTATAGACTGAAACATCTATAATTTGCAAGTTAAAATGAATCTTTTCTCCTTTAACTTTGGGTGTTGCTTTTTGTCTCAGCAGTGAGAAAAGTAGCTATAAAGCATGGTTTTAATTTGACTTTGACTTTCACTTTTCTAAGTTATATAAAATGTTTTGTAGAAAGAACAGGAGATTTAAAAATTATTTAACAAAGATATTGTCCTTCTGTATTCATAATGTACAAATGGCTAAATGTAAAATTAGGGTAAAAATGTCTCAGATGTCAAAATATTCATTGTTCAAGAGAGTGGGAAGATTCCTGAGTTAATAACTATAATAAGCATAAAAGAACTCCTTCAGAAAACATATTACAATGAATACTAAAGAAGTAAATAAAATGAGTATGTGAAGGCAATGCATAGTTTAATTTTCAGCTGCTTTAGAAACAGGTCAAAAGATGCTTGAACTGAAAAAGGATAATTTAGTATTTGTGTGCTTTGTTTTTGCGTTGCCAGAAATTGAATCCATGGCTTATAAGTGCATAACTTAACCTACAGAAAAGACTCAAAGGAATCCCTAAGCAGACTTATGAAGGGATTTTGCTGTATAACATAACGTCCTCTGGAACCCTACCAGGAAACTTTGCATGCTAGGCACACTAGGCAATATCTCTAGCTTATCAAGCTGGCCTAGCACTCCCACTGAGGTACACTCCGGGCACTAAGAACAGGTTTTCTAACAAGTTCAATAGAATAAATGTAACTATTGTCTTCATCCATTTGAGTTGCTCTTCCATGAAGTAGATGATTTATAAAAAGCAAGAATTTATATTAGATAGTTCTGAAAGCGGAAAAGTCCAAGATCAAGGTGTGGTCAGCTTGAGTGACTGCTAACACCCCACTTTCCGACCGAGGGACAGTGTCATCTTGCTCTCTCCCCAAAGGGGAAAGGATAAAGCAGCTCTTCAAGCCTCTTCTGTAAAGGCACCAATCTCTTCTCAAAGGTTTTACCTGCTAATACCATTACATTGGTAATTATATTTCAGCCTACGCATTTAGAAAAATATGCACATATTTGGATTATTGCAATAATGAAAAAGAATACTTAGATAAATGCATAATATCTATCTTTACAGACTTCAAAAAATTCCACATACAAGTGTCATTTTAATTTAGATAACATGCTATAAAAAAACGACAAAATTATCTAAAACTTCAGAATAAATTCAATATAATTGGTGTCAGAGACACAATCATGCAGAAGATAAAGAAAAAAAAATACCTGGTTGTCAAAGAGGACTGGATTCAAATTTATGACAAACTAGTTGTGTGTGAACCTGAATTCCGCCATGTAAAGAGTAGAACACAAATGGATACAAAGCAGGAAATCTTGATGTAACCATCTTAATTCTGGTGACATTTTAACTGGCCATGAGTGTAATTTATTATGGATAGAAAGCTAAATGAATAAATACATTTTATTTTCATAACAGAAACCTAGAAAAAATGATTCAAGTAAAATTAGATTTTATAGGACTAACCCAAAACAACACAGGAGCTTAAAATGCAGAATGTATAATGAATGTTTATTGAAAAATTAGATTTCCTTTGAGAAACTTTAGATCAGCAAAATCTGACATGAGTAAAAATTGATGAGAGAAATAGTAGCTGTGTGTTTATTTATAACAGAACTTGTGGTGAGACCAACTGAGACCATCAGGAAATCACCTACAACCAAAATTTAATTTATAATTCTCATCACCATTGTGAAATTCTTACAAATATAATGGAAAAAGAGTAAATTATTATTTATGTTTTTTTATGTAAAATCTAGTTGAATGATTCATGTGTTCATGTTTCCTCTGGAAAACTGTTTCAATAAGAAGTCATCAATAGAATAATTGTCATTTAATATTTTGTACTTCCAAATATAGACAGAAACTCCTGTTTAATTACCGTAGGTCAAATGTTTCATGTTCTAAAGGCATTTGGTCAGATTTATTAGGATGAATGCCTTAACATATAATATATAAAGTTCCTAAACATGGTGCTGGCATAGAAAGCACAAAACAATGGGAACTTTAGACTCAGGATATCTCAGTGGATATGGGGCCCCACTATTTCCATTCTGTTTCATTGAATAAAGTTAAACAACATATGACACTCCCAGTATACAATGGGACAATATTTATAAAGGAGATTGAAGTACAAAATACTTGTATATTGTCTATTACCACTTAAAACTTCAATAATAATAATAGCTCAACTCAGAAAAACAAAACAACCAATAAATAGCTCTGAAACCTGGTATGTATCCTACACAATCACATTTTATTACCTTTTTAGAAATGACCATTTTTCAGACATTGTTTTTTGTATTTTTTATAGATTTTTAGATTTACAAATAAAGCTTTTAAACATCTTGTCTGTATTGCTCTGTTGTGCACTGCATCCCCCTGAAGGTTACTCCTGTGCCCATGGCATGGTATCAGATATAACATTTTCATTTTCAGAGCATACTTTCTTAGACTTTTCTTTTCTTTTCTGCTGCAGAATCCTTCTAGTGTGGTTAATATTTCTTGCGTCAGAAATACTGATACTCTTCTGTGGCAGAGGAACAGTACATTATGACAAGATGGTCATTTTTTTTAAAATAAGCTATATTGCATAGTTGTATTAGGAGCATCTGTACACTAAAATCTTAGCGGGTGATGGTAAGTAGTGTTCTTCAGTTTCTACCAGGCACCAGGAGGCATATGTTTTCTTTTTCATTATGGCTGGTATGATCTGATCAAAATGCTAAATTGGCCTAGATAGGAAAGCCTATGCTAAGCCCCTTTGGAATGTTTTAAAACAGGTTTCCAAACAGACATCCTATTCAGATTTCTTTGTGGTGACTTTGTTAAGTGGACCAACAGATTCTCTAGATGAGGAAAAAATCCTTAAATCGCTATGTTAGCATCCTTACAGTCTCTTAATCTGTGAGAAGGTGTAACTTTTTCTACAATTTAACAAATGATTTTAAATGCTCCAGCTCACATAATCTCTGGAATATCACAAATTGTACTGAGCTCTAAAGTTTAGTTGTATGTATCAGCTGTACAAGGGTGATGGTATTCAGTAACCCCTCCTGTCCTGCCTACCTTAAATTAGCCTGCTAAAAGATTATTACTGATGAAGCCTTATTTGCTCTTAATTTTTATCAGTGTGCATCCTGCCTTTCTAGATTATGACTAAATAAATGCAAAATGATCAAACCTCAGGAGCCATAATATAAACATAAAAAGAGCAAAGTATTTTAATACACTCTACACGGTAGAAGACATACTATTTCAAATAAGTGCATATGTAGAAAGATGCTAAACATTGCTGTTTTCAGGTATGGTGGCCTATGTCTGTAATCCCAGCATTTAGAAGGTCAAGGCAGGAGGGTTACCATGAGTTCAAGGCCAGCCTTAACAGTATAGGAAAACCCTGTCTAAAAAATACCCATACAATAGATAAACAAATGATGGAGATTTCATCTGGTTCCAACAACACAATGTACTGATGACTTGCCACTGACAAGAGCTGTAGGACTCATCAGTGAGTGTCAGGTTGGATTTCTTAGGTGGAATCAAAGAAATATTTACACAGAATGGAACGTAGTCATTCAGAGAAAGAGATACATTAGGGTCTAGGGCTGGGGATGGAAATCTGTGGAAACTGTGTTCTATTTTTGCAGAAGAAAATTATACGCTTACAGATGAAAGCAAGGGCCCATTTTAAAGTCTTTTTGTGTCTTTTAAGCATCCTAGAAATTTCAGAGTGAGTTTCCTAGGAGGGGTAAAAAGGTCTTATGAACTGGGATAACTGACTGTGTCTTGAAGCTGTAGATTTTTTTAAAAAATACAGTTGTAAAATAGTGATTTTTCTTTATCTCTATTTTATTTCTTCTATCCTATGTCATAATAATATATATTATATGCCAAATAGAATGTTTAAAATGAAAAGACTGATTTGTGAGAAAATACAATGTGCTGGTACAATTTCTATAACTGCAATAAATACCTTACATAATCAGCTTATAAAGAGACCAACCTTGTGTGGCTCACAGTTTATGGATGGAGCTCACGGTTGGTTGGCCCATTGCTTTAGGACCTGTGATGAACCAGCACACGATGTCAGGGAGCATAGGACAGAACAAAATCTTTCAACCAAAGTCAGGAGGTGAGAGGAAAAGAGAAAGAGCATGGGGCTACATTAGCACCTTCATGAGCACATCTCTGATAACTAGATTCCCCCCTTACATCACCCCTTGAAGTTCCTACAATCTCCTAATAGTCAAAGGGTAAGTTATCCATTAAACAATGGTTCCACTGGGGGATCTTGAAAATCCAAACTATGACATGAAGTAAGTGGAATTCTCATACAGTTTTGGTAGGAATGTGAAATAATGAAGTGAGTTTGGCATTTTTACAAAACAGTTTACATACCCTATTAAACAATACAGTAATCCATTCCTGAATGCTTACTTGAGAGAGATAAAAATGTCTGCCTATATAAGAGATTATGTGAGTAGTTACAGCAGCCTTATTTGTAGTAACCAAAAATAACATTTCTGCTAAAAAGTGAATGAAGTAACAAATTGTAGCATATCCACATAATAAAATATTAGTTAAAATAATTTGGGAAAAATACATTCATATACCTGTATTGCAAGACAATTATAGTAACAAAGTATTCAAACACAAAATGAATATATGTTGCTAATTTCATTCACATAAAATTCTATAACATGCAAATGAATCTATAATGATACAAATCAGATTAGTAGTTACTTGCATATATAAGGTCAAGAAGTGAAGGGATACAGAGATTACAAATGAGAAAACTGGTGAGTAAGATTTTCCCTATTTTACTTTGAAGATCATTATTCACTTGTCTACATATGTCAGATTTATCAAATTATGTGCTTTAAACATTTATAGCTTATTGTATTTTAATTATATCTCAATAAACCTGTTTTTATAATATACTGAATTGTACTTTCTTCAATCAAAATATTAATCTTTCATTTATCTCTTAAAATTGTAATTTTCTCCTGTATAATTTAACATAAAGTACCAAAGAGGTCTTGCATATTTTCAAATGTGTCCATTTGGAATGGCTCATTAAACTGGGTGAAAGCCGAAATTAGACAATCTATCCCTAGAAAATTGCAAGGCCAAAGTGTTCCACTCACAGATAATATCCATTCAAAAGTGTTCATTGACAGTTTTATGACATCACCTTCTCTCCCAGTCTCATTTCCTGGACCTTCAGATGGCACTGTTACCCTTACAAAACAGCCTAAGGGTTATATACTGAGTACCTTATGCAGCAACTCAAAACTCTGGACTTCAGTACCAGAATTTTAAAACTGCATTTTTAGAGGAGCAATGGCTACATTTTACATTTGTAGATGATTTTAACTTTATGTGCATATTTTAAAATTTTTTCTTAGTACCAGGCTCTCATTTTTTTAGGGGTTTTCTTTCTTTCTTTCTTTCTTTCTTTCTTTCTTTCTTTCTTTCTTTCTTTCTTTTCTTGTCTTTTTTGGCTATTTGAAGGTACATACTCTTTTTTCTGCCACACATTATCTCTTGAGGTTAACACTGTGTCTAAGTCATTGTAGGAATACATGTTGTTTGGTAAAGAAAACCACTTCTGTGATATTTATTTATTTTCTCTATTTTTGTTTTAGATCATGGAAAATATACATCAAACCTCCCATCTTAACCATTTTAAGTGTACAGTTTAGTAGTATACATAATGCACATGTTGTGCAAATGTCCTCCATAACCCCTCATCGTGCAGAACTGAAATTTATAAACATTAAATAACTTCTCATTCTCTCTTTTTTTCCAGTCCCTGGTCATCATTTTTCTAATTCGTATTTGATGCCTCTTCTTGACTCACTTAGCCTAATGTTATCAAGGTTCATCTGTGTTGTGGTGTGTGTCAGAAGTTTTTCCTTTACAAGGCTGAATAATTTCCACACTTTTTTTCATTCATCAATCAGTGAGCATGGGTGCCTTTTACCTTTAGCCATGAGAATAATATTTTTAAGGACATGAACCTACAAGACAAACGTTCAAAACAGTTTTCGATTCTTTGTACTATATATTCAGAAGTGAATTTTTGGTTCATATAGTAAATATTTTTTTAACTTTTAAAGTAAAACTCCTGTATGTTCTATATGGATTGCTTCATTAAATCCTTCTAATAATGCACAAGGATTCCAATCCCTCCATGTCCTCACCACTTCTTGCCATATCTATTTTATAATTGCCAGTCTTCTGATGGAATGAGTTGCTGTCTGATTTGCTGATTTTGTTATTTTGCAGTAAATGAAAGTTCAGAAAAGTTGCACTTTATTTGTTATCATATAATTCTTAAAAGGTAGATATGGAACATACAGTCAAATCCTTTGACTTGTGATCTATTACTTTTACATCTGTATCATCAATAAGCAGGTAATACACAGATTTCATTGAGTCACTCCTGCCAATTTTTTCCATTCGATTGTCATCCTACAATCAAAAGCACATTATACATATGGTTTGCGAGGGTCTCTAATGTCTAAACGCTACTTTTTTCAATGAATTCTAGCCAGTGTTTGCTTTAGTCACAGAATTTTTTTATACATTCCTTTTATCCTATTTTTGAACACACATGACTCACCTGCTCATGAGAACCTGCCTGAGAACTCTGAGATTTACTTTACTTGAAACTGAATATGACTAGTTTGTCAAAGTTCCATCCATGTTGGCAGAAGACAAGAGAATTTTGGATCAGCTTTAGCAGACTATTCATTACTAGCAATAACAGTAACCAGAATATCCGCATTTGTGCACATTCCTTGAGTGCTGATACCCAGGGCTTGTTGAAAGGCTGCCAAGATGATACTTGCGCTTTCAAGAAAAGTAACTGCAAGATCTGGAATCCAAGTCTTTATTATGAATAGTATCATTTTTGTCTGAGAAGAGACATTATCTATGCTACGTTAAAAGAAAAACAAGTCTGTCTCCTGTGCTGTGGAGACATTGCATCTGTCCTCAGATTTAGTAAGCTTAGCTTCCTGTCACACTGGAAGAAGACATGGTCTTTATCTTGTAATACTGCTTGAAAAGTTGATCTGAAAGAAAGTCACTATATCTACAGTACTGAAATGGTATGTAAACATTCATGAAACTTTAATGTTTTTGAATTATCCTTCTAATAGTTGCAATATATAAAATTTCCTTGTTTATTTCCTTATTGAAAGTAAAACTTGCCAACACCTGAATCTCCTCAAGTCTTTTGGAAGCACAAGAAATATGAAAACTTCCTTGCATTGTTCCTGGAGTCTCTAACATGTGAAAAATAGGCATTTAATGAATACTTCCTGAAAGCATGAGTGAACCAAATACTATTGCCCAATTGGAACTAGTTTTTAAATAGAATTGTGTGAAAATTTATTTTTGACCGTCATAGAATTCTTATGTGACTTTTTGGAATTAATTTTTATCCTGTTCAAAAGCAAAATGAATATATTTTTCTCTATTTATCTTATTTATCTTCTATCTGTCATCTACCTATCTAGATGATTTAGGAAATCAGCACATGGATATGTACCATGTGTTACATTTTCCCTACACTAAAGTGCACATTAAAACGTATGTTATTGTTAACATGGGCAAACAATTTGTCATCGAGATACGCACGATGAGGCCACTCTTAACAATCTGCAGTGTTGATATTCATGCACTGTTAGTAAAGACTTAGTGCTGAATTCTTTTACTTGTCACAGTCTCTAATACCAGTAGCAAATAAACGAATCACTTCATTTGTGTGTTTTGTCAAAATAAAACTTTATGTGATCATTAAATTTCAAAAGGAATGGGAAATATTTATAAAATAATTGAAAGACATTTAACTTTAAAATTCAGTATTTTGGGGATGAAGTTAAATATCTAGTTTTTTAGAGACAGTTTGTATTTTTCTCTGTCCTAGCTTTTTCTTATAAATTAGTAATGAAAAAAATACATATTATAGTGTTAGGTTGTCTAATGACCATTTTCATTCTGAAGAAACCTAAAAGAATAATAAACTCTTCTCTTGGGACACTATCAGCCAATTAAAATTGTTAATGCAGACAAGGAAATGTTGTGAAAAAAATCTATTTTGTCTCTTTTTGGGGAAAAATTACAGATTTTGACTAAGCACTCACAATGTGTAAAATGCTAGAGTGTTTATTTAATTTTTAATTCCCATGAAAACTCTGTGAGATAAATATTACCTTCATTACTAGTATTATTACTACTGCTGCTTTTATGTGTATTGATAAATAATATTATTTAAAATGAGGGGTCAAAGCTAAAAGAAATGTTGCACAAATTCTCAAAATACCACCGGGAAAAGTCTAGACAATGTTTCTAGCGTGTGACCTATGTGTGAGCATTGGTAAGCTGCTTTCCATGAATGCTAATAGACAAATTGTAGACATACACCTGAATGTGAGTAATATTTCATGTGCCATAAATGGCACTCTTAAATCCTTTCAGATAATTATTGTTATAGTTTAGTGTATAAAATCATAAATTAATATCTATATCAAAGTTTTAGTATATCTGTTTTCTTATAACTTGCAACTTTCTACCTATAAATATAATTTGGCATGTTTTCTTACTTTACCAGAAATTGTTATAGCCAGAATGTTTTGTATCACATCATGAAGATGAATGATGCTGTTATAACATATATGTATGTAAAGATATAGTACACTTAAAATTACATAAAATTCAGAACAGCTTAAGGTTTTAAGCATGCAGTAGTACCTGGATTTGTGAACTTAATTTGTCTCTTGATTTTGGAAAATAAATATGGCCATGTTTGTGTTTGTGCAGGAAACATTGCCATGGTCGTGTTTGTCACCCAATTTAGGGCTTACAGTAAAAAATTTTGTCAAATACTTTGTCTGATAAACAAATTCCTTGCCGACAAAGTGTTGATGAACTTGAGTACTACTGTAATTCCAAAATATGTGCAAATTTTAAACCATTCCATTTTGTACAACTAAGAGACTTGCTACTGACTTTTATAAAAAGCAGCCATTATCAACTGAGAAAAGAATTTTGCAAATTTGAAAGAAGAAAATGTATTTGTTGTGGTTAGCATTTTTATTATTACAATGATGAGAGTAATAGACATGTTCTAAATCTTTATTGTGATCAGTACAGCCTTTGTTAAAATTCATTAAATTTGGTGAGCCAGGGATAGCCATGCAGGATGAGAGGAGAAACAAGAAGCCATCCCCTTCCTTTGAGCCAGCAGCAGTCCTGAGACAAGACGAGAAACAAGAAACCAACCCCTTCCTGTGAGCCCATGCCAGTTGTGAGTCAGGAAGAGAAATAAGAAGCCAGCACCTTCTTGTGAGTTTATATCTGACGGCATGGGCAGCTAGCTTGAAGATAACAAGACATTATGGTAGCCATTGTTGATTTCCTCTTACCTTGTTTGGAAGTCCTATATCACTTTCACTGTTTTGTTTTGACTGGCTTTATACTGTTTTATTTTGCTTGGTTTTATACTCTTTAAAATAAAATATAATCAAATTGCTTAACCAAGAAGGCAGAACTTAACTGTATGCTAGCAACAGTTCAACAAATTGACTTAAAATTAAGCATGAAGAATTCCATCACCCCAAGCCTGCATGTCCATTATGGTTCTCCAAGCATTGCTTCATGTGGTTTTCATTCTGTAATGGATTGCATTGAAAATCATTGGATTGAAAATCATCATCTATTGCTGCAGAAAAAAAGTGAGAAAGATAAAAGCCCTAAAAGTGTCATGGGCTCCTTCCTTCCATTCATATTTTATTGTCCTTTAGGAAATCACAGGTTCATATGAGTAGCATGTTCTTGCTCATAATTTTCTAGGACATTTTGAAGTGTGATTCTTCTCCAAAGGAGCACATGAAGGTGTGTGAGCATTTCTAACAATCACCATAGTCTCTAATCCACCTCAGCAGAATACTAAATACTTTTCTTCGAGAACACACATAAAATGAAATTATCTTACCAAAAAATATATTTTTCTATAAGGTTTTGCTTTATTTTTTAAATTTTATTTAAAGAAACACTAAAAAAAAGGAAATGGAATAATACATATATTCAGAGAAATAATACATATATTCAGAGATAATATGTAGAAATAATACATATATTCAGAGAAAAAATAAGCAGTAAGAAATCACTAGTTAATGTTTACATACTGTCCTTTTACAAATAGTTATTCAAGATACTAAAGTGCAGCATATAAAATGGGGATTCAAATAGTGAGACTACAACCAGCTCTGTTCAACTATCCAATAAAAACTTAGAGAAATATGGTTATCAATCCTATTCACTTAAATATACATGCAGTTATCCATATCTTCAATTATATTGAGATTGAACAAACCCAAACAGTCTAATATCACTCTGAAAAAAGAATAATACTATTGCTGGGTAGTGTATTATGACACTCCAGGATCAGTGTTGAGTACTTCAGTGTCTCTTTTTCTTCAAAGTATCTGTTCATTTCATCATGTGTCATAAGATCAGTTCTCATAAACTGTTTATAGATTCTACACATACATGAGTGTTAACATGTATTTCTATCCTTTCTATATTAAAGGGAGAAACAAAACAAAGAAAGACAAAACAAAACATATTCCTATAAACACATGAAACAAAAAAGACATATAAGACTGTTGTACAAGAAGTTCTACCATAGTTCCTGTGTTGTCTCTTGTTGTCTTCAATAGAATTGCCTATATCATCAGACATAGTATAATTGAATATATCAGCACATAACAGTATTAATAAAAACACAACTTTGTATATAGTATAAGACTTCAAAAGCAGGAAGTTATCAAACCAGACTGTGTATCATAGAATCTTGTCATCTTCAGTATAGTTGCCTATACTCTCAGACTTGATACTATCAATCATATCAGTTTTAAATAAAATCTGTTGATATCAAATGGCAATCAAACAAACCAGATTAAGATCAGTCATGATAAAACAGTATAAGTCATACAGAGCTCCAGATTAAGATAATAGGAAATTAAAGATGATTACTGTGCTATATCCTAATGTTTTTGGGATAGCTGTTTGTGCCCTCAAATCTAGTACAAGTAGACCAACTGGGACAGAATAAAATCTATCAAAAAAAGGAATAAAATCTATCTAAGTGGAGTGGTGTGAGTAATGTGGGTTTTAAATCCTGATACACTATTGAAATAATATTTTCTGCCATCTTTTTAAGACTCTCCCTCCTCTTTCACTTCCCCAGCATACACTGTGCATTTTTGGGCCTGACCAAGACCCTTGGTTTTAAATTGGGGGTGGCAACCTGCTATTTACCTAAGTGGTTCCGAACCTTCTCTCTTCTGGACTTGATCTCTAATTGTACTCCTTTACCTATTAAAGCCTGTCTTTCCAACCTATCCACCAATACTGGTCTAGTTGCCCCTATTACTCTCTGGTTCTCTGTCACATGGAGTATTGTTTTCTCATATTTAATTTTCAGTCCATATACTCTTTTTCATGTTAGTTATGTTTCCTATAAATAGCATCTCAGTGGACCCTGCCTCCTGATCTACTCCATATGTGGTTCTTTTTTTTTTTTTAATTTAGTATATCAAGGCCATCTATATTAGAGATTTTAACCAACTTTCTCTGTCTCATTTGTTATGCTCTTTTTTTTTTTGACGTCAGTTGTCTGCTTATCTTCTTCATTCTGTTTTCTGCTCCATTCACTGAGGCTGCTCTGCCACTGTTCCTGGAATCTTAGTACTTTTCTCTCTTTCTAGAATGCCCTGGAGTATTCTCTGTAGAGTTTGATTGGTGGTTGTGAATTTCTCAAGTTCTTCTTTGTCTTGGAAGCATCTTGTTTCTCCTTTAATTTCTAGAGACAGTTTAGCAGGGTATATCAATCTGGGTTGGAGGTATTTTCTTTCAGGGCTTAGACTATTTTGCTCCAGGCTCTTCTTGACTAATGGTTTGTGTTGAGATGTCTGCTGCTATTCTGATGGGCTTTCCTTTATAGGTGATCTGTTTCTTATCTCTAACAGCTTTTAATATTCTGTTCTTATATTGAATTTCTGGGATCTTGATTATTATATGCCTGGGAGTAGCTCTGTTTTGGTTGTAGGTGGTTGGAGTTCTGTATGCCTCATATATCAAAATATCATTTCCTTTTCCTATGTTTGGGAAGTTTTCCTTAATTATTTCTGTGAATAATCTTTATAGTTCCTTTGTTTGTACCCCTGCTTCTTCATTCACATTCTTTACTCTCAAGTTATAGATTCTCTTGTCATCTTCTAGCCTTTGTATTGTTACTGCTTATTTCCTTGTTATTTTAAAAAAGTGTTTCCTTTCATAATCCCACATTTCACACCTGTCCTCTAGTTTGGATAATCTATTCTTTGTTTCTTTCAAGCAGATTTGTCATCTTTACACAGAATTTTTAATTTCCTGGTAATTTCTTTGAATCTGCTTCATACATTCTATATTTTCTTTATATTTTTCATCAAATGGTTCTCTCCTTTGTTTGAGTTCCTCCCTTCTTTCATCTGTGTCTTCTTGAGGGGTGCTTAGCATCTGCTTTATTAATATTTTTATATCTTGCTTTACTTGGCTAAATGTTTCACTTTTGAACTCATTCTGAGGTCCCGAAGATATCTCTTTATGTCCACTGGTGCCATGCCTGATATTGCATGTTTGCTGTTCTCATTCTCCTTTGTATTTACCTGTCCTGGGTCAGTGTTCTCAGGGTTGGGACCTGGGGACTTTTTCTTGTTGCTTCCTCTTTCCATCTTTTTTGTTTCTTCCAGGAGGCCCCAGTTTCTTTCTTTGTTGGTTATAATTCTTCTGAAGCACACTGGCTAGGTAACCCTTCCCACTGCTGTGTGCTAGTGAGTTGCAAACAGGGGCAGCATATGCTGGCCCCTCCCCTCTGGATCAGTCAAGCTGCTGAGGCCTGCACTGTATTACTGTGCACTGCCTCCCCTCCTGGTCAGTCAACCTGCTGATGTCTTCACTGCATTAGTGTGTGCCACCACTATAGGGAATTGTTTTCAGATAACCTATTGGGTCTCACCCAGGTCACGTTACCCAGGTCTAGCTCACTTACCAATCCTATTCAGAAGGGAACAACTAACTGAAGTCACTGCTGCCCCTTGTACTTGCCAGTCCTGCCCGCTCCCAGAATGTCATCCACCAGAGCCCCCCTTTCTGTGGAATGGCTCCACTCCTATCACTCACCCCAGATCGATACAGGCTCCCTGCCAGCTCAACTCTCCTTTTGGCTGGCCGACCCTCAACCTCAGTGTGACTGTGTCTCCAGTGAGTCAATGTGGCTGGACCTTGGACAGCTCCTTAAATTGCCCACTGAGGCAGCAGGAGCACTGTTCCTGTAGCTGTTCCAATAATAGCACCAGGCCTGTATATTTGATTGGTTCTTCTCACCTTAGTTTCTTCTTGGGATGAGAGAATTCATCTCCCTCTGTTTAGGACTCCTCAGTCTGTATTATGTTGAATTCTAAGTTGACTATCTCAGGAAACCTCTGTAGCTAGCTGTTATCTATTCACCGTCTTTGCTTCAAGACAAGGTTTTGCTTTATTTGGCAACATGTATTTTCTGTAGAGTATAAAGTTCCAGAGATACACTTTTGTGCATATGAATTTTGATATTTCTGATACAACTTACAAAAACCTCTGAAAGAAATTACAGCTATATGTATAATGTTTGAAACAGTGAATGGCATGTATTAGGCATTCAAAAATATTTGTTGAGTGAGTAGTTTAAGTAATCGTAGTAAAAATAATTTCATCAGATAATTAAATTCTTCATATTTTAATCAAGAAGAAATGGTAGTATAGATTCTGAATCTCATTTTAGATGAGCCAAGAAAACTGAAAACACAGAGACTAATAAAAAATTACATGTTCACTACCCAAAAGCATCATACATCTTTCTAGCTAAGAATTTGCAATGTAACAGAGACCAAAACTCACTAATTTTTAAAATGTTTTGTCTCTAATATGGAAGTATAGCATGGAGAATAGCTACTTGGAGTTTGAATGATAGTCAAGTATTTAATATTAGTTTTTTGTTACAGATGATTTTACACAATTATAGATCTTATCACAACCAAAATAAAGTTTCAAATAGTATATCATTTTGGCAATTCTGATTCTGGCTTAAAGCAGAAAATTATATCACTTTATATACTTCCCAGAGTTGGTTATCTCCATTAGATGGCTGAATAGCATAAGAATCATCAGAGGACTTGAAATCCTGCAGAAAAGAGTCTAGTTACGAAACATGATTTACTTCTGGTATTCTAAATTCTGTCAATTGGCAGAAAAGACTAATTTTATTGGAGAAGTTGTTCCATTTTAACCCCAGGTAGGCAACACTAAGTTCAGTGGGCTCATTCCTTACTTTTATACTGCAAATTTGAAAATTATCGTAAGAATAGTCAGCTCTGCATCTCAGTACCTTTCCATGAGGTATGCAATAAACTATCTATGTATTTATTCACTTATTATGATGAATGATAAAGCATGTGGATGGATTCAAAAGTGGCAAAATAGGATTCATATCCATTTTTCCTCCACATAATCTTGTTTTGAGTATGTTTATACAAGTATCACAAAGGGTTAAATCGAACCATATCGCTCTAGGATTTGTTAACAAAATAAAACTCTTTGTTTTGTTTTTTTCTTGTTGACATAACATAGTTCAGCACAATAGCACCTGAATAATCAGATTTGCACATTTTGGAGGAGGTCAAAAGTGAATCGTCAGATTACTCACTCATAGATGATAAAGGTGATACATTATGGTAAAATACATGCTTTTATAACAAAGGAGTGGTCCTGCATATATGGTGATGATGATGATGATGATGATGATGATGATGATGATGATGACTTTGATTTTGGCCATGTGAAACAAATTTCTTTTGACAGTGGAATGAAGCAGGAATTGACTGATACAGGCACAAGGAATGCAGACATCCTTAATTCACATGACAGAGAAAACAGCAAAATAAGTACATATTTGATTAGTTGAAATGCAAAATGGTCCCCTGATTGAATGGAAAGGTCCAGTGTTAGAACTAGATCTGAAAACATAGTGGGGGTGTTTTCAGCAATGTAAGGTATTGGGCACAATGCCAAAGTTGCCATTCGAAGTTGGAAATCATAACAGATGAAATACTACAAGATGCTGTGAAACACACAAAGGCTGAAATGCAGATAAAACCTTTTGTGTGTACCAGTAGCCATACTGAAAAATGTATTTATGATGACACTTCACTAGCTGAATTTAATAGGCATTTTTTCATGGTGATCACAGGAATGTAAAAGACTTATGGAAAAGCAGTGGATCTAAATAGAGCATAAAAGTTATGCCCTTGTAGATGCAAAGACTTCTTATGCTTTCAACTTAGACATTTATCCTGGAACTTAGCTTTCAAGTCCTTATTTGTATAGTAATAAACCAAATGATGTGAACAGACTTATTGCTCCCACCTGCCAAACTATTCACAACATAACATTCAACAATTGGTTTACCAGTTTCCAATACAAGTTACTTCTGTTAACAGAGCACAACTTGACAAGCACAGGAACTGTACACAGAAGCAAAGCAGAAATTCCAAATGAAATGCTGCAATTTCAAAACAGAGAATTATATAATATGATCTTTGGATTTTAGAAAGATATAACATTGGCCTAGTATATGGCAAAGAAAAACAAACTGGTACTGCTAATCTCAACATTGCATCATGATGGAAATATTCATGGGGAAATCATAATAAAAATGGAACCTGAGATTGAAACTTCCTACCTACAACTAAACCAAATGTAGAGTAGATATTGTTGATGACTTTTGCAGCAAGTATGATGTGACTTGAAACACAAAACATTGTCAAATGATTTTGTTTAATTTGATCCTAAACATGTGCAGCATAGTTTGATAGTTTACCAAGATAAACAAGTACAAAATACCATGGAGAAATTTTCTTAGAGAATTATAACTGAAGCTCTTAAGAAATCATTACAGAAGAGGAAAAACAAAATATTTATGCCCAAGAAACTATGCAAAAAAATTGTGGACCATGCTAATGAGTTGACAGTTGAACGGACAGGTGCACAAAGACCTACTAAGATAATAGAGAAACCAAAAGATGTCAACTGTACCCTACAAGTAAGTGCAGGAAAACAAAATACACATACTGTCAGTGTAAGCTATGCTTAGAATATGCAGTTGTCATGTATGAAGACTGCCTTGGGTGTGACAGTTGAAGCAAAGCTTATTTGTTTTTATTTCTGTGGTTATCTTTTAGGTTTTGTATGCAAGTAAATAGCTCATGGGAAAATGTTGATGTCTATTCTAAGCACTTATTACAGATTTGATACTTTATTTATAGTGTCTTATTTTCCTGCTAAGTGAAGGTTGTACAATATAGTAAGAGTTTCCTGGCAAAATAATAAGAGTACCACATAGAAAAGAAAAGCTAAGCACACATGCTGTCAGTATAAGCAAGATGTGTGCAAGAAACATGCACTTGTCATGTGTGAAGACTGCTTTGGGTGTGAAGGTTGAAGCAAAGTTATTTTTGTGGTAGAGTTCCATTAATATTTTCATTGTAGTTCATATAGGAATTTATTTCTGGTGTTATTTTTTATGTTTTGTTAGCAAGTAGACAACTGACATGAAAATGTGTCTATTCTAAATGCAAAATTCATATTAAGAATTTAATATTTTCCTTTATTGACATTTTATGTTCCTTTCACTATACACTGTACAAAATGACAAGAACCTCTCACTGAAATATCAAGTATGTCCTGCAAAGAACCCAGGAAAGCAAAACACATATGCTGTCAGTGTAAGTGATACATGTCAATGGAATGTGCTGTTGTCATGATTGAAGTAAGATTATTTTTTTTTACTGTATTATTGGTATTTTCATCGTAATTCATGTAAGAATTTGTTTGTTGTTGTTTTTTAGACTTAGTATGCTAGAAAACAGTGGATGTTAAAAATGTTGATGCTTTTTATATAAACAATAAATATTAGACATTTTTATTTTTGTATTTTTTTCCTGGTTAGTACTTATTGTTTAATGTAATAAAACTCACAAAATCAATATTTTAGCAATAGAAATATTCTAAAGAATAAATACGGGTCTGTCATGTTTTTGTGCCTTGACGACAAAATTAATTTTATGTCCCCTTAAAAGAACTGCAGTGTCTAAAACAAGATTTGAAGTACACAATTGAAGCAAGATGCAGATACATAATAGGAAGTTGCAAAAACTTTTTCAAATGGAGTGGAGAACGAGAGCTGGAGGAAGGGAAAAGAGGGAAATCAGAGAAGAGGCATTTAAAGAAAGAAATTTTAAAAACCAAAATGAAAATAGAGTTTTGCAAATGAAGAGGACCAAGAAGTGGAAGGAGCAGGGAAGGATGGAATTGGTAGGTGATGGAAAGATAAATAAAATGTACTGGGGACATGTACCAACTCCCCACGATAAATGTCATTATCTACTTTCAAACATGCATGAATAAAAATTTAAAAACATACTCGTTTCCCTGTATGTTATTATTTTAAAATTCAATATTTAGATATTTTTTAAAAATAAGGTGTTTCTGAGCAACAAGAGATATGGTTACTATATAAGATCCTATCTTGCTGAATTGCAAACTGAATTTTCTGAAGGATTTATTATTTTATTTTCATTTGTGCCAGGCATCATATTTTAATATCTATGATATCGCCATTCATTTCTGTAATACAATTGCATATCTAATAAAATAGGAAGATTGTATCTCAGCAAAATCATTAAAATTCAAAGCCTGCAGAAAAGAATAAAACAATGTTAAGGTCCAAGGCAGGACCTTATGCCTTGAACAAACCATCCAGATAAAACCTACCCTATTTTATTCAAGATAATAAATAACCCAATGCCTTCATTAACCTTTATTCTTTTTATTAGCAGTCTCGTCACCATAGCTCTAAGCCAGCCCAGCAGGCTGCTCACAAAGTGACATTTGAGAGATTAGCAAAGCAATGCACTTTATGTCAGAGTACACTATCTTGGATTTTTGTCCTTCACAGCAGGGGAAGGCCTCACCAGCTCCTTTGTCCTTTAGAAAAAACACTGGGATGCATGCACCTATGGACACATGAGTGCATGAATTTTTCTGGCCAATATGAAGAATAATTACCCATTCTTTCTACTTAACTTAGAAAATCAGGTGTTGGTTGAAAGGTTTCCTAAACTAAATTCAAACAAAGACAAAACTAGCCAGGAAAACAGTATTTTAGATTTCCTTAAATGATGTAGTGTTTCATAGAAACACCCTAAATTATAAGTTAAATATTTTCCATGTGTGATTTGGTTGAAAATTATAAATTAATGTCTACAAAAAGTAGATAAACAAGATGTGGTAGTTGCAACAAAAACGGTAACATCAGTGTTTGGAGATAGAAGATATTCACACACACCGTGTCTACCCTGAATGATATATAGCTGAATATAAGTAAGAAGTTTATATGTGTAACAAAGTATATAAATTTATTAGAAAACATCTATTTAATATATCAATGCACATGCTTTAGGAATGCATAAAATAAGACAGCATACACTAACACTTTTTCTAAGTCAAGTTTGTGGAATGGAAGTGCAGAATAGAGATAGAAGGAAGTATACGGACACACAGACTCAGAGCAAGGTACATGGATAGATGAACAGAAAGACCTTGTGTGGATGGGTTATGATGACATGCTATCACCCTAAAAGTATAAATATATTAACTCAGACATCTTTTTGTCCAAATACAATAATCCAGTACTAAGTGAAACTTTAAAACTTTGAAGTTTTCCCTTCCTCTCTTCCTCTGAAACCAAAATAAGATATATTCAACAATTAGCATCTTCAAATGGGAGTTTTGTATGCAAGATCAAGGTAAAAAATTATATAAAGAGAAAATAATAGTTCTAAAGTGACCTCCTCATACTTTTTATCACTAAAGAACTAAAAGCATGGCCCCATCTTTCCTATGAGATGCTACAAAATTTTTACCTTAAGATTATTGAGACATAACCTGTAACCATTATGGTAATCTTTAAGGGAAAAAAGAGGAGAGGAAACACACACACATATCATACTACATACACACATATCAAGAAGCATATCAAAATGCACACTGTATATTAAGATTTCACGTGTGACTATATATTCTACATATATTCAATATAAAAATCTAACTATACACTATGTAAATGCTATATATATATATATATATATATATATATATATATATATATAAACTTGTTGCACTCCTTTTATGTCCCAGGAGTTTTTTCTGAGGAGAGTACCCTGAGGGACCCCATCTGCCGCTTCTTTAGAAACTGCCAGAAGTCTGTTCGGATATCGTGGGCACCACAAAATTCATGATCTTCAAGAGTTTATTTCTGTAGAGGCAACTGACAGCACAGAAACAAATAAATCTACAGTATCACATACAAGTAAAACCCAGGAAGAAAAAAAAGCAAAGTATGATAGGGCTATTAGTATCCATGAAGGACGACCTTCAAACTCACTCAAACACTTACTGACCTTGAGAAGGTCATAAAATGAACAAAAGTTTCAAGGATCTTTTGAAAATGTGCATATGGCAGCAGAGACCGTAGGTCCAGAGTTCAGGATGGAAGACAGACCCTTCAGAGAGATGACAATAAAATGGCATGAAGATTTCTTCACAGAGAGATGAGGTAGACACTGTCCGATAAGCTGGCATTTGAGGAGAGCCCTGAATGGCACAGAATCTGATGTTCACTCAAGAACTGATAAAATTGAGATGCCAACATGACTCTGCATTATAAAAATCATGGATAGGCCTAGATTTTCTGACCACAAGGTCAGTTTTACAAGTGATTATTTTTTGCAATTCAATATGAAGTATATTTTGTGTTAATATTTCAAATGATGGCAGAAAACCATTTAGTGAATTCTAGGTCAGTAGTGATTTCTGATTAAACATAGTCCATTTAGTATTATAATTACTGTGCCACCCTGTCCTTCTCCAAAGGATTTATCAGAGCAAAGGTGATGGAGAGATGTATATATGTTTCCAGTGTAGAAGGAGAGAGTTATGCAGCATCATAATCACAAGTAAGTTAAAAAAAACAAAACTTCAGATCTTCAGATATTTGATGTTCATATACACTGAAGGAAATAAATCAAGACCATTTTATTGTCATCTCTCTGCAGTGAAGTCTCTGAAGGGTCTGTCTTCCATCCTGAACTCTGGACCTATGGTCTCTGCTGCCATATGCACATTTTCAAAGACTCCTTGAAACTTTTGTTTATTTCATGACCTTCTCAAGGTCAGTAAATGTTTGAGTGAGTTTGAAGGTCATCCTTCATGGATGGTTATAGCCCGTGGCCTGTTGATCTCACCTCTAATTCTCCTCTATTGTGAGTTGAAGGAAATTCCTTCAAACTGCCTCTTTTCAGAACTTTCTATGGGAGAGGAAGCATCTCTTAGGTTTTATATCCGTACATGCTTTCATAGGAGTCTATCATCTTTCCCATACCCCCGAAGTCAAGGTGTAAGGCAGGATATACCTCTCATCACACAGCTGGCTACTACTTAATGATTTTTTCCACTGCACACTTCCCTCCTAAATCTACAGAACTTCCTTTGCAAATAATCTTTCTATATTTTTATTGTAATTTTCATTATGGAATTTGGCTTTTGTTCTTTTATGGCAATGGTTTTCTTAAACAGCACTTTAGGCGTAATAAAGGGACAGAAGGAATTCAGTAAAGCTTGTAGGCATACAGAAAGTTAAATATTTCACAGATTTTCCAAGTTGCTGGTTAAAGACTCAAATTTTCTCACTAAAAACAAAAAAAATGAGAAGCAAGTTTCTTGAAACACTTCACAATACTGGGAATCTATGGGCTGATAGCCTAGAGGCAGGACACAACATAGACTTTTTATAAACTCATAAAAAATTCTTTGAAAGAGTTTCAAAATATGTTTGTGTCAGAGTAAAGATATTTCTTTATGATATTAGCATATTTTTCATAAAAATTAGGAACAAATAACATCACATTAACTGTAGTTAAAATATTATGACTTATACCAGCAGGCATGTGGAATCTAGAGGGGTTGGACACTTTACTTTTTATTGCAACTTTCCAAGGGACACTGAACACTATTAGTGGACAGTTAATGACCTTCGAAATGAGATTTTTCTGTACAGATGGAGCTTGGTTAGTAGTAAATATTAGGAACATGTCTAAGCTTAAATTTCTTTTGGAACCACATCATAAAGGATAGAGAAATCTTGTGAAAAAAAAGTAATTATATCTAACCTGAAATAAATTACAAAATATTTATTCATTATGATAGTAAAATAAATCAGTTTAAATTTATTGTTTATGTTTCAAAATATTCTTACCCAAGTTTCAAAAGTTATCAATATATTGGCCCTATTTTTAGACAGGAATGCTAAAATTCAATGAAGGTTAAGATGACATTAGTGTGACACTTTCTGGAAAATTTATATCCTGTGATTCATTTTTTTTCTTAGGAACACATTTACAGTGTAACACACTATGGTATTTGCTGTACTTTTTATTTAAGAAAATAATAAATCTGCTCAATTATAAAAATGCTATCTTAAGGCAGAGATTTCTGATTACATTAGTCTTTTGTTCCCTAGACATAGAGAGTTTATTAGCAACCAGCAATTTTTAAAATAAGTGAATAAATGATCTGTGATTGAGGAAGGGGAATAGTTTTGTATCATTCTCCTTGATTTTAAGATCTTTATTATGGACAAAAAGATAACTGTGTGATAACCCACTTGTAGGGAAGCTCTGGTTCAAAGTGACAATTTGTGTTTTTCAAATTCCATGGTAATATATACCAATATTATATAAATAGAAGAAAATATTTGAATGCTTAAAAAAATGTATTTCCAAAAGGAGAATAGGAAAGTTATCATGATCAACAAGAAGAAAAACTTAGATGGGGTGAACGTTTATTAAAAATAATTACATATCCAAAATGTAGAAGAAAAATAATGCACACATTTTTGAATTTATTCAGGGCATATTTTTGTGTCATGATTTCATATTATTGATATCCTCTTTGATCACACATTAAAGTTACTAGGTTTGTCTTAATTGAAAATAAAAACAGCTTATTTAATACAAACAATTTTGATCCATTTCCTTATTAGTTATGAGATAGGCTATATATTACTATATGTCTACTTCATTTCTTTCTCACAATGTAATTCTTAAACAGGCATAAATAATGTTCAGCTTTTCTGATCAAGAGCAGTAATCTTGCCTCTAGCACTAATTAGTTGGTAGCTTGTAAAGTTGAGAGGCACAATTTCATTTATGTAAATATTCTGTTTCAATTACTCTGAGTTACACATGAATTTTAAAGACCTTAGTTTAAGAAAAATTGAGATACACTTTAATTAGTACATTCAGGTCAATCTATATGTGGAAGAAAGGATAAAAATAATCTGAAAGACATTCTATATTTTGTTTTCATTATTTATTTTTAAAAATGTTATTGCTGTTGTGTCAAAGCTCACAAAGGTTTCCTTGTTAAAAATAATTGATTCCTCAAGTGTTTGCCTGGTAAAGCAAGATCCCCAGTACCCCCCCCCAAATTAATTCAATCAACATGTTATACAGTCTTAAAACAATTGGATTTCTTATTTTGTATGTATGAGTTTTCCTAAACCATTATCAATATGGTGTCTGTTCCTTCAGTCAGTGTATAAACTGCTGGTTATTAGGTTCCTGTTTCCATTAAACAAGTCATAAAGACACCTAAAATTTGATTCCTTACTGTGGTTCAGGCTCTATATGTTTAAGTACTTTATATATGAGCGTTAACTCATTTTATCTTAAACACACCTGCATGTGGTATTTACCTTTATTACTCCTTCCATTTACCTGAGAAAACTGTGGCTAAGTTACATAACCGTGGTCAGTGGACTCAGGATTCAAACATGGACCCACTGACTCAACAGCACAAGTCATCTATTCTGTGGTACTAATTATTAGAATAACAGTAACAAAAAGACTCCTCAATCATATAAAAAATATTGTGTCAGATGTCTCATACATGATTTCTTCTTAAATCCATACAAGTTTCTTTACTTTAATTCTATTGATCTTTGATATGTGAATCCATTTCTGGATTTGGTTATTTTTATAAATCTACATGTCAATACTTACTTCAAGACCATACTTTAATCCTCACTGCAACTTTTTGGTAAATCTTGAAGTTAAGTGGCATAAGTCTTCCCAAATTTCTCCTTTTGTTCAGAGTTGTTTGGTCTAGATTTTTACATTTCCATGACAATGTAAAGGTTGGTTTTTAATCTCTGAAATTAAAAAAAAAAAAAAAGCTACTGGGGTTTGCCTGAAAGCTGACAGCATGCAGAATATATTAAATATTGGAAATAACAATATATCTTAATAATATTGGCTTTTAGTGTTACCATAATATCTTAATAATATTGATAACTGATGACTCCTGATCCATAAGCACAGTGTACACTGCTCTATTTGGGGATTATTCATTAATTTCTCTCGGCAAACTTTTGTAGTTTTCATTGCATAGAGCTTGGAAATTTTGTTAGATTTATTTATAAATATTGTATTTTATGCTTATGTAAAATATTTTCTGTTTGCTTAATAGTAATATTTAGAAATGCAGTTGAATTTCATATGTAAACAAATTCTTATGAATTTGGCACACAATTATTGGATTTAGTAGGATTTGTTTGTTGCAATTAGTATCAAGATTTTTAGATAGATCATGGCATCTATGACTAAAAAGAAATTTACATTGTTATTTCCCTATTATATATTTTGTTCTGTCTTGTAACACAAGGTAGTATTTTCCTTATAAAATTATATGTACTTAGAGTGGAAATTTTGGTTTTGTTTTTGAAAGAGTTTTGGCCCAGACAGGACACTGTAGCCAGTGAAGCCTTAGAGGCAGAACCAAGGAGCTCCATCTCCCCCACCCCTAGGAATTTGCCTATGGTGCCAAAAAAAGACCAGTGGGCTACCTGTGCATCACTAATGCCCCTTAGGTTCCACCCCAAACCCACTCTGTGTGTTCCACTGAGTGATTGTGGGGGGGATGCTATGCCCCAGGGGATCTGGGGTGTCTCTCCCCGCATTCTCAAAATAAAGGTCATATATGTTTCATACTTCTTATCTTTTCAGCTACCGCCAGTCCCCCACAGCTCTATCAGTTTTGATCTCAGAAATTAGTGTATTGTTCTGTATTTACCAATAAGGTATGAGGTTAGCAACAAGTTTTCATTTAACGATGAATTTTAACATGGTAGGAAAGATCATGCTTGGTCACAGTTTTCTGAAGAATGTATTTTTTTACCACAATATATATTAAACATTTTCAAATCCATTTTATACAACTATATACATTCCTCATAAGGCTTTTCTATTTCAATTTGTTGTAATGGTGATTTAAACTGATTGCTTTAAGTGTTCAATTTTCAACTTCTAGTAGATAAGTAAATTTCATTTGATTATGATGTATACCTGTTGTAATATTTTGTTTTATTAAATTAATTCTTTTGAGAATGATTTATCTATATATAGGACAAATATTATCCTATGCTTTGTTTCATTTATTTGGTTTTGATGAGAGGTCAATTCTGGTCTTATGAAATGAATTGACAAATCTGCTAAAGTTATGAAATAGTTCATATCAAATTTACAATGTTTATTCCTTAAGTGCTTGGTAGAATTCACCAGTGAAGCTGTCAAGTGAAATTTTCTCTGTGACCACATTTTGAAACATATACAGAAATTCATTGGTTATTTGAGTATTTTTAGGGAATTTGTTTTATCTAATTGTTAATTTTTTTTAGCATGAACTCTCTATAACATTTTAATATCTGGGGGGCCATTTTCATGTCCCCTTTTTCATTACTAATGTAGTAATTTATTTGTTCTATGATTTGTTCTTTAAACCATATAGTAGAAATGTATCAGTTTATCTTTTCAAAAAAATTTTGTTTTTATCATTTTTTATTTTTTTATCATCCATTAATATTTTGCAAAAACAAAACCAAAATTTCCACTCTAAGTATTTTACTGTTTGCTTCCTCATCTTGTTTTTGTTTTTCTTAAGATGGAACCCCAAAGGTCTGCAAACTGCAGTCTATAGGTTAGATGGCTTTTTTATAAATAAATATTGATTAGAATGCAGTTATTTGTTTAGATACAGTCTCTATTATTGCTTTCTCAATATACTACTGACAAATATCACATGCCTTGGAAGCCTAAAAGTATACTTCCTGACTGTTTAAGGAGATTTTGATTGAGTTAATTGCTTGGGATTTGTCTTCATTTTTAACACAAGAATTTTTCACTGTGTATTTACATGTTTACTCTACTTTCCTCCTCAAAATTTTGATTTGGTTGCAGATATAGTTTAATTTATCTTCTGATTGCTTCCTTGATTAGTGGATTATTTAGAAATATATAGCTTAATTTCCAAGAATTTGTGCATTTCATCAATTTTCATTACTGATTTCTAGTTAAATTCCACAGTGGCAGGTAACATGTTTTGTATGACCTTATACTTTTTCACATTTCATAAAATTTGAGTCTGAATATAAAATAACTTGTTAAATATTATATCTATTCTTTGAAAGAAGTATTTAACAAGCTGTGCCTCATAAGCTGTGTCTAGTTTACACTGTATGTTTTAATTAAAACTTTATTGATACATAGACTGTCATTCATTTATTTTCCTAGACAGCTTCTGCCTAGGATAGATGTGATACTATCCTGAAAAGCCTAAAATATTTCATTCTGGCCTTTCCCAGGTAAAAATTTTGCCAAATACTGCTTTCTAAAAACATGTGCTCTGTTCTTGTCTAGTAAAGTGTTTGGTAAATGTCAATTACGAAAAGGTTGTTCAAATCTCAAACACACTGATTTTCTGTCTACTTGTTCTATCAGTTGAGAGCAAAAAGTTTTAAACTCTACCTATTTTTGTGAATTTCTCTGTTTCTCTTAGCAGTTCTGTTGATTTCTGCCACCTAAAGTTTAAAGTTCTATTTTAAGTAAATGAAAGGACCGGCTGTGGGTCCAGGCTGGCTCCTGGATACTAGATGCTGCCTGTCTTTCTCATTGTCATGATACAGAGGGGAGCATCAAGCCGTGACCAGAGTCCTGAGTTGGTAGTCATAAGACCCAGATTCCTATTATCTTTTTTTATTGTCTGTGTGCCCTTGAATAAACAAAAGTTATAAGATTGTGGCACACTATTGCACAATATCAACATCAGACAAACCTGTAGCAATGACAAAAACTAAAACCAAAACAAGACCATTCTATATCATGCTTCAACATAGATATTAGAATTACTGCCTATGCTGCAAAACTGACCAAACTTGCCAGTCTTAACTACTATGAGTGCCTGTTGCATCTTTGCCAATTGCATCTGTAGCCTGAATATATTAGAAACCAGCCATAGTATTCCCACCTAAATTGATCATAGCATTTCCTCTTGCTGACAGTGTGCAACTTGGAACAAAATCTTGCTGTCTTTAACTTTCTGCAAAGTTGCCTAACGTTAACTCAGACCTTAAGTGTACTTTCAAACAGGCTTTTACTGAGACTTTTTCTCAATGCAGTTTTTCCTGCCTCCTTTTAAATTAAAATAAAATCTATTTATAAGAATTTGCCCACTGGCCTTTGCCTGGATGGTGATATTGGCACAAAGAAACGAAGCAAATCTATTAAAAAGGTTTATATAAAATTTTTAATGAAAAAAGAGGCATGTGAGAATTTAGTTACAAATATATTTGGGAAGCAAATATATTTAGCATTCTTCTGAAATGCAAACATTTTCACTAATTTTTCAACACCTCCAGGGCATATGACCTCTTTTCTAGAACAGACTTTCAATAAGTCACAAATATTAGTGTAGAATGTGATGATGTTTATCCTTTGGAATCTGTATTCTGCTTCTTAGATCTTTCTGCTTTGTTTTAAGCCTGAAAAACATTATCAGTTCAACAGCTATCTGAGATTTATGGAGAATCAAGGATACATGTGATAATCTCTCCTAACAGTTTACAAGAAAGCTGGACACATAAGGTGCAAACCATTAAAAAATTATAAAAACTAAGACTTCAATAAAAGAATGATCGTATTGGAGAATATTCTGTTCTCCAAAATAAATGATCTTTCTGATATAATTCTCACTGTATAGGATTGTGTTTTTTTCATAAAAATGGCATACAATGTATCAAATTCAAAGTTTGGCTCTATGTCTTTACAGTGCTGCCCATGAAAATCAGGGATAAAATTGAACATGTGGCTGCCTTCTCTGTTTATTTATTTAGGTTTTTGAAACAGGATTTCACTGTGTAGTTGAGGCTAGACTCAAACTCATTCTGTAGTCAGCCTAACCTTGAACTCACAGTGATCCTCCTGTCTCAACTTCCCTATCCCTCCCCAAGGAATTAAAGGTGTGTCACCACATCCATTTTGGCTTCTCCATTTTAGAACATGTTTACACACACACACACACACACACACACACACACACACACACACAGAAACACTTGGTTTCATTCAGAGAAACCATATGTTTAGATAAACACGTTCATATATACATGGCTTCATAGAGAAAGTGAAAAAAAAATCACATTTTAAATGATGAAAAGAATTAACATAGGAAGGAAAAAACATAGAAATTGTCTGGAAGAAACACTTCATAAATGAATGCCCAGAGTTGGGAAACCTTGTCCTGATTATGCAGGAAAGTGAAACTAATCTAGAGGAATTAGGAGTATGTGTGAGAAGAAAGAGGTAAACCTAAGGTTGAAATAGTGTTTGTGTTTGGGAGGTCTAAAAGTGGTTTCAATTTTATATCATAAATATCATGTTGTTATTTCAAGTCCATAATGAAAATATTTTTACTGGGAAATTCATCCACTAGATTTAGATATACAAAGTAGCTGCCAGTATAACAAAAGTTTAAATTTGAGGACTGGAGTTTAAACTGTCAAGAAAAATTTACGTAACAACTCTAAATCTCCAGTTTTTTTTCTCTGACATTTGGGCAACAGTAATACTATAACATCTTATGGCATGATATTCAAGTAAGAGTATACAGTGTCACATCATTTCAATGTTCTTTGTTCTATGCTATTTTATTTTTTTCCCAAGGAAAAACACTAAAACTATGTGGGCATGACGTGATAACAGCCTGGACAGTGGATTGACATGAAGAAGAATGCTTGGATCTGAGAAAATATTTCCTTTCCTTGTGTTGTATAACACATAGCTTCCTTCTCCTTTTGTCGTGATTGTACTCAAGCACTGCTTCTCCCAGCAGCATGTTGGCTTAGTGATCTGCAGCTACTGAAACCGTCAGCCCACAGCTAGGGCATCTCTCTAACTGCGGTTTAGGAAGATATTAGATGTAATGGTAAGACTTTGTAACGGAAAAGCACAGGAAAGAAGAAAACATCAGAACAAGCCTTTTTTGTATTTACAATTCCAGAGGAATAATAGTGCTATTAACTGACTTGTAGGAGAGGGTTCCATTTGTGTGATAAAAAAGGAGACAGTTCGATTTTGAATAAGATGTGTTCTATTTGGACATATGGGAAGTCCTTGCTAGTGGTTTAGCTAAGTGAGGATGATCTGTAGTTTGTTTGCTTGCAGAAGATCATGGATTGAAGACTTACAGAAATCCAAGGAAAACAAACAAACACCACTGTGGGTCAATGTAAAGGAAAACTGAGCCATGAATCTGAGAAAAAAGAGAATTTGTATGAGGGGGGAAGCTTACTTGATTAAGGATTTTGACATGTGTTTTGTGTGGGGAGGGTAAGACTGACTGAATCTCACAGTAAAAGCGAAGCATAATTGCATATTTAAAAAGAATTTTGAGTGAGGTAAGGATAAGGATCTCAGAGTAGTTCAGCATGAGGATGTGTGCGATTCAAAAGTGGTTCAGTGCAGTGCACCCTGTCCCCCTAAGGAAAGATGTTAATACCTCAAAAGTTTTCAGCTCTTGTCTCCTCAGGTTTCTACAGTGTTTCTGAAAATAGTGAACACACTATATGAGAAACTACAACTGTAGATGGGAATAGAGGAGATATAAAATTTTGAAGAACCACTCCCTAGTAGGTCAGCAACTTTTAAAAGAATCCATGAGATCAATTCATAATCAGACATCAGTGTGATGCAGCCGTAAAGTACTATCACGCAGCAGAAGAGTTCTGGGTTTTAAAAGAGGTAGATTGAGTGGCTTGGTCCTCTGGGAGAATATTCCTAGGTCTATTTCTTCAAATATCAAAGGAGATATTAATTTTCTTTTAAATTTTATTTAAAAGGAAAAAGAGAAAAACACAAAACAAAACAAAGCGGTGTAAGGGTACAAGTAATAAAGAACTACAAAAAAAAAAAAAAAAAAAAAAAAAACAGTAAGAAATCACCGGTTAATAGATTACACATTATCATCTTAGAGATAGTTGCTCAAATCACAGTATCAAAGCATACAAAGTGGACATTCAAACAGTGAGACTGCAAACAGTTGTGTTCAATGATCCAACCAAAAACATTAATATAGTCAGCTCTTTAACACCCCTAAACACACTTGCTGTTGTATCATTTAGAGACCTTTTTTTTCCCTCTCTTTGTTACAACAAAATTTACACATTTTGGGTTTTATTACTCCTTAGTTCTTATTACTTTTTTTTGGGGGGGAGAGAATAAAGTCAAATATGGCAAAACAAAGCTGTCAGTCAAAACCAAGGTTAGACATAGCACACGATGTAAAACAGAGTGCAAGGTTATCAACAATGGTTATCAACAATGTCTCTTGTTTCCTTAAAAAGAATTGTCTATCTCATTAGATATTATAAAGTTGGACAAAACAGTAGAGAACAAGACCAATAAAACTTAAGCATTGTAAACATTACAGGACTTCCAAAGGAGACAATGGTCAAACCAGAATGGGCATCTTAGTGAATCTTATTGCCTTCAAAGTAGTTGCCTATACCCAAAAACTTGATACTATCATACAGAATGGAACAGAGTCTAATCAGTCAAAACAAGATCGTGGGAGTATTATAGGACTTCAAAACAAGTTAATAGGAAACCACAAAAAGTTACTATTATACCACCTGCTAATTTTTTTGATTTTTCCTTAATTAAAACAAACATAAGAAATAACTAAATATTTTTTTTTAAGAATAAGGGAGAGGTTGAGATAAAGCAGGACATAACAATATAACAATACAGGTCAAAGCATGACTGTTTCAGCAACCTAGTGCTTCACCACCAAATAACCCGACTTAATAGTAGTTACCATAGTGTCTGTCTTTTTCCTTGAAATATTTGAATAAAACTTCATATACTGTAGCTTCAAATATTTCCATATCAAGAAGCCCAGAATAAAGCCTTTCCAATTATAAGTGAAAACTTTATAAGGCTTCAAGGCCACATAATGGGAAATCATGATTATGACATATTTTTATATATTTGAATCACTACTTACATTAGGGAAACTATTCGGTATTCACACATGCGAGATTGGTTTATTTCACTTATGAGTATGGTCTCAAGCTGCGCCCATTTATTGATAAATATCTCAATGTGATCCTTCTTTATAGCTGAATAGTACTACATTGTATAGAAATACCACAACTTTTTTATCCATTCCTCAGTTGATGGACACTTGGGTTGTTTCCAAGATCTGGCGATTACAAATTGTGCTGCTATAAACATAGGTGCACATATATCACTGTTGTATGATGCTTTCAGTTCTTCTGGGAATATGCCTAGAAGTGGAATAGCTGGAATAAATGGGACTTCCAATCCCAGCTTTTTGAGAAATCTCCAGACTGACCTCCACAAAGGCTGCACCAGTCTACACTCCCACCAACAGTGTAGGAGAGTTCCTTTTTCCCCACAGCCTCTCCAGCATTTGTTGTTGTTGGTTTTCTTGATCCTGGCCATTCTTTCAGGAGTGAGATGGTATCTCAGTGTGGTTTTAATTTGCATTTCTCTAATGACCAATGATGATGAACATTTTTCCATGTATTTATTTGCCATTTGCATTTCTTCATCTGAGAAGTGTGTATTCATCTCAGATGCCCATTTTTGGATTGGATCTTTGAATTTTGGGAGTCTGAGTTTTTTTAATTCTTTATATGTTTTAGACAAGAGACCCTTGTCTGAGAGAGAGTTCACTAAAATCTTCTCCTAGTTTGTGGGTTTTCTTTTCACTATGCTGGAGATTTCTTTGACATGCAGAAACTTTTTAATAAGAAGTGGTCCCAGTTATTGATTCTGGGAAGCATTTCCTGTGCGGTTTGAGTCCTGTTCATGAATTCTCTACCTACTCCTATGTCTTCAAGGTTTCTACCCGAGTTGTCTTCCAATAGATTTAGTGTTTCTCTTTTAATATTCAGATCTTTGACCCATTTAGATTTTATTTTAGTACATGCTGATAGACATGGGTCTAGCTTTACTTTTCGGCAAATGGAGAGCCAGTTTTTCCAGCACCATTTATTAAAGAGACTGCCTTTCTTCCAGTGAACCTGGTTGGCTCCTTTATCAAAGATAAGGTGGTTGAGTGTGTTTGTAGTTGTGGTTGTATCTTCTAATCTATTCCATTGATCTTCGGTTCTGTTTTGATTCCAATACATATTGATTTTACTACTGTTGCTTTGTAGTATAACTTCAAGTCAGGGATTGTGATGCCTCCTGCTTTGTCTTTGCTGCTTAGAATTGCCTTTGCTATTCTAGGTCTCTTCTGGTTCCAGATGAAATTGAGGAGTGATTTCTCTAGATCTATAAGGTATGTTGATGGTATTTTTATTGGGATTGCATTGAATCTGTATAACAGTTTTGGGAGAATGGCCATTTTCACAATGTTTGTTCTTCCTATCCATGAGCAAGGGATGTCTTTCCATTTTCTGAGATCATCTTCAATTTCTTTTTTCAGTGTATTATAATTTTCACTGTATAAGACTTTCACTACTTTTGTAAGAGTAATTCCTAAATATTTCATTTTTTTGCTTGCTAATGTGAATAATGTAGTTTCTCTTATTTCCCTCTCTGTGATTGTGTTGTTCGTGTATAGGAATGCTATTGATTTCTGAGTATTGATTTTGTATCCAGCCACATTACTGAATTCATTTATTGTATCTAAGAGTCTTTCAATGGAGTTTAGGGGGTCTTCTATGTAGAGTATCATGTCATCTGCAAACAATGATAATTTAAGTTCTTCTTTTCCTATCTTTACCCCTTTTATTTCTCTCTCTTGCCTAATTGCTCTGGCTAGTACTTCTAGTACTATATTAAATAGGAGTGGTGATAAAGGACATCCTTGTCTTGTGCCTGATTTTAAAGTAAAGGCTTTCAACTTTTGGCCATTTAGTATGATGCTGGCTGTTGGTTTGTCATAAATGGCCTTTATTATATTGAGGTAAAGACCATCTATTCCAATTTTCTGTAAAGTTCTTATCATGAATAAATGTTCAACCTTATTGAAGGCTTTTTCTGCATCTATAGAAATGATCATGTGATTCTTATTTTTGGCTTTATTGATATGGTGGATTACATTTATTGATTTACGTATGTAGAACCATCCTTGCATTCCTGGCATGAATCCCAGTTGGTCATGGTGTATAATCTTCTTGATGATTTGCTGCATCCTATTTGCCAATATTTTATTGAGGATTTTTGCATTTGTGTTCATTAGAGAGATCGCTCTATAGTTCTCTTTTTTAGTTGGGTCTTTCTCAGGTTTTGGTACTAGAGTAATATTTGCTTCCAGGAATGACTTAGGAAGGATTGCTTCCCTTTCAATTTCATTGAATAGTTTGAGGAGTGTTGGCATTAGGTCTTCTTTGTATTTCTTGTAGAATTCTGCAGTGAATCCATCTGGGCCTGAGCTCTTCTTGGTGGGTAAGGACTTAATTACATTTTCAATTTCATTAACAGAGTTTGGGTTATTCAACAGTTTTACATCCTTTTGATCTAGCTTTGGTATTTCATATGTTTCTAAGAATCTTCTGTGTTATCAAACTTTTGAGAGTAGAGGTTTTCGAAATAGGTGTTGATGATCTTCTGTATTTCTATTGGGTCTGTAGTGATTTCACCTTTTTCATTTCTTATTGCATGAATTTGAGCTCTTTCTTCCCTTTTTAAAATAAGGTTGGCTAGGGGCTTATCGATTTTATTTATTCTTTCAAAGAACCAACTCTTTGATTCATTGATCCTTTGGATTGTTTTCTTAGTCTCTATTGCATTGATTTCTGCTCTGATTTTTATAATTTCCTCTCTTCTTTTGGCTGTGGGCTTGACTTGCTCTTCTTTTTCTAGCTGTTTGAGGTGTAGCATCAAGTTACTTATTTGTATTCATTCTGTTTTCCTGATGTGGGAAATCAGTGCAATAAATTTTCCTCTGAGGATGGCTTTCATTGCATCCCACAAATTCCGGTAAGTTGTATCTGCATTTTCATTTTCTTTTAGGTATTGTTTAATTTCTTCTTTAATTTCTTCTGTGACCCACTGATTACTCAAGAGTGTGTTATTCAGTTTCCATGTGTTTGCGGGATTTTTGCAGTATCTTTTATCATTAATTTCTAATTTCAGAGCGCTATGATCCGATAACATGCAAGGGATGATTTCAACTCTTTTGCATTTGTTTAAATATGTTCTGTGAGCTAATATATGGCCTGTTTTAGAGAATGATCCATGTACTGCTGAGAAGAATGTGTATTCCGATGTTGTTGGGTGGAACATTCTGTATATGTCTATCAAATCCATTTGTTCGCAGGTGTGATTCAGTTCTGTTATTTCTTTGCTCATTTTCTGTCTGGTTGATCTGTCCCTTGGTGTCAATGGCGTATTAAGGTTTCCTGTTACAATTGTGTTACTGATAATTTGAGTTTTCATTTCTGTTAATAGTTGTTTCATATAACTGGGTGCTCTGGAGTTTGGTGCATATTTATTTAAGATAGTTATCTCTCCCTCTTGGAGTTTTCCCCTTACAAGTATGTAGTGACCTTCTTTGTCCTTTATGGTTACTGTTGGTTTAAAGTTCACCTTGTCTGCAAACAAAATGGCTACTCCTGCCTTTTTTTGGATTCCTGCTGCATGAAGTGTTGTTTTCCATCCTTTGACTTTCAGTCTGTGAGTATACTTCTGGGTTAGATGGGTTTCCTGTAAACAGCATATGGTTGGATTTTGTTTCTTGATCCATTCTGCTAGTCTGTTTCTTTTGATTGGTGCATTGAGGCCATTTACATTAATGGTTTGTTACTGTTAAATGCTGGTTTATTGTTGATGTGTTATATCTCTGCTGTTGCATCTTTATCTTTCTGTTCTGTTTAATTATCTGCTTTGCTTAGTGGTTTTTTCCTTTGTGTATCTAAACTGTCTTTCAATATTTTTTGCAGGGTTGGATTGGTGTTCAAATCTTCAGCTGTTCTTTGTCATGGAAGTATCATATTTCACCATCAATTTTGAATGATAGTTTTGCAGGATACATTAGTCTAGGTTGGAAATCATTTTGCTTTAGGATCTGAAATACTTCACTCCATGCTCTTCTTGACTTTATTGTTTGTACTGAGAAGTCTGCTGTGATTCTGACAGGTTTTCCTTTATAAGTGATCTGTCTTTTCTCTCTGACAGCTTTTAATAATCTATTCTTGTGTTGGATTTCTGGGATGGTGATTATTATATGTCTGGGTGTAGTTTTATTTTGGTTATGGCTATTTGGAGATCTATATGCTTCACTGATCCTGATGTCGGTTTCTGACCTCATGCTTGGGAAATTTTCAGCTATTACTTCTCTAAATATCCTCTTGACATCCTTTATGTTGTCTCCTTTTTCATTAATCCCTATCATTCTTATGTTATTTTTCTTTGCATCATCTTGCAGTTGTCGAATTGTTGTTTCCTGATTCCTTGTTATTTTTAAAAGATCTTTCCTTTCCTGTTCACTAGCTGCAATCCTGTCTGAAATTCTATCTTCACTTTCATTAAGGCAGTTTTTATAATTTTCAGTGGAGTTTTTTATTTCCTGTATATTTCTGTGCATCTGCATTATGTATTCTGTTTGTTTCTTATATTGCTCGACTAGGGATTCTATCTTTTTGTTTAGTTCCTCCAATTTTTTATCTGTGTTTTCTTTAGATATATTCAGAATCTCTTTCATTTCTTTTATCATTTCTTCTTTTACCTGGGAGATTATTTCGAGTTTGAATTTCTTTAAAGCTTCCTGGAGTTGCTTGTTAATTTCAGTAGCTATTGTGTCCAATATTTGAGATGAATGGCATATATTTTCTTCTATATATATTGCTCCTAGAGTTTCTTGAGATGGGGTGGAGGTTTGAGGTTGTAATTTGGTCTTTCATTTTGTCATTTTCCTATATTTCTGTGTTTCAAGTGTTATTTGAAAGCTTCCTCAGGATCTGTTGGAAATCCCCTTCTATATTTGCGGCTACTGAGACTCTGGCACCAGGCTACCCCAAGTCACTGGGCCTGCAGAACCAATTGCCCTCCTCTGCCTGCTCAGAACTCCACAGTTCCAGACAAGCTGGGCCTCAGGGACACTGTGCGCCCACCTGCCTGTTGGAAGCTCCACAGCTCTCCAATCACAGCCAGGATGTGAAGGCAGATGTAGACGCCTAAACCCACCTCTCCACTTCACTGCACTTGGAAGCCTGGAGAGACCCAAACAGTCTGGGCTCTGGGCAGAGTGCGCTGAGCACTCACCACAGGCTGCAGGGCCTCCGGAACCCGCGATGCTCCACTGCCCACCTAGACTTCCACAGTCCTCCATACACACGGGGAGGCCGATGCAGGTGCCCCAAATCCGCCCAGCCCCTGCTCTGCACACTGATGCTTAGGTGTGGGAGGCCTAAACAGGCTGGGCTCTGGGGATAGCGTGGGCCCGCCCACCCATTGGAAGCTCAGCAGTTCTCCAAGTGCAGCCGGGATGGGGAGGAGGATGTAGAGGCCTCTAACCCACTGCTCCACTTCACTGCACCCGGAAGCCTGGAGGGTCTGGAACAGTCTGGGATTTGGGCAGAGTGCGCTGAGCACTCACCACAGGCCACGGTGCCTCCGGAACCCGCGATGCTCCACCGCCCGCCGAGACATCCACAGTCCTCCAGACACACGGAGAGGCCGATGCAGGCCAAGATATTAATTATTTAAATTTACAAGAGTTCTTTGATATCACAAAAGACAAAGCAGGTTGAAATGCATTGTAAATACTAAAGCAACGCACTGTGCAGATTGTTTCAAATTACTTTTCTTGTGGTGGTTGTTGTTACCAAAGCATGGTAAATGAAAGACTAGGATCAAATGTGGACAAGTTGTATTAAATGTAATAATTTTAAAGAAAATGAAGAAGTCAGGGAAAGTGAAAGAATTACTGGTCAAAATGGTTTATTTGTGGCTGGGGATTTAGCTCAGCAGCATAAGCACCTGCCTGGCAAGTAGAAAGTCATGGTTTCAAGCCTTGATACGAGAAAAGAAAAAAAGCTCTATTTGTAAGCAAGCACTAGATATTCTCCTTGCTGCTAAGAATAAAGAAATAAACTGATTTGCTTGAAAATATGTTATAGTCTATATATACTAACAAAATACCTGTTTTACACTATAGCCTGCACCCAACATAACAGGCGAGTTAAGATATAGTAATACATACATATTCTTTTACGTGTATTAGTGTTTGAATTCACTCTAACTCTACATTTGTTACAACATATAAGATTTTAAGCTCAGGAACTCCTGATAATTTGTTATTGGCGTTTGATATATAGCTCATTTCTCTTTTGTAAATAGTGCTTGTTTGGATGTAAAGACTATACTCGTGAATCCTGCTACATGTCTATAAAAGTAGGAGCTGGAGAAGGAGAAGTAAGCGTGGAATTTCTCTCCTCTGTTTGCACATTTTACCTGAATATTCTGAAACATTTAATAAGAATGTTCCTAAACTAAAGACAATTACACTTTGGATAATTCTCACCACTTGTAGTAGAGGAGGTAAGAATGCAAACAATTTTTTTAGTATCTGAAGAACTTCCTAGACAAATTAGAGATCTGAATAAAAATTAGTTTATTAATATGATATATGCAAAAATGTAGCCAAATGAGATACACAGAAAAGACAAATTTTATAAACACTTATTCAAAATAATTAAATCTGGGCAGAGACACATACATAATGTAAATCATTTGATAAGTAATTCGACCAAGATGAAAATTTTCAAAGCATTTTAGTTGTTAAAAACTTGCTATCATCAACATTTTCAAATACTATTATTATAATTGGCCTCACATTTAGTTTGACAGTAAATGTGTCAGTAATATCCATAACTGAGTTTTTCCTTACAAAAGACATTTTTAATGTGTTAATTCAAAAATAGGTATACAATTGGCAGAGGAATATTCCCATGCAGGTATAAAGCAATATTGCTAATTTTCCCTACAGAAACGGTGTACCATCCAAAAATGGCTAACTAATTAAAGTGGAAAGATAATACACACACCTGTTGTAAGTAATTTGCCAAGTGAATTTTATTGTCAAAAGCTGTTTTCTCATAGTTACCACAAAGAAAATTTGATTGTTTTTCAAGTTTTCTGTAAATGACCAAGCAACCAAAAAAACCAGAAATCTATAGTGTTATGAATCTGTGCTTGATTTTTATTTGTTTCAAGAAGCAAATAACCTTTCTGATTTCTTTCAAATTCATATTGATCAGGATAGATAAAAATTTCTGTAAAATAAAATATTTTTTATTTTTGTATTTTCTCACTATAGACATCTCTAATCATGTTAGCCTTCAAAATATTAACTGACCCATCTACTAGGACCAGATCATTTATCTGAGAGGATGTAAATTTTTTTTTTTTTTTTTTTTTTTTTTTGCGGTACCAGGGATTGAATTCACAACCTTGTGCTTGCCAGACAGGACTTATGCCCCTGAGCTAAATCCCTGGCCCCGAGAGGATGTAAATTTAATAGGAACTTTTATGGAGCATAAGAATAATTTTATCTTCAAGGTGCATAAATGTGGGTCTGTCAGATTTACATTTATTTTTTAGAATATTTCTATTGATGAATTATTAATTTTAATTTTATTAGTTTTATTATATTAAAAATGAGTACTTAATAGGAAAAGTCACAAAAATAAAGTGTTGAGTTTTTAAAATTAATTAAGTATTTGTAAATATACATCAAAATTTTTACCATAGGCTGCTTTTGGTGTACAAAGTGTAAAGAAACTCTAAAATAAATGCCTGATGGAACTACAATCAAGATGCTAATAGCACGTTACAAAGTCTTTACTTCAATTGTCACATCAAAGGCAGTCTCCACACAAGAAAACAATGTTTCATATATGTGTATTGCTTACCCTGACAGCACATGTGTTTTGTTTTCTTGGCATTTTTGTAGGGCATACTTGATTTTCAGTGATTCTGCTGCTTTGTGAGGAGGTCCTTGTTACATTATACCATGAATAGTTAAAAGAAACATAAAATGTTAATAAAATAAATTATTAAATCCTTGATACATATTGAGTGTTGAGAAATCAACATTTTCACATCATCTGTGTACTTGCTTATAAAATCTTAAAGATAACATCTGAAATAAATTCCTATGTGAATTTCAATGAAAATACCAATAGAACTCTACCACCAAAATATACTTTGCTTTAACTGTCACATCCAAGGCAGTCTTTGCATATGATAACTGCATGTTTCATGCACAAGCATAGCTTACAATGATGTCGTGTGTCATCATTCCTATACTTTTTTGTAGGGCACAGTTAACCTCTTTTTTGTTTCCAGTGACATATATTTCCTGCATAACTTATCAACAAAATCTACTCCATCTTCAATTTTGTGGTCAAAAGTTTAAATCTTCTGCTTCGCCAATTTTTTCATATCAGTATTTCTAGCATGGTGCAATATTGACATCAGCAGTACCAGTTTGTTTTCCTTTGTTACATAATAGGCCAACATTGTAACTGTTTGGAATCCAAAGATTGTACTATACTATCCTTTGTTTTGAAATTGCAATATTTCATTTGGAATTTTTTCTTTGTTCATGTGTATAATTCCTGTGCTGGTTAACTTGTGCTCACCTAGCAAATTTAGCATCAATTGGAAGCTGGTAAACCAGTTGTCAAATATCACATTCCAATTAGTTTGAAAGATGAGAAAAGCATGTCTGTTCACATATCATTTGGTTTATTACTATATGAATAAGGACCTGATGGTTGAGCTCCAAGATAAATGTCTACATTGAAAGCATAAGAAATCTTTGCATCTATAAGGGCATACAGGTTTATGTCATATATGTTTTTTTTTTTTTTTATTGGTACTGGGGATCGAACTCACGACCGCCTGCTTGCAAAGCAGTTTCTTATGCCACTCAGCTAAATCCCCAGCCCCAGTTTGTGTCATATTTTGACCCTTCACTTTTTCTTAAGTCTTTCATGTTCTTCTGGCTACCGTAAAAAATCTATGCTAGTACAGCAGACTTATTAGCACTTTCATTACAACTAGTGAGGCATCATAATAAATATACTGTTGGATATGCCTATTGATGCATACATAAGATTTTATTTGCATTTCAGCCTTTGTGCATTTCACACCACCTTGTAGTGTTTCATTTGTTACAACACTGCCCTAGTCAAATATGTACTCACATTGCTGTTTTCTTCATCATCTGAATCAAGGAGGTCTACATTTTCTGTGTCTGTATTAATCAAATCTCGTTCCACTTCACTGTCAAAGGAAATTTGATTCACCCGGCCAATGTCAAAGTCATCATATCTTCATCATCATCATCATCATCATCACCATCCACCCATACCACTCTTCAGTTGTATAAGCATATGTTTTACCATGATGGATCATCTTCCTCATCCATGCATAAATGTTATTTGACCTCCTCCAAAACTTTCTAATCTGGTTTTTCCTGTGCCATTGTGCTGAATTGGGCTATATCTGCCAGAAAAAAATCACAAGAAATTTTTTTTTTATTTTTTTAATGAAACCTGCAGTAACGTGAGTCTGTTGCACCTTTTGTGATATCCAGGTAAACATAAACAAAACCTGTTAACTGGGCATAATGTGGGTATAAATCCCATCTTGTCACTCTTGCACATGCACACAAACCTTCCTGTTCACTGTGCCCAGTGGTAAATATGTAGATTGCTTCCTGTGTCCTTCAGGGGAAGGTACTGGGACACACAGCAGGCTACTATTATACCAAAGTACAAATAATAGTAGAAAAGTGAGGGCCAGTTCCCCTGAAACTAGTATTATGCTCCTTGGGAGAAAATACTTTTTCAAAGGCCCTCTACTTCTTAACTCTGCTAATTCATTAGTGTTTACTAACGAACTTCCAGGATGATTAAAAAAATACAAGACAGAAGAAATCATCTCCACTAACTTGTATCATTTTTCTTAGTGATACAAGCTTTTGGGTGTGTGTGTGTCCCCATATTTCTCAACTATATACTATATTGCTTATAGAATAGAAGCCAGTGGCTGGAGTTGCTAATGTGCTTATCAACCTTCATTGAAATTTTTGATTATATACCAGCATTTAAAAAAGTGTCAAGTACAGGTCCAGTTTTTGCAGTTGCTGGGTCATCTACATAAATTTTGCTTTTGAAGAAGCTTTGAGTCCTTACTAATATGAGAGGCAAGATTAGACATTTGTTTTCCACTTCTCTTCTGTTCAAAAGTAGACAGAAATAAAATAGAGAGGGTGACAGTTCCTCCATTTCTAATTCATAACTTACAGAAAGTCCCAATGCAGACCCACCAATGTATATTATATTCTATTATATATTATATTCTTCAAAAAGAAGAAATATACATAAAATAAAATATATTTGTAATTCTCAGAGATGTGATAAAACATGTATTTTTATAGACCATGAGAAATAACATATAAAAGTTGAAATACAGTGTAATTTCTTGTTCTGTAGTATCGAATCTGAATTTATAGCTGTTGTTTAAAGATAAGCCATGTTTAATTTGCTACCTTTGCAAATCATTTGGAAACTCTACCCCTTGCTCACCTGTAATTGACAACAAGCCACGTTTGTACTAAAGTCTTGTCCTTTTCACTCAGTCACTTCTCCTCAGAGGCGACAGGCAACATTTTCACTCCTGAGAACAGTGCTCACCTCCTCAGGAGGAATCCGCTTTGTTAACATGTTGAGTATTCTTTCCCAGAACTGCTCACTACATATTCACTTCCTGTACTTCTAGCCTACTGAAAATTAACCCCTAATACAGTGAGATCCACTATGTAAAACATAATCATTTACACTCAGCTGGATGGAGGACAAAAGGAGGAAAAGGAAAGAAGTTCAAAATTACTAATACTTGTTACACGCACATGTTAATACCTTGGCAAGTATTACTATTATGAACATGCACTAATACAGATTAAATTACAAAAAACACAGATTTTTAAAATCTTGTTAATAGTACTTCAATATTAATCAATGCCAGGATATAAGTAATTATTAGTAGATAAATAAAACAAACCCACATAAAACAAAGCCAATTCAGGGCAACTCACTCAGAACCTCCTTCTGTCTGTCTTCAGATAGATGCTTTCTCTCCCAATAAATATATTCTATTCTTCAAAAAAAAAAAAAAAAAAAGCTAATTCTACAGTGTACAAACACATTGGCATATTAAAACACTGACTTTTTGCTGCATCCTTTTATTTTATAATTTCACTTATGCACTCATCAAAAGTACACAATATATTTTTAATTATCTTTATGCAGCACAAAATGTATGCATTTATTCAAGTAAATTTAATGTTTCAATATTTTATACCTAGATTACTTATTAATTTTGCTTAATATTGGGTTCATTAAATAATAATTTTATATGCAATTTTAATAGTCACAAATAATTTAATTATTTGAATAATAAATATGTAGTTTAAATTATGCTCTTTACTGAACATTTTAGGTTAATCAATGTTAAAAATGAATGATAGAAACTAATTTGATTGAAACTTAAAATTCTTTATGGAATTTGACACTAAATGTGTCTCTCAATTCAGTTCAAAAAGAAAGACAAAGATACCAGATTTTGCTTTTTAACTGTTATTAAATAGACCAGAACACAGTACTTTACCTGATAATTCAGTGTTTCACTTTATGCAAATTAACTGTCCCCAATTCAGTCAGTAAACTATTTGATTAAACATAATTTCCCCTATTCCCTCCACATATAAAACAAGAAGATTTAATTAGTATTAATACTGTTGATTGCAGTGTAAGGGAAATGAACTAATACAGCTATATACCTGTTGTTTACCAGGTGCTCACACATTTTTGTCACTTATTCAGACAACATTGGGAAGTATATATTATTTTATATAAAAAATAACTTCTGAAATAATATGCAATTTACTGAATTTCACATAGCCATTAAATGCATTGTCAAATCTATGGATGTCTGACTTTAAAATTTGACTTCTTGAGTAAAATATTAAGTAATTCCACTCAGAGTTCTTAGCTATGTGTTTTACTGTAATCTTTTTCAACTTTCTGGTACAAGCTGGACTTTCAAATAGGCTGTAAGATCTTCAATAATATGGATCCTTGATGATATGGTTCCTCAAAGAAATGAAGTTTGAGCTATGGGATTTAAATTTTAATTCCATTGGCTTCTACCAACAAGGAAATAACTCATTTAAAATGATACATAAAATAGGTTTATGATATTAATCTGTTGAATGTTTGAATGTTACTGAGTATAAATATTTAACTTTGTCTTTAATAACTATATAGTGCCAGTCGAGCTAATTCCTGAGTCACCACATATTTCCTTGTTTTTATTTCTCTTTTCACCCAACACAGTTGAGAATCTGTCAAGAAAACCTAAAAATATTAAGTATGTATTACATACGCGACATCTCCACAAATATTAATTGTTAAATCTTTCTCACAGCCCTGTAGATGAGAATCCCCAAAGTGAAGCTACTGCGTGTTTTTGCTTCTCTTTCCCAGCTCAATGACTTGAACTTTTCATGACGGTATAGAAGAGCTTTGAATACACTTTTAGTGACTGATTCTGGGTTCTCGATTTCATACACTCAATTACCTACTCGAAATTGTTACTTAAGTGATTAATAGATACATAAAATTAACAAATATTACCCAAAACACTTCATTTATTTGTCCATAACTGGAGACTATCTCAGCCTTTGTCCAGGTTGGTAAATTGTACTTCTATCCACTTAAGCAAGTGTCTTAGTTACTTATTACTCATTGCTGAGACAAAATAACTGATGCCCAAAGTTGGGAAAGGAAAGGTTTATTTCTTACAGTTTTTGGAGGTTTCAGTCCATACTTAGTTGATTCTAAGGCAGGTGGGCATGGCGGGACCACAGTTCACAGCAGCTGCAAACAGCAAGGCAGACACCAGCAAGGCAGTGTGACATACTTTCTTCCTGCCATTACATTGTATGCTGGAACCACCCCTATGTGAGTGTAGCACTGACACCATCGATCCAAACTCTAGACAGTTAACCAATTACAACTGCATAATGCAAATGCATGAGGCCTGGGGGCCACCAACATAAATCATGACAGCAAGAGTCTAGGAATTATGATTCTTCTTTTTCTATATGATGTAACACATCTTATCGATTGCAGATCTTACTTGCTCACAGCCCAAATTTATATCTGAGTCTATTCAATACTTTCCTTCCCTCATCTTCTCTGATTTGTATGATCATACTAGTTTTTTATTTTATGGATATTTTAGTTTATTTATGATATAAAGTATCAATCTTATTGTGATGGCTTCTCAATAAAATAAGAAAAATCCAAATTCAGTCCTCTTACCCTGTGCTTCCAGGCTTTGCATGACTTGGCTTTTGCCTATTTTTCCCCATTACTATGCTCCAGTCACACAATCATGAGAGAGTTTCTCGAACCAAATTTATTCCTTCCCCTCTGATTTGACACATGCTATTACCTTTAATTTGAAGTCTCCTAGTGCTCTCACCGGTCAGCATGACATGTGTCCTTTGATAGCTCAGGAGGTCTCTCCTCCAGGCCGTCCCTTTGTTGGGGTGTTCCTCCCAGTGTCCATCACATGAACAGTTCACCTAAGACTGTTCCTGACAGCACTCTGTTTTATTTTATTCTGTTATCAATTTGTTCAAATGAATATAATATTGGAGTACAAAATAATAAATAGTTTATGAGAGGAAAGACCTTTTATGTCTCTCTTGCTGCCATATTTCCAGCTGCCTTAGACTACTCTCTTAGAGACTGGTGCTCAATGAATGCCAGCTGAATGAAAGCATAGATAAGGAAATGTATAGGTAAAGAAAAGATTTATGAATGATTAAAAAAAACTCTAAACACTTTTGTTTTTGTTATATCCAGTTATGCCTTCTAAGATTCTGACCCAGGAACTATACTGTTAAATAATGTTACATTCTGGCACATGTATTCTCATATATTTTATATAAAAAAAGCTAGGTTTGAGGATTGAAATAATTGGTGCATTTTTTTTGAAATTATATAATTTCACTCCTAAAAGAAAAGTTTTGAAATGACAGACCAAGACGGAAATAAAACTGGGTTAGTATCTAAATATTTTCATGTGGCCTGGTTATTCAGTAAGTACTGTATTATTTAAGGAGCTATCAAATAGCTTTGTAGCTGTGAATTGTGAATCAAACCAGGAAGAACAAAGGAAAGAAATAATATAATCTACAAGATTAACTCTTTGAGTTCTGCCTTACCTTACATCTCTCAGTGGAGTTTATCGCTTTCATCTTTGAAATTATTCTGTACATTTTAGATTACCATTTACCATTAGACAGTATGGTTTATTTAGTCATGTATTGTATTTCTTTCCTTTTAACTTGCACACTCTTCAACTGAAGGAGCTAGGATTTATTTCTTTATTTCTCCTGGAGGCTTAGTAACATATTGACCTTATATCGTTTGTGCTTGAAAGTTTGTTAACACTAGCAAAAATTACACTGTTTTTAATTGTTTGTAAGAACTTGGTTAAATGCATAATTATTTGTTAGAAAAAAAGAAATGGGGGCTGGGGATTTAGCTCAGGGGCATAAGCGCCTGCCTTGCAAGCAGACAGTCGTGAGTTCAATCCCTGGTACCGATAAAAAAGAAAAAAAGAAATAAAGGAAAGCAAAGAAGGGAGGAAGAATGAAGCAAAGGAGTCAAAGGAGGAAGCAGTACTCATGGTTTTGATCTAAGAAATTTAGCTAAGAGCTAAGTTTTCCTCCTCATAATTTCAAACCTTTAATTTATTTCAAATCCACCGGAGGTGGGGATGCCAAGTATCCAGACACCAAATAACAGCTTTCATCAACAAGGTGACAGCTTGATCCTAATGTTTAGGCAATTAAAAGATCTGTCTGGGAGGCATGCTTTTGCCAACATGAAAGTCCTCTGCCTGGCTGGCTCTGCGGCACATCCCAGCCCTCCCACATGTGTCCCATTGATCTGCTAAGAGAGCAGCAATTAATTCCAAGAGTCTCTAGGCGCAAAGCAGCATTCCTGGCTCACTGATGAGGCTGCATGTTTTGCAACAAATCCCTCAGCTTTTCCAGTGCAAAGGCAGTACATTTACTTAATGATGTAGGAAGTAATGAATCTAAGTGTTCTCTAGCAAATATTTGTGGCGACTTTCCAGTGTTATCCAGGACTTAGCGATAAGTCCTCGACAAGCATTTCAAACTCAGTTTTCTCTCTTTTAAAGTGAAATAAAAATATTGTTCGTAATGCCTTTAGAGGATACTAATGCAGGGAAACGGAAGGTAAAATGAAACTTTGCAAAAAACTTAAATGTAAATTCAGAATCTTAAAAGGAACAAATTCTCAGCATTGTAATTCTGTGCACAGTGAGTATTGTGACTTGATTTGGTAAGAAGACAAGAGTAAAACATTTATGATAGAGTGTAAGAAAATAATATTAAAAAATGAATAAATCAGAACATTTGTATTATCTCTGCCCTTTCAAGGGTAAAGGGGATGCAAACATTTTCTCTATCTTTAATTCTGGGTAGAGCAAAGCACACAGAAATTAGGAGAAACTTTGGATAAGTAGTAAAAACAAATATTTTGGGTTTATTCTAAGGCTTCTTTCACCATTTAAAATGTTTTTCTATTACAATTTTACGTAGGATTTATTACTAAGAGTCATCAATTGTTTTAAGAGGAAAAAATAAAGGAACAACATATTTCCCTCTGGCAGAGTATCTTGATAATTAATGCTACACCTAAAGTGCATATATTTTCACTAACTTTTTCTATTGATTATGTAAAAATTTGCCTATGTCACATCTTGTTCTATATAAGCAGAATCTTCAAATATAGCAGCAGAAAGTCTTTGGCTCCTGTTTAGTTCCTGGATAAGGGCCAAATCACCCAATTTATATTGATAGTTTCCTGTTTCTCCTGTTAGATTTTCTAGTTGGACAAGTAGAAGATGAACACAGGTTTAAAAAAGAATGCTTCTTGTGATAACTCAGACCCCGGTATAAAATCCAAGGAAGCCAGAAATTAAAATTTGGGGAGCAAAGGCTTTAAGCCAGGCCTGGTGACACAGCCTCCAGGAGCCAATTTGGAGACTGTGTACCTGACAGCTAAAAATCACGGTTTTTATCTTGTAAATCCACAAACAGCTGCTGGTCACACAATGTAAGGAGGGGGATAGGGGTGTGGCACACTACAAAACAGAAACGGTGATTATACGTCTTGGGAAGGGCAAGATCAGGTAAGGGTTGTGCTAACAAGCAAGTCTCCCTGCATACAAGCAAGTTTAGATAAGAAGAAATTTTGTTTTTCTTAGCAAAGAATAGAGAAGTCTAGCAGCAATTAACAACCTTAGTTACCTTACAGCACCACAACTGTTATTTGTAGAGGGCAACAATGGTTAACATATCAATTAGGTAAGATTTTACAATTCTTTACAGAGGAGAGCATTGATTAACATATCAATGAGGTCACCCAAAGAGAAAAGGAAAACACACACAGTAAGCCTGCATTACAGGTTTTGTTATAATACACATATAACAAAGCTATTTTTTTTTCTAGAGTACAACACTTCTGAATTCTTGACTTCTAATATACACTTTATTTTAGTATGACAAGTTACTCATTTCTATCTTTAAAAATTTGCTTAATTTTATATATTTTTAACATATATCTTGACTTTAGAAAAGACATTATAAAAAACAAAACTGATTACTTAGGCCTAATGGGATTGATAGGATTTTCACCACAACGAAAGAAAGAGAATATAAAGTAGAAATGGGCTTTATTCTAAGGACATGGAGAGAAACTCCATGACTGCCGGGGGTCTGGCTCTCTGTGCCAGACACGTGGTGTGTGGTGTGGGGGTCATACTTATAGGTTTGGTGTGGGGTGCTGATGTGCAAGCAGCCCATTGGAATTCTTTCCAAGCCACAGGTAAATTGCATAGGGGCAGGGTAAACGTCCCTGGTCTCACCTCTGACTGCTGTAGTGTCCTACCTAGGGCAAAATCCTTCTGGGATATCTTAGGGTGATTCTGTTTTTGTTTGTCTACAGGGAGTTTTACATAAATTATGAACTCCCAGAGGCAATCTCTTCCCATTTACAGTATGTCAGTACTAGTATCTGTATATGTTCAAAAGAAATCCCCAAAAGGGAAACATCTATGCAATTAAAAATCAATAGTTGTTAATAAAATTTTTGTAGCCAATTCAAAAAATAGAAGAAAGTAAGGATGTCCAGAAGAAAATGTTTAAAAGATGAATTATACATATAAATAAAGATAAAATACAGAGAAGGTTAATCAATTAAACTAACCTACACATATTTTAAAGGAACAGTAAGTCTGGATTTTCTGTTCTCCTAGACGAAGATATTGTGTTCTAGAACTTCATAAATCTATTGTCTTATGGTCTGGATAAGTGGACTCTTTTCCATGCATTCTGGAGTCAAAATTTTCTTAAAGCTCTAAAAGACTAATATTTTTCCACTTTGTTATTTTTCACATTTCAATTTATCTCTTTAAAGAAAACCATTTTAGTCTCACACAACATCACAACTAATGACTACATATCTTAAGGCAGAGTGAGATTCATCTCAGAAGGCAAGTGAGATGACGTAAGGAAAAATGATACCTTTGGCATGAATTTTGAATTTTAAAGTACTTTCTGATTCAGAGGATGCTAATGGCATAAAAAGAATTGTGAACTCCTGAGCTTAAATTCAGATATAAGAACACATTATTCTCTAATTATTTTGTCATAAAATTTTATTTTTCATAAAATGTGCTTAAAATTCACGTTTTTTAGAAAATGGGATATTAATTTGTTATTGCATAGTACTACATATATATATATATATATATATATATATATATATATAATAGATATATATATTCTGTTATTGCAGAGTACCATATACATTGCAAGTTATTTTTGCTGGCAGCTAATGAAGTATGAATATTAGAACAGAAATGGCACTAATGAAGCTAGCTGTTGATGTGTCATTGTATCTTGTATTCATTTAGCAGTCATCTATCAACCTTTTGGTTTAGAGTAGCAGCTAACATTCATTTTGTGCTACGGGTATTCCAGGCATTTTTCTAAGTATTGAGTTTCTTAGTCCTCTTAAACTGTGAGAATGGTACATATTTAACATCATTTTTTTTCCGCTAAGGAAATTGAGGCAAAAGGAATTAACTGCTTTTCAATCATACACGTGAATAGCAAAGCTTCACTTCTAAGAGAGCCTGTCAGACTCTGAAGACCAGAGCTGCTTTTGCTTTAGAAATAGTGATAGATGTTGTGCCAGCTCTGGTTTCAAACAGCCTGAGCTGTAGAAGGAGGGAAAGGAGTTTGCACATGTGTTGCACCCCAGAGAATGTCGCAAAAGATACACAAGAGCACAGCAAAGAAATGTCAAACATTACGTGTTCCTCAAGGGGTCTAAATTCTTCACAAGGATAAGAAAAGACACATGAACAAATTTCAGGCTTGTAAATAAGCCCAGTAAAGTATTATACATTATGTTGTCATTATTTTAAAGTCATGACGGACACAGAGCAGAATGTGAACATAACACATAGTATGTGTAGAAAGAGTAGAAAGTTCCCTAAGTAAGAGATCTCTAGGTGAGTGAGAAAGTAGGAGATATCAGACAAGGCAAAAATCAAGCACAGTAAACATGAAGAAGAAATAAACTGAAGTCTGATGGAGCATGAAATGACCTGGCAAATCTGACAGAAGGCCTTCGATTGTATGGAGCATGGGAGGCAGGCTGGATATTCGGTGCTGAACTCCAACCCAGGGAAAATAATATCAAAAAAGGAAAGAAATAGATCAAATTTTGTTTACTTGTCATTGGTGAAAATCTTCAGCCAAACACAAAGTCTTTCTATACAAAAAGAGAGGAGCTTTATTAAACCTAAAGTACTTGGTAATAGAAATTATGCTTGCCCTATTTTTGCTATGAAGTCAGTTCCTCTAAAGCACAGCATATTCGATCATTCATTCTTTCATTCAGATATTTAGTCTTTCCAAACTAGATGCATCATTCATGATGTGAAGGGCAGCATGCTAGGAACCTAAAGGAACACAAGACTGAGGATGAATGGAATCTGTCCTCTGTGTGCTTTAAGTCATAGACGCAGCAGTTGCATGCAGCCACTCTGGCTGGTTGGTGCCCATGCGGACTGGCTGAGTATCTGGAACACAGGTTCTCCTTGGAGGTAGGTTGGCTTACACAGTAGTGTGCTGAAGCCTCGTGGTACAATGTCACAGTAAGCCACTGTGCATTTTAAGAAACTATTTGAATCAGTTTTTAAACATAGCTATTATTTGAAATTAAAAAATATAAATGAAATATAATTAAATGACATAAAAACAAAGGAAATAAAACTAATGTATATCTATATGTTTGAGGTTATCATTGGCTGTATTTCTGTTGTACAAATGGTATATTGTATAAAGGTCTGCTACTTACTACACATATGTTTCCTATTTCATATCCAATAATATCAACTTGATATCTTAAAACGACCTTGGTAGAAATATTTATATTATGGAAATTGACGTATCTGTAAATCAAGAATTTCTTTTTGCAGAGCTGGTTTTTGCATGTTTCCATAGTACATCACCAATCATTTATAAAATGGCCATGCAAGACTAAGCGTCATGTTATCTCTCCAGCATCTCCACCCAGCTTCATAATTTGAAGCTCTAGCTCCTCAACCTTTTAGGGACAGTGTCAATGTGTCTAGGTTATCCCTACCATCTTCCCCTTATCATATATTAAATGTTTTCTGGTACAATGGTTCTCAATTTTGCCTGAGATATTGGAATCACCTAAAGAATTTAAGAAAACTTTTTCTTTAAAGTAACTAAATTGGTCAGTGACAGTTTGAATCAAGTCAGTGAGAATATATATATATATATATATATATATATATATATATTCTAACAAGAACGCGGATGTACCTGGAGTGGATCATATTCTGTTGCTAGGAGAGGCTATATTTTACCTCCTACAAAATCAGCATGGGGTAGAAACAGGTGGCAGTTAGAAACTGGACCAGAGGTCATGCTTAAACACCAGTGGTAAAACCCGTTTGCTCTGGATGGTCCAGTCACCCTCCTTTCCCTCAGCCAGGAGTAATGCCCTTTCACAGAGGCTCTTTGTTCATTGAGTGCCCCCTGCCACATCCGGAGGCTGTAAACTAAGAGAGGGCAGTCAGGTCAGAAGTGGTTTTAGTGTCTGTTTCCTCAAAGACACGTTGTCACCCTTTTCTTTGCTTCTTTCCAGGGAATCTATTTTAAACCCTTGAAACATCAAGGGATCTAATTTCGTCCCATTCCTCAGGACAATAGGTCCCCTGCCCTGCTCCTCCCCTTTTAAGAAAAGTTACCTTTAGTCATTCCAAAGTGTTACCCTTTTCTTCTTTTCTAAGGGAAAAATGTTTTCAGTCAGTCCCCAAAGCTTTTTGGTCTTTTTCTTCTGAAGAAAACTAACACAAACTATTTTCTATAAGAAAAGTTACAAGATGGGAAATACATAAAAAAGATATATTGATGCGTTTCTGTCAACTTGAAACCTCCATTCACATTGTCACAATACTTTCTTCCTTATACATAGACACCATGTGACCACATAAAAACAGTTCTGTGGTGGACAAACTTTAAGGCGACCCTCCCGATCCCTGCACTCTACTGTTTAAAACTCTGATGGCTCCCACCCCTCTGAGGGTCAGAGGCACTTGTGACTTGCTTTAAATAGACTATAGCAGAAAGGACAGATGTCATTGCTCTTATTACAATGTTTTATATAAAACTCTTGCTAGTAGTCATGCTTTAGTTCACCCTGCATTGTTTGAAAAAGAAAACAACTGAATGCTGCCCAAAACCACCTAAAGCAGAAGTTCTTTTAGACCAGCTTCTAGAAGAAATCCAAGCCCTCACTGACCTGTTGATGGCAATCTTTCTGAGAACTTAAGCAAAAGCTCCACTAAGCTGCCCTAACATTTCTTACCTGAAAGCTAATAAGTATACGCTGCTTTAACTTGGTAAATTTGTGGTAAGGTGTTTTGCAGCATATAATACTAATTAGCATAAAATACATTCATTTTCCAATAGTTCAAATCTCTTGAAGGTTGATTTCAACATTTATATTTCCATTCCTGCCAGTTAACCAACCCAGCCACCTATAGAAAGTTCTGTGCACATTTACTCAGTAATTACCTTGCTCATGTCCTTATCTTTGCTTTGAAGGACTCTCAACCCATTTTCCTTTTCATAGAGAGTAGCCATTTGTTCTTGGAAGCCAAATAAAATAACTATATCTCATTTTAAATAACACCTATTATGTAATACATTCTCAAGTTCAGCTTGGTTGATTCCTTCATGTTATCATAATATTTCCTGTGTGTCTCTCTTATGGTGCTTATCGTGTTATATTAGCAATTCTTTCTGTGTTTTTGTCTTGCATTGTGACTTCCCTGAGAATGGGCAGCGTATACAACTTATGTTTAGGCCCCTCAAATCTGGATTGGTGCATTCAATAAATGTTTGTTAAATCGAACTAAAAGAAACTGATATTCTCTTGTGCAGTTTTAGGGCTGGCACATCTTAGGCACAATCAATTTATAAATGAGTACTCTGTATATAATTACTTATATTTTTAACAATACTAGCCAACAATCATTGAAGACAGTGGGCTACTTTAATGAGATGACTATAAGAAATTACCTAATGGCTTTTGCTGATAGCATTAAGGGCTAGCAATTCCATTTCATACAGCTGAGAAATATATACACCCATAACATTAAAATGCAGAATAAAACGAGCCCAGTAAGAATCTGATAGAAGAATGCATGCAATTATGTTTTTCTTAGGATAAGGCAGTACACTGAAAATCAAACCAAAGATGTGGAAAACTCATTTCTAATTAGTAACCCATTTCAATGTATTGCAATAGACTAACTACAAAAGTACTTTGGGTTTAAGTATAGATAACCCTTAGAATAACTTGACAATATAATTATGTGATATAAATGCATGAATAGAAGTGTAAGTAGAATCTGGGGAACAGGCTATAACCATAGAATTAGAATAAAACCCTAGATATCATACATATATAAAAATTAAGGGCAAGCATATTTGAATTGTGGGCATTGATCTTTTAAGACAAAGGCTTTCATTGAAAGTGAAAGGACAGAATAGCATAGTCAACACATACCTTTAGTATCCAGCCAATCCTAATTCAAAAACTGTAAATAATTTATAGCAAACAAAGTGAAGAAAAGAACCTCTATGAACACTGCTACTCTTCATTCTCTAAGTTTTCTATCATGTACTTCCCTAGAATTTGTTGGAAGTTCAGTAACTCCAATATAACATAATCTTTGCAGAAACGGAAAAATTTAGTAAGAATTTTGTTTCTGCTTTATGCTGAAAGGGGGTCAGAAAAGTAGATCAGTGGGCTTGGGGTGTAGCTCGTGCTAGAGTGATTGTTAGCATGCGTGAGACACTGAGTTTGATCCCTAGCTGAGCCTCATTTAAACATGTACTTCTGAGCCCTTAACTTGCTGGATATTCCATCCTAGAGAAGGATTAAAATTCTTCACCATTATTGAACTTTAGGGAGGGCTGCATAACTATACCTACACAAACTGCCTTTCACCATAAAACTTGAGTCAAATGTGCACTTCTCAGTGACTTGCAGAGGGACACAAACCAAATGAAACTGCTAGGTTCTGTTCTCTGCTCTGAATTTATAGTGAAGCTGATTAAGCTGGGGAAACTTTCCTGTAGCAGGGCTATAATTGTATACTGCCTTCCATTCATTCCTATGGGGAACTGTGAAGCACTGTTAAATCTTCTCTAGATTTAAAGGCAACATATTACGCATTACATATGTGCTCATGTTTATAGCAGCACAATTCATAATAGCTAAATCTTGGAAGCAGCCAATATCCCCATCCACATATTAATGGATAAATAAAATGTGGGGTGTGCACATAATAGAGTACTACTTTGCCATAAAGAAAGACAAATTTGAATCATTTGTAGGAAAATAGGTGTACCTTGAAACTATGCTAAGTAAAATAAATAAGACATAGAACCTTAACTATGGCATGATCCCTCTTATAGAAGAAGCCCAGTTATAAATTAAGAGCAAAATAAAAGATTGATAATAGAAAATAGGGAGATAGATCTGTCTCAAGTAGAAAGAGGATCCACAGATGGAGGGAGTGAAAGGAAAGAAAGGCAAAGAGGAAGAAAAAGAAGAGTCAGATATGTAGATGTACCAGCTCCACACCAGGAATGTCGATATTAAATACCCTACAAACATACTAGCAAAGAATGGAATAAAAATTCTCTAAAATTCAACATCCTTATTTGAAAAGCAATGACAAAAGCTTATACTTTGGTTATCAACATACATTTACTATCTTGATTAGAATATCAAATAAGCATAATGCATTCTGGTATGAGTTGTGAAAAAATATACTAATATTTAAATTTTAAAAATTTTATTACAGTGCATGATACATTGCCATCGACCCCCTCCAAATGCTTCCCTGACTTCACACCTATGTATTTCCTCACTCATCCCACTTTCTGAAGCAGTTCTGGAAGTCGTCTTCTCTGTCGTAGTGTGTTGTGCTGGCTGACTCACCATCTGAATTAACTCAAAGTGTTTACTTTCATCGTCGTTTTAACTTTGGAGAAGAGACAAAAAGTATCACGGTGCCAGATTCAGTGAATAGGGTGGATTAGGACTCACTGTTTTTCTAAGATTATTTTTCCATGTTCAGCAGTAACATTCACCTTCTTATTGACCATGACTTGTAAAGACATGAAAGAGGACTTCCAGAATGACCTCGAAAATTTACAAGAAGAATGGGATAACTGTTTTCAACGCAAGTGGGAGTATTTTCAGAGAGACTAATATAGTAAATATTTTTAGTTTAGCCATTCACTGCATCTTTTGATTATCACTTGTATAGTAAGTGTTTCAAATATATCTATTTCTTATCTTTTCCAACTGAATTAAATTGAGGGAGGTTGAATGCATAGTGGGGCTCACTATATATTTAGGGTGACACAGAGCTCACAGTTCCTATGAACTTGAGAAGCTGGATTGGTTTCAGTTCTGTGTCTATTTACATTTCTTTATTAGGACATTTGGAATGAGTCCTGAAAAAGGTGTTATATTATGAATTTTTCCCAAGTGATTTCAGGGCGTGTGGAATAATTTCAAGTGAGTTTCTGTGTTGTCAATTTTGTAGCCCTTATAACTGGTAGCTAAGATAAAACAATAAATTCTGTAGGTTTTATCTTTCTTCTCCAACAGATATCCCTACTAAATTTTTGATATTTTGTAGAAAGCATACTGGATCAGGAACAACAAAGAATCACCAAATGCTGTACAACTGGACACTGGGAATATAATTTTCATTTGAACTAGTGGCCTAGATGTGACAATGTGTGTGTCAGGAAGGCTTTGTTTAACATCAAACATGTAACAAAGTGATACCAAAGGTGTGGATTCTTTGGCTTCTTTTTTAGTTTTTCTTTACTCTTCAAAGAAAAAAGATACGGAAGACAATTGTAAGCAGTCTTATTAAAACAATATGACAAAGAATATGTGGAATTATTTATCTAAAGAATTATATTGTAGCAGGAAAATGAATATGCTAGGCCCAATTCTTTCCTGTTCTTACTCAAAATGTTTAACTTATAATATAAGCTATTAATGAAAGCATTGCTGTATTGCTGCGGTTAAGATATAGGATTTTAAAAATTTACAAATATTCAACTAATCCAGATATGCCTTTTCCCTCATTTTTTTAAATTCAAAAATTTTAAAATGAATTCAAATTAAAAATTAATTATAGATTAATAAGAAATAATGACTCTCACATGTGAATTTTCTAGGACATTCCACAGTAAAGAAAGAAAGCTCGGAGAAATATCTCACTGGACATAAAAATATAAAACTGCCCACATTTGCTGCTACCCTATTCACAATGGCTACAGTATGAAATTAATCTAGATACTCATCAAAAGGCTAATGGAAAATGAAAATATGATATACATGTGAGAATTCATCAGTAAATAAGTGGGTAAAGAAAATGTGATTTTTTTAGTAAATATTATTCAGCAAAATTATTATTCAAAAGAATGAAACAAATGTTACAACAGGGAGGTAGATTTTGTGGAAAAGGGAAAATAGAGAATAAGGATGAAATATAAAAATTATTAATATGTGGTATTTATATGTACCAATTTCTAAAGAATTATGTATCAGAAACAGATACCAATAAAAAATACAAAAAGATATCCTATTATTTGCAGTAAAAAGGATGAAACGAGATTATTTTAAGTAATCTCAGTCAGATGCAGAAAGACAAATACTGCATGTTTATTTTCATTGAAAGGAGAACAAAAAAGAATAAAGACAAGTTATCCACAGGTACCTGCTCCTTAACATCAATGTAAATGTACCGTACAGCCAATATGTACTAAGTGCTTCACCACCGAGCTGCCCCCAGTCATGCCGTATTTAATCCATGTACTAGAATTAGTCTGATCTGCATATCACAATTATGGCACAGCAACATTCTGTATTTTCTAATATACTTAGCTTCAATCAATGAAAAGCAGAAGCAAATTGAAATGTATCATGACAATTAGTAAAGTATAGGAAGGTTGAAGGATGAAGGAAAGTGAGAAGTTGGCTAACACAAATCAAATACAAATTTAATCAAATTAATAGAAGCAATAATTTCTATTGTTTCATAAAGCACTATGGGATGTTGTAGTTCACCATGATCTAGAGTGTGTTGTATGAATAACTGAAAAAGAAGAGCCCCAAGCATAAAATAATGGTAAGGAAATGAAATGCTAACTACTCTAATTACTCTAATGTGAGTAATATATATATATATATATATATATATATATATATATATATGCATTGAAATATCACACTATACCCCATAAATATATACAACTATTACAGGTTAATCAAAGATTTCAAAAAAGTGTTCAAGAAAACCAAATGTTAACTACTCTGCTTTGAATGTTATACACTATATGCACATGGCAAATGATCACCTAGTGTCCTATATATTTTTGCAAATTGAATAATTTTTAAAAAGGAAAAAATTATGTTATTTTGAAAAAGAACTAAAGAACAGTCTATTTAGATTAAGAACACATTGATCCTTCCATATTTCCTATTAGAATCTACTTCAATCAAACCTTTTAAATTCTGTAAAACTGAGATGGTAATTTTAGCCATGTCTATTTCACATAATTTTTGCAATTATCAAAGATGTCTTGTTTGAACAATTTGAATTTCAATAAATAAAAAGTGTGAGTGATTGTTTTTGAAGTTTTTCTAGTTATAGGTTTAAATCATATTTATTATGATATATTTTAACAAGTGAATTTTTGCTCCACAAATTAAAATGCAAATAGACATTTTCAGAGTCAAAGGAACAGAAACTTCAGAGGTAATATTTTAACATCGTTAAAAACAAAGAATATGCCCAAACTACAGAATCTCTCAAAACTCATACCTATCATTTCTCTTTATTGCTTCTTTTTCCTTTCTTTTTTACTTTGCCTGAAAACATATTGAAACTGTTAAATTGAGGCTGTGTAAGCTAAGTACTACCACAATAAATAGTCCAGACAAAACTATAAGATGGTACAGATAAAACTCTGTCCTTTTTCTGTTAGTCATTTAAAGATTTTCTCATATGTGCTGGTATCTGTGAGTATGAGTAGATTTTAACAGATTGTATCATGTGTAAGTAAGTACACGGAAATGGCAGAAAGGTATTTGTGCTGCATCTTTTATTTTTTTCTCTTTCCAGTGATTTTTACATCTTAGTGGATTAGCTTTTTACCTCTGGAATTCTGTTTTGGGTGTCTACTTGCAGTAGGAAGCAGTGTTTTAGAAGGTAATGTAGGCTGAAGACTCTTTATCCTATATGATTTATGTGAAATGCTCTCAAAACAACATGAATAGAGTTTTTTCAAAACTATATGAATAAAGAGGATAATAATTACCTGCCTGTGTAGAATCCTAATGTTTTGATAGCTAGATAGAGAGAGAGGAGAGAGAGACAGACAGAGACAGACAAGGAGAGAGAGACAGAGACAGAAAGAGGGAGTCTGATGAATTAAAAATATTCAATGAGAACCATACACATAAGAATGTAAGGCAATCAATATGATAAAGCATCAAGGGGTCCAATCATTATTAGAATTGTTTTTAAACCAGGCCATTCAGCCACAATCAAAAGTGTGAACCACAAGCCCTGGTCACAGGAGAGAAAGGAGCAAAAATAAAAATGAGGTATTTCCAGAATGAATAAGAAATGAGATGGAAAAAATTTACTGTTTAACAAGATGGGGGAGAAAAGGCTGTTCAACAAATTTAGCTTACAGATTCATATAAAAATGAGTTTGTTGTTATAAATTGTTATTGTTGGAATTCCATCACACATTCTATTTGACAATAAGCTTTGAGATAGAAATTCTTTTTTTAATTGTCAGAGTACTGGTATGGAGGACTTATAACAGAATTTCGAATTTGTAAGTGAATTCATTTTGAAGTTACTAAGTGCTCTGTGCTTTTTCTTCTCTCTCCTATAACTTTAATCTGTAAGAACTTAAACTTAAGTTCAGTAAATCTCTCTTTAGCTATATTTTAGACAATAGTTTTACTACTATATTGGGTTTTAAATTTAAATAGAACTAATGTATCAAAAGTGTTAAACTCAACTAATGCTGGTACCAGTCATTAAGATCTATAGGGTTTATGGAGTGTATTGATCTATTTTACAAGTCTGGAGAGTTTAGTGGGAAATTTTTTGCTATATTTTACTTTAGGGGACTTTCAGGGGAATGGAAGTGGAGCTGCCTAACCTACGAAGGCACAGGTTGGTTGGAAAAAATATGAATTGTATGAATCGTTGCTATGTTAAGAATTATGTATATTTTTAGTTGGTTATGGAGAATCATTAAAGTTTTGCTTTAGACATGAAGTAAAGTGAAAGTTCTAAGATTATTTTACTGACTATGAATAGAAATGTTTTAGTTATCTGAAGATAAAAATGTAAGAGAAGTTCTATTATAGTAAGTCAGGTAAGAAAAAAGTTGGAGATGAAAGTTATGCTATGTGCTTATAATCCCAGCACTCTGGGGGCTGAGGCAGGAGTATTGCAATTTTGAGGCCATTGTGTAGGTTCGGGAAACACTGTCTCAAAAAAAAAAAAGAGTCATTCTATCTATCTATCTATCTATCTATCTATCTATCTATCTACCTACCTATCTATCTATTTATCTTTCCAAAGGCCTTGATTTCAATTTCTAGTACCATAAAAAAACTAAAAGACTGAACCAAGGCAGTAGCGCTCAGGATAAGAAGGTGGGAGCTATATGAGAATCACTGCAGGCTTTGATGAGTGGAACTTAGAAAACGATAGCATCAAGCAGAGAGGAGAGTCAGATATAAATAGCTATCATCAGTTACAAGCTGTGGGCCTGATCACAAAGTGTCACGCCTTGGAACATTTCTGCACCAGCAACTCAGTCAGGTTAAAGGCAAGTGTGAGGGCCTAAGTGATAACTGATGAAGATGCACGACTGCTTTTGACACAATGAAAGATCTCTTAAAGTCTGGGAATAGAAAACACTAAGAATTGATCTTTCTTCAATATCATTTTATGTAAAGTATAAAGTGATTAATAAAATATGCAGTATAAAAGCATACTATAATTAAGTCTGAATTCAATTTTTTATATTTTATATTCATTTTTGTTATTTAACTAGTAAATTGTTAGCAGTATTAAGTAAACATCCATTTTAAAATATAGTGTGGCAGACTATATGTTGAAGATTCTAAAAGCAAATAAACTTATTCAATTGCATTTATAAAGTTCTGAATTATTATCATGACTGTTCCTATTTCTATTCTTTGCAAGACGGTAAGATTTGTATGTGCCTAAGATTTGAGCATCTGAGGTTAAAAGGGAAGCTAAATTATCTTTTAAAAAGCTCATAAAATTTCTCCCTACTAGTAAAACAGCTGCTACTCCTGACTGCTTCAGTTTATGGTTGAATAAAAATTAAATACATGATACCCTGAAGAAAATTTTTCAATTACATAAAATGAATAAACCATGATGACTGAATAAACTGACAACTTACCACACCGACACATGCACAAAATAATTTATATTATTTTATTTTCCTCCATCTTCACTTTAAGACTCAGTCACATACTGTGGATTATAAAAGTGGAACATTTTTATATACTGACTTTTAATTATGTGATAATTAACATAATCACTCAAGCGGTAATGCTAATGTATGATTTGTATAATTGGAGGGAATAGACTGACTATACTGTACTGTACTTTTGCTTTTTTAGCTGTATTTAGCTACCAGTGGCTTGTAAAATCCTAGGGTAATGGAAATAATTGGCTTTGATAGCATTAAATATAGTAATAATTAATGAATTTGAATCACGTACTGTGTTTATCGTCTGTGCAGTGCTTAAAATCATTATATTAGTCTGTAACTGTAAGTGCTCTTCTTTTATCTACAGCTTCAGCTTAACTATGATTTGGGCAATCTTTTCCTAAAATGAATTATCCTGCCTTACTTCAGTAAATTCAGTCTAACTATTGTATGTTCTCATCCTCGCAGGAGAATCGCAGTTGGTAATCGCAATCCCAGTACTTTTAGGGTAGTTTCCCAGCTCCACAGGGCCTCTGCTTTCTCCAGGGATGGCCAGTTAAGGAAAGGAGAAGCTGTCAGTGGTTTTGGCTCCCTCTACCCTGACTCAGTTTACTGCCCTCAGTCTCCATTGGTGTGAACGTTTTATCCATCCCCGGCATGGCATTAGGTGTTACTGTGGTAGAAACGTGTCTACTGTCTTCCATTTGATATAAAAGTACAATAAATTTTGGCGTATTGACACATGAAACTTTCTTACTCAGCATCTTTATACTCTGCTGCTCCATCACCTGTTGAGGTGTGGCAACCAGAATTGGCTAAGTAAACAGACAGGCAAACCAAAGGGTCCCCTTACAGTAATCTTCATGCTCTAAAGGGGCATAATCTCAGAATTCAGGTGAGTGTTCCTGTGCACATCTGGTAAAGAGCGAAATCCAATCTTCTTTCTAGGCTTCTTTCTGTACCATATTTTCATAATTAGCAAGGGTGGTTTGGCAAGTGTCATACTTTAAAAGCAAGGATGAAAGATGGAGAAACGCTTTATGACTGTTTCCAAATTACTCAAATCATAAAGGAACGTATATTAAATATCCTCTGTACTATAGTAGAGTGGATAGTAGATTAGAGAACACATCTTAAACCACTCCAAAGGCTAGCCTGGTATATTAGGCATTCTATGGTACCATTTAGCTATAGATAAAATGGTGATAACTTAGTTATACAAGCTTGATTAAATTCTACTGTTGCTGATTTTGTTAGAAATACGTTAAAATTAGACTGGTAAAGAGTATAAAGAAAGAAAAGCATTTTGATGTTAATTTGTACTGTATTACAGATGCTTATGGAATATATATATATATATATCACTATGATATTCATTCATAAACTCTATAATTACATTAAAATATTTCAGTTCCTGTAATTTATCATTACTTTTTTTCTGGTGCAAAACATTTCCCTGATTTTCACATACTTGCAATTTAAAGATACAGCCATCAATTTCCCAGCTTTTCTCATTACACGTATTTCAAAGTTCCCTCTGAGTGTTTGCCACATTATTCTCAAGATTCTGACTATCAGTTCATATTTTAATGTATATTACCGTTCAACCTGACCTTTGTCATAAGAAGCAGTTCTGATTTGGAGATGTGTAGTTTGTTAAATCCTATTTTTTCTTACTCAATATCTCGGGAAGTTATTGCTTCCTACAAAATTGCCAATTTTACTTTCGGAAAGAAATGCATAGGAGTCAAGGTCACCTTACTACACTAAAGAAAGTTCTAATAATTTGCCATGAGCAATTTAAAATACCTAGGGTCTACATTACTGAGAACACTGTAAACGCCTTCATACTGAAATGATTCTGTATTTCATATTTTATATATATATATATATATATATATATATATCCTGTCAGTAAATCAAAAGAATTCTTCAATAATTTAATAAATCCAGATAAAGAGATATTTAAATTTGATTATCGAGATATTTCATTATTTGAATCAATTTAAAAATATTGTAAAATTTTTCAGCAATAAATGTATTCCCATCATATATAAAAATATGAAGAAGAGGTTGGGTTAGGTATTTCTGTATTTCCCACAGGCATTTTCTCACTTCTACCATCATCTCAAAGGCTTTGATTTTAATGCCTCCATATATATACAACACGGTGTCAACTATCTTTTACGTACCACTCCAATACCACTGGTGTCACATACACAAAATGAAAAATGTGAATGGCATTTGCCTTTGGCAGTAATAGAAACTGCTAGTTCAGGTAGTTTCAGTACTTCCTGCAAATCAGGATCATATGTGTCTGAAAAATTATCCTAAAATGGGAAATAATGCAAAAATTTGGTGATATATATTTTCAGTATTACGAATAAAAAAAGACTACTGAGAATTATATAGAAGGTATACTTAGCTTGATTCACTATTTACCATTAAACTCTCTGGCACAGGGAAGTTACAGGTTAGCACTCAGATTTTTGTCTCACACAGATACAAATAATTTGTCTGTGTGGATCATATTACCCTGGAGATTGTATTCAATGGCTGGAGCTGACAGTAGCCAATTTTTCAACCTAGCTGGCAGTCTTTTTGTCCTGTAAATAGGCTTGTTTCTCAGATTGAATTGAATCAGTGTTATTATCATTGTTGTTTTTGTTAATATATTAAGACTTAATAATTGAGTTTAATAAAATTTTGACATTTATTTTCCTGAGTCATGATTTTTAAGCTGTTGAAAATTATAATCGCACAGTAGTTTTTGAACTATGTGGATATCTAAGCCAAGTTACAAGCTTCTACACTTGGAGACCACTGTTTTCTGAGTCCATAGGGTTTCTAGAATGACATTTAAAAAACAGCAAATAGATAAAGTCTATTAAGTGTCTAATTCATGCTTCAGCCCTATTAAAGACTCCATTTAGTGTGCCTCTCTTCATCTTTAGGATTCATTCATTTCTCCTGAGAATCTTCCAAATATTCCCAGCTATCTGCAATTACAGAGACATCATTTCTCTTAAAGTTTTATTTTATGCTAAATTTGGTTCAGGTCTCACACTCTTATTAAAGTATAATTTACTTAGGTAGAAATCTTTTCCCGACATTTGTGTTCAGGTAGCTCTTAGTTTACTAGCAAGAAGAGGATGTATGCAAAAATGGAATATGTTAACAAAGCAATCCTGAAATGAAAGAGTATTGGAAAAACAAGTTAAAAATATTTCAATATTTTTGGGGAAATACTCAGGCGGGGAATAGTGGGACTGAACGGAAGGAACTGCCTTAGTTTTTTGAAGAATCTCCATACTGATTTCCACAGTGGCTACACCAGTCTATATTCCCACCAATAGTGGAGAAGCGTTTCTTTTTCTCTATGGTCTTGGCAACATTTGTTATTGGTTGATTTCTTGACGACAGTCATTCTTTCTGGAATGAGACGAAATCTTAATGCTGTTTTAATTTGTATTTCTTGAATGACCAATAATAGTGAATATTTCTAAACTCACATTTGTAAATGTCATATTGTCTCTCTAGTAGAAAGAATCATAATAAAAACTGAAAGAGTAATAATACCCAAGATGTATAATAGATATTGTGATAATGAAAGAGAAATAAAGTATATCTAAGTAAATTATATCTAAAGGATATAACTGTATGTATGTTTAAGCGTGCAAGATAGATAACCATATACTAAATTTTTGTTAGTTCATTAAACAGAATGGTTGGTAATATCATTGTTTGATTGTCCACTTTGTATTCTTTGATTTTGTGACTTGAGCAACTACTTCTAAGATAACAATATGTAATTTACCAACTAGTAATTTCTTGCTTTTTTTTGAAATTCTGTGTTATTTCTACCCTTTTTTCTGTTTTGCTTTTTTCTCTACATAAAAAAAAAAGTTAAAAATAGAAAGTGATAAAATTATCAAATTTGCACCATGGAAAACAATTTCACCTGATAAAAAGAGAAGTGACTGTACTGGATTAACTAATGGTCAACTTGGGGCATGCAGCTGAACTGAGTCAGCGTGGTTTTGAATGTGGAAGACCCACCTGAGGACTGTTGTAGATAGCATAAAATAACTGGAGGGGAAGACAGCTTGCGGTTGCTGGAGAAGCCTGTCGTGCTGGTTTTCCTGACATAAACTCAGCTGCTCTCATCATGGATCCTCGCTGTTGCCAAGGACTCATGGAGGCCATTGTCATGGGTTGTAGGTCTTTAGCTGGACTCAAGAAGGACATTGCCTTGGGATCCAGGCCATCTGCTGGATTCTTTGGGTCTCTAGTACACAGCAGACCTCTCGAACTTCTCTGCATTTGACTTTTTGAGAGAATATGAGAAAATAATCCTACAAATAATGTGTCCAGTTTTAAATCTAATTCTATGCAAACTCTACTAAAATGACAAGGACTGCACTGAAACTAAGTGAGATGGAAAGTAAGACAAGGAATGGTACAATCAGGAGTAGTCTTGTGCATGTGATTACTAAAATGATTCAGTTGGAGGAAGTGACTTCAGTGTCTTTATGGCAGTTTCTACACGCTGTGTCTTTGAGAAAGTACAAAATCACTTATTTAAATAAAAATTTTTAAGAATCTAAAACATCACAAATCTACATACTATCTATATAATTTTATTTCACATCATGAAGGCAGATAAATAATAAATGTACTCCTCGCTACCTGGTGAGATTTAGCGGGAGAATAATTTTCAGTTATACAGTAGGTTAAGAGTAAATGAAGAATCATACTTCTCAATTTAGTTCTTAATATGGAATAAAGCATGCCCTTTTATCATCATCTCTTGAGGCAGTATTTCAGATTCACTGAAGAGCTACTAGATAAAAGAAACAGACAAACTTTTTGTAGATTTTTTTTCAAAGGAGAATTTATTTTTGAAAGTATGAGGTTTTATTTCAAGTTCATGTGAATTGCATCCTTTTCTGTGTCAGAGTCCCGACCTGCTCTTGGGTTATGCCTTGCTTTTTCCGCAGTCTTTTCTGCCTTCTTTTCATCTTTCTCCTTGTTAAGTTGTGCCTTCTGTGCAAGATTAAACTTGAAGATTTTTAACATTTTTGTCAGGTTTTCTTAAATCAAGTGTAGTTGCAATCAGGTAACAAAAGAGGCGATGAACCTAAAGAAAGCAGCAAAAGGACGGCCATGCCAGGAAAAAAAGACCGAGGCAGGAGCCACGTAAAGGAGAGTCTGCTACCAGTTAACATAGGCGTGTTCTTTTTTGTCATGGACTGAAAAACTAGTTGATGAAAAAAGAGAAATAGCTCATAAGCTATCTCTGAATTTCTTTTTGTGAAATTTTCCATTAAAAAGTTTCTGTTATTGGGATATCTACATTCTGAGACTTGAACTCTTGTTTTGTTAGTGATAATGACTTGATCCAAAAATTTCAAAAATAACTACAAAGGCAGAGAGGGATCTCTGCTTTCAAATACTATAATAAGTTCCATTAGATATGAAGTGGGTTCATGAACAATATAGGAACTCAAGCAGCCTAATTGATAAATTTCAGATTTAATTAGCTGAGCTCAGTGACCATTCGCATAGAGACGCCTGTTTCAGAGTCTCACTGAGTGGCCCTGAACTCAGGATGTTACAAAGCTTTTAAAACAGAGAACCACAAAAAGACATCCTGTTGGAAACAATTTAGCTAGACTCTTACATTAATTTTTAGTTGACATCTGTATCCTGCTTGTTCACTGAGCAGGTTAATTTTTCTCTTGTGGGTGCAGCTCTTTCTGCTTTTCTCATGGGATTGTACTCTGAGTAATTTTTCATTCTCCTGAGTCAAATACAGGACACCAGTTAAATGCAGGGCTCAAGATGGCGGCAGTTATGCCAAGCTACAACAGATAAATCTTCAGAAGTTATTTCACTAAACTATTACAGTGGCCCTATAGCTAAAATTCGTGCCTAGATTTATATTCATCTTTATTTCTTGTTTTTTCTTCACTAATTTATAAAGCAGTAATCAGGAAACAGTTTGATTTAACCCAACCCTTTTTGTTTGTTTGTTAATTTAATTAGAGAGGAAGGTAATGCATTATTAGTTTTGCATTGTTTGCAAAATTCAAATACTGACCCATCAACCTTCTCTGTTTTCTGAAATTCTGGTTAATAAATTAGATTGTAACAACTCCTCCAAACCTCCTCTTCAGAAGGTCGTGATTCAACTATTAATTAAAATAAGGAGTTTGATTCTTGTTTCACCTTAATAATCAGAAGCACTCTGGGAGGCCTGTTAGAATTAGTTTTCAGTAGGTTGATTAGGATATTACCGAGACAGTGAACTTCCAAGTGCTACACTTAGAAATGGGTCAGGACACAAAAGTAATGCACTTCTGCATTTAAGGAAACAAAAAACTTTAAATAAGAGTTATTTACCTACTCTTTCCTGAACAATAATTTGAGATCCTTATTTACCTTGTACACATGTATGTGTATATATATATATGTGTGTGTGTGTGTGTGTGTGTGTGTGTGTATAAGAGAGAGAAAGAGAGAGAAAAAATTACCGTGAAAAGCTTTATGTAGTCTACCACTATAGAGATTGCAATTATATATTTTAACTAAGCCATATAAATCATGCAACTGGAAAACAAATATGAAAATAAAGATCAAGATGGTTAGAAAAATTTTAAATTACATAGAACTTTTTTTTCTATACTTTGGGAAAACACTGCCATTGTTAATGATCTGCTTATGCAAAAACTCAATAGCAAATTTTAAAACAGCTCAATGAACAATGTAAAGTACACTTTAATAGACCAAATGCCTTGAAAAAAATGCTCAACATCACTGATCTTTGAAGAAATATAAATCACAACCATGAGATATTACCTCATCTCAGTAAGAATGACTGTTATCAAAAGGATGAAGATAAATATTGATGAAGATGTGGAGAACAAGGAATGCTCAGACATTTTTTATTGGAAAGTAAATTCAGATGTCCTTTATGGAAAAAAGTACGCCATTTCATTAAAAAATGAGAAACAGAATTGCAAGATTCAACATTTCTACTACTGTGTGTGTGTATATATATATATATATATATATATATATATATGAAGCAAATTAAATCTCTTTATCAAAGAGACATCGGAGTTTGGTGCTTATTGCAGCACTGTTCACAAAAGATATGAGTTAGAAGCATCCTAAGTTTCCTTTAACTAATAAATGGGAAAAAACCATAGTACACACACACACACACACACACACACACACACACACACTTTTAACCTTTTTATTAGGACATACTTATAGTCCATAATGGTTATATTCATCATGGAAAATTTGTACACATACATAACAACATCTCAATTCTTTTTCCACTATGTTCCTCTTCTTTTTCCCCCATTCCTCTATTTCTTCATCCTCTTCCCTTTTGCATAAGATTTGTCTTTCTGTTTGTATTATTTTGCATTTTTGGTCTTCAATTTTCTTTTACATTTAAGATTTCTCACATAAGAGAAATTATGCTATATTGAATCCAATGTGATTTATTTCACTTACGATTATGGTCTCCAAGTGTATCCGTTAGCCAGGCATGGTGTCACATGCCTGTAATCCCAGCACTCAGGAGGTTGAGGCAGGAGGATTGCTGCAAGTTGGAGGCCAGCCTGGGCTGCATAGTGAGTTCAGGGAAGCCTGAACTACACAGCCAGGACTTGTCTCAAAAAACAAAAACAAAACAAAAAACAGTGCACTCATTTACCTATAAATGACTGAAGTTTATTCCTCTTTAAGGCAGAGGAATATTCCATTGTGTATAAACATTACATTTTCTTTATTCACTCATCTGGTGATGGAAATACAGGGTACTTCCAAGATTTAGCTATTATGAATTTTTCTGCTGTACACATGGATATGCATACACCTGTGTGTCATTGTAATTTGATGTCTTTAACTCCTGTACAAGATGATACCTGGGGGGATAATTGGACAAATAGAATTTCTACTTTTATGTTATTTTTTTAGGAATAGTCATACTGATTTCTTTATTGGTTGCAGTAGTTTACATTTCCACCAACACAATATAGAAGGGTTCTTTTTGCCCTCATAGCCTCACCAGGATTTGTTATTATTTCATTCCTTGATGATGTTCATTGTTTCTAGAATAAGATGGAATCTCAGTGTTGCCTTAATTGGCATTTCTCTATTGGCCAGAGACATCACATATTTAAAGATATATTTATTTGCCATTTTCACCTCTTCTTAGAAGTATTTATTTCAGTTGTCTATTTTTCATTGGGTTTTTTATTCTGGGGATATATTTTTTTGTCCTATATTAAGATATCAAAAAGAATGGCACCCTGCCATTTGTGACACCATAGACAAAAGTAAAGAGTGCTATGCCAAGTGAAATAACCTAGGCACAGAAAGACAGGTGCAGCATGCCCTCAGTACTGTGTGGAATCTAAGAGTCGATTTCACAGAAGTTGAGCACAGAATGATGGTTAACAGAGACTGGTGCTGCAAAGGGAAAGGTTGATCAATGGATTCTAAATTACATTTAGATAGGAGTAAGAGGTTCAGATATGCTATTTCACACTTGGATAACCATATGTACTGTTCATTTCAAAAAACAAAAAGAATTATAAAAGTTTTCATCATAAACAATGGTAAATATTTGGGATAAACATGTTTAACCTGATGTAATCATTACAAGGTATACACACAATTGAAACATTTTATGGCCTCATTAGCAAGGATTTTTTATCTATCAATTAAAATTAATTGAAAAATTCTTCAGTTTTTGACAAATGACTTAAAAGGAGTGATCTTATAAAACAGATGCCATAGATTAGTTGCCTTCTCTTTCTGCCCTATGAGGATACAAGGAGAAGGCAGCTTACCTGCAAGCTGGAGGGGAATTTAATTATGCTAGCCTCTGGATCTGTGAATGCCAGGTTCTAGAAGGCTGAGACATACTTTTTTATTATTTATGAACTAAAAAATTACTTGCTTAAATTGTATTTGTCTTCCAATGGTCCCTGGAACTCCTGTTTCTCAGTACTAGAGATGCTTCAGTGTATTTGTATAGGCCTGATATAAACATTGGGAATCTCAAGATACATACTGAGCCTCCATGATATTAGGAGGGGATTGAATCAGGCACATAGACCTCATGTGTATTTACACACTTTATAGAAGATGATTATGTTAACCAGGGTTTTAAAACACACATACACATGTGCATGTGCACATACACAGGCACAGAAAACACACATTCACTCCCCTTCTTTACCACTTTCTGTTGTTTTATTGTATAGAACCTTGTACTTACTAATAATAATATTGTATTAATCAACTTTGCTGTTGCTGGGATACAATTTTCAAAACCCAGAGTTAAAGGAGTAGAGATTTGACTTCAGGGAATTCAGTCCATACTTAGCCAGCTCCAATGCAGAAATATCATAGGGGTAGGGCATAGCAAGTCAAACCTGTTGAGTTCATGACAGATGTGAAGTGTGACAAGGGAGATACATTAGAGACAAAGAAACAAGCAACAGAACCCAGGGCCTTGCCTCAGTGACCACACAGACACATTCAGAAGTGTGCTCCAGCAATGCGTCCCGTACCAATACAATAAAAATCGAGAGGCCACGCTAACCACCACATTCCACTCCTTGTCACCTGCAAACAGATCTCCTTAAACCTTAATTTCCAAACAAACACAGACAAGTTCACAATCTTTTCTAAGGTAATGCAACTGTTCTGTGTGAACAGGAAGTGCAAAAATCTCTCCTTCCAAATTTTGACATCTTTAGCATTTTTCAACAGTTCAATTCAAAGTCCTTTCTGCAGCTCAAAGCAAACTCTTTCTTGTAGATCTCTATAAAAATCAGGCACAAATTAAATAATCCCATTTCAAACAGGCATACTAAGGGAATAGAAAACATTCAACCAAAGCAAAGCGAAAACCCAACAGGGTAAACAATCAGTCCTGTGTCTCTATGTTCAGCATACTGTAACATAGTTGTAAAATGTGACTTCCAAAGTGTTTTAACAGTCCTACTCATACATCCTTGTCATGGAAGCCCACAAAGCCTCCGTTTGGGGCTTCTTCCCTTCAAAGCTTGAGCTTTTCAATGGCTCACTCTCCACATTCTTAACACCTCTGACTTTCTGGGATTTTCACTGCCTCTTCAGCTTCATTCATATAGCTTCTAGCAAGCAGTTCTCTCTCACTAACTCCCTCCTTGGCCCCTACAGCCTTAATTTGAAATCTGACCTCACAGCTCTCTTATTCTGCATGATGGTAAAATTAGCATCACATGAACACTCCAAATTTGATGTCATCAGAAAAAGTAGCCAAGCCCCCTTGGACCATGACTTCAGGGGCTTCTGAGGTGCTGAATGACTGAGCACAGTGAAATAAACTGCAGAGACCCAATTTTTTAGTAAGTCTTTCTTGTGTAGGGTTTCTGGAACACTCTTCTCAAATGAAAGAGACTGCTCTCACATGCAGTGGTTAAGATCTTGGTAATTCCTGAGATGAGATGCTCTCAATGCCTCTTTCTCCATGGCTCTACACAAAATTCTTGGTTTCTTTTTCACATTGATAATTTCTTCAGTAGTGATACCTCCTTTGACCCCAACTTTACATATGATTCTTTTCAAGCCAAAATTTAAGTTTTTCAAAATTTCCCTCTCTGCCTTTTTGTCCAGATTTTCACTATAAATCTGCCACCAACAGTAACCATGTCACAGCTTGAATATTGGGCTCTCTTGAAATTTCCTCTGGCTTTAATCCTAGTCTCCTGAAAAATCTCAGAGAATTGGAAAAATGTAGACAAATTTTCTACCCAAATGAAGCGCATTTGGCCTCTAGTTCAACTATGAATGTAGTTCAGGTTGTCAGCTGAAAACCCCTCAGCCTAGGCTTTACTATCTGCATTCCTATCATTGTTCTGGACTTCTGAACACTGACAGAATCATCCATTAAGCTCTGTTAATTTTATTCTGGAGCTTCACTAACCTGTATTTCCAAATTTTTCCAAACTCTTGCAAACTAGTTCAAAGGCTACTAAGTACATGATAAGTACAGTGACATCAATGTCCCTATTTCTCTGGTACCAATTTCTGTATTAGTTAACTTTCCCTTTGCTGGAAACAATACCTAATTCTCACAATTTAAAATAGGACAAGGAACGAGAGTTCACGTAAAAGAAGTAAAAGAAATATATCCCCAAGATTATGTCTCCATGATCCAACAAGTCATGCATGGAAGTGTGCTCACCAATCTTCTGGATAAGTAGTAAGATCTAGAAGCCAGTCAAGTTCACACTCTACCTGACCTACTACAAATATTTATTTCTTATTTGCACTTATGCCAATGATAACTCCCTCATGAATTTAACAAATTTAAAATAAATTTATATTTTGTTATAATAGCAGACACATAGCCAAATTGCAATTTATTGTTCAATTTTATATTATCAAGGGCTAGGTTTTATCAAACAAAATTCATGGACTCCTTTCTGCATTTATTTTTAACTCTCACACACCTGCATTTTGTTTTGAAAAGCAAGTATGTATGTAGTGTTGTTGACAATTTTATTATACTTTTTTTGTATTCTGGTGGAGTAACTCTCCTCACTGAATTATAATTGTGATTAAATACAAAAGATCTCATGCCTATTTTACAAGGGAAAGTTAAAAGCTATGAGAGAAACAAGTGTGAGTCTCTGGTTAAGTTTGGAGCCACATTCCAAACGTTATGCTAGGTGCCATGCTATTCACTAAAAACATTTGGAGTTGCTTTAATTATCACCTTTCATACTTAGCCCAGAGTGGTTGACTTGTGGATATTCCCTCAATGTCTGAAGTGTATTTTTTTTTTTTTTCTTTTAGTACTGGGCATCAAACTCAGGGTCTCGTGCTCACCAGGCAAGTCCTACACTGCTGAGTTATCTCCCTGGCTCTGAAGTGTATTTTGTTCACAAATTTCTAGGACTTTTGTATTACTTTTCCATTTTCAAAAAGGCTTTGAGTACTTTTTCTACTCCAAGAAATCTTTAGTTGAATAAATATCCTAAGGTTTTCCTCCACAGGTTTACAACAATACATTTATTTAAATACATGACCAAAGAGGAAATGTTTTGTACTGAGTATATTTTTTATTAGAGATTAAAATATGAAAATATTACAAACATATGATGGTACAAATTATTGTCTTACTAATCTATTAATACGGTTTTGCTAGCTATTACTGTTATTGTGTTGGTGACACTAGATTTTATATACCATATATAATACTCGAAGCAACTGTTGAAAAGGCTGCGTGATAAAATTATATAAATTAACCAACAAATCATGAGAACATATTGGTGGTTTACAGCTTGACAGGATCTCTCAGATTCCTTTTCCTGCCATGGATTTTGGAGTGTTTAAACAAAGGTGAGTGAATTTACTCTGAAAAAAAAATTAAGAACCAGTCAAGTATAAGAAGACTGATTTAAAAAAAAAAAGAAGAGCAATATGTTGACAATTCATAAAAAAATGGCTTGAGGGTTGTTATGGTTGATACACTGTATCAATTTGGGAAGTTTAGAAGTTTAAGGAAGAGACTCAGCAGGGAGCCAGGGTTCTAACTTTGTAAATATCCTCATTTTGTGCAAGAGGAGGGGAAGAGGATTTTGTAAGTGCTATACTTGCCCTGGTGTATGTGGGGCTGTGGCCTGTGTACAACGTAAGGGATAAAAAGAGAGTTGATCTTTCCCACCTTTTGCTTCAGCTGCTTTTGCTCGCTGCTGCCTTGAAGTGTTGCCCTGGTGCCATGCCACCCTGCCTTGGAGCCAACTGAACATGGAATGAAACCTCCACAAACTGTAAGCTAAATAAATCTTTCTTCCTTCATTTGGGGTGCTGGGTATTTTGTCCCAGCAATGAGAGAAAAATAACCAACACAAGGGTGTTGGGGGAAAATTTCCAAGCCAAGCCAAACCAAAAGGAAGACTGCATGGAGGAGATAAAGAGGCAGTTTAATCTGTGAAGCACACACTAGACCATAGCTTTGGGATAATTCCACAAAGGCAACAGCACTGCATGTATATAGTATTCAAAAGTGGGAACTACAAAGCAAATGACACAGAGTCATACACGGACAGGCAGGCTAGTCTTAAACAGGTTTTTTGAAACAAAGGAATTGTTCATCATAATATAGAAAACTTCAAGAACAAGGGGAGGGGGCCCATACAGAGTGAGCATAGTTAAAGGCAGTGCCATAATTTAGAAGCATTCCGGGGAGAGGTCCCTTACAGAGTAAGCATATTAAAGGTGTCCTTGAACACTTTGACTAGTGCTCATCAGAGGTGTGCAGCTGGGCTTCAGGCACTTTCAAGGTCAATTGAAAGCAGCATCAGAAACTTGGTCAATTTGTGTCATGGAATACCAATAAGTTTGCTACTTTATAATTGTGTTCTTACATTATAATTGTGCCCCAACAAAGGTACTTGGGGTTCATAGGTTTCTGTTTGTATTTTCAAAATAAAAAGTGTCATTTTTCCTCAATGACTAATTTCACACAATTTTTAATTGATAAGATTTTTTGAAAGATGTATAGACAACACGAAGAAACAGTCTTCCTTTGTTTCTGCTGTTAGACAATCTTCTAAATATAACAGGTTAAATATTCATAAATACGTAAACTGTAAAGTGAGCAAAATTAAAGTGTTCTGGGAGAGTGTGGTGGAGGAAGAATAAGGCTAAATAAGGATAAATCAGAAAACAATTGGATAAAGTACGAATAGCAAATATTGACATATTCTCTATTAGTCTTTATATTTCAGTTATGTTTGGCCACTGGCGCCTTCTGTGTCCATCACCAAAAATTTGATTACTTCTCCTACCACTGGCTTGAGAGACTTCATTAAGAAGTCTTTGCAATAAATGTGGAAATCAGCTGTAATTAGCATGAATTATTGATGTCTATATATCCTTGACTCTCACTATGGAGTTCAATTCATTACGCAGTAGGAATGATCAGTTCCAAGCTCTGTGTCAAAACAGAAGGGGCCCGAGTCTGAGTATCTTAGCAACTGCCATGAAAACGATCTTTTGTGGTTCAATGAATACTGTTTTTTTTTTTTTTTTTTTTTTTTTTTTTTTTTTTTTTTTTTTTTTTACGTATATTGGCAAAGGCATTACCAAATTTTTCATCTGGAACAGAGATCCATAAAACTGACCAGAAATACAGAGTAAATCAATATCATTAAACACAGACTCACAATCAGAACATTTATATTGTGGTTTAATTGACCTTCATTTTTCCTTAGTCCAGGGTCTACTTAACCCCAGAACTGACAGAATTTAGATTAGAATGATGAATTTATAAGGCCAGAGTCCTTTTATAAAAAAAACAAATGTTCAAAATAAGCCTAACAATTAACATTAATATCTTATTTTTGTCAAGGTTTTGTAAACACTCTCTGAATGTGATGCAGATTGCTCTCCTCAGTTGTAACTAATTTTCCTGTTGATTCTCTAGTCTTCTTCACAATAGGAGCTTTGAAATGGAAAGGCACTTGCATGCCAACATATTTGCCCAGCTGTGTTGTAATTGTCTCAAATGTGAGCTGATGGAAGAAAAAACAAACAATGAGAAACTGTCCTCACCCTCTGCACTGAGAATAAGAGCAGCAGCCAAAGCAAAAATGGTGTTCAGAGTGAAAACATAACCTGTTCCAACTGAATCTCCAGGCTGTTTCTGCTTGAATGAGACATTCTATCTACCAAAATGTGCTGAGGCCAACTCCAGTGGCTTCATCTTGAAGCTTGAATGCACTTTACAGAGGATTTTAAATAATCTCACTTTTAATTTCATCTATGACAGAGATGAAATTATAATGCTTACTTTTATAGTTAAATAATTATGATACTTGCCTTTTTCATGTCTTTTGATGAAAGAATTTAGGGAAACAGAGATTCAGAAGTTATGTGAACTATTATAAAACAGCTGAATGTTTTAAAAATGTATACTTTTCAAAAGGTGTTAATTTGCTCATACAACTCAAGTGACTGTTCACCTTAAAGCTCAAAAATACCTGTTAATGTTAATTTCCTTGAATGTACTACATAGTTGTTAACTCTGGCTTCATATTATAATCAACTTAGGAGTTAAAAATTAACTTGTTGACCAAGAGGCCTAGACATTGAAAATTTAAAACCTGCCCCTTACAGAGAATGCTTGTGATGGATCTCATGGGTTGAATATCACTTAGTGTATTTGGAGAATCTTTTCTTAAATAGATCTTTATGTTAGCTGTCCTCCATACTACTCAAAATTCAGCTCCTGCTTATTTAGGTCTGACTCTTGGCTTAAATTTCAGAATTACTACTTCTAATTGCTAAGCTATTCTCAGCAAAACTGTGATGAAAATATGTGAACTTTGTAAATATAGCGAGACACCTGAGGCAGTTTACATAATCTGAATACAGGATTCATTCAGCTCATGGTGCCAGATGATGACACCTACACTGGATCTTTTTCTCATGAGAATCTCATGATAAATGGTAGAAGTGCAAGCTGGAGCAAGTGGTCAGTCTTGAGCTACGAAGCAGACAGAGGATGAGTTCTGAAGATTATCCTATCCTTTTAAGATAACCCTTTCATGAAAAACACCAAGATTCTTATGAAAACTACCTTCCATGAGAATAGCCCCCAAAACAAGAATTCTCCACTGAGTTCCACCTCTCAAAATTTCTATCACCTCTCATTACCACCTCCTATGTAACAGGTAGCTGAATTAGTTAGAAATACTATAGGCAGTGAGAAAGGGCTAGGCCTTCGAAGGAGCCAGTGCAGAAGCCCAGATACCTTGCAACTATGGTGGAGACAGACACCTCCTCTGTGGGCCAGGCCTCAAGCCAAAGACATGCAAATACATCCATATTCTAAGGACTGATATTCTAAATAGCTCCCTATCACCCTGAAGAAGTCAGGAGTCACCATTCCAACCCCCTATGGAAGAGTCACTATTCTCCAAGAATGCCCGCTTTCTACGTGACTTACTTTCCCATTTGTCCCTAATTTAATCAATTTTACCTAAACTATTAATCTTATTGGTTAACCATAGTTCTGTCCTACCTTATGCCCATCTGCCTTGTGAGTACCCATTTTTCCAGCCTTGAAGCCATCTCACCCCATGATTTTACTTTATAAAAGTCCCCAGAAAAGACAGAGTCCCTGGCAACCAGCTCTGGACCCCTTTTGTCTCAGACAGAGGCTTTCCTTCTCTCAATAAATGTATTCTGCTGTTAACTGCCATTGTTCCTAAAATTCATTCTTTGATTTTTAGAGTTTCATTCCTCTATATCACTTGTAGACCAAATTTCTGACACATGCACTTTACAGGTACAAAAATATTCAAACCATAGTATATAGAAAGATCTTTTGTCCCATCCTCTAAAATTTCCAAACAAAGACAGATTGCTTAGACTACAAAAAAGAGAATTATACTGGTCCAAGATGAATGCAGTGATCATGTACATCAGGATTAGAGACAGGAAATGTTTTGAAAGCTGATTAATAACACTTCTTCTTATACTTACTTTTTATGAATTTGATCACATGACATCTATGGCAAGCCAAGACGAAAACTACATCCCATATTCTAGGAATTAAGGCCTTTAGTGAAAAAATAAAAACGAGTTCTTTGAGGGAAAGGAGACATGTTAAAATTTAAGAGCTAGGAATTCCTTGCTCAGAGAACTGAGATTAGCAATTTATAGAAGGTAAGATTCAGAACTAAGGAAATCAAAGAGTTTAGAGTAGGTTTTGGTGCTGTGAAAATCAATTTCATCCAAAGTGTCTCTATTAGAGTGGGGGTGAAAATAAATGTGGTGGATGCCATGCTACATTGCTCATGAAGACACAGGGACTGATTTCCTCAGATAACAAGACTGTGAGCTGCAGATAACTTGCAATGGAGTGGTTGGGTACTTTGCTTGGCTAAATGGGATTGCTTCACTCATGGATATGCCTCATGCCCAGGGTCTGATAATTGTTCTATATGGAATTACAAATGCTTGTTAACTGGCTTTAATTCCAGACAGTTCTGGAGCACTATCTCAATTGTACAGCTCTTGAATTGAACAACGTTAAATATTGCATCTCCATTTCAATAGAATATACGATACACATATAGGGCTCTGACAGAAGCTATTTTCAAAATCCAACCTAAGGAGAAATGATACCAGGAATGGTCTTAAAAAGTAAATTCAAACACTTAGAAGGGAAATTGGAGCATTCTGACTGGTAAAGAAGTTCCTATGGCTGACAAAGTAGAAGCCTGCAGACTCTAGTATGTTTTAATGCTGCAGTTGTTTAAGCTTTGATCTGTGGAGAAGCTACCAGACCAAGAAAGGAATAAAATAATGGGCGTAATGTGAGTACTGCTAAGGTTTGGAAATGAGTTGTCTACGTCAATATTCATATTCAAGATTCATGTTCAAATTAACAATGTTAATGTATGCTGAGATCTTTAACAATTAATTGGGTTCCACCTCGTGAATGGATAACTATCTTTCAGAAGAAACTGATTTAGATCTTTCAGGTGTGTTATTAGGTTTTAAGGTAATGAGCCTTAAGATTGTATTACTTGTGTTGAGAATGTCTCGCTATAAAGTAAGGCAATCCATAGTGTTTTACCCATTTCCATATGTGCCCATTCACCAGTCCACTCAAGGTCCTACTCTCTAATGTCATCTGCCATGAAGCTATTTCAGAATATAGCAAGCTCAGAAACTAAATATAGCAAATATAGCAATACTCTAGAAACTGTAGAACTTTCAGCTGAAAAAAACCTTCTTTTCTTTGTAAGATCCCTAGCCTCAGACATTTTATTATGGTCACACAAAACAGATATAACATTCATGTTTTTGAGATGTCTGGGAAAATGAAAAATTATTAGTACTATGGAATTATTGTTGTATTAGTTTCTTTCCAATTGCTGTCAAAATACCTAAAATTTGCATCTTAAAGGATCAAAGGTTTATTTGGTTTATAGTTTCCAGTATCTTCCATCCAGTGTTTTCTGGCTTCAAGACAAAAATTCATGGTGGAAGGGTATGGAGGAGAAAGTTGTTCACCCTCTGCCTCCAGGAGGCAGAAAGAGAAGAGAAAATTTGGGGGCAAAAATATACATTTCCAGGTCACGATGCCAGTGACCACTTCCAACCAGACCCCATCACTTAATAGGACATACAGCTATGTATCTCGTCATGGATGAATCCATTGATAAGTATAGCACCCAAGATCCAATAACTTTTTTAAACACATGAGACTTCAGGGGTACGTTTTAAATTCAAACCATAATAATTGTCAATGTCTGCATATTATCCTTGAGTTACAATACATAAATAATGAATAATACTCACCTGTTTAAGGTGATATTTGAAAGTGAGATTCTCCCTAGCAACGTGTGAAATGTTTTTCACCTCTTGCAGCAGCAGGAGGACAGGAAAATGACAGATTAGGCCCAGGATTCAAGTAGACAATAGTGAAAATCCAAACATGAATTCTCAGCTATCCCAAATCTCACATGCTGCGTCAAAGGCCATAATATGTACCTGGATTTGAAATGGAGATATGAATTTTTGTAGTCCCCAAATCCTACTCTCTGTGCTAGTAAAAATGACTTAGTACTCTTCCATTAGAATGTGTTGGATGTGGTACAGGATATAAAATAGAATCCTTAACAGATCTTGCCTTCAGTGACTGTTCTATATCTGTGAACTTCTTTGCTGAGAATTTTATTAGTTTGCAGACGTACAGCTCAGTGAATGTATCTAGTGATCAACAGTACTCTCTTCTCCAAAAACATAGTTCTTTACTCTTAAGAGTTGGTATAGTGTTATGGAGGAAGAGGGAGTTTCAGATGCTATTTCTGTGGTCAAGATAATGTGGAAGAGATTTCAACTTTCAGAGGAAATAGCAAAAATTAGCTTTATCCTTGGTGATCTAAAGGATGCAGGGAATTGATTCCCATGGTGTTTCCCTTTAATTTATAGAAAGCATCTACAAAAGAAGATGATTCTTTGCAAATGACAGTGAACACTCATAGAGACAATCAAGTAGTATCCCCAATTGCACCTGCAGTGCTAAACACAGTGTACTTGTCAAAAGAGATTAATTCAGTCTCAAGCATACAGCCACAGACAGGTGAAAAGATTTTTTTTTTCATTCCACTCAAGAGAAATGATAAAAAAATTACATTTGTGTGGGCCAAATGCAAAGATTCATTTAACAGTGTGCTCCAAGGCTATGTTAATTCTCTGCCTTCTCCCTTAGTAAATTCTGAGGGAGTCTGGACCGTATGGACATTTCATAGGAGATAAAATTGGTTCACTGTTGATGAAATTAAGTTAATTAAACAAGATGAAAAAGTATGGCATGTTGGAAGTCTTGATAAGACACACATGATTCAGTAGTGAGAGACGGAACCTATAAAGTTTCAGGGGCCTCACATTTTTAGGAATCTGGTGGTATGTCAGAAGTACTCCTCTAAAATACGGAAGAAAATATTTGTGCCTTACACCATCCATTAAGAATGAGGTGAAACAAGTGGAAGGACTTTTCAGGTTTTGAATGAGGCATACTTGAGAATTTGACAACACTGCTTCAATGCATTTACTAAGTGACATAAAGGACTTCAGTTTTAAAGTGAGCTGATAATAACACAGGACTCTGTACTTTGTCTAGGCTGCAGTACAAATGATGCTTTCACTTGGCCAAAATAACCAATGGTTTTCTGATCCTGCAGCAATGGTTCTCATCCAGTGCACTATCAACATTTTAGGCCAGATGAACTTTTCTTGTTTATGGACTGTCCTGTACACTGTAAGACATCGAATATCACCCCTGATCTCTATCCAGTCATGCCAATAGCAACCCCTGCATTCCAAGTCAGCAGTCAAACATGTTACTTCAGGAGGATCATACATTTAAGTCCAATCTGGAAAATTAAAGTGATACTTTAAGAACATGAAAAATAAAATGAAAACTGGGGATGGAACTCAGTGGTTTTCTAGAATCAAAACCCAGTACTGCAAAACAACAACAACAACAACAAAAACCCAACCCCCCACAGTCATAATAAAAGCATAACAAAGTCAAGTATTTAAACATGAAGGAAAATTATCAAAATTATTCCTGTTTCAGAGCCATAGCACTGGAAATAGTACAATAAAATCACTATGTGGATTAAGACAAATTGTGTGCAAATCACAGAATAAAACTATGGGATCTGGGGTAAAAACATAATATTTGCAACAGAGATACATAGCATTGCAAAAATAAGTCCCATTAAAGCCTGAACAATGAGAAAGAAGCTAACAATAAAACTTCAAGTCATTATTCAACCAAAGCTTCCATTCATGAACTGGATTCTGACAGTTAACAGAGTAGCTTGGTATAGGTGAAATCAGGCATATGTGAGTTCAGAGGGCACAGGTTTACTTCATTACTGTGTATTTCAAATCCTAATTGACCCAGCCATGTCCTTTTGCATCTTTTCTACAGTTCACACTAATGACCACAGAGGAATATCTTTTGATCAGCTGAACAAGAAAAAGTTGAGGTTGGCTCATGGCCTCGTTAGCTCCCGAATGCACACTGAAAATGAATTGTTGCCAGATTAAAGCCCCACTTGCTGGTGGAACCCAAAAGGGATACTGTGGTTACTGCATGTTTGACATAGCTGGTAGAGCAAATTAATTGGGAAAAGGTTTTTGATCAGTAGATATTTATATGAACCACATTCATTTCTTCATGAAACAAAAATTTAACTCAAAAACAATCACAATTTATACATAAAGCCAAAACAATCAAACTGACAAAGGAAATATGGAAGATAACTTCTGGGTAACTGTGGATTACTCTATACTAAACATAAAGAACAAATAATAAAAGGAAATGAGTACAGCCGAATATTAGAAACATTAAAACAGCTACATTTATAATACTTTATTAAAAAATGAAAAGGCAGGCTACAAACAGACAAATATTTGCAAAATTTATGTTAAATATTTATTACTATTATGACTATATAATTATTTAAATCTATAATATATGAAGAACAACTTCAGTTCATTATAGAGACATTCAATGAAATAAAAGAGGGATCAGAGTTTTGAAAAAAAGATATATAAAGTCCAATAAGCACAGAAAGTATGCTTAGTGTGGTGGTTGATTGATTAAGATAACTAAGTAAGAGAAGCTCAACTAAATTGGCTCAGCAATTCCACACCTGAAGGCTGGTCCCCTGAATGGTAAAAGGGGAAGTAAAGAAGGATAGACCTGCTCCTGTTTCTACGGAGGAGCTGCAATCATCCTCTTCACCTTGGGCATCATCTCTTAACATCCAGTGCAGACTTTGCAGCTCCTGGAGCAGATCTTACCCTTCCAGTGTAGTGTTCTTCAGCCTTCCACAGCAGACCCTTCAGGCTCCTGATACACACTCACATGAGACACTGATGAACTCCAGGCCTTCCACTGAACTCTTTGGTCCAAGTGTGTAGACAGACTCTCTGAACTCTTCCACATCTGACTCTGTGGGTCACCACTGTAAGCCAATCTTGTAAGTACTTCTATATTTGTGTCTTGTGTTTTATCTGTTTCTCTAGTCAACACTGACTGTTATGCTTAGTATCATTTTTCATGAGACAAAAAGATAATTGAACTAATTTAAAATAAAATTCAAATATTCACACAGATGACTCAGAGTTCAAGATCAGTAGCATCAAACGTTAGCAAAGGCATGAAGCATGTAGGATGTTCATGTTACTGAAGGAGATGTAAAATAATGTAAGTCACTTTTTGTATAAACAAAATGTGAGCCATCAAGTCTCTTTTATTTATTTAAAGGACATAAACAAAACATGGATTAGGCAAGCACTTGTATAGAACTATCTATATTTCCAAAGCCAAAATAAGAACAACCCAAATGTTTATTAAAAAGTTAGTATCTGAAGAAATTTAACACAATTGATGTGATTAAAAATCACCCAGCAGAAAAATCAACTACTGAGGTAGACAGCAATACAGATGATTCTCAAAACCATCATACTTAATAAACAATGGTTGGGAAGCTGAGTGTTGTGGTGCACACCTGTAATCCCAGGGAGCTGATGCAGAGAGATAACAAGTTCCACCCTGTCTGAGCAATTTGGTGACTTAGGGAGACTCTGGCTCAAAATAAAAATTAAAAAAAAAAAAGACTGATATGCCAGTATGAGGCTGTAAATTTAATTCCCAGTGTTGGAAGAAAATAATGTGCTAGGAAAACAAATATAAGAACACATATACAGTTACTGTAATTACTGCATTTATAGTAAATCCCACCACAGATGAATCTAATACATGATGACAGAATGTAGGCCAATGTTTGCCTTGGATTAGAAGGAAAGTGTGATTATTGCATACAAATTGGCATGAATGAACATTTTGGAGTAATAGAAATATTTTTTCCTTATATGTAGCTCTGGTTAAATGAAGATACACATTTATCAATGCTTAACTAGTACTAAAATTAAATGATAAATAAATTTATAAACATTAATAAATATACAGGAATTATATGACAAAATTCTGATTAATAATTTGTCAAAGAGAAAATCTTAAGGGAAATTTAAAAGGAAAACATCAAAATTTTCATCATATCACTGCTTATAGGATTCTAGTAAAGAACTAGTTATAGGACATTTATAACCTTAAGCCTATTATAGGACACAAGTAAGAGTCTAAGTTTTGATATTAGGAAATAAACAAAAAAATCAGTGTAAGAAAACCTGAGTTGACAGAAATAATGAAACAATAGAAGACTACAAATTAAAAGTCAAAGTGCCAAAAATAAATCAAAACCAAAAACACAAATGTGAGAAGACTCGATCTAATCAAAACATTTAATATTAATAAAAATTATAAACTTCTCACTAGACTGAGCAAGGAGAGGAAATATAATTTACCAATACCAATCGTATCACTAAAGTTTCCTTAGATATTAAAAATGATATGACAATAGTATGAAAAAAGCTATTTTTAAATTCAACAAGTTAGAGGAAAAATGTAGTAATTACCGCGAAGGCAAAACTAAAAAAGCAGATTTGGGGAAAATATATAACATGAGTAATATTATAGTTATTGAAGAAATTGCATTAATAGTTTAAAAACCTCACAAAGAAAATTCCAGGTCTAGATTGTTTCTATAATGAATTCTACCAAACCTTTAAAAAAATAGTTTACTCTGTATTTTTAGAAAGAGAAGGTATGCATTACTCCATGTGTATCTTGATGCTAATGTTACTGTAATACCATAACCAGACAAAAGTATTACAAGGTAAGAAAAATAAAGCTCATGATTCCTCATAAACATAAAGATAGCAAACAAAATCCATGATAAAACATTAATCAAATCTTTAAAAAAGCACATTTTGCACTAGAAATACAGGGATGGATACTTATAGACATAAATACAGAAGGAAGCCTCATGAAAAATAAAAGGAAAAACAGTTTTACCTATTTTACTGTGTGTAAATCTTATAAATAATATGTAAGTGTAAGTGATTGAATGCTTTTTATTTATTTAAAGTTTTATTTTAAAGAAGGTAAAATTAAACATAACAAAACAGAAAATAAGAAAACAATGTAAGAGACACAGATTTTAAGGCAAGACAATAGGAGATCTTCTCTATCATATTATCTCTTGTTTTTTTCCAAATAGTTGTACATATCTTCACATACAGTGAGTTTACACAAAACAAAATAGTATTAAACTGATCAGAACAGGATGATGAGGTCATTTTAGGTCTTTAAAACCAGACAAACAGGGAAGTCAACAATGGCTGCTATAATGTCTCTCATTCTGTTCAAAATAACTGTCCATACCTTCATGTATGTTGAAATTAAGCAAAATAAAACAGACTAAAATCACTCTGAACAAATAATAATAGTATTGTTGGATTTCACATCATGATGTTGTAGAATCAGCACTGGGTACCTTCGTGTCTCTTTTTCTTTAAAGTAGCTGTTCGTTTCATCGTGCATTATATAATCGATTCTCATATACTGTTTAGGAGAAGTTCTACACATGCATGAGTCTCTATGTGTATACCTATCCTTTATGTATTAGAGGGAAAAACAAAACAAGACAAAATAAAGCAAATTCCTAGAAAAACACCTAAAAATAGGCAAATAAACAATAGCAAAGAGCCCAGAACACTAACATTATAGGCCTTCAAAACAAGTGATTTGAGGATAACTAGGGTTGTTATTTTACATAAGGATCTTCAAGAGTTCCTCAGATCACCATACAATAATATACACAATTGTTTAAATCCTATGAATGTTAACTATTTTGTTTCAAGAACTTATAGAATTTATAGCACGATCATCTTAGCTATCTACATGTGTTTATATAATTTTAGATATTTTTTTCTTTTCTCTTCCTTTTTCTTTTTCCTCATTTCCCTGAGATATTATTTTTTCCTTTTAAGTAGATTCTTATCCTTTCACTGTAATTATTGAGTTTTTTGTATCTTATGTACTCTTACCATTTCTTACACTAGGGAGACTCTGTTTGTAAGTTTGCTTTATTTCACTTATGAGTATGGTCTCGAGTTGCATCCATTTACTTATAAATATCTCAGTGTGATAATTCTTTATAGCTCAGTAGTGCTCCATTGTATAAAAATACCCCATCTTTTTTATCCATTGCTCAGTTGATGGGCACTTAGGTTGTTTCCAAGATCTGACTATTACAAATTGTGCTTCTATAAACATGGGTGCACATATATCATTGTGGTATGATATTTTCAGTTCTTCTGGGAATATTGCCTAGAAGTAAATCAGCTGGGTCACATGGGACTTCCAATCCCAGCTTTTTGAGAAATTTCCAAACTGACCTGCACAGTGGTTGCACCAGTCTACAATCCCACCAACAGTGAAGAGTTCCTTTTTCCCCACAGCCTCTCCAGCACTTGCAATTGGTAGTTTTCTTGATCCTGGCCCTTCTTTCTGGAGAGAAATGGAACCTCAGTGTTGTTTTAATTTGCTTTTCTCTAATGACCAGTAATACTGAAAATTTTTTCATTTATTTATTTGCTACTTGTATTTCTTCATCTGAGAAATGTGTATTCATCTCCGATGTCCATTTTTGGAATGGGTCTTTGAATTTTGTGGATCTGATTTTTTAATTCTTTATATGTTTAGATAGAAGTCCTTTGTCTGAGTGAACTTTCACTGTTTCTTTCCCAATTTGTGGGTTTTCTTTTCACTATAATGGAGCTTTGTTTTGACATGCAAAAATTCTTTAATAGGGTACAATCCCAGGTATCTATTCTGTGAAGTATTTCCCATGGTTTGATTTTTGTTCATGAATTCTCTACCTACCACTATGTCTTCAAGATTTCTAACTACTTTATTTTCCAACAGATTTAGTGTTTCTGTTTTAATATTTAGATCTTTGATCTATTTAGACTTTAGTTTTGTTCATGGTAGTAGGCATGGGTCTAGTTTTAGTTTTTGGCATAAGGAGAATTTATTTTTCCAGCACCACTTATTGTAGAGATTATCTTTCTTTCAGTGGACGTCTTTGGTCCCTTTATCAAAGATAAGGTTATTGAATGTGTTTATAGCTATAGTTGTGTCTTCTACTCTATTCCATTGATCTTCAGGTCTGTTTTTATCTCAGTATCATGCTGATTTTATTACAGTAGCTTTGTAGTATAACTTAAAGGCAGGGATTGTGATGCCTCTGCCTTGGCTTTTGTTGCTCCGAATTGCCTTTGTTATTCTAGATCTCTTCTGGTTCCAGATGAATTTTAGGAGTGTTTTCTTGCTATCTGTGAAGTATGCTAGTGACATTTTGATTGGGATTGCATTAAATCTGTATAACAATTTTGGAAGACTGGCCATTTTCACAATGCTTGTTCTTCCTATACATGAACAAGGCATGTCTTTCCATTTTCTGAGATTCTCTTCGATTTATTTTTTCAGGGTATTATAATTTCCCCTGAATAGATCTGTTATGTCTTTTGTTAGATTAATTCTTAAATATTTCATTTTGTTGGATCCTATTGTGAAGGGTGTGACATCTCTTATTTTTGTCTCGGTAGATTTATTGTTAATATATAGGAATGGTATTGATTTTTGAGTGTTGGCTTTATATCCATATACATTGCTGAATTTATGTATTATACTTAGGAGTGTTTCAGTGGCGTTTTAGAGGTCTTCTATGGAGAGTACCATGTCATCTTCAAATAATGATAATTTAACTTCTTCTTTTCCTATCCTTACTCTCTCTCTCATGTAATTGTTCTGGCTAGTATTTCCATTACTATATTGAATAGGAATGGTGATAATGGATATCCTTGTCTTGTTCCTGATTTTAGGGCAAAGTCTTTCAGTTTTTGACAATTTAATATGATGCTGGCTGTTGGTTTGTCATATGTGGCTTTTATCACATTGAGGTAAAGACCATCTATTGAAATTTTCTGTGAGGTTTTTATCATGAATAAGTGTTGGGCCTTATCAAAAGCTTTTTCTGCATCTATAGAAGTGATCATGTGGCTCTTAATTTTGGCTCTATTGATATGGTAGGCTACATTTATTGATTTGTGTATGTTGAACAATGCCTGCATTCCTGGGATGAATCCCACTTGGTCATGATGTATAATCATCTTGATGACTGCTGCATTCTGTTTGCAAAAACTTTATTGAGAATTTTTACATCGATGTTCATTAAGGAGGATGGCCTCTAGTTCTCTTTTTTGGTCGGGCATTTCTCAGGTTTTGGTACTAGAGCAATATTTGCCTCCAGAAATGAGTTAGGGAGAATTGCTTCCCTTTCAATTTCATTGAAGAGATTGAGGAGTGTCAGCATTAAATCTTTGAATTTCTTGTAGAATTGCACAGTGAATCTGTCTGGGCCTGGCCTCTTCATTGTTGGTAAGGATTGAATTACATTTTCAATTTCATTAATTAAAATTGGGTAATTCAGCAGTTTTACTTCTTCTTGACACAACTTTGGTAATTCATATGTTTGTAGGAATCTGTCCATTTATTGTGTGTTATCAAGCCTATGAGAGTAGAGCTTTTTGAAATAGGTATCGATGATCTTCTGTATATAACAGGGTGTATAGTGATTTCATTATTTCATTCCTTATTGTGTGAATTTGAGTTTTTCCTTCTTTTTTTAAAAATAAAGTTGGCTAAGGGCTTATCAATTTTATTTATTCTTTCAAAGAACCAACTCATTGATTCATTGATTCTTTGTATTGTTTTCTTAGTCTCTGTTGCATTTATTTCTGCTCTGAGCTTTATAATTTCCTCCCTTCTTTTGGCTTGGGCTTGACTTGCTCTTCTTTTTCTAGATGTTTGAGTTGTAGCATCAGATTGTTCATTTGTGTTCATTGTTTTCCTGATGTGAGATTTCATCACAATAAATTTTCCTCAGAGGACTGCTTTCATTGTATCCCACAGGTTGCAGTAATATGTGTATGTATTTTTGTTTGCCTGTAAATATTATTTAATTTCTTGATTTATTCTGTGCCCCACTGATTGCTCAAGAGTATATTATTCAATTTCCATGAGTTTGTGGGATTTTTTCCCACAAAAGTGTCTCTTTTCATTAATTTCTAGTTTCATAGCGCTATGATCTGTTAACATGCATGGGATAATTTCATTTTTTTTTTTTTTTGCATTTACTTAAGCATGTTCTGTGGGCTTTTATGTGGTTTATTTTATTTTGTTTTTTAAATTGTATTTAAGAACAAAAAGGAAAAAACAGAAAAAGGGTACAAGTTGTACAGAATTTCAGAAAAAATAAACAGGAAATCACTAGTTAATATATTACATATTCTCATCTTAGAAATAGTTGTTCAAGTTACAAAATTAAAGCATATAAAGTGGAAATTCAAACAATGAGACTGCAAACAGTTCTGTTAAATGATCCAACAAAACTCAGTAATACAGTTATCTATCTTATACACTTAAATATACATGCAGTTATATCCTTTAGAGCACTTTCTTTTCCTCTCTTTTTTACAATGACAATTACACATTTTGGGTTTTATTACCCCCACAGTTCTTATTCCTTTTTTTTAAGAGAATAAAACCAAATGTGACATAACAAAACAGTCAGTCAAATCAAAAGGATGGACATAATACATAATGCAAAAACAGAATACAAGGTGATCAACAATGGTTGCCATAATGCCTCTTGCTATCTTAAAAAGAATTGCCCATATCATCAGTTATAATAAAATTGAACAAAACCAATAAAACCAAAACATTGGAGACATTACAGGACTTCAAAAGAAGATAATAGTCAAACCAGAATGGGTGTCATAGTGAATCTTATTGTCTTCACAGTTGTTGCCTGTCCTCTCAAACTTGGTACTATCAAGCAAAACAAAAAAGAGGAAAATCAGTCAAAATAAGATGGTAAGAGCAATACAGGGTTTCAAATCAAGTTAATAGGAAATCAAAATGGGTTAATATAATATATCCTGATATTTTTCATTTATTTTTTTCTCTTAATTAAAAAGATAAAAATAAAAAAGTAAATAATATAAAAAAGGAGATTGAGATAAAAGAGGACATAACAACAAAACAGCATAGGTCAAAACATAACCATTTAAGCAAAATAGTGTTTCACCACCAGATATCCCAACATAAAAGTAATTACCATACTGTCTCTTTCCTTGAAATCTTTGAGTATAACTTCATATACTGTAGCATCAAATATATCAAGACAATGTAAAACAATTCAAGAGAATGACAGTATTACAGGATTATTTAGAACTAACAGAAAATGAACAATGGTTTCTGTATAATCTCTTTGTATATAAAAGTTTTTGTTTATATTATCACATATAATAAAATCCAATAAGATATAACATGTTAAGACTGATGGAGACAGAACAAAAGCTTGATGGGCCTTCAAAACAAGATGATATTAAATCAGCACTAGCTATTATGATGTCTTGTTTTCTCCAATAGCTGTTCCTTCCATCCAACCTTCTCTGCCTCATTTCTGTTGAGTTTTTTTTTCATTTTTTTTCATTTCTGCCTCATTTCTGTTGAGTTTTTTTTTTCATTTTTTTTCATTTCTGTTGAGTTTGTTTGTTTTTTCTTTTTTGTTTTTTTTTCATTAGTTGTCAGTTTGTCTTCTTCATTTTGCTTTCTGCTCCATTCATTGTGGCCTCTCTGCCACTGTTTCTGGTGTCTTGGTATTTTTCTTTTTAGAATGTCCTGCAATATTCTCTGTAGAGTTGAATTGGTGGTTGTAAATTCCCCTAGTTCCTCTTTATCCTGGAAGCACTTTGTTTCTCAATTAATTTCTAGGGACAGTTGTGCAGGATATATCAATCTTGGCTGGAGGTTATTATTTTTCAAAGCTTGAATTATTTCCCCCCATGCTCTTCATGATTTGATGGTTTGTGCCTAGAAGTCTGCTGTAATTCTGATGGGTGTTTCCTTGTAAGTGATCTGTTTCTTGTCTCTGATGCCTTTTAATATTCTGTTCTTTTATTGGATTTCTGAATTTTGATTATTATATGCCTGGGTATAGCTCTGTTTGGGTTGTAGGTGGCTGGTGTCCTGTATGCCTCATACATCTGAGTATCTTTACCTTTTGCTAAATTAAGGAAATTCTCCTGGATTATTTCTGTAAATAGCCTTTGTAGTTCAGTTGTTTGTGTCCCTACTTCTTCCTTTACATACTTAATTCTTAAATTATAGATCCTCTTATCATCTTCTAGCCTTTGTATTGTTACTGCTTGTTTCCTTGTTATTTTTAAGTTTTTCCTTTCATGCTCCCACATTACAAATCTGTCCTGCAGTTCAGATAATCTGTCATTAGTTTCTTTCAAGCTGTTATGCTAGCTTTCAATAGAGTTTTTAGTTTCCTGGTAATCTCTTTGAACCTGCATCACATATTCTATGTTTTCTCCATCAAACATTTCTCCCTTTTTTTGTGTTATTCCATTCCACCATTTGTTTTTTCTTGGGCGGTACTTAGCATTTCTCTAACTATTCTACTTATATCCCACTTTACTTCATTAAATACTTCACTTTTGAACTCGTCTGTGAGGCTTGGGAGATATTGCTTTATGTCTACTGGTGCCGTGTCTGATATTGCATGTTTTTTGTCCTCATTCTCCTTTGCATTTACCTTTCCTGGATTAGTGTTCTCAGGATTGGGGGCCAAGGATCCTTTCTTGTTGCCTCATCTTCTCATGTTTTTTGTTCCTTCCATACAGGCCTATATAGGAAGCCCAGTTTCTTTCTTTGTGGGTTACAGTTTGTTTGATTCTGCTGGCTAGGTGTTCCTGCCCACTGCAGTGTACTAGGGAGACACAGACCGGGGCAGTGTATGTTGGGCCTGCCCCTCCAATCAACCTACTGAAGGCTTCACTGCTAGGGTCCCACGCCAGGAGCTGGGACCTGGTTTGGGCTAGCCTACTGGGTCTTAGTCAACGTTTCACCCAGGTCAGGTCCTCCCCACCAATCCCACTTGATAGGCGAATATGCGACTAAAGTCACTGCAGTGCCCTGTTCTGACTGGTCTGCCCAGTCCCAGAATGCCCATTCCTCTCACTCACTGGAGGTCGATGCAGGACTCCCCACCAGTTCCACTCTCAATTTGGTTTGCCAAATCCTGCTCTCAGAGCTTTTGTGTCTCTATTCTGGCTGTGCTGATTCAGATGCAGCAGTGGTGGCAGGAAATTCAAATCATGGTTTCCAGAGGCACGGGTTCTAGCTTTGGCACTGAGATTTTATCTGTTCTGATCATAGCATCGTGGTTGCATTTCTAGTTGGTTTCTTTCAGCTTAGTTCATTCCTGGGTCAGCAGGGTATATCTCCCCTTCCTAAGGCTCCCCACATAGCACCATTCCTGTATTCTAAGATGGCTATCTCAGAGAGCCTCCGTAGCTACTGGTATCTATCCACCATGTTCTCCCGGAAGTCCATTATGTGGTTTATTTTAGAGAATGTTCCATGTGCTGCTGAGAAGAATGTATATTTTGATGTTGTTGAGTGGAACACTCAGTATATGTCTGTATAGGTCCATTTGTTTACAGGTGTGATTTAGTTCTTTCTTTGCTGATTTTCTATTTAGTTGATGTGTCCCTTTGTGTCAATGATGTGTTAAGATCTCCTGTTATAATTCTGTTATTGCTTATTTGATTTTTCATTTCTGTTAATATTTATTTTGTATTGGTGGGTGTTCCCAAATTTGATGTATTTGTATTTAAGGTTGTGATCTCTCCTCTTGAAGTTTCTCTCTAATTAGTATGTAGTGACTTTATTTCTTTGGATCATTCTTGATTTGAAGTTCACATTGTCTGCAAACAGAATAGCTACCTGTGCATTTTTGGGGGGTGGATCCTGTTGCATGGAGTATTGTTTTCCATCCTTTGACTTTCAGTCTGTGAGTTCCCTTTTGGGTTAAATGGGTTTCCTGTATACAGCATATAGTTGGATGTTGTTTCCTGATATATTCTACGACTCTGTTTCTTTTAATTGGTGAATTGAAGCCATTTACATTAATAGTTATAGCTGATATATATATTGGTTTACTTTTGACATGTTATCTTTCTGCTGTTAATTCTTTACCTTTCTACTCTATTTGTTTGCCTTGCTTAGTAGTTTTTTTCCTAAATGTGTCTAGAATATCTTACAGTATTCTTTGAAATGTTGCTTTGGTGGTCATGAAGTTCTTCAGACATTCTTTGTCATGGAAGTATCTTATTTTTCCATCCATTTTGAAGGACAGTTTTGCAGGGTGCATCAGTCTGAGTTGGAAGTCATTTTCCTTTAGGATTTGAAATATTTAACTGATGTTCATATTGTTTGTGTTGAGAAATCAACTGTGATTCTGATAGGTTTTCCTTTATAGAGGATATGTCTCTTCTCTAGCAGCTTTTAATATTGTGTTCTTATATTGTATTTCTCAAATGTTGATTATTATATGTCTGAGTATAGTTTTATTTTGGTTGTGGTTATTTGGAGTTCTGCATGCTTCATTGATCTGTATGTCAGTTTCCATTCTCATGAATGGGAAATTTTCAGCTATTAATTCTGTAAATACCTTTTTGATATTATTTGTGTTGTCACCTTCTTTTTCATTTATACTTATCAATCTTATGTTGTTTTTCTTTGCATTATCTTGCAGTTGTTGAACTGATGAATTGTTATTTCCTGATTGCTTGTTATTTTTAAAAGCTCTTTCTTTTCCTGTTCACTAGCTTCCAGGTCTGAAATTCTATCTTCACTTTCATTCAGGTGGTTTTGCCACCTTTCAATGGAATTTTTGGTTTCCTGTATATCTCTTTGAATCTGCTTCATGCATTCTGTTTGTTTCTTATATTGTTCATTCAGGGTTTCCATCTTTTTGCATTGTTCCTCTGATTTTTTAACTATGTCTTCTTTAGTTGTGTTCACCATTTCTTTCATTACATTTATCATTTCTTCTTTTACCTGGGAGACTATTTCTCATCTGAGATCTTTTATAGCTTCCTATACTTTGTTTCTTTACTTTAGTTGTTATCTTTACTTCAGGTTTTTTTTTTTTTTAAACTTCAGTTGTTATCATTTCAGGAATTTCAGGTTTGTGGCTTACATTTTCTTCTCTGTTCATTTCTCCTGAGCTTGCTTGGGTTGGGCTGGAAGATTCAGATTGCATTTTGCTCTTTCACTTTGTCATTTCCATATATTTCTGGGTTTCAAGTGATGTTTTAAAGCTTCCCCCATGTGCTGGGAATCATATGGCCCACTTTTGGTTCCCAAGGGCAGACAGCAGGCAACTGCTATCTGCTTGGAGTTCACTGGGCATGGGCCAGTTAGGTTTAGGGGAAGTCCTGTGCATCCTCTGGTGATTTGGGACACTGGCTGTGGTCTTACCACCTGGGAGCAACATTCCAAGGCTTGGCTGTGTGCTGGGATTCAACCCCTGTGTGTTCAGCTCCTGGACTGTTTCAGGCCCCTGCCAGCTGCTCGGAGTTCCCTGTGCATGGGTCAGTTAGACCTGCAGGGACTTCCTGTGTGTCCTCTGGTGATTTGTGATTCAAACCCCCCCCCCCTTGGAGCAATGTTCCAAAGCTTCCCTGTGTGCTGGGATTCAAACCACTCACATTCAGCTCACAGAATTCCTGAATGATTTTTAACCTCAATCAGGAGAAAGACAAATATTTCCCCTCAACATTGCTATTCAAATTATATAGGAAGTCTTCATCATGCAGAAGACAAGAAGGCAAGAAGAAAAAAAAAAGGCATTGAGATAGCAAAAAAACCCACAAACTGGTGTTTAGGGAAAACTTGATGGTCTCATACGGATAAAAAAAGACTACACAAAGTCTAGTAAAACCAATAAATGAATTTGACAAGATTATAAGATGAAAGAAAATATTTAAAAATCAACTGTGTTTTTACATATTAAAATATAGTAATGAGGTACTTGCATTCAAAATTTTAAAGCTAGTACTCCAATATATGTAAATACCACATTTTCTTGAGTTGTTTTTAGGAAAATAGAGGCGCTTTGAGACACAAATGAAATAAATCAGACATATAGGATTAAATGTTGCACTATTTCTCTCATATAAGAAAGCTAAAATATAAGTTAAGAGAAAATTACAAGATGTGTAATAAGAGATAGCAAGGTAGATCTTTTGCAAAATGAGAGCAGACCAAGAGGTGGAGGGAAAGAAAGCAGTGGAAGTGGATAAAAAACAAATCAATATGCCTAATGTGCTTGTTCTAATTCACCACAAGGAAGGTAATCTTTATTACTGACCAGATTCATTAATGAAAAATAAAAACTGAAAAAAAACAAGTAAAATTTACAAAAGCAATTCATAGAGCTAGAAGTCAAAATGGTGATTGCATTGAAGCAGAGATGGGAGAATTTTTGAGATAATGAAAACCATCAGTATCTTTTTGGGGTAGTGTTTGTGTACTTGTATATATCTATTTCCACATTTCAGATTGACACTTCTACTCTTTGAAAATTTTAACTCAAAACAATAAATAAAGAATTTAATATTTTTTTAAGAATAGTACTTCCTGTGGCACTGAAAAGAATATCAAATACTTACTGTAAACTAAAGAACACTGATGAAAAATATTAAAGAAGCAACAAACTCTGCTCCTGGTATACAGTAATGAATACTGTGTAGGTGTTGTTATGGTTTAAGTCTAGATGTTTCCCAAAGGACTCAAGCAATCATATGTGGGATTTTGCTGACTTGCTGTTAGGCTGTCATTTTGGCCAGAGTAAGCAGGTCCCTTGAGCTATGGCCTGGAAGAATATATGTCCCTTCCTGACTTCTTTTTTCCCCTGTCTCTGCTTCCCTGCTACCATAATATTAGTGGCTTTTCCGCCATGATGCCCCTCTACCGTGCCAGATCTGCATGGTGCCAACCTTGCAAAGACTGAAATGCCTAACACATAAGCCAAAATAAACTTCTTCCTCTTTTAAATTGCAGCTCTTGGGTACTTTGTTCCAGTCATGAGAAAGTGACTAAGATAATTATCAATTTTCCCCAAATCAGTCTTTATGAAAAAATAATCCTAATAAAAATTTCAGCAGACATTTCTTTGCATCAGCAAGCAGATTCTAAACTGCAGAGGGGAAAAGCAAAAGATTGAGCATAAAGTAAAAATCACTTTGAAAAGTAAGAATTAAGCTGCCTGATCTCAAGATGTACTACAAAGCTATAGTGGTAAGATACTATGTTGTTGTGAATATATGTATACCAATTAAACAAGAAATTATTTAGAAAAATCTATGTGTGTGTAGTCAATTGACATTTAAAAAACTTGTGAAAGCAATTCAAAGAAACACCTTTTTATAGAAATGGTACTAAAATAATTACCTAAATACATATATATACACATATATGCACACACACATACACACACACATATATATATGCACATACATGTATATGTCTCAACACATAGCTTATATGAAAACTAATTTGAAATGTATTGTCTATTCTACCTTACAAATGTAAAAGTATAGTATTTTAAGTATTTTAAATACAAACATAAATATATTTTGCAAATCTTATTTCTATATTTTCTTTTCCTGACTGTTTCTATATAATCTATCTCATTGCTTGTGAGTTTTGTGCAGAAAAGCAAAGTTATCACATTTTTCACTTCTATTGGCATGCCCTACGTATTTCAAAATTGACATTAGCGATCAATAAATACTTCTTGATAGATTGATTTGCCTTTCATACTGTGATTCTCTCCAAATAGTCCACATTTCTGTTTATAGATGTGCATTTTCTTCCAATTTAGGAATATTAGAAAGTGTAAAGAAGAACAGGTTAGCTGCTACATTAGCGACCATTTAGCAGGCGAGCAGAAGGTAGAAGTTAGGTGTTAGTGAGGCATAATTTTAGCTCATAGTGTGAGTGTTAATTGAATGTTGTTGCTAATATTACAGTTATAGCAGATAGTCACTTGTTAAGTGTAGAAACAAAGTGATTATGGAAGTCAAAACAGTGAATTAAAGCAGGGAAATAATGAAAGATCTTGTTAGCACACTGTCATATTTTCAAAGAACTAAAACTGAATATAGCTAGTCCATGATAAGAGAAAAATGCCTAGTCTTTGTATTGGTTACAGTTCTCTAAAAGAACAAATAAATAGAAAATGTATGTGCAATTATGTAGGGAAATGTATTAGGTAGGTTTAAAGATCAGAGTCGGGAGAGTCTGAAATGACTGCTCTGGTGAGCCCGAGGCTCCAGAAGCTTCTCAACCAGAGAAGGAGGCTGCAGGACAGAGGGAGGAGGCAGCACCTGTCCTTGATGTTCTAGTTCTAGAATTGAGTAGTTTGGGAGACACTAATCATGTAGAAAATGAGGAAGAAAGTTGGTGTTCAGATAAGAGAAGAAAGTGATTGTTTCTCAGTAAGAATCTCACGGTGATCTTCAGCCCAGGACCCCTCAATCTATCCTTTGTTTTTGCTGTTACAGGCATGGAGGAACAATTCTGAAGTTGCTTGGTAGTGTCAGCAATCTCACTCATCTCCAAAACAGTCAAGTGGAGGCTAAGACAATTATATAAAACTACTTCTAAAAGACATTTGTGGTATTCACAAATACTATTCATATATTATGATGAAAATTTACTTTACCTGTGACACTAACAGCTTGTCTGTATATATGAATATGAGAGTAGCACGTAATTTTTAAATCCTAAGTAATTTTTAGACCTTGAATAATAAACACACAACACAAGTTGGAATTTTTAGGTGAGTATATGGACTTCTTGAAACAATACTTGACCTGTTTTAAGAAATCTTTATGGCAGAGGCCTGAAAAAATTCAAGGCAGAAATTTATGTATCTCCTCTTAGTAACAGACAATAGGACATACCTGGGTTTTGTAATATGTGGCTACACTGTGCTGGCCAGAATGAAGAATAACTTATAATTCATGTATCTGTGGGAGTCAGATTTATTATGGGGATAAACATGAGTGGTTCCCAAGTCTATATTATCAATTTTGAAATAATTTATTTATCAGTGAGAAAAGATGATATGATTGTGGAAGCCCTGAATGCTAATAAAAATGTTTCCACTAGAAAAATAACTTTGAGCAATAATATTTTAATTCTTAAATTTCTCGTGGAAAGATCTAGTTTTCAAAGATCTATGGATTGCCACAAAACTTTGAAATCTTTATTGTTTAGACATCTGCCTAGATCTAGATTTTATTGTTTCTCCTTTTAAGCTGTAATTTCTTGCCTTTTTTCCTTCTTTTAATCCCTTTTCCCTTCCCTTTCTCTTCCTCTCTTCTCCCTGCTCCTCTGCTCCTTTCTCCACTCCAATCCTCTCCTCCCCTCTTCTGTCTTCTTTCTCCTCCCTTTTTCTTTCTTTTCTTGTCCTTCCCTTTTCTCTTCCCAAACAATGACTGAGATTTTTCTAAGATATGTGATTAGTGTTGGTTTACTATTCCAGTCTTCCTTTGTTGTCTCCCTAATGGTTTAACTCTTTCAACCCATTACTGCCTCAAGGTCATGAAATACAGGAGCAGATGAAGCCTCTTAACAAATGTCAGCCAAGTGTGGTGATACATACTTATAATATGAGTATTCGAGAAACTGAGGGCGGACAATTGCAAGTCCAAGCTGTCCTCAGTAATTTAGTGACAATATGTCTTGAAATAAATAACCCTCTAAGGTTATTTAGCTGAGTGCAGAGGCTCTGGGCTTAATCCACAGTATGGGAAGGCAAGATTCTCTTAAGCAGAAAAACTATTGTTTTTCAAAGGGGTTGATGACAGTGAGGTAAGACAAAAAAAAAAAAAAAAACACATTTGAGAGGAAGCTATGGTGATCTTCCCACTAGAAATTTTAAAAATAGATTGACTTTCAGGATTCTGCAAAAAGTTTAAGGGTTCTTGTTATCCCTGTGCTTTATAAAACAGTCTTTTATACATAGATTTATCTTTTAAAATTAAGAAATATATGATTCCTTCTTTTTAAAACTAGTTTTACTCCTTTGTACAACTAGTATGATATATTAAACTAATTAAACTACCTCAGGCCCAGTAGCCTGTACAGAGGAGATAACCCATTATAGAAAAAACAAAACTGTAAAGTTATTTGCATTACATTTGACTTTCCAATTTGCAAATTCACAATATTTGGTTTAAAACCATGACACGATGTTTTTGTTTTTCTCTGTGTCCTAATCAGCTCTGTGCATCATTTGCAGTCCTCAGGACCATCTTGTTATCCAATTAGGAAAGGATAGAGGATGCAAGCCTTATCATTATTCTGCATGTAATTGAGTCATGTATCTTGAGCCATCGTCAGTGTTTTATCTTCCTCAGAGATGCTCATTAGCATGCATTGCTTTTGCTTTTTGGCAGAACTGAGAATGTCCTTTGGGGGTTAAACCTCAAAGTAACTTGATATCCTCATCAACTTTTATGACAACCATGGTATTGAGTATCCTTATACTGAAGACTTGTCAAGTTCTTATCATTCTCTTTCTGTTCTATTTAATGCAATCTTGTATTACTCTTCATTAGAAGAACCAAGAAGAAAAACCTAAAGAAATCAGTATATCTGTCTATCTATCTATCTATCTGTCTATCTATCTATCTGTCTGTCTGTCTGTCTGTCTATCTATCTATCTATCTATCTATACAGTTTAACAGGAACAGTGTATTTTTTTACTTTTCTATACCAAGTGGCAGATGTTCCATGAAAATTACCTTTAGTATGTCACATAATCTTTTAGTTTTGTTCTTTCAAAGCATTGAAGACTGAAAGGTATTCTAGTAGTAACTATTGAGATTACATAATAATTAATTTATATAGATGAAGAAGCAAAAATCTACAGAAAATGAAAGACATACTGAAGTTGGCAGAAGAAAATTAAAAATCACACTTATTTTTTTCTAAGCCACACATGTTTAATGCATGCTAAAGAATACTGAAGTGTTTTAAAAGGTGAAATATAATATATGTTAGGAAGAGAAAATTGTCCACACTTCATTTTTATCCAGACCATTTTCTAGTTCACTGAAATTTATCTTCCTAATGTGTTATTTGAACATGATAATCTCTTTCAAGTGCTTTTCTAACTCTTGATCATCTATATTTGTTTTTCCGAAAATTAGGCAAGTGCAGGTATGCAAAAACAGCCCATTACTCCTCAACAAACCATAACAACAATAGGAACATAACAAAAAACACACATGTTCAGGTACACACACAAATAGTAATTGTCTTATGGTTTTCTTTAAGATTGTCTTTGCTCACTCTAATCATTCTCTAATACTTTGACAACTAGGCCTTACATATTGTTCAGTTTCCTAAGCTATATAGTTGGGATTGTCATATTAGATGATCACTGAATGACTGAACATATATTTTCATTGTAAACCATTGTGCATAATTTTCTTTTTATCCTTGATTATGTACGAGAAACTATCTGAATACTTTCTTCTATCCAAAGACTTTTTACCCTTCTTGGAGGATGGAATTATATAATAAATTCCTCTCTGAGATGTCCTCTGTTGCTTACCTTCCCACCAGAGAATGGAGTGGATGATTCATTAGGAACAGGTGAATGCTGTAATTGGAACATATAATAATGAATGAAGAAATAACTGTGACTTTCAGTGAAACACTTGATGAGCTACTGGACTTGCGAACAGTCTTGGCAAGATAAGACTTCACAGTTTCAAAGTATATTTGGTTGTGGAATAGAGAGATATACTTAAATATTTACATCCATGTCTCTATGACATTTGTGGAACTTCAGGGAGCTTCGGAGAAGGGCTACATTTATGAAGACACTGATCAGTCCTCAAAAGACATGTTAAAAATCACTCAGATCCTTTGCTTTCATTTTTGAAGAACATTAGGCTCAACAGACCTAATCTACGTTTTAGAAGTTCTTTATTACTCTTGTTTAGTTCCCTAACCTCTCTGAAGAGTCTTACTCCACTACCACAAAAACTTTCGCATTTATACCATTCCTTATGTTTTACAGGTTATTTCATTTTCATTACAGCTTTCTGCCCTGACTAGAACTCTTAATCATGGCCACACTGCTACACGCTCACAGAAATTATGATACTAACCTATAAAGTTCACACATTCTCAATTCTGGAAGAAATAGCCTATCTTCCAAGTTTACTGCTTTTCTGAATACAATTAATGAAATCTCCTTCCTCCCTCTCCTAATCTTATTATACAGAAGTTGGGTACTCATATGTTATTCCATAAATTATACATGTTCATATATAACTTACAAATTTTAAGTAGTTCTAATTTCAGCATTCATGTACAAAATACATAAAAATGAAACACCTGAATAATAACTGCCTGTATTTCCACTATTTAATGATAAATAAAATAAACATATAATGATTTCTTTTTAGATTTATGTGTGTGTATTTCAATGTATATAATCCAGTAACAGAATTTTGGCTATATTGTATATAATTTTTCAATTTCTACTTAATCCACTGGTATTTTTAAGGATATATTAAGTGATTTTTCATTAAAATGCAGTTTTTTTCATAGTTGTATTTTACTTATAAATATACCACAACTTTTCTCAATATTACTGGATATATGGACATTTATATAAATAAGAAATAGTAAACTGAATTTCACAATTTTCTGTTCTACAGAAAACAAACAAAAAAATTTCAAAACTGGCTTTAATACCTGAGAAGATTCACAACTACTTTGGAAAACTCTTCAAAATCTTCAAAGAACCAAAGATACTTTCAATTGCAAAAGAAAATATTTGGTGTAAAATGAAACTGGCTTGAGTCCAGTTAAACATTCTTTTAACTTATGTAGAAAGTAAGTCAAAGTGTCACTTCTATTACAGTAAAGGAAATAGAAGTTTATTACTCTTCTGTATTTTTTAAATTGAATTTTGAGTTCAGCTTACAAAGTTATTTTTTTAAATTTTGTTTTAATGATCACCATAAGTATGTTCTCATCAGAAGATACTTTAAATTCACTATAATCATTCAATTACTTCATCAATCTAATGCAGACAGTACTTATTTTTCATGGTAATTTTATTCAGTATTTTGCAGTCCATGCACACTAAAAATGCATTTTTTAAACAAATGATATTGGAACAGTCAGTGAAAACAGGCTGAATCTGATGGAATTTTAAAGTAAATACCAACTTCAGTATTCAATTTATTTATTCAATAAGAGGGCAATTGACAGCTAAAGAGAAAAATGATATGTTTTAATCAGATTCTAAATTCGTAGCTCTTTCCTCTGACTGAAAGTACTAAACAACTTGAACTGATACTTTTTTATTACCTGAGCCTCTCGCCAAAGAAACTTTAAAGATTGCAAGCACTCATGATTCTGGTGATGTTTTAGAGGTGGTGCTTTTCAGTTAAAGAAGAGAATTGGAAAGTGTGAAGTTCTAGTGTAAAATGCACATAGTAATTTAACAATTATAATAAAAGTAAATTTTGCAGTTTTACTCATATTTAGATACTTGATTTCTTCATTGACAAAGTAAAGAGTTTACTATTATGAAAATAATGACCAACACTAATTAGAAAAACTATTAATACTCTTGTTACTAACAATAATAATGCTTCTGACCACAGCACTGAGAACAAAAGATTATCCTAAGTGGGAAATTTAGAAGAGATTCAGAACTTTTATCAAAGGAAATTAAAATGAGAAATGTCTTGCAAATCAAGTTTTGGTGTTTTTAACTTAGATTGCGTTGGGATTGTTATTCTCACAGTTAAATCAGGAAAGGGGACTGTGATATAAATTGTGCTTCTGAAGATCAATCCCAGTCTTTATCTACTGATCTGTTGTAAGAAAGCTAATTGGCCCAGATTTTTGACAGAATGCTCAACTGAGTTTTTGTTTTTACAGATCAGAAAGCATGAAATGTTAGCAATTCATATGATTTACCCAATAGAACTAAACCCCAACAAAATATTTATTTTAATCTTTTTTTTAATGCTCCTTTTCCTCCCTGCCCATTCCCTCCAAGCCTAACCTTCCTGTGACCTACTGACTCCATTCAAAGGCATCTTTGCTTGGTGTCTGCAGCCACATTACTTCATCATACCCTACATTTTAAACATTTCTTAATTTTATTTTTCACTAACTCTAGGTTCGAGGTCTTTGTTTCATTAATTATACACAGAGAAAACGAGAGAAGGAAAGATTTTACCTCTGCTGTTTTAGATTTTTGTAGCTGTTCCAAACAATTAGATGGACACAAGACAAACCAAAAAGAGAAATGCATATACATTTAAATTTTGTACAGCACACAAAAAAAAAAAAAAAAAAAAAAAAAAAGGAAGAAAATAACGTCCAAAGCCGCAAGTTCAACATGTACATTGAACTGGACAAAGATTATGTCGTGAAAACAACTACAGTATATGTTACAGCTAAACAAAGGTGAGGATTAGTTTCACATGATCTGTATAGAGCTATCTCAATCTCAACACCCTGTCTTGATCATATTACTTTCCTTATAATAGAAAAATATCTTTAGCACTGAAATTTTAGTTCTTGCTTATAAGAAAATAGCAGAATAGTGTTTTTCTTGCTAAGGATTATCTTAAAGTTTCCTTTGACTAAAAATAATCGACACATAAAAGTGGAATATTTGTGGATGGCATATCTTTACCTCTTTCAAAAAGGAATTCAACACCAAGTGAAATTTATCCCAATATTGTAAGGTAAGTTTTGTGTTACTTCCACACATTAATATAACTCACTGACTGAACAGAATATAAGGAAATGACTATTGTGATGCCTAAAAATTAGATTATAAATTATTATACCTTTTGTACCTAAAAGTAAAATACAAAATTATAAGCTATTCAGTAACTTAAGAATTAGTTTTAAAAAACATAGTTCACGTTGTTTGTTGGTGAAAGGTAGGATGCTTTCAATTAAGGTTAGAAATGAAACAAAGATTTCTGCCCTTGTCATTCTAGTAAACGTGTAATAGATCATTTATGTTCAACTATTAGACAAGAAATCCACAATCCCATTTTGCAAAAGAGGAAGAAATAGAATCATCTCTTTTTGTAGATGGCATGATATGGCATACTGAATACCCTTAGCAACCCACTAAAAAACTATTAGAACTAATTATTCAATAAGACTGATGAATGCAAAATATTTTAAAAATTACCTGTAGTTCACTATACCAACGATGAACAATTTGAAAATCAGTTAAAAAAAGTCATTCTTAACATGAAAAAGAATAACAAATATAAATTTAACAAGGAACTGTAAGACTTTTTCAGTGAAAAATCTGAAACATTGTAGAGATATTAAATACAATCTTAAGTAAATGATGGGATTAATCTTGTTAAATTATGATAGTTCCCCAATTTATCTGCAGATTAATTGAAATTTTTAACAAAAATATTCATATGACTGGTTTAGGTAAATAGACCAAACAATCTTTAAGTTCATACAGGTATCCAAAGGTCTCGGAATGTTCAAAACAATTTTGAAAGAGAAGATTTTAAAGACTGACACTTTTCCATTTTGAAACTCAATGCAAAGATGCAACAATCAGGATACTGTAGCATTGGCACAAGAATTACTAAACCTCAGAGACTAGCAATGAATTGACACAATTATGAAGAATTGACCCTCAAGTTCTAAAACACATCAATGGGAAAAGAATTGTCTCTTCAACCAATCAGGTGAAACAACTGGATGTTCACACACAAAATAATAATTTCATATGCCAACTTACTCAAAATATTAAAATTAACACAAAATAGATCTAATAAATTATTATAAGGATAATAGCTATAAGCCTTTAACAGAAAATTCATGAGTAAATTTTTATAATGTTGGATGCTAATTAAACACCTGACTCTTAGTGTTCAAACTTGGTAATAGAGTATTTACCTTTCTTTTACAATCCAGACTGGATTGACTCTTGAAAATCAGTACACAGATGTTAGGTAACTGGGACCCTTCCATGAAGCTAGATTACTTGATGCTTCTCTCACCTGGCTTTTATTTTTGATAATACATTCCACATCGACCTTGCAAAACAACAACAGCACATTGTCTGCATCTTCACCCTCTACAAGATCCATTTTTGTAGAAGGACCAGTGTACGTACATGGCTGGTGTAATCACTCTCACCTTGTCCCAGTGATGCCACTTAAGTTAGCCACCAAATTTACTGTACAGTACTGTTGAGTGTTATTTAACAATTAACCTTTATACTGTAGTTGCACCAGTTGGATTTACACTGAGCTACACAACAAGTAAGTGTGATAGAATTCTTATCTATAAGTACAAAGAACTGGTATTGGCAGATGCAAGGTCCAAATACCTATGCATTTGCTTATGATCTTGACTTCATGGCAAATGATCTTTGGTTTTTATTTTTATGCATCTGTGTAAATATTTTATACATTTATTTTAGTCAGTGAAATAAAATTAACACCAAAAAATTAAGGAATTAATTTTAATTATTAAAAACAATTTTACAGGAAGATCAACTAGCTAAATTTCATATAAATGTTCTCATTAGATAGATTTAATTACTTTTATTGTGATTTTTGTTAAGCATTAAGAAGTCTTAAATTCTAAAGAGCTTTTTGCCTTTTGTTTTCAATTCTAAAAATCACTGCTATTCGTCTTAAATAATTGTATTTACCAAATACTGAAATAACAAAAATAAGAGACAGCCTAAGGAACACAATTAAGTGCACGAAGTACCTCTTACCAACAATCTATACATATAATCTCTCCTGGAATCCTTTACAAATCCCTTGGTTACACTTTCTAATACCGTTAAGTGTTTTAGTAATTTATTTGCTGTTGTTCTCGTGATGTTACCTTTTAAAAATAATTCTGGATTATTTCAATATCCACATGTATCATCCTTTTCAATATACTCTGATCATCGCCTGAATTCTCCACTTCATCTTCACCTGACCTAATCCTCAACAAGCCTCTTCCCCCGCAGCTGTGAGTAACCTCAGTTACCTGTTAATATCACTAGTGCATCTCTGTCATCTCCATTCAACAGTCCACTCTTTGAAGATTACTCTTTGTTTTTCTAGGCTACTCCTTCTTCACCCCCAACTATTATAATCTTCTGTGTTTATCATGACCCAAGTTAAATTTCTGTTCTGTAAGTTTGCAACTGTTTATAACTCCTGTGTATGCTCTAAAACTTTCCTTCATAACTGTTTCTGTAAGCTACTCTTGTACTAATTCATGTATAAGCAATCTTAGTTTTCTTGTTTCTTTCTTCTGATGGATAAAACCAATTATTTGCCTGTCTGTGTTTTGGTAGCTGATTTAATGAAGGCAAACTCCAAAATTATTCTGAGACTATGACTTTGAAAATATGAACCATTAGCTAGCACTTACTGTTGTTATAGAAGTCTTTTTAAGTTTTGCTTATCCAAAATTTTTCTATTGTCAGAAAGTTAGTTTATATTTTCCCTCGTATTTCTAATATTCCTTTCTTTTCCCAGATGATGATATTTTTGAGTTTACTAAGAATAACCATTTGAGGAAAACTTTCTCTTGCTGCTTCCATATTAACCCATCTGTATCTACATTCATGTACTTCATGTTTTTAAGGACATTTGTATTCCTTCAAAATCTAATTGTGGACTAGATCACAACATTCAATGACTGTTCAAGACCTTGCCCCTGTACTTTTTTTCCTCTACCCCTCTATCATAAAATGTTGCTTTCTCTGGCCTACTCTTATCAGTATGAAATATGTGCTAATGTCATCTATGTGGAAAAAATCATTTGGTGGTTTCACATACATTTCTGTTCAATTGACATCCTTTCTGTGTGTTTAGTGTGTGCTGTAGCAGAAGCATATCATGGCAAAAGGCCAGTATATTAGGGAGGGTTTGCTAGAGGAACAAAATCATGAAAAAAATTCCATATAGTTGTTCAAGAGGATCTATTAGGTAGACTTACAGAATCAAAGGCAGGACAGTTGACCATGGCCACACATATTTGTATCAGCAGGAGGATGCAGAAGTTGCTCAATCCAAGGAGCTCAGATCCTCACAAGAGGAATCAAAAATGCAGCACCGGCCCAATTAGGAAGGCCAGCAAGCTCCCTGGTGAGTTGCTGGTGTGAGTACATTGAAAGGCTAACCGAGGTGGAGTTTGATTTCCAAAGATGATGGTAGAAGCAAAAGATGTAGCTCTTCAAGCAGAATGGAGCTTTCTAAAATGTAGACTGACTTCTCCATTCTTTACTTTCATTCCATGTAGGGTGTAAGCCTGTTAATTTATGCCACCCACATCAGAGAGGCAGAGAGGGTCTTTCTCATCAGCTTGCTGACCCGTGTGCCAGTAACTCTGGAAACTCACAGAAACAACTAGAGATGTGCTTTATTTATTTTATCATGCATCTGCTACCAGAAGGCACGTTTACTGTCATCGTTAGCTGTCACAGCTGGCTTAAATATTTTGGTTTCTATCTAATAAACTATATGACCTTAAAACACTCAAGTCCTTGAATCCTTGTTTCTTAATCTGTACAGGTTGAGCATCCCTAACATGAAAATCCAAAATCCAAAACATTTTTTGTAATGATGATATAGAGACTACCAATCTACTATATGTCTGGTAAGAGTTCACATTCTCTAAAATTGAAGAATGAATTTTGGAAACAATGGAAGTTAAGAGCAGAATATGTTTACTGAGAGATATAAAGTTTCTGTCTGAGAGATGGAAGGGGTCCTGAGTGGGTTGCCAAAGACTTTGTCTTTTTAATTCTTTTATAGAGCAAAATCATGAGGTTAGACAGGTCCAGGGTCGGGACAAATGGGAATTTGCAAGGTGGACTTAAGGTGGGACAGAATTGTGGTCAACCAATAAGATTAATTGCTAAAACTGATTAAATCAGAAACAAATGGGGGAGCAAGTCGCATAGTAAGCGGGCATGCTTAACAGCAGTGACTCCTCCTGTAGGGGGGTAGGATGCTGACTCCTGATTTCCTCAGGGAGATGGAGAATTATTTGGACAGTGGATCCTTAAGATGTGTCTGGTCCACAGCAGTAGCTGTTTGTCTCTTCCAAGGCTGCAAGGTGTCTTATCTTTTGCACTGGTTCCTTTGAGGATTCACCCTGTCTGACAGCCTATAATATTTCTAACTAACTCAGCTGTCTATTACAATGACATAGAAAGTTTATTGAACTTGTTTTCCAGGTCACAGTCAAAATTAAGGGGCATTAACATATTGTATAAAATTCTTTCAAGCTATGTGTGTCAGGTGCATTTGAAACTTAGGTGAATTTTGTATTTAGACTTACTTGTGCCTCATTCCCAAGGTATCTTATTATATATATACAGATATTAATAAAGAAAGAAAAGAAAAGCAAACCTCCAAATCTAACATATTTCTGTTTTTAAGCATTTCAGGTCAAAGACAGTCAACCTGCAAATGATAATTTAACATTACATCTAAAAATATAAATTGAGGCTTGCCTTGAAGCATTCAAAGCACTTTAAATGTGGTAAATTTATTGTTTACCATAAATCTATGAAGTATGTTCTCTTACTAACCCTAACTTATCAGTGAGGATATAAAAGAAATAAAAGGTTACATTGCATAAAATATTTCATTAAATAAGGAGGAAAATGGCATGCTGAAACTCAGGAAAGCTGTACAAAATCAACCTTTCCTCCAGCAAAAAACTGTATTTTATTTCCACTGAAAGTCATTCTGCTCTTTTTCAACATTAATAGAACTGTAGCAATCATAAATATGCACAAGAACATTATATTTCCCATCTACGTTGCAGCAAGATTCCAATAAAATTTAGCAGAAGTGATGTGTGCTACTTCTTGTAATAATGTTTAAGATGATTCACATTATCCTCTTTCTCATATTCTGTCCCTTCTTCCAATGACTTGTACGTCAGAGTGGCAGTAATTCAGTTTCAGCTCTGTGACTTTAATGCTGTAGTATAGGGACCAGAAATCTTTGGCCCTAGAGACAAACATATTTTGTATCTTCTTTTTTGCAAATGAATTTTTACTGGAACACAGGGATATCTATTTGTTTATGCATTGTCTATGGCTGTTTTTAAACTAAAATATCAGAACTGCCATTATTGATATACATAGTACAATGTAAGGTATTTCTCCTTAATTTCTTAATATAAAAATTTATATTTTCTATTGTTATTTACTTTAAAAGTTGTATTTTTGTAGTCCATTACTGTTTAAGACAATTCAAACTACAAGAATGTGGTAAAGTCTCTTCAACATTTCAAATGACACATAACTATTTAGTTTTACCAATTTATTTTATTGCAAAACTTAGTTTGCTTTCCATATACTTAAAAATTAAATTTGAGGAATTTAGTTGTATTATAGCACAAGTACACATTCTACTTGTGAGTAAAATAATTGGGTTTTGGTTTTATTTCAAACAATCTACTGCTTTAAAAGGATAAACACTGCAGGGGAAAATGAAAATGATTCATTGATGTTTTTGCAAATATTTTAGCTGAATATTTTTTTTTGTAGCCTGGAATCTATAACAAAAGTGTTGATTACAAAGTAGGTTACAGGATTGTTTTACTCATTTTATTAATGTCTAAATGGCCACTTACTTAAGATCCCACAAAGATAACCAAAAGAGTTGGAATTAGTATTGCTTAATGCACATGCTTAATTCTCAATGTATGATCTTTTATGAAGTTATTCTGACCCTTTACTACTAATTAAAGACTACATTTAAAAAGTTCCTTCATTTTTTTCCTAAATAGTTTATCTCATTGTCATAATTCTAAATATATTTAACATCTATCCTAGTGGGATTTTTACTATATTTATTATTCTACCAGAAGTATCATTGCTATTTAACTTTTGTTGCAGCAAATACTTTCTTTTTATCCAGTTACTTATACATTACATATTTATAGGGGCATAAGTGAGATAGGGAGAAGTATACAAACCATAATCACATTGAAGGTCTAAAACATGAATACCCACATGTAACCAGCACCCAGACCAAGAAACAGAATATTTCTATCACTCATACACATACAGTATGTTTTCTTTTTGACAATCTTATTTTACTTAGTTGTATGTTTATAAAATTCATTCATATTTATGAGTTGCGTTGGCTTTGTACATATTCATAACGGTATAATATTTCTTTATGAAAATAAACCACAACTTATCAATTCTACTCTTGGTGGAGATTCAAGTTGCCAAATACTTTGGGCAACTGTATGTAGCAGTACTGTTTATATGATGTATATCAATTTTGCATATGTGAATGCATTTCTTTTATTGTTATGTGCCTAGGAATTGCTAACCCCCTTGTTAGGCTTTATTAAAAACTGATAATCTCTTCTCCAAAGTGGTGCACCATTTTATTTTTGCACTGGCATTGTATGTGTTTTATTTTCTCACCAACATATGGAATTGTCTTTTCAGTGATAATGTACCATGTGAACACTGAATTTTAATATCCTTGTTTGGGAGTGATTGTTTCTTTATATTAAGTGACTTCTTGGATATCTTGTTTAAAAACTTGCTTTTCAAATCATTTTCCCTTTATCTTTATTGTATAATCTTTGCTTAAAGTGTTTATCTGATCCAGTGCAGTTGCCTTTTCATGTATTCATATATTATACATTTTCTCCTGATTTATGGCTTCATTTTTCACCATTATTGTTGTTTTATAAACAATCATCTATATTTTTAATGCTGTCTAATTTTTTATGTTTTTCTTTGTGTGCACCATTTTATGTCTAGAAGACAAAATATATGTCCCATGTTTTCATTTCAACAATAAATAGTTTTGAAAGGACTCTTGCAAAGTATCTAACTTTGAAAATTCATGTATAAAAAACTGTATATATGAAAGATTTTAACAATGAAAATATATTTTTCCATATAAGTATTGACGGTAATATTCAATATTTTGCAGATTCTTAATTAATTGCAAAGTACCATTTAAAAAAGATAGGAATTACTAAAGCCATGAATAAAGAATAGATTATTGATCTATTTTGAGGGATATCTTCCATTCTTGAGAACACTATACTTTTTTAACTTCTCATCAGCAAAGCTGGCTATGTTTTCTTGATTTAACTGTTAATTACACTGAAGTTAATTATTCAGTCTCATAAGTGATGCAGCAAAAACTAAAAATGCAAATAAGCAATAGACCTTTTCTTTTAATTTGATCCTGTTTTAAATTTTCATATTCTTGTCCATTGAATGATCTGTCCATTGCGTTTATTTACTAAACTTGAAGTAGAAATAAAACCTCTCTTGATATACTGACTAAACCACGGAGGCAGCTTACAAAGAAAGTGCCATCACCATAAACTTCCTGGAAATTACTTGACAAGGATCCAACCATGCTGAAAAGTAACTGTTTCCAGAGTGTTTAGTTATTTTCAAAATGTAAATTGATTTTACTCTCATGCCTGGAAAAGTTGAAGTTGTTTCTGAAAAGCACATTCAGACATAGTGGCTGCTACTGTGTGTTATTCAGAGTCAAATCATATGCCTTGCGTTTAAGATGTGGATTCATGGAGTAAAAAGAATTTGTTCAGCTAAATGAGGTTGATTATAATCTCTTTTTTAAAAGGCTACGTGCTTTTATGCTCTGTTTGGCTCATAGACTGTGGTGTTTTATTTTCAAAACATCTGTGTCATTGTGTTGTTTCAGTTTGGATACACTTATCATGTTATTTTACCTAAGATGATGGGATATACAATTTAAGTATTGTAAGAATAGCGTAGAATTTTGTTGTTACCTTTATTTTCAAGTTTATTCTTTAGTGCTTTTTGAGGAGTATGAATTCTCTGTAGTATTCAGTAGAGCAAATGTGAAGAAAAAAGGTACTTAAAAAGTTGATGTTTGTTAAAAGATTTTTTTCAGAGGATTCATCGTGTCCCATTTTATACTCATTGTGAAAAACGGTGCTCCATTTTTGATGACAATTTGTGTGATAATATCGTGTGAGTGGTACTCCCACTAGTGTGCTAATATTAGAGTTCTATTCAGTTATGAGCATCTTTTTTTAAATTTTAATTTTTTTTAACTTTTTTTTTTAAATATCTTTTTATTGGTTCCGGGGATTGAACTCATGACCGCCTGTTTGCAAGGCAGGTGCTTATGCCGCTGAGCTAAATTCCCAGCCCCAGTTTGAGCATCTTGACTAGGAAGGATTAGGTGATTTGTAAATCACGCAAATATGATTTACCTGGGGTATCATTACATCTCTGTTCATGTTTGATGTGAGTTAAAAGAGTAACATCTTGTTAGCAAAAGGATCATAATGAAATGAATTGAGAAGTTGGTAGAAAACTTCTCATGGGAAATGAAAAACAATACCCAGAAGCTAACACAAGAGAACCAGTGTAGGTCACAGACCAGTACAAAGATTGTAGAGAGGTACTGAAAATTATTCTTAGGGCCATTTTAAGGATGTAACTGTTAATCATGCTAGGTCAACTTAATTGGCTTTGGAATCTTCCCAGAGGTTTGGTGGATCATCTTTCTGAGTGTGTCAGGGTGGGTCATGGAGGCGTGATCTTGGGATCTATATCTGGGGCCTCATTCCTCTTCTTTGGTGCTGTACCCCTTTTCTACTTCCTGGTTGTAATGAACTAAACATCCCAGCTCTACCATGCCCTTCCAGCATGATATTTCTGTATTGGAGCCATTACACATGAATCTCCTGAAGTTGTAAGCAACTATGACCTCTCTAAGGTTGTGAGTATCAGACATTGTTTCAGCAAGAGGAAAGATGAATAATGCAGAGATGCAATAAAAGGGTTAAGAAAAATGACGTTGAGTAACTACCTTGCCATTTTCTACATTTGGGATTTGAACATACATTGACCATTTGAATATAGTAATAATATTCAGTAGCCCTTGAAAGTTTGTTGGTAGATGTAAATACAATAATATTTAGCTGCATATTTCCTTGCACATGACTAATAGTCAATGATATTCACTCTGTTAATATGATTACATTTCTTTACTCATTCTTGGTCTTTAATCACATCTATGCCCAGAAGAAAACTCCCTTAAATGCCTTAAAGTTTCCAGGTTCTGACAATACCACAGTTAAATGGCTTCAGTGGCTCCTGATAGTCTTTGGCATGTCTTATCTTATAGACTGCATCACTCCACACTTTGCCCCTATTTTTCTATATCCAATCCTCTTTTTATAAAAATTTTTTATTAATAATTGTCTTTATTATCTTCTTAATCCACAGTGGCCTCATCTTAATTTAGTAACATGGATAAACACTCTAGTTCTATTTAAGATCCCATTCTGAGTTTCCGGGTAGATACAAATTTTGTGTAGACACTGTTCAAACCACCAGTTGCATTTTAGCACAGTTACCTGTGCACTTAAGGATTATCTTTCCAAATAAACTATTATATAACACAAGTGGGTAGAACAACTGCTATAGTTTAATGGACCTGCTGGGATGTATACTCATACTAAGGACTTCTATATATTTTTTTCTTTTTCTTAAATTGTATATTTATTTTTCCTAATGAAAATGAGGAGGTTAAGGGTCATGGACTATTAATTATCTTGTAAAGTCAAGAAGCAAAGATTACCTAAAATGTTTGATTTTATGCCTAACTTGAAACTTCTGAAGTCTGTTGTGTCTATATAGGGCGTCAGACCCTCAGATGAAAATCTTTGGAAAACATCAAACATAATATAATTAAGTATATGGAGGTGGTTGTTGAAACTACTTGGTCCTAAAATAACTATTAATTTGAAGTTTTTTTTTTCAGTAAAAGCTCAAGAAAATGTATATTTAAACCCATATCTGTTTGATGGAGAAAGAAAAAAATGAGAAAGAAATTAAGAAAAAATAGAGAAATGAGGAGAAAATGAAACAGGAAGAAAATATACATAAAGTATTAGACAAAAAAAGCCAGAGCTATCTTAGATAGTAATGTGGAGAGATATTAAGAGGAGGATATTTTCTTCTGAGATACCTTAATTTTTTTTAACTTCATAAAAACTTGACCTTGTACTCCACTTTCTCACACATCTCTTTGTGCCCTGAACTGCAACAATGCTAACGTCAAAGCAAGTTGCAACACCTCTGAAAAATGCTGCTTCTAAATTTTAGTTAGGCCACTTGCTTCACTGCAACTTGTATTGATCTAAAACTTTCTTCTCTGTGTCCAGAAGATCTTTGGGTCATTTATCAGGAGCTGGTTCTCTACAGCTAGAATTTCTTCTGCTATGTTTGCAATTGTCTCTGTTGTTCCTTACCAAACGAAGTAACAAATTTCAAGGAAGTTTAGAAACTTCCCTTGAGACAAATTACATTTCCAGAATGTACATTTTCCTCTTTTATAGAGTAATAGTGATTTTTTACCACCAGTGAATTAAATACACTCTTCTTTTCCAAAAACAAGAGTACTGCCTGTGATATTAACTGCTTAAACTATCTCCCTTACTGAAATGTCTTGCATATGTTTTCAATATTTATTACTTTTTGCTTATATTAGACAATTTAGAGATATGACTTCTTCCAAATGTTGCATGATTTAAAAGCTTATGTGTTGGTCATGTCATTATTATTATTATTACCATTGCTTGGTTACAAGCCACACAATCTGCTTTTGCATTGTCCGATGTAAGCAAAAAATTACAGAATCCAATGGAATCTTTCATAGATCACAAGAGATAGATACAAAACAATATTAATTTTCACTGAAACAATGTAATCTTAGAGCAAGTTATTTTTGTATCAACTCTGCATTGCAAAATAGAACATTTACACATTGATACTCATAGTCACTAACCTCAAGGTTAAATAATATGCTGATATTAAAGAAATAGCAGAGTCAGATATGGGCCATTGCCTTAAAAACATTGTGCTTCTCAGGAAATGAATTGTTGATCCATGCTCTCATTGAGAATGGAATGGATCAATTGCTAACAGCTAATTTTATTTCTCTGAGTATTTTTCATAGAAAGATAAATGATCACCGAAGTGATGGAAGTTCAAAAGTTCTAATGTTCTAAAATTTGTTTAGTACTGGCAACTCATAAATTCTAAAACACTCGGAACTAGAATACTAGTTAAGGCACAGAAGTTTGAATGAAAGTATAATATTTATCAAAGTGTATCTTTAAAAACGTAGCAGATACTTCACATTTATTGCTTCTTAATTTTAAATACGTGAATGGGAATTTTAAACTAGAAGTCATTTGAATCCAAGGTAACAGATTTGTAATAAATGAAAGGTCAATATTTCACTTTTATATGAAATAGCAATTAAGACTAAATATATGACACAAGGACTACTGATTTGGGCTATGTTAAGTTCCATTAATGTCCTCCAGGGTTTTCTGTGGTCTTTGTAATCTCTGATCCAGCTCTTTGAGCCATAATGACTTTGTAATTAGGTTACAGGTTGAGATGATCTTGCTCTGTGTTCCCATAGCAAGTGGATTTTCAATAACAGGTTATTTATCAAATTTTCTTCTCTGAACAATTAAAATATCCAATACTTAAACCTCATCCTGTTATCATTATAATTCTTAGCTGACAAAAATGCCTTTACATAATAAATATTCAATTTCTGTTTCTTAGATAAATAAATGTAGTAGTAAACACTTCTATCCATGTACTTTGAATCATTTCTTTTTTTCTTTTTCATATGCTTAAGTATTAGAACCTGTTCTACTTAGGTAATACTTCACTTTTCACTTTCCTGAGAATGCCTTTAAGAAAAATTACAAAGTTCTTACAGTCAAAGACAGACACAATGATAATGTAGAAGCATAATGAGTATTCACACCTCTAGATCAGCAATTCTTTTGTCTTGGATTGAGATCACCATACAGTCTCACTGAAGCATAAGGAAACTTGGAAGAGAGCTAGTTCCTCTATTTTAAGTATTACTCTAAAATTGTCTTTTGCTGCAGAAAATTTGGGGCTTTTTTTTAGAACTATAACACTGAATTTTATCTTTTTAATAGGTTAAAAAACAGAAAAAACTGAGCTACATCTCCATTTATACATATTCTTCTAAAATGGCTCTTGATAACATCTATTTCCAAGTGTCTTATTCTGCATAATCTTTTCCTCTTAAATATATTTTGCGCCCAGTGCACTGCTTGCATGGACCAAGTAGAATATGGTATAAATAATTTATCGCTTTTGTGATTAGATTACAGAATATAATTTTTTGTGTATGTCTCTCTCTTTCCTAATGTTTTTGCTCAGAAGAAGTAGATGGTAAGATATTATTGTTAGGGAACTGAGAAAGGTTTCTGGTCTATTTTCGGAGAGTAGTTGAGGCCCTCAATCCAACAGTTTTTGGGAGGTGAATCACACCACAGGCTATGTTCATGAGCGAGGAGTGAGTTTTCCTCAGCAGAAATTCTAGATTATCCTACCACTGCAATTAACAGTTTCATTGCAGTCTTGTGACAAATCCTGACACAGAAGACTCAGAGGATTTACATCATTCTCTTGCCCTACATAAATTACGAGATAATAAATGTGCATTATTTTAAGTTGCTGTTTTGTGTTAGGTATACAAGCAGTTCAACTATATATGACATTGTATGCACAGATGTCAGATAACAAAGATTCAGTCCCAACACTAAAGAGATGTTCAAAAAACTTAGATATTCTATAATTGCACAAAATTCCTGTGACAGTACCCACACATTTTATATCATTACCACAATAAAATTATATATATGCAAATTGACAAATACAGTGTGAATTGAGAGCAGTCAAGAGGTGTACTTGTGGCTTAAATTATTGTGATCCATTAATTATAATAATTTCTTCTATTACCTGATAAGAACATGTTTTTAGTTATAATAATAGTTTAATCTTAAACTTTATAAAGCCAAATGGGCATATTTGGTTGGGAACACATACTTGCTTCACATTTACCAAATGTAGAACTCATGTAAGTTTGTGAAATATTTCAGTTTTCCTCTTCTTGGGGCTCAGTTTGATCAATTTAATATGTGCTGTTTCCTGGAAGAGTTAAGTTGCCCGTGTAAAATATCACTCTGGTCCTTTCTATCTGATGATAAAAACATGTTTCAGATGGACTCACTGACAATCTAGTTCTCAATGACTGCAACAGGCTACTACCACTGTAAATTCACAGCTGACTTGAATAGAGGAAAAACTTAACTATTTTGTAATAAAAAGCTGATATTTTGTGTTGTTACTGTAGCATAGTGTGACCTAATCTGAACAGATTTTTGTTTTAAATAACAGAACCTCTAGGTTCCGAGAGTGAACTTTTGTTCGACAATGTTTCTTAACTTTTCCTTCTTTCTCTCTGCTGCTGAGGATCAAACCTAAGGTTTTACAAACAAGGGAATCTACCTCCAACTTCTTGATTTTGCTTTTAAATTAATAATATAGGAAAGATCTTAGGAAAACAATGATGAATATCATGATTGATTTTCAGATAATAATTCCCAATAGAAACAAAATGGCATGACAGAGTTTTTGCCTAGCTAGAAGACATCCCTTTATAATTGGGCATTCTTGGATGTGAAATGGTGCTAAGGAATCCACGGGTCTCTGAGGAAAGAACCATCACCAAGTGTAAACTATAAAACATGGAGAATTCTCTTTGGGTGAATCAGCTGTTCAAGTTTATCTAGATATCACAGGGCACACATAATAATAACTTTTTAACACTCATCAGCATTATTTTTATATTGCAATATTTATGATATGGTAATTTTCTGGTTCTTGTCATTGTGTGCCTCTGATAAGGTTTGTTAAATATTTTTCCTTAAGTTTACTTTTCATGTGATATTTTTGCTATCTTCCACTAGGAAGCCAATTAACTTGGGTAGGAAATTATTGCTACAATAAAATAGTATCATGATTTTCAATTTTTTCTTTCTTGTCAATGAGGCATTTAAGAAGTAGGAGGAATAGTATATATATATAGGCATTGTTTTTAAAGGTTTTTAAAGGCTATCTTTCAGATTTGGAGTTTACACATGTTACTAAAACTGTTAACTTACTATAACATTGTCCAGTGACAATTGTTGATGTGGAGATTTTCAGACTACTCTTTAAAGTGTTGTAGTCAAGGGTTGCAAGAAGAACAACTATATACAGGACACATCATCTATAGTATTATTTTATAATGGTCACCCAGAGTTAAATATAAGAAAGTGCAGGAAATCTGTCCATGACACTAAAGACCTAGAAAATTCAGTCAAGGGCCTGGATCCGATGGCAAGAACCTGCATGAGTTCAGCTGAAAACCTAGAGCCCATGACAATGACTCATGCAAATCTATTTTGCGGATCTGTGCTGGGAAGGCCCAAAGGTCAGCAGCAGAAGCTAGAAAGTCTGTGCCAGTGGGATAAAGGACCTATGCTAGTGGGTTGAGGGCTCTATACTGGAGCCAAGAAGCAATCCTAAAAATAAGGACTTTCCCTAAAAGTACCACAGCAATCTTCAGTGACAATGAGGTCCCAAGCTCCTCTGACAATAACAGACTACTACATACTACATAGCAGAAAGCCACAACTTCTCTTGGAGATTGAAGAGCGCACATGTTCCCTCCAGAACCAGGAAGCAATGCTCAAAGTAAGAACCAAAGCTCCCCATAAGTGAACCACAGCCAACAAGGCTCCAAACTTCTCCCATGATAATGGCTGCATTCAGTTTAGGGAAGCAATCCATGACATGCTCCTCCAGGAGAAACAACAGCTCCAAACGACAGCAACACTTAAAACTCATAACACAATGCTCTTCTGCTCCATGGCTCATTTTTACACTGACAACTTTCCTCAGGTGGGTCATCTACATGCAGCACCATGCTGATTCAATTCAGCTGGTGTTAAATTGACCACCAGTTTTTAATCCATGACGCTAGCCAAAAAATGACATTCCTCTGTGATGCTAGTCTGCTAGTATAATACATGTTGCACCTAAAATTTACAGACAGACACCACAAGAGATTTTATGGATAAGCAACTAATGAAGTTATCAAGAATGGTGAGTAAAATTTGCTTAATTATTGACTCAGAAAAAGAAAAAATACAGTTATTATTTAAAACCATTTTAGGACCGAGGGTTTAGCTCAGTGGCACAAGTGCCTGCCTGGCAAGGTCATAAGTTCAATCCCCAGGACCAAAAGAAAGAAAAAAAAAAAAAGTAATAATTTTTTAGAAATAGTGAAGGTAAGAAACAAAAATATTACTGAATTTTCTATTTTAAAAACTGAAAACTATACTAGTCTGACTCCAAGTGTATGGCAATTAATGATTGCATTGTATAAGTTCTTAAAATGTTATGATCAAGATTAAAATATTAAAATATCAGCAGGGCTTTACACCCACCTCTCTGCTTTGACTTTGAGAAACTTATAGGTGGCATAGGTATAGAAATACGTGTGGAAATAATTTGAAATGAATAAAACTGGTATAAATTTTAATATTGTTTAACTGACAATTCTTTAATAACAGAAACAAAAACTCACACCAAATAACTAATGAATTTTGACTAGTTGTAACCTGAAGATCTTTTTATCCCCAGACTCTGTGTGTTATAACCTCCAGCCTGACTCTAAACATAATGCGTATATTTATTGTCCTTTCAGAGTGTCTCCTAATTTTATAGCCTGTGAGAGCAATCCAATTACTACTGTCATTCTTCTGATTCCTCAGCTATTTCCCATCAATTTTCTTTCATAATTCAGTATCTTCTGGCATGTTTTAAACTTTCAAAACAATAATAATATTGGTCTGAAATACCTTATGCTTGGATCTATTCAAGGTGTTTTTTGATAAAATATAATGGCTTTTCATTTATATTCTTTCTTGGCTCTTATTACATTGAGTTTTATACCCACTCAAAGAAAACAATCAGAACTATTCTCCAGCGACTTCTAACTAAGGTTTTCTTTTAGTCTTCATAATGTTTATTGACTGGCATATGTTCCTCATCTGTGTGAGCCTATGGTACAATAAATTTAAATGATCAGTAAACTAAACCAGACATTAATGGTAAAGTTATTTTGACTCACATTATAATATTTCTCACACATCTCTGATTTGCTATCTTCATAAAAGTCATTTATGAGGATTATAAAAGTGACTCTCCTGATGAATTATGTAATGCTCCGTTTTCCAGTCAAGATAAAAATCTATAGTCATTTTATCTGCACTTTCATTTGGAATTATTTAAGATTGCTATAAAATCTCATAAAAATGTTTGTTCAAATGATACTTAGTGTATATTTTTAAATTTTCATAATTTTTAACACTTTGATCATTGCTTTATAATTTAGTAATATTCCTTAAACTGGTTTCTTTCTTTTTAGCTCCAAACAAAACATTTAAAGACTATGAATAACCCCACACACAAGCATGTAGATATTTTGGTAGTTGTTATTTTCTGATTGTTGTTAATTTTGGTCTGAACTTTTCTGAGGCAGAGTGACTACATAACATAGAGACATACTACATTCTGCACTATTAACTTAGTCTGGAGTTCCCCAAATCACATTCTTCTCGCATGCTCTTTGCTTATTTTACTGAATAATTTTTGTCAAAACTGTGCTAAGGCCCTCCTCAAATTGTTGTAGTACAAACTGTCTGTTTTCTCAGCCAGAATTGTATGCCGTTCTCACATCAACTTGTCCTTAGAAGATTGAAGCCAATGCAACACAACACTGAATACAAAGAAGTGTCTTATTACATGGTAATATAAGATTTAATTTATGGAAGTGTCTATTTCAAAACATAGATGCATGTAGTGTTTCTTTTTTATAGAGACCTCCGGAAAAATATTTGGCCATCAGTTTGCAGTTAATATGGTATGAAGTTAAAAATTTGTTTCTTAGATGAGTCAAGGACTATCCAGTTTTGAAAAGTATGAATAAAAACAAAATTTGCCTAAATCTATAGACAAAACCATTTATGAGCTTAAATAGTTGGATAAGTCATTTAAATAATGATTGATTATAACATCCTTAATAAATGCATAGTGACCAAGAAATTAAGTAAATTTGACCATTAGTTTTGGTAACCTATGTATCTAACTTTACCCATGGCATAAATTATATTTGTTTCTTGGCTCTATGTTAAAAAGTAAAACAGAGAACAAAATCTTGGCATCTTTAAACAATTAGCAGAATGAGGTCAGAATGACATTTTACTTGAAAACTATCAAATGAGCTACATTGGAGAAAACTATGAATATGACTTACTATGTAAAAACATTTGGAATATACTAGTTTATTAATCAGCTTTCTCATTGCTGAAAAGGAAAATCGTTTATATAGTTAATGGTTTCCGGGGATTCAGTCCGTGGCTTGCTCTAAGACTGGATTATCATAGCAAAGGAATGCTTCTCATCGCATGGCGGCTGGGAAGTAGAGTGGTGAAATAGTGCCAGAGAGAAAGACCAATGGGTCAGATATAGTGAGTAAGGTAATGTCCCCAGGACCACCAGTCCAGCAACTTCCATGGCAATCAAGGTGAAGATCAAGTTTAATTCTGACATTCAACCTCTTGTTAATTTAACATTCAGAAATGCCTTCTTACACGGCATTGACTCTCCAATTAAAAACAATAATAAGTTCATAATTCTGCCTAAACATGACACAATTACCCTATGTGATCTTCAAAAGTCAATAATTCCTACCTCAAGTCTCAGTATTTTTTGTATTGTTCAAAATTCCAAATCCAAGTCTCCTCTGAGATTCAAAACAAACTTAGCTGTTAACCCTTGTAAAAATCAAAATTATCGTACATAATTCCACAATACAATGGCAGAGAGTAAACATTCCCATTACAGAAAACAATCAAATCAAAGCAAGACAAAAATACCAACAGAGAAAACATCATATATTGTACCTTATCTCCAGGTTTGACATCAGGGTACACATGAGCAATATGAGCGATGCATTTTAAAGGCTTTGGCAACCTCATCAGAATGGCCTTGGCAGTTACATCCCACATGTCCGCTTTTCTGAGCCGACTATGTTTATGGCTTGTGGGTTTGCTTGTCAGATATTGCACATTCCTGGCAATATCTCAGTTATCCTTTACACGTTTTGACCTCATTATCACAACTTCAGTTCTGTTCACTAAAAGTGACTCATTAGACTCTTGCATTTCCTCCTTGGTTCTATACTAACAAGCCAGGGCTCTTACTGATTTACTGTTTGGGAGTAGGTTGAGATAGTTTTATTCCCAAGAACTCTAATTATTTGCCCTACCACATAAAACTGCAACAACACTATCTATGTTCAAGGCTAGTTGTTTTCTGAGATACCCTTGAGTTGTCTTTCTTCTTGTCCAGTTCAAATTACTGGATGCCATTTTAGTGGTGCTAATTTTCTGAGTATACTACTTTTCTGGGAAATATATTTAAGTATTTTGAATCATTGTTTACTTTTCTCCCAACTCTCTATAATACCTAATAATAGCCAACAGTATTCATGCCACAGCATTGAATTTTATTGAAATTTTCTTCACAAATCAATAAGTCTGTCACTTCTAAACTTTTAAAGTGGAGAAAATAGAAAAAAATTATTTTCCATAATGTAAAACACACAATTTCTAGTCCAACTCCTAATGGCGTCCACATTCCCAGCCAAAACCTCAGAAGCCTGTCCTTCACTGTCCACAGTGCTCCAAACTTTCTGGTCTGATCTGTGATCAGAATGAGCCATCAAGCTCTGCTTAAAACAGTCTAGGGATTCTAGACTGTCCAAATATGTACCAAACTCCTCCCCAAATCTCTGAATCACATGGTGAGGTATAGTCACACAATAGATCCTATCGTACTTCTCTGGTACAAATTTTCTGTGTTTATTTAGTTTTCCTGTTGCTAGGAACACATAACTGGCACAATATAAAGGAGGAGGTGATTTATTTAGTTTGTGATTTCAGGGGATTCAATCCATGATTGGCTATCTCTAAGACAGGAATATCATGACAGAGAGAGGCTGCTCATCTCATGATGGCTGGGAGGCAAAGCAGGGTAACAGAGCTTGAGAGAAAAGAGCCATATACCAGATACAGTGTCTGGGAAGCATTCATAACTTATCCAGACACATACAGAATCATGCTTTATCAGTCACCTGGGGGCTCCCATGGCAATCAAAGTGACAATTAAGCTTTAACCAACACAGCTTCTTTCAGGCATTTAAAGTGCTATTATCTAGAAGGAGGAATAGATGTTCTGTCAGCAAACAAGTTTCTCTATCACTTCTCTTATTGATAAAAGTGAACACAATGAGCTCAAAAATGAGCACTCACCATTCAGCACCACCAGAGAGTTTGTAGGTTTTGCTACAGGGAGTGAGGATCTGTACAGACACTGGTGGATATGCTGATCTGATAAAATAGAGCTGAAAATCTAGGGACGACAATGTATCAATGTTTTGTGGAACAAAATATAAAAAAGGAAAGAACTACAAAGAAAATTCTTATAGGGTACAAAGGATTTCCCGTAAGTATTCCATACAGTACAGATCTTTGCCTATCTGTGAGAAAACTAACAAAGGCTAGAAAAAAGTGAAGTGAAAACAATGCAAGTAATAAATAGTACATTCATGATTATTTCAACCAGCAAGGTTAGAAAAAAAATCACAATTTCTAGATCAAGTAAAAACCCAGAAATGCCTGGCCTCCAAAGTAAGGAATAATTACTCTAAACTGAAAACTGCTGCTAACCTGACAAACTAAAAAATAAACAACAGTTAAAGTAAAAGTAGTGAACTATATTCAAAGAACTGAACTGCATGTCAGCTTTCCAAGCAATGAAGCAGTAAAACAGCTCAGACAGAAGAGAACAATCAAAACTTTAACAATATTTTGAGAATCCATTGAAAATTGACACAGTTGTTAGAATTACAAAATACATCATAACAATTGTACAAAATATACTTCATATTTTCAAAATATTAAGAAATAAAACATAAAAAGAAACAAATTTGAATTCCTAAAAATAAAAATTATATATCTAAAATGAATATACTGATAATATTAGTGCCAGATTAAACATTACAGAACAAAAGATTAGTAAACCTAAAGACATAGCGAAGGAAACATAGAAAATGTAGCATTTATAGGTAAGTGAATTAAAATAAAAAGCAAAGAACTGGAATGAATTGTATATAAATTTCAACAGACTACAATACACAAAGTCTGAGGTCCTAAAAATGGAAGATTATGCACGGATCTAAAAAGGATACTGAAATTACTCCAGTTGGATGGAGAGTATAAAATGACTAACCTAGTGAATGATCTCAAAACAAAGAAGGAGGAGGAGAAGAAAAGGTAAAAGAAAAAAATAAGGGGAATATGACCTGAAGAATAGTATACTAACATTGCTCAAAACTACTGAGAAACAAAAAATCCTCAAAGCAGCTTTGTGTTAAAAACAAGGTACCATTTTATCACAAATTAAAATTATGATACAGAGTATCTGCTAAACTAAAACATTCCTTTAAGAAAACAAAAAGACAAGTCCCAGGTTGGGAGAAGATATTTTCTAATAATGAATCTGGTTTTTGTACCCAGAATATACAAAGCACTCTCAAAACTCAATAATAATAATAATATGCACAACAAAATAATACCCAATCAAGGGTTGAAAGCCATTTCACCAAAGAAGTGATGTGGCAGAAGAAAAAAAGCCAATAAAAGAATCTCAGTATAATCCACACCTTATTAGAGAAATATAATAATAAGCCACCATGAGAACCATTACATTTGAGCCTGCCAACAAATAAAAATAAGACTAGCTATAGTAAATGTTTCCGTGGGTGAAACTGTTATGCTGCTGATAAGAATGTAAAATGAAAAATTGCTTTGTAAAATAATTTGGTAATGTTTTAAAAAGTTAAACATCTTAACAATATAATCCAGTTATTCTATAAAGGATAGTAACAAAGAAATTAAAGCACATATCTGAAACAAAGGCCATTCAAACATTATGGACTTAGTTTGGCACCAAAAAGGAAGCATAATCTATATTTCCAATTAATAGAAAATTATACAAAATATAGATGAATTTATACAGATTGATATAAATAGATCGGCGGCTGTCTGAAGAAGAGGGTAGGCAGCAGCATGAGTGAGACACAACAAACAGAAGAGTGAGCATTTTTGGAAATGTTCAACATATTAAATACAATGATGGTTTCACAAATTATATATCATTACATTGCATATTTCAAATATGTATTTTAATTATTCCTCAAAGAAACCATTAGGGAGGAATTGTCAGTGTATTTGAAGTTAGCTATTGTCAACTTCAAAATTACATCTTATAGAAATAGTTTGAATCATACCAAAAATATTTAATAAAATATATAATGAATGTTTTTTAGTATATCATTCCCAATACTCTCAGTTTGTTTAAATGTGTGTCACTCATGCAGACAAACTATTCTTCACATGTCAGTTTCATAAAATGAATTAGAGCTTTGATGGCAATTTTCATTCTGATCAGCATATTTCTTGGCAAACAGAAGTATTGATTTTCCTTCTTAACAGTCTAGCTTCCTCTTATATATTTTGATGCTTTTATTTGATGATAACAGTCCTGGCAGTAAGGAAATCTTCTAATAGTAATTCATGTTTGTATTTTGCTTCTTGAATCTATTACACATTTGGGTCACATTAGTGTACTTGGTGGGTTTGGATTTTTCCCTAAACACAACACTAACAAAGAAGATTAGTTTTTATGACTGAAATATTGCGCATGTTAAGTTTCTTTTTAGGCTGCCTGCAACTTTGACACCAAAGAAAAGGGAATTTAATGTTTTTGTGTGTTTGATTTTAATTGAGTCAGCTGCAAGAGCAAACTACTTTTCCTTTTTAGATTGAAAGAGAATTGCTGTTTTGGTTCCAAGTCACTGCTTAGTAACCAAATGGCTCTGCTTGGCCTAGATTTATTACATTTTTACCTCCATGAGGAAAAATTTTGCACTCAATATTGTCTGGGATATTAGCTAGTAAACTCTTTTACTGTCTGACACTTTCTTCATTAGGCTACTGAGAAAATTAAACTGATTCTATCAGTCTCTTTCCTAATACACTGGTGATACTTTACGTGCTACAGGCTAAGCGAGAGGAAATTTAACTGCAACTTCTAAGAACTAACTTCCCATTAGCTTAACAAAATATTTTATGCTTCCTGCCTGTTTAGATGTGATGGGATGGCTGAGAAGAGTGTTTTGTAACTTCCTCATTACCTACAAACCAGATTAAATCACCAAATATGTCCCTAGAACAACGTATAAATTCTTTTAAAGCAAATGAAAGAGAGCTAAATATTTCCTAATTGGATTTCTGTGTACCTTAGATTTTAACCATCACTTTGAGACAGTCATACACAATTGCACTGGATTATTTATGCCCTTGGGTCAGACTTTCGTAGCTTGGGGGAAGATTTAAAGGACCAGGTTTTGGAGTTAGAAAGAGGACTCTCCACCTCACTTTAGCCTTACCAATTTTTCTTGGATAAAGTATTTTGAATATTTATAGTCTTTGTGACACATAAATGTTAATATTATTGTTTCAATTATAGAATAAAATAAACTTCCCCTGCTTTTAGGTGACTGAATTGTGGGTCCCTTATACCTGACTCTGTTGCAAGGTAAGGCCTGATTGGAAGAGATGGGTGACTGAGAGTGTGACCTGAAGGATCAGAGTGTCTCTCCGTCCCTGAATCCCCCTTTCTCCCCACTTCCTGGATGCCAGGATGCGTGCAGATTTCTTCCCCACCCCCATCCTTTCTACCATACCTTCCTGATTTGGTGCCAGTTGACTATGAACTAAAAGTGTGACCCAAAATAGAGTTCTCGTCCATGAAGGTGTTTGTGTCAGGTATTGTGTCCTAGAGATGAGAAGGCGACGAAGATAATCTCAAAGTGTTACAAGAAAACACTGCTTTACAGAAGTAAGAAAATCAGTGTCTGGCATGAAAATAGTCAAGACATAAAGAGGGTCCAGTACACAAGTTAACTTCTCTCTCATCATTTGCAGAAGATATATAAAGATGTCTATCTATAGATATATACATCTTATAAAAATGCTTTTAAAAATCACTATCATGCTGTGCTTTTGAGATTTCTGCATGTGTTACATATAAATAAATCTTATTTACCCTGATTTAGAACAAGATTCTATTACATTGTGATATTCATTCTTACATTGGTAAGCATTTAGGTCATTTTCAGTTTTTTTGGTGTTACACATGCTTTATGAAGCATCTTATACATGTAATTTTGGTCAGGTGCAGACCAAATACAGACACAATAATTTCAATAGGGTAAATGACTTAGAAATGGAATTGTTAGGATATTGTGATTAAATTTTGACATTTTTCTAGATATCAATATATTGCTGCCCAAGTAATACTTCCAATATCAATGGATGACAACTTCAAATATTATAGACCCTTTTTAATTTGCAGACATTTTTTCAGATTTGAGAGATGTAACATTATCTCTTAATTTGCATCTTTTGTGACTACGGATAATATAAATTGTTTCCTAGCTACACTTTATATTCTTTTTCTCCCTGTACATTAAAAAAATACCCTTTTCATATTGATATGTAAGCACTGGAATAACACAATTATCTAAGTGTGTTTTCTACTAGAGATGCTACAGGTATGTTTTGTCAGTATGTTCCTCGTATTTTAAATTCTCTTGTGATATTGCCTCACAGGAAAATTTTTTTATTTGACTTTGATAAAATAATTTTTTCCATATATGTATATGCATGTTTGTTTTCTAAAGAAATAGTTCCTATCATAATTCTATAAAATATTTTTAGAGGAGTTTTTAAAAGTTTGAAAGTTTCTTTTTGGCCATTTAGCTCTTTTCTCCATCTGGAATTTATGTTTTGTGTATGAAGTGTGAAAAACAGCCTAATTTTATTTTTCCTTATGGAAGGCTAATTGTTATAATGTCATTTCTTGACTAGGTCACTTTATTTTCCCATTATGTCTTTTCCCACTTTTTTCATACGTTTTTTCCCCTTCTTTTGTTTTCTGACTTTTAACAATTTGTTTTGTTTTATCTTTATGACACAGTCTCGCTAATGTAGTTCAGGCTGGCTAGGAAGCTGCTGTGTAGCCGAGGCTGGCCTCACACTCATGGTGATCCTCTTGCCTCAGCCTCTTAAATGCTGGGATACAGATGTCCACTACCACATCGAGCTTTTTGTACTCTCTTTTTCTCATCACACACATATAAGGTTTAAGGAGTAATTCTAAAATACACAAGTAGCCTTCTTTCAGGGGAAGCCTATTTTCTTATATTTTATAGTTTCCATTCATCTTCAAATTTATCCTTTGTAACTTCTTGTTTTTATCTGTCATTTCTCATCTTTTTTATATATTTTCTCCTCCTCCATTCTCCTTCTTTATTCCATAGCAGTTATTATTATAAAATTAGTGTATGCGCTAAGTTAAAAATTCAAACAACAGATGTATAAAGTGATTAGCAAATTAATAATCCTCCTCTCCAATACCTGCAGAGCTACTCATCATTAACTCACCTTTCATTTAATAACTATCTGACATTTGCTTTATTCTGTTATGGCACTGAGAATTCAGAGGCAAACAAGGCAGAGAACATCTCATATAAAAGAGATTTAAATACAGGCGTATCTCAGTATGATTTAACAACATTAAGTAAAATAGAGAAGCCAAGTATTTAAGTATGTAAGCAGCATACTTTATTAAAAATGAATCCAAGAAATAATAAAAATGCATGTGATTTTTGATGTTTTTAGATTTTGTCTGGACTTATCAAGTGAATTCTCACTCTTTTAGTTAATCTCAGTTTATTTCTTTAATATTTATTGTACATGATGGACACCAAAGGACAATTATAAGTATTTTGTAATTATGTATAATACATTATATTTCCATCCATTAGAATAATCAGAATTTTTATATATTTGAAATGACCTTAATATTTTGTCATCAGGTAGGAATGAGAGTCTAAGGTAATTGTTTCTTAAAATAAATTTAAGAACCTGAATGTAGACTGATTTTAAAGTTTCCCATTAAGAAATTAGGTCTTTAAAATTGTTAAGACAAGCCAATTTCTTATGTACTTTGGCAGGTATATTTAAATACATCTCAGCTTATTGAATATGTTCAAAATATATAATTAGATAAACTGTACTCATATAATTATACATTTATTTATGGAATATCTGTTTCTAATTTTTAGGAAACCCTACAGGTATCAAAATTGTAGCTTCTGAATACTATAACTATCAGAACCAAGATCTGACATACCATCTTATCTTGAAGAATCTGAATGCTTTATGTCTTAGTTACTTTTCTCTTGTTGCTGAGATGAAATATCTGATACCCAAGATAAAGGAGGAAAGATTTATTTAGATCATGGTTTGTAATTGTTGCAGTCTGTAATCAGCTGACTTGAAGGCAGAGTGGCATGGCAGACAGGCATCCCAGAAGACGGCCATTTCATGGAGGGCAAGAGGTAACCAAGCAACCAGAAGGAACACCACGGCTCTCTTTATCCTCTTATCCAGGCTACTTAGGGTGGGTAACACTCACATCTTTAATCCTAATGACCTTGAGTTTAGCATTGTACCTTGAATGGATCCCATTATCACACACTGTAGAATCAGCCACTTCTGAAAAAGCCAGGAGATGTCTAAAGGAAGCCTTAATGCTTGACAATGAAAATAATTCTATCCTGAAACTTCAAACTGTGGAGATAGCATGCTCACATAAATGTTTAAATCAATACAATTTTAGAAAGAAATGAAATCATTTTTGCTGTCATTCATAGTTTCTCTTTTGGTGATTCAAATTGTTCACAGTCAACCATGGATTGAAAATTCTAGGTTGAAAATTCACTAAATCTGTTCACAGCTTTGCAGTTGTGCATCACTTTGAGTACTGTTATAAAATCTCATACTATCTCATCTGACCCAGATAAGAATGATCCTTTTGTCTTGTTTGTGAACACAGTACCCTCCACATAAACAACAGTCACTGAGTAGCCAGCCCTCTTGGCTGAAGTCTGTAACTGTAGCTAGTATTACAGTGCTTTTGCTGATGTCACCCTTACTTTAATTAATAATGACCCAAGAGGGCAAAGAGTCATGTTAGCAATTTGTATATGTCAGAGAGAATACTAAAGTATATCCTTTAAGTGAAAAATTGAAGATTCTTAATAAAGGAGAAAAGAAATCATATGCTGAGATTGCTAGATCCATAGATCTATCCAAGAAGTTGTGAAGAAAAAAATTGCTGTCACATATCAAAAATGTAAAAGTTATCACCACAGTGTGTGATAAGTATTTTCTTAAGATGAAAAAAGCAATAACTTTTGCTTCAGGAAAAATTTATGTAGATCATAAGCCAATGTACACTTAATTTCAGATTGAAAATTGTTATTATGTAAATGGAAATATCATTAATAAAAGCAGAATGTTATACATAGATTTATATCATTAAAGATACGTTAACACCATGTGATAATGAAAACATGTTATTTCCTGAGAAACTTTGGGAGTAAGGTTAGAACTGTGATCTGCAAGTTATCTCAGGGTGAACACTAAGCACATGGATACTGGCAGGACAAACAGAAATTTGGTCAATTTATAGGGTTGGATATGGTCCTAATTGCAGGTTTAGGCATCCACTGAGGGCCTTGGGATATATCTTCTGCAGCTAAGGGAGAATACTATACTCACTTAAATTGATGAAACTTGAACATGGACACTCTAAACTGAAATCCAGGGAAAGTTTTTATTTTAAATTGTGGCAAAGATGTTGAGTTAGCAGGTAGAACACAAGATGATACAGTCACAGAAAATCTAAGCATTGACTTAGAGTATACAGAAAGAATTACTGAGAGAAAATGATCCATAGATAGGACACATGTGAAGAGCTTAGGGCACTAGGAGTGTTGGATCGTTATACACAATGGGGACTTTATAAAGCTTGATTGATAAACATAAGATTCAGTAAAATTTCCACATGGGTTTGACTGAATCTCAACCAAATATGAGACAAAATTAACTGTCATAATATTAAACCATGATAAATTTTTAAATATTACTCTTTGATAATAATATAATAATCATATTATTATACTAAAGATTGATAATGGTTCTAAAAAGGTATTTTTTCAAAATTTGTATTTTTATTGTAAAAGAGATTTGAAGCATATTATTGCCTTATATATTGTGCCAGATGCACATGATAATCTACAATGTGTAAAGTCACCTCTACTAATTCAGAATTGTTTCAAACTTTGCACAAATTTTGAATGTCCCACTAGATTTTCATGTAATGAAAAGGCTGGTTCAAAATCATTTTAATCTAAAGACTTCTACATTGCAGGCAAATAAATTTTGTTTTTGTGTCATTTGATGTTTGCAAAATTTTCCAGGAATGCTATAAATTTACAAATAGAAAAAGAGATATATTTTCTTCAAAAAAATTAATGTAGTTATTTACTTTTTCAGAAAAGCACACCAACACAAGCATCACTACTTGAGATTTTAACCAGGTTTTTGAAGAGAAGGGGCTAGATATCTAATACAAGGCCTTACTCATCCATTAAGCATGTTATCCTCTATGAAATTACACTTACACCCCCTTCCTATGGCTTCAGAATGGCCTATATGCCTGCTGTGACAGTGCATTCATAGCTGTGACTTTCTAAATAAATTTACATATAGTTTCAAAAGGTGGTTCATTTGTTGTCTTCTAGAAATTCTGAAATGAATAGAGACATCTCAGAAGAAGTAGAAACAACAAAAAATGAGAAAAATGTTCCACATCAGTGATCATTTGAGAGATACAAATGAAAGCAGTGCTGAGATGCCATCTCATTTTATTTATTTTATTTTATTTTAAAGAGTGTAAAATTAAACATAACAAACCAGATTCAAAGAAAACAATATAGGAGACACAGATTTCAAAGCAAGACACCAGGAGAGCTTCACTCTCTTTCATATTGTCTTTTGTTTTCTTCTAAATAGTTGTCCATATCTTCACACACAATGAATTTATTCAAAACGAAATAGTACTAAACTGATCAGATGAAGGTGTTTTAGGTCTTCAAAAGCAGACAATAAGGAGGTCAACAATGGCTGCAATAATGTCTCTCATTGTCTTCAAAATAGCTGTCCCTACCTTCATCTATCTCACTTTAGAAAAAATAGTTATCATCAATAATCAACCAATAATAAATGCTGGAGGGACTGTGGGGAAAAAGAAACCATTATCTACTGTTGGTGGCAGTGCAAACTGGTGAACGTACTCTGGAAATCAACGTAGAGACTCCTCGAAAAACTAGGACTACTGGTTCCATTTGACCCAACTAGTTCCCTTCTTGGTACTTTCCTGAGACAATTAGAGGCATTGTACCACAGCAATGAATGTACTCTTGTATTTACAGAAGCACAGTTCATAATAGCTAATTCTTGAAGAAAAGCCAAGCATCCATTAAGTGACAAATGGATAAAAAGATTATATATATATATATATATATATATATATATATATATATATATAATAGAGTACTGCTTAGCCATAAAGGAGGATAAACTTGAAACAGTTATAGTTAAATGGAGCACCTTAAGACCATACTCTTAAGGAAACAAATTGGACATGTGTAAAGATCACATTGTTTCTCTGACTTGAGAAACTGAAAGTGTAAATAAGAACCAAAATATATAATTGACATTGTTCAAAAGGAAAGGGAAATTGGGGTGGGGGAGAAAGGAAGGGAAAAGCAAAAAATGAGAAAATAATGAATAAGATAGAAATGCTCTATACTAACTTTAAACACAAAAATGTTAATTACAAATTAACGTTCATTTACTATTTCTATTGGTAAATTATGCATTGGCATTCAAAATTGTATGTAATTTCTTTCTTCCTGAATTTACTACGGATTACAAAAAGGCTATAAAGAAAAGTTTTAATATTCAATAGACTTGAAAATCATGAATCTAAATACCAGTAAGGTTTACCATAAACTAATAGCAATAATGTGCATGGAATATTAAAATTTGTTTGCCTCTTTCACCTATATTATTCCTTTAATTTTCACAGCACAGAGTTATTGAAATCATTACGGTTATTTCATATTCAGGATGTAAAAACTGAGGTTGAAAAGGATCTCATGATTTGTCAGTGATCAATTATATTTAGCTAGTGCTAGATTCAGGATTAGAGTTCAAATCGCCTTGCTTCAACTGTTGAACACTTACTGTGACCTCGTTTTGTTGCTGAATGATACAGTAAGCATATATTACTTCACAATGATTTTGTTTTACTACTTAAATATTATAACAAAATAGTGATATCCACTGTTTGGTCATTTATCTATTACAAAATCAAATTAAGGACAAAATCTTTCATTTCATATCTTAGTGTCACATAAACATACAACTCAACAATGAAATGAACTTCAATAGTGAGGAATTATTCTGAATATTTCAAGAAATAGCAAAGAAAATAAGTCTACAACCTACAATTTTAGTTTTAATTTATTATGTATTTCAAATCAAGACAACATTTATATTTTGATTCTGACAGAACCTATTTCTCTCATTCTGGCTTGTTCTTGTAATTATCATAGAGATTTTTTCATTTTCTTACTGTCAACTTATTTCTGAGTTGGTTTTCTTTATAGCCATACAGTCCAATGTTCTGAACTTGGACTTTTGAGCAATTTTGAAACAGCTGAGACTTTTGCAACTCTTGGAAATGAATGAAATTCACTTTGCATACTGAGTTGTACATGTTTCTATTGAATGCAAGGATCACAATGTTTAGAATTAGATAGAAAATATCTCTCAAAAATCTCATATGTTCAGATGTCGGTGTCGCTCCCGGCCGGCAGGAAAGACACACGACAAAGTCTGGCGGTGTGCAACCTTGTCTTTATTTGTCTCCGCGTGGGCCCCGCGAGGCCTCCGCTCTGCCACCAGCCCTTTCTCGCCGGTGGACTTTCTCTATCTCTCTCTGTGCTTCTTCCTCGTGGCGGGAGAGGCATTCACTTTTATAGGGTAACAGTGGCCAATCAGTTCAAAGCGCGCGATGCGGGCTGACTGGCTAACATCAGTTGTTGCTAGGCAGACTATCTTACAGAGCGGGTTGTTTAAGTCGCCAGGGCAATCAGGGGGCAGGAAGCAGGCGCCAACTTGGCTCACTCGATGGGAGGGGTAACTTAGCTCAGGCTTTGCTCTTTTCTACAGGCCTCACGTCCGCCAAGTAAAGCGACCGGTGTCGGCCGCGGCTCCCAACATTCAGAGGCCAGGCTTTTGGAAGGTGATGAATCCAGTATACTAATCATTGATGAATTCTTGGTTTAATGTGCTGTGAGGAAGTGGAGTGTGTTGAAGGCCATCACTGTGGGCCCGTCTGTGCTTCCTCCTGCTCTGATTCTCATGCCTATGATGAGGTGAGTATGTCTCCTCCGCATGCCTTTCTAGCATATCATTTCTTCTATCTTGCAACCAGAATATCCATCAAGTGAACTTTCTGAAACTGTGAGCCAAATAAACCTCTCCTCTTTTAATTTGTAACTGTTGGGTATTTTATCCACAAGTGACAAATATATACCAATTCACAACAATAGCCATTGAACAGTTGTAATCTAGATAATAATGGTTTTAGAAAAGAGGTTTAGGTGCATCCCATTTATAATCAGTATTAGCCATGTATATGAGCATAACTTCAGAGTGACAATCAAGGCAATCAGTGGCACACAGCCACGAGAACTGCTGAGAATGGCTTTACAACAAAAGGGCAAGAGCAGCTAGACAGGGTCAAAAGATTGTCTAAATACAGAAGATGGAAGAAGTGAATATACTGAAGATAAGGGGAGAGATTGTTCATATCATTTACAAAGAAATGTATTATTATGAAAAGAGAGAGAAAACAACCTTTGTGGTATTTTATTATAATTAGAAGTATCTGTGGAAACTCACATTTTAGCACACATATAGATATATGGAAATAAACATGGATACAAATAAGGATGCATAAGTCTGTGTGTATGTGTCATTAGTCATATTTCAGCTGCTGAGACACAACTGATACAATGCAAAGGAGACAAAGTTCAATTTCTTCTGTGGTTTAATGGGATTCAGCCCATGGTTGCAGGTTCTGATGCAAAAACGACAACAGTATGTAATGGAGAGCAAGGATTCTTAGGTCACGGTGGCAGGAAGCAGATCAGAGAAAGGGTGACACAAAGAAAAGGATCAAGGACCAAATATAGTTCCCGAGCCCAGCCCTCTATGAGCCAGATGCGTGCCTCAATATGCTTCCTAAGCCCCTGAGCATTTCTTAATCTTTCAAATTACCATATGATTACTGGTTACAATTCAACTGTTATCAACTTGACAACTAGACATATAAATCATAATTAATCTACGAAAAAATATGATAGCAACTTCATAATTCTGTCTAGAACATACAACTATGCTTTGTACAACCAAAATATACTAAATTCTCCCTTAAAGACTTAACAGTTTCGTATTTTTAAGAACTGTAAGGCCATATTCTTTCGGAGACTCATGGCAAATTTTAGTTATGAATTTCCATAAAAAAACAAAAAAGGAACAGATAGCAAGCTACAATGGCACAGCATAATCATTCCCACTCCAAAAGGTATCACAGGGTTAGAAAAATTGTACCAAAGGAAATCTGAAACCTAGCAGAACAAAAACTAAGTCCTGTAGCTCTATGTCCCATATTTGGGCACATAGTGGTGGGACATGAGCTCCCAATGGCTTGGTCAGCCCCACCGCTGTGGACTTTTTAGTGCAGGCCACAGAGCCTCTATTGGACTGGCTCCACTCAGGACTTAAAGCTTTCCTCCGCGATCCTTCCACACTTGCCATATTTCCAAGAAATAATTTCATAGAGAAAACCTAGCGCTGAGTTAGGGAAAAGATCAGTCTGAACCATCTTGTTGTGAATTGGAATTATAAAGCTCTCACGGAATGATGCATATCACAAACCACAGTCTGCCTTGAGGGGCTTTATATTGGTCATATTTAGAATAACTTTAATTCCAAAATAAATAATGAAACAGATCATAGTTAACTGAAGAATTAAGGCCATACCATTATACTTAGATATGTATATAAATAAGAAAAAGGATAATATAAAACTTTTTAGTAAAACACATGTAGAATAAAATGGTGAAATTTGAAAGGAACATTTTGAATACTTTCATAATAGCAATTCAGTCTGGCCAAGAGCACCCACACCACTAACTGAAATAAGAACAATTATTTATATATTCTTGTATTACAAAAAACACATGAAATATATCTTAACTACATGAGAAATTTAACTTTATAGTGAATCAGATGCCAGCATAATCCAACTTATCAAATTTATTGTCATGTTTCATAATGAATCTGCGCCAGAAATCTTTTAAAAATATTATTCTTGCATCATTTCAGTGGACTTTAGTTCTTGCACAAAGAAGGAGTAAAAGCATATATATTGTTTTATTATACATGAGGAAAATGCAAAAAAAAAAAGGAAAGGAAAAAGATAAAAGGAAACGTCTGTCTACTTCTCATTACGGAGGAATCCTCTGAAGGTGTGCCTATATAGCCTGTGTACACAATGTGAAACCTCCAAAATGTTTCTGCTTCTTCCCTTTTCTGTATTTATCATCTCTTGAACTGGAAGAAACCATTTTGATGACTGGCATGGGTGCGGGTAGGCCACAGCTGGAGGAGAAATCAATCAGAAGAGTGAACAGACACATATAACTGAGAATACAACACTTTATGATACTGAAGCCACTGTCTCTAATGATGACGTTTTTTCAGGGGAAGAGTGCAAAAATTAAAGGATATAGCATGGAGATTGTGTTTACTGCTTGCCTTAACATGCTTACTACTTTAAAATATTGAAAATCTGAAGAGTTGCTGTTTTCCTGTGAGTTTTATTTTTATATGATTTCAAGGATATTTGTAAGTTAAGCAAATTCTGAAGAAGGGAGTGTTTTAACACAGAACTATATAAACATAACTCTTGCCATTGCTTTAATATTTAGATAAATAATACAGTATTTTGATTTTGCAGCAATAGTGATTCACAGCTCTTTAAAGTACACAGATATGTGTCTGTGCACAGGAGCAAATGAAATAAAATGCTGATGAAAAGATTTTTAAACTTAAAATGCTTACACTTTGACAGAAACACAATGAAAACTTTAGAAGACCAGAGCTATGGTACAATTTTTGTGTCACCTTTTCATTTCGCTGTTTTTTTTAAATACTTATGATAAAAACCATAGAAATGCTATTTATTACTCAGGTATCATGCTAGCACTTTGAAAGTTTTAATAACCCTATGAGATAAATATCATCAGTGTCATTTTCATTATACAGATGGAAACACAGTGTAGTGGGCTTAAAATATTACCCAATACATACAGCTTACATATAAGGAATTTGAATTTTGAACTTTAAATGTTTTAAAATGCAAAACACTTTTATAAAAAGTCTTTTGTGCGCAATGGGAATATAATGACTAAAATATTAGGAACATAATTTTCTTTTCTTTTTTCTATTAGCAAAGGGTTCAGTATGTGTAAATTTCATCCTATATGTACACAGTAATTAAAGCCATGATTTATTATATAAATAGTTTTTAAATCTTTTAATTTGGAAAGATACCACCAGATTAAAATTTCTATTGCAGTTACAAAATGATATTTCATTATTTCCAGATAACTATTTGAATTCTTTCATATATTTCTATATATGATACAAATAGTCTCACTTTGTTTCTATGTGTTTCTTTCTCTTCTCAGAGAAATAATTTCTCAGAGCAACAGCAACAGGACACAAAGAGAAACATATTGAGTTTCTATGAAACTTTTAATTCTCTTATTTTTGCAACTATTCTTGCTCTTTGAGAAAACTTCATTATCCAATCAATTCAAAATGCCCATGTACTATCAATCCATCCTAAGATTTCTTCAATGGATTTTTTTTTACAGATTTCAAATAATAAAAATAACTGTATTAAATTAGAGATTATTTCTAGTTTTCTATGTTCTATTTCTCTTATAGGTTCTTAAACTGCCAGAAATACAAATCTACATAAAAGTTACTTATGCCAATATTTTGTCAGAAGAATAAGTATTATTTTGGTAGCTATATTGAATCAAATTTGGTCCAAAGTCTTAAAAGTAATAAAGGATAAGCTTAATTACTATACTAAAAATTCTCTTCTCTCTTGAGTTGTGCTTGTCTAATTTTGTGTTTAAGGCAGCATACTCTCACGCCAGCATTAGAGGCTTCCTTAATCTTGAGGCATAACACACTTTCTGTCATTTTGTGGTATAACTGTGACACACACACACACACACACATTTGTTCTTGAGAATATTTCTATTGATCAATTATTGGTTTTAATTTTATGAGATTCATTACATTGAACAATGAGTGTTTAATAGGAAAAAAGAAAAATAAAGTATTGCATTTTTAATATTTATTGAGTGTTTATAAAAAAGCATCAAAGTTTTCATCATACTGTTTTTTGGCAAAATCTAGAAAAGAACAACAAATAGGTTTAATATGAACTACCATGAAAATGCCAATGGCATGCTACATGAAAAAACTTTATTTCAGTTATCATAGATAAGGCAATCTGCACACATGACAAGAACAGATTTCATACACATGTATCATTTACACTAATAGCATGTATATTTTGCTTTCCTGCCCTTTTTGAAGGACATATTTTACATGTGTCTGGTCTTGCTGTTTTATCTGGAGGTTATTATATTATGCAATTTGTAGTTAACAAGAATATAAAATATCAATAAAAAACTATTAAATTCTTAATGTGTATTGCACATTTAGAATAAACATCAACATTTTCATATCAGCTGAGTACTTCCTTACAAAACCTAAAACATCAGAAACAAATTTAGATGTGAACTACCTTGAAAATACTAACATCACTCAGTGAAAAATTATTTGCTTCAAATTTCACACCTAAATAACAAGAAAATAATGTTAACAAAATAAAATATTAAATGTATGAGTGCTTAGAAAAGACACCAACATTTTCACATTAGCTACATGCTTGCTTACAAAACCTAAAAGATAGCATAAGAAATATAAACCTATATAAGCTGCATTGTAAACAGAAGTGAAAGTCTATCAAGAAAAAACCTTTGTTTCTGTTATTGCACACAAGGCAGTCTTCATGTATGACAATTGCATGTTCTCTGTGCACACTTTGCTTACACAGACAATATGTATGTTTACCTTTCCTTTCCTATGTGGTAGGTCATTCTTGTCACATCTCTTCTTCTATTTTGTCAGGTGTTTCTTAGTACATTGTACAACGTGCACTTATCATAGAAATAAAATTTTAATAAAATAAAATACCAAATGTGTAGTGGCTGCTTAGAACAGATATCAACATTTTCACATTGGTTATTTACTTACAAAGTCTAAGGAATAATGTCAAAAATAGAAACCTATGAGAAGTGCAATAGAAATACCAATACAATGCTACAACAAAAATAATCTTTGCTTCAATTGTCACACCCAAGGGAGTCTAGACAAATGAAAATCCCATGATACATGCACAAATATCACTTACACTGATATCCTGTATGTTTTATTTTCATATATATGTATATATATATATATATATATATATATATATATATATATATTTTTTTTTTTTTTTTGGTACCGGGGATCAAACTCACTCTTGCAAGGCAGGCTCTTATGCCACTGAGCTAAACTCCGGCTTCGTATACTTTCCTTGTAGGGCACAGCTGACATCTCTTTTGGTTTTCCTGTTGTCTTAGTAGTTCTTTGAGATGCTGCACCTGCCTGTTCACCTGTCAGCTCACCAGTGTACACAGTAATACTTTTGCATAAATTTTCCTGTGAGGAATAATCGCTTATGAATTCCAGTCCCAATTCTCTAAGAAAATTATTCCTTGGTATTGTGTGCTTATTATTTTCTTTGTAAACTATCCAACTATTTATGTCACACATGTTTATAATCAAGTAAGACAAAACCATTGGGCAACACTTTGTGTTTGGAGTAATGTTATACTTGTTGTATAACTCATTAAGAATATTTAGTTCACTTTTGGGTTTTCTGTAGAAAGTTTCAACCTCAGGCTTCAGTTTTGTTGAGGCTTCCCTATCAGTATTTCCATTACTATACAATGTTAGCATCAGCAGTACTGTTTTTTTGTGTTTGTTTGTGTGTGTGTGTGTGATATAAAAGGTCAATTTAAATCTTTCTGAAATTCAAAGATCTGCTATACCTTTTTCTGTTTTGAAATTGCAACATTTCAATTGGAATTTCTGCTTTGTTCCTGCATACAGTTCCTACACTGGTGAACTTACGCTCTGCTCTCAAATGAAATATCAACTGAAACTGGCAAACCAATTGTTGAATGGCACATTGTAATTAGTTTAAGAGATGGGAGCAACAAGTTTGCTCATAATATTATTCAGCTTATTAGTATATGAACTGATGGCTGAGTTCCAGGATAAATTTCTAAATTGAAATCTTAATCTTTGATCTACAAAGGTATAAAATTTATGCCATATTTAACCTACCACTCTTTCATAAGTCTTTTACATTCTTGTAATTAACATGAGAAATCCCTGCTAAGTATAGTAGATCTATAAATGCATTCAGTTAAGTTAGGGAAGTGCTATAATAAATACATTTTTAAATATGGTTATTGGTGCACACAGATTTTATTTATATTTCAGTCTTTGTGTATTTCACAGCATCTTGTGTAGTGTTTCATGTTATAATTTCCAACATTAAATGGCAGTACTAGGATTTTTGTCCAACATACTTCACTCTTGCCAAGACCCTCACTATATTTTCAGACCTAGTTCTGACACTGGATTATTCCAGCTGTTTGACTAACCATTTCACAACGATTTTACTAGTCAAATATTTTACTCCCATTGCTATTTTCTTCATCAGCTGAGTCAAGGTGATCTGCATTGCCTGTGTCTGTATCAGTTGATTCTTGCTCTATTTCACTGTCACAGGAATTCTGACTCACGTGCCCAATGTCAAATTTGTCATCATCATCATCATCATCATCCTCTTTTCACCCCACTCTTCCCTTATGAAAACATATATTTTCCAATAACAGATCATTTTTATCAGCCATTCATGAATAATCTGATGATTCACTTTTGACATTTTCCAAAACTTGAAAATCTGTTTTTTTATGTGTCATTGTACTGAATTTAGCTACTTCTATGAAAAAAAAAATCAAAAGAAAACTTTAAAAAAAACACATCATATTTTGGTGTGAGTGTGTTATAGTCTCTATGATGTTTAGCTAAACATACATAAAAACTGTTCCATGGAGTATAATGTGGGGGTAAAATTCTGGTTTTCCACTTTTATGCACACACACACACACACACACACACACACACACACACAACGTGCTACTGATCATACCAAGTGATTAAACACAACGATTGCCTCCTGTATCCCTCAAAGAAAAGTATTGAGACACACAGCTGACTCTTATTAGGCTAAAGTTCAAATTCACAGTAGAAAAATAAGTGGTGTGTATATGGCACCGTCTCTTATGCTCAGAGGGTTTAATACGTAGATAAATACCATCATTTGGGTCCACTCCCCCATGGTTTCTTAGTCACATAGAAGCTGAGTTTCCTATTAGCTTAGCATCCTTCAACATCTCATTGCTGTTTCCTCTCAGATCCATCTGACCTCAACTCTTCTTGCTCCTAGGCTTGATAACTTTGTTCTATCCACTCAAAGGTTACAGTGAGGCTTGCTGTTGCCTGGGCTTTAACAAATGAAGATGTGCTCTCTCAATTTCCTATTTCCTCTCCTCTGGTGCACAAAAGAACTACTACTGTTGGTCCTTCAAAAAAATATTTAAATTTTGTATATCTTAACTGGAATATTTAGTGTTATTTTCTTTTCCCTAAATGCTGGGTTTATTCCACGTTCTTTGGTCCTTCTCCACTTCCATTATTGGATGATTTATTTTTATCTTGTTCCCCTTATTCAAAGAAGCATGAAGAATACAAACTAGATTTTAAAAAATTTCAGAACAAAGAGATGGGGAACTGGATAATAGACTAAAGAATCCAGTGTTTATTAAGATTTTAGATGTTTGAGAGTCTATACATAACATGCTTAGTGACTATGCTTTCTGGTTAATTGAAAAGCCGAGATAATATATATTTCAACATTCTATCTTTGTTGGTTATGGTTTGTTTCCTATTCAGAGTAAATTGAATTAAAATGTAAATATCCCAAATAAAATAAAATTTACATTATTTTTCTTTGATTTCAGGAAATCTGCAACTGCTTCATGTGTAAAGAAGGGAACATTGGGGCTGGGGGATTAGCTTAGCAGTGTGGGTGTCTGCCTGGCTTAAAAAAAAAAAGAACACTGTATTTTGATGTAATATTGCTTTGAAAAGCTTGAAAATTCTGTTTAAATTTTCTAAAACAGCTTTTAATATGTCAAAAATTGAATTAGTCATATTTGCATCAAATAGAGATGTGAGAATGAAAAAATTATAATGCTGCAGGTAGAGTGGTGTGGTCTTTGTATTATAACTGTTTCTTAAAATGAAATTGAATAGCAGACTACAAGACTACAAGACTCATGTACCTGAGAATTTTAAATACATACTTTTATTATGCCTATTAAGACTATATTTTATATCTACTAGATCTCTAATGAAAATATTGATGACTGCATCTTGTAGATTTTCATCTTTAATTATGAAAATATATTTGAGAAGAATAATAGGAAGAATTGCTGACAAAGAAGATTGTAAAGGTTTTCAATTTTCATGTTGCGTAAAGTGATGTGGATGTCACAGGACTATTTGCATGTGGAAGCCACTAACTTCTCTGTAGATGTCCACATGAATCACTGAGGAAGCTACTCTTACTTTGAAATGAATATTTGTAAAATGAAAAGGTTTAAAAATGAAACTAAACCAATATCCTAGAAATATTTTATATCAGTTTATTGAGATGTATTCCAAGGTGAGAAACATGTCATTAAAAGAGTCTGGTTATTGAAACAAAATTGGATACTCAATATTTGAAGTGTTACTTAAAAAATGAAATAAAATAAATAGTGGCTAATAAATGGAATATATATTACTTAGAGTAAAACAAATTTTATTCTTTACTCTGATGATGAAGAAATAAAAAGTGAAAGTTACATACTAAAAACAAGAGTAGATGATTATTTTAGTTTGAAGAACTTAATTTTATTCTCTAAAAACTATATGACTATGTCTAATCTATATAGCCATGTAAAACCTAGTCATACTACCAAAAGGAGAGTCACACTGTAAGTTTTATAGATGTATTCATAATTACTATTACATATTTTCTTTACCATCACTCTTAAGATTCATTTTCTATAATTAAACTGTAAGTAGATTAAATAAGTATGGAATTAATTTGTCTCTTATCTAATCTTTAATCTCTCAAGTATTTTCTCTTACCCAACGTAATAACCATAAAGAATAAATAAACATCTGTGAGATTTACTGTGATGCTAACGGATTACTGATACTACAATTCAAACCCTAATTGCCAGCAATCAGGCAGACCCTGGAGTTGGCAAATAAAATTGATTGTTACAGTAAATGGACACAGTCTCTTTTCAAATGATATTTATATTCTTATAATTTAATAGTGGAAACAGATCAATAAAAATAGTTAGATACATAAATAAATCATGTACATATTAATGCTACAAAAATTCTAGGCCACAAGAATAAGTGTTCCATAGATTACACAAATAATTTTTCTGCTTGTATTCATGCTTCTGTAATATGACTTTTTAAATTCTATCATCAATAGAAGGAGTATAATTTAGGAGGACTTTGTGCTGCATTTTGACCATTACTTATTTAGAAAATACAATATTAGCAAAGACTTGAGAGGACTTTACACAATGAAGTTTGCTCAAATTTGAAAACATCATGAGATTACCCGCTCACCTGCTGCAGCATGAGAATGGAAATAAATAAAAATATCTCATTTCACAGACAGTCAGCTCCTAGCTGTAAGAATGAGGTCATTCAAAACCAATAGATCAGAGCCAGACCTTCAGCTGACCCCAGCATGGGACCATAAAGATGCAAGTGCAATCAGGGCAAACTAGCAGAAGAACCACATAGCTGAACCCTTCCCAAAGCATTGACTCATAGAATTATAAGTGAAATAAATACAATCCAATATGCAATCTATTAATTAGTGTTACTTTCCTACTATTATATCATTTTTTCTGTTTTGTCTTTTAAAATAAAAAAGTAAAATAAATAAATACATAGTGATTATCTAAGCCAATCAATATTAGATATTTTTATGCATCAAAAGCTAACTGAGCATACAAGGGGACCTAATTTAGCCTGTAGAGTCCTGGAAGTTTCTTCTGAGGAAAATAATGTCAAAAAATGTTGGAGACCACTACGAAGCAGCTCTGAGCAGGATTTAAATTTTACTAATTGGCTTTCTATATTTATCTGTGAGTCTGTCCTAGGCCTAGGCGCCTTGCCTGGTGATGGGAGCTGATTCATAGTAAGTGAACCTCCATGAATCACTGGTCCTGGCTGAGGCCTGTAGTGGCCTGTGAGGCCAGAGATACCTCACAGGGCAAGATAAGGCCACAGCTGAGGACCTGGCTCAAACATCAGTAAGCAGATAGAGACTGCAGCTGCAGGAATTCTCCCTACAGTCTCACTCCTACCGTGTCTTCATGATAAGACAGTTCTAATGAATTGAGTTGATTCATTACTTGGAGTGACTCCCAAAGTCCTGCTCATTACCTGCACTTTCCTCAGTTTCCCCGCCTTTTGTTGGACCTAATAAAGTGGGTGGTCCAGAGAAGTCTTTGTCTTTTAGCTCAAAAGTCTTTGTCTTAGCCCTCAGAGTCTCAAGCTCAACTAAGGGGCTTTGACCCTCCTGGAGCCCTGAAATCATATAACTTGTCTCATTATATTTAAACCACTGCCATATACTCATTTGGGAGATCGGGGATCTAGGTCAGGACCAGATTAAAAAAAGAAAAATTAGAAAGTAAAAACCAACAACTAAAATTGGACAGGGGAGATGGATTATTTTCTGACAAAGGAAAAACTGTGTCCCATCCCCACCCTTGCTGCAGTACAGGAACAGATGCCTAGAGCTCCCTTTCTAGGCAGATGCTCTACCACTGAGCACGCTGTAATTCTCCTGCCTCAGCCTCCCAAGTAGCTAGGATTACAGGCCTGCATGACAGCAACTGACTATTTGAAAGCTTGAGTGAGGCAGAACTTGACGACGTATCTGAAGGAGCAGAGAATACCAATCATTTTTGATAGAGCACTTTCTGGCTCTAGAATCCAGATGTCTTCTTCCCTATTTCACCTCCCAAGTGTAACCCCAGACCTTTTGCTATTGCATTTCCTCCTAATTTCTTGTGTGCAGTAAACAAAAACTTCAGATCTTCTACTACGTGGCTATTTTTATACTTACTACACTCTTTCCAGTGGACAGCAATGGTCTTCTAGCCTTCAGTTTGATAGTTAAAGTCTTTATATTTGCTGACAAACTTTCCTTATCATTTTTTTACAGATTTCAAGAATTGTCATTCCCAGTTTCCTTGCTCTGTTGTTTCTCATTACACGTTATTATCAAAATTGAATGGAAATTGTGAGACACAATCATACATATTTAAAGTAGATAATGTATGACATAAATAAACGTGTATTTATGAGCAACTAAATAAGCATAAAGTTACAGTGGAATGTTTAAAATTCCATTTTTATAAAAGCAAAATAATACACTATTATTTATTATATATTATCCAAATATATGCACAAGCAATATACATACACATAACAAATTTAACTTCTATGTCTAGGGTCAGAATTATCCTTCTCTTTGTTTTGTACTTTTATCCATTGTTTAAAATACTGAATCACATTTTAAAAATTAGACTCAATAAACATGTGTAAATGAACAAGTAGCAGGAAAAGAGAAGAGAAGGGGGTAAGAGGAGGGTGGAAATGATCAAAATATTTTAAATGCATCTACAAATATACTGAAACAAAACCCATAATTCAGAATAATTAATATGTACACATTATTTAAATATGTACACATTATTTAAATCAGCTGCCAAAATTGATATCAAAAATATCATTTGTTTTCATCAACTTTTAATGTTTCTTGTTTAGATTTGGGGATGCCAATTATGTGAATAAACTTGAGATAGTTGACTTCTATATCTAATATTTACCCAATTTGCAATACACCATCAATGAAAACATAATGCTCTCACTAGTTTGTTTGTTATACAAATCTATCTCTACAATTGTTTTCTCATTTTAAAAAATGAAAAAGGATTCAAAATATTTCTTTATTAAATGTTGGATTCAATGAATAGTTATATCTTGAAAGAGGAAGCCGGTAATTCATAGGTATAACTGGATGTATGGATTTTTCTAAGAGATTGAAAGCTAATAAAATAAAAAGGTAAGAAGCACAGTTTTGTTACATCTTCATTTCTTACATGCAAACATAAAATATGTCTAATAAACACCCTCAGAGCTGAATTGTATCACAGTCATTTATGAGGAATATAGCAGGTGTTACTATCCTGGTACTTATGATTATGGCAACTATGGTTCAAAGTTTAAGGACTCAGCTAATTTCACACATTGTGTCAACTAATTGAAAGATTTTTACAAAGTTCAATAAAATAATTTTCTGAATAAGATTAAGTGATTCCCTTAGGGATAATACTTCAACTGATACTTAGATTTCCTTTCATGAATAGTTTCTTCAGAGTACTGTTAAATTTATGGAACTGTTTTATTATAAGCATTTGGCCCAATTTAATTTGCTTTTCTAGATAACTAAGTAGCCATTTATTATAGGCAAAGATTTTAGAAAATCTGGAAAGGTAAGGTAAAAGCCAAAATATGTAAATTTTGTGCCATGGTTCATTTTAAATCAATTATTTCTTCATTATGTAGAAAATTTGGGCTTGATTTCTTTTCAAAGCGCTCAAGTAATGTGACTGCTTCATTGCATATTTATGAAATAAGTAGAGGTCCAGGGTTTCTTTATAGAAAGATAGTCATCTTTAAGCATTTATGTAGCATTTCATATTTCTAAACTACTTAATAATTTGATAGTACTTATATCTTTCAACAACCTTATGGGTATGGCAATGGTTTAACCCAAATTGTAAATAGGAAAAAAAATGACCTACTAAGTTAGATGACTCCACTGGGTATATAAAATGATATATTCCTTGTAGTCTCATTTAATTACTACATCAAAATCATGCTGCTTACTTTCCATACTCTTTATTAAGTAAAATCTATGAATTTAATAATAATTATAGTTCTAGAAAAATTTGAGGATGAAAAGATTCTTTTCAGATTACAGCAAAGTCATTTTTATCAAAGATTTTATTTTTTAAAAATATGGGCTGGAAGTTTAGCTCAGCAGCATAAGTGCCTGCTTAGCAAACTCGAGACTGTGAGTTCAATCCCTGATACCAAAAAAAAAATTAAGTAAATAAAAATATATATTTATAATATATTAAAACAAATTGTTGAAACCTGATAATTAGATTTTAGCAGATCCAGTTTTGTGTATTACGTAAATGATGTTCCTTTGTGTGACATTCCATAAGTATCTCACCTCTATGTACCACTTAAGACTACCTTAACTATAAGAGGTAAAAATTCCCACCAAATCATACTCCTCTATATTTGATCAAATTATACAATAGAGTCACTCCTCTATTGATTAGTCTTCTCACCACAGTTAAAACATAAATTCATTGTCCTGTTATATAAGTATCTGCATGATAAAGCATGCCCTTTATCTTATCATATTTATTCTACTTTCTCTTGCATTTTGCTGCAGCCACCCTGGCCTTTAGTCAGTTAAGACTGTTTCCATCTCAAGGTCTTCCCACAAAGTACCCCTTCTAACTGATACGCTTTTCCCATAATTTTAAAACACTCTCTTTGCATCTCAGGTTTCAATTTCAAACATCAGCTTTCAAAGATACCACTTAATCATGAAATTAAAGTAACCATCCAGCCATATTCCTATCAAACTCTTTATTTTTATTTTAGCACACCTTTACATTATTTCCCTATTTATTATATTGTTTCTTTTCATTTAAATTTTGTACCTTTTTCTGACTAGAAAATGTGAGCCCCCTAATAAGAAAGATTTTTAAAAATCTTTCGTTCCCTACAGGTCCAGTGGCCTTGATTTGCAACAGACTAGGTACTTAAGATATGTTTTGAATACATCAGTTAAAGAGTGCGGCTTTAAAGCATTTGGACTATACTTTGAGATAATACTTATAGTATTTCTTTCCTCTACACATAAGAAAACACTATAACAGGACTTTATTTATAGACTGATGGGACATGAATGTTGTCAGCTTCATGCTGGGTGACACCTAGTCTAATTGAAAATTTATACTATTTACACTCTCTTCGCCCTGCTTAGTTTTTCAAAAAGGAAAATTGCTTTTATTAATTCATTCTTTATGAAACTGCCACTTAGACTATATCCACATGTAATAAGCATGACATGTACATTTAAGACTTGGATTTGAATTGATGCAAAAAAATAACCTATCTCATCTTCATCTTTTTGAAGAACATTTTACCTACTAAATTTTCTTTCATGATTACCATGGTTAAATTGTAAACACAGAATAAACACAGGATTGCTGTGTTTGGAATGAAAGCTTAAAATAGGCTCATTTGATCCAAACCATGCATTCAAGGAGACCCTCACATTTTGAAATGCAGTATCTCCAAAATGGCTATACATACTACTATTGCATTTATTCTTGTATTAAAAGTGTTCACTAACTAAATGTGAATATTTAAAATATTTAAAAAATTGTAAAGGGCTTTAGAATTTTTGACATTTTTAATGCTTTAGGCTTGAGAAATTGAATTATTAGTACCCTAATGCTTTTACTCATGGTTTTGTAGTTAATAACTTGTATTTTGTTTGATCATATAATGCTCTATTACCAGTGGGATGCAAATAGCTCTGAGAAAAAGCTTGGAATGTGCTTGATCAGTTGAGATGCATACTTGTTCTTTAATCAGTGCCACAGTAAGAACATTTCTTGAAGTACTGCTGACCGTTCAGCCTGACACATAGAGCCACATGGAGCAAAACTACATCCACAGAGCCTCCCTCTACTGATAGCCTAAGTCAGGGCCAATGAACTAACACAAAATTGAGCCTTTTTCAGCAATCTACAGAGCAATAAATAAATGCTTGTTTGATATGCACTTGAAATTGTTTCCCGATAAATAATACAACTGAGTGATGATACATTAGGATGCTCAAAATTGAAAGAGGGCAGTAGTTCTCTAATTCTCTGAGATTTTCTGTATTTACCAATATCCCAGATAGAAAACCCATCCCAGAGTACTGAGTTCGTACAGTTGTATGTGCCCAATACCCTCAAGGGTATTTGGCTTTTAGGCTAGAAAAATGGGTATAATTTCTCAACTCTTTCACCTTCACTGAATTTTCAAAGATTCAGGTATTCCTGTCAATTTCTCTTCTGTGATATTTCTTAAAATCACCACAGAAAATTTCAAAGGTTAGATGAGATTTTCCCTCTAAGAATACCTTGCATCCAATGCCTTTCCCTATTTAAATCATGAGCAGTTTCTCTTTTCCCAAAGCCAAAGATTGTACACTCTGCTCACTAGACTGTAACCCCTAGTTTCCTTTTTCTACCCTTACTTCCAAATATTTTAGACATGTCCTTGAAATCCTTTAATAATTATGAAAAGTGTCATTTTTGAAAGTAGGCCACATTATTCTAATTATCTCTGTGTCTCTTGAAATACTAAAAATATTTGGATTGTGCCTGATTTCTGCAGATTTTATACTAGTTGTTTTTGGGAGCACACCGAGATAATAAAACACTGTCCATGTTCTTTTCAAATTTACACATCAGTTTTAGAGATGTACTACATGAATAAGGTAGTGTCACCCAGGGTCCTTCATAAATGAGATTGGTCATGGGGCCTATCATGGTGCTATTCTGTTCAATGTGGATTACAATTCAGTCACTGCCAAAGATCATCTTTCCAGTAATATCAATGGTAGGTAGGTAGAAAAGGACAGAAAATTATTTAAATTTAGAATTCTACCCACATAGGTGAAATTTTGTAAAATGTGAAGGTAAAAAAAATGCTGAACTAGAAAGGCACATATGTTTACATTAGTCGTAGACAATGAAACACTGATTGGCTCAAAAATAGGGAATCTTTCCCTTTCCATATATAAGTGACTTGTTCTTCAAGAATTTGAAATTTTTTGTATAGCCTGTATTTAATAAATTTAAATAATGAAATTAACTATCTATATAGGAAGTGTTTTAAAATCAATTTTATGTTTATAAAGTAATTTAATAAAAATACAGTTGATTAATGATGTTAAAGAGTTACCAGTTAAAAGTTTTGTTATGTATTTTTATTAAAACATTCTTTCAGCAATCATCCTTTTAGTGAGCCATATAATTAAAAAGTAGGTCTTTCACTTAATTCTATGGTGAGTGAGTAGAATTCCATATTTTATACCATCACTCATTTCCTTCTTGTTTTACACAGCCATTTAATTTTCTTCAGCATTTATTGTATAACTAAGGAGCCCAATGAGTCAGAACAGATTTTAAGACCCTGCTGCCCCTTCAACTGAGAATTCAATACTTGACTCTGTTTTCTTAAGAAAATAATCAACAGATTTGCAAAACAACAGAAGGCATCCAGTTTTACTGCTGGTCCCCGAATTATATTAAATTATGTATTAAAAAGGTATTAGGCACACAGTGTTCTGAAATAATCATCATCATCATTACATCATATTGCTTTCCATTTGAATTAGCATATAAATGAACAAAGATAGCCAACCATACAGTGTAGATGAGATTTTCCTTCTTAAGCATTTAGCTGCTTTGGAAGCAGCTTGTGTAAAATTTAAACTAACTAACATACTTGGATAGTGAAATTTGGGTGTTTGAGAACTTAGAATTCTGGTGTTAGTCTTAAGATACAGAGACATGTAGGGCAATTACATAATTTTCCCCAATAGATCGTTTGAAAACATGTCCAAAAGGTTCCAGAGAACTTAGTGTGCAGAAAGCATGGTTATCTTTGGTTTAGGGAAAAAAAGGCAGAAAGGCATGAAACAATATGACATTAAAGAAGCCATAATCCGTTAGGTTTAGTACTGATTACAGTTATGTGCACAAGTGCATGGTAAAATGTAAAGCAAAAAAATTTACTAGGATATGGGAACCACTGAAAGTATTAAATCATGGCACTATGAGATCAGATCTGCATTATCAGGAATATCAAAGACAGTATAAAGATAGAAAATGGAAACATGGAATTGAGGTAAATTAGAAGAGCAATAATTTCAGTAAAACGTAATTCAAGGTCGAACCAAAACACATGTGTAGAAACATAGAGGAAGATCCATATACAACATATTACAATTAGGTTGGTAACACTTACCAGTGAGAGAAATATGGAGATGAAAAGAGTGAGAGAGTAAATTTAAGAAAAACAACAGATCCTTACTTTAGAAAATTGAGTTTGCTAAAAGACTGATGCAAGCTAGTTGGAGAAATGTTCTCTGACTTGCTCAGGGAACATCCAGTTGGAAGCAGGAAATAATTCTCACAGAGGTTCTGCATTCATTCACCAACTTTTAAGGAGCTGGGAAAAGTGAGTCTACAGAGATTATTCAGAAAGTCAGAGAACAGAAGGATGAAGACTGTTAATTCAGACTCCAAGGAAGGGTTGTTAATGTGAAAGACCATCAAACCCAGAGTGAAGAAAGCAGTAACTCACTGGATTAATTAAGAAGTCACTGATGAACTTTATTAGAAATGTTATACTAGATAGTCAGAGGCAACAATATCACTGAAGTGGGTTAAATAATAAAGGGCAGAAAAAGAGTGATGTTGGATGTATTTTATTAACTCGATTACAAAAGGAAGCAAAAAAAGAGATAAAATCTATTTGTTCAAAGGTCATTTGGAATTGGTACATTTTTATTCTCTGTCATTTTCTTTCCATTTTGGAGAATAATGTGGTTTTGCTCCCCTTTGTTTGGTTTTTCCCCTTTTAAAATCTGAGGTTCAGAAAAGGAACCTCAGAGGGTAGCAGGATAGGAAATACTAAGACTATTTTAAAAATGTCTTGAAATGTAAGGTATTGGTGTAGATGCCCGTGGGCCCACGGAGCTGCAGTTCGGAGCTGACACGGGCGTGGGCGTGGACACAGCAGGCATGGTGGGTGCGGGCATGGGCATCACGGGGGACATGCACTAGGTGTACAAGTACCCCTTCAAGCAGGTGGTCACCAGCTTCCTGCGAAAGGACAGAATTCATTCAAAGAGGCAGGATTTCAATCACAGGGGATGGATTTCTCAACTGTATTTTGGAAATTTTTGCCAGCACTTTCTTAAGACAGGGAGCCCAGAAGGGAATTAGAATAATGGAGATGCTACTGAAGGAACAGTGTGATGCCCCCTTAGCTGAATAAAGAATCACCAGGCTTCCAGGAGAACATGGCAGATAGATAGCAGCAGCTTTGGAGGCTCTCTGAGAAACGGCACTTAAAATCCAGGAATGGTGCTGGGCGAGAAGTCCTAAGCAAGCGGAGACATACTTTGCCGACCCAGGAACAAACTAAACTAAGAGAAACCAACTGGAAACGCAATCCCGGTGATATAACAGGAACAGATAAGGTCTCAGCTCGGAAGCTGTGGCCCACGCCACTGGAAGCCACGATTTGAATTTCCTACATCCACTGCTGCGTCCCAATTGGCATGGCAAGGAGAGAGGTGAAAGCTCTGAGAGTGGGAAGCGGTGAATGGAGTTGAGAGCAGGACTGGCTGGGAGTCCTACATCAACCTACGGTGAGTGAGTGGATCGGGGACCCTTCCATAGAGTAGGAGGCTTCAGCAAAGGACATACTGGGACTGAGCAGACTAGCTGGAACAGGTTGTTGCAGTGACTTCAGTCACATATTCCCCTCTCAAGTGGGATTGGTGAGGAGTGCCTGGCCTGCATGACGCTGCTGACTAAGACCCAGTAGGCTAGCTCAAACCAGGTCCCAGCACCTGGAGGTGCACTCTAGAAGTGAAGCCATTGGTAGGTTGACCTGGAGGGGCGGGCCCAGCAGAGGTTGCCCAGGTCTCTGTCTCCCTAGTACACTGCAGTGGGTGGGAACACCTAGCTGGCACAATTCAAACAAACTGTAACTGACAAAGAAAGAAACTGGGCCTCCTATATTCGCTTGTATAAAAGGTACAAAAAATATGGGAAGAAGGAGCAACAAGAAAGGGTCCTTGGCCCCCAATCCTGAGAAACATGCAATATCAGACACGGCAGCAATAGATATAAAGTGCTATCTCCAGAGCTTCATAGACGAGTTCAGGAATGAAGTTATTAATGACCTGAAGCAAGATATAAGTAGAATAGTTAGAGAAATGCTAAACACCACCCAAGAAAAAACAGATGGTGGAATGGAAGAACAGAAAAAAAGGGGAGAATTGTTTGATGAAGAAAATAGAGAAAACATAGAATACATGAAGCAGGTTCAAAGAGATTACCAGGAAACTAAAAACTCTATCAAAAACTGGCATAACAGCTTGAAAGAAACTAAGGATAGATTATTTGAACTGAAAGGCAGATTTGTAATATGGGAGCATGAAATGAAAAACTTCTTAAAAATAACAAAAAAAACAAACAGCAACAATACAAAGGCTAGAAGATGATAAGAGGATCTATAACTTAAGAATTAAGAAGATAAACCAAGAAGTAGGGACACAAACAAATGGACTACAAAAGCTATTCACAGAAATAATCCAAGAGATTTTCCCTAATTTAGCAAATGGTAAAGATACTCAGATATACCAGGTATACAGGACCCTAGCCACCTACAACACAAACAGAGCTACACCCAGGCATATAATAATCAAAATTCCAGAAATCCAATATAAGAACAGAATATTAAAAGCCATCAGAGACAAGAAACAGATCACTTACAAGGGAATACCCATCAGAATTACAGCAGACTTCTCGGCACAAACCATCAAATCACGAAGAGCATGGGGGGAAATAATTCAAGCTTTGAAAGATAATAACCTCCAGCCAAGATTGATATATCCTGCACAACTGTCCCTAGAAATTGATGGAAAAACAAGGTGCTTCCAGGATAAAGAGGAACTAGGGGAATTTGCAACCACCAGTTCAACTCTACAGAGAATACTGCAGGATATTCTAAAAAAGGAAAATACCAAGATTCCAGAAATAGTGGTGGGGAGGCCACAATGAATGGAGCAGAAAGCAAAATGAAGAAGACAAACTGACAACAAATGACAGAAAAAGAGCTCAACATAAATGAGGCAGAGAAGGTTGGATGGTAGGAACAGCTATTTTGGAGAAAACAAGACATCATAATAGCTAGTGCTGATTTAGGATCATCATGTTTTGAAGTCCCATCAAACTTGTATTCTTCTGTCTCCATCGGTCTTAACAGGTTGTATCTTATTGGATTTTATTATATATGATAATATAAGTAAAAACTTTTATAGACAAGGAGATTATACAGAAACCATTGTTCATTTTCTGTTAATTGGTTCTAAATATCCTGTAATAATGTCATTCTCTTGAATGGTTTTATAGTGTCTTGATATGTTTGGTGCTACAGTATACAAAGTTATACTCAAAGATTTCAAGGAAAGAGACACTATGGTAACTATTTTTATGTCAGGATATCTTGTTGTGAAACACTATTTTGCTTAAATGATTATGTTTTGACCTGCGCGGTTCTGTTGTTATGCCTCTTTTATCTCAACCCTCCTCTTTTTTTAATTAGTTACTTTTTTCATTTTATTTTTTTAATTAAGGGAAAAATAAATAAAAAATAGCAGAATACATTATAGTAACCTACTTTGATTTCCTATTAAATTGATTTGAAATCCTGTATTGCCCTAACCATCTTGTTTTGACTGATTTTCCCCTATTCTGCTTTGCTTGATAGTACTAAGTTCGAAAGTATAGGCAAAACTGTGAAGACAATGAGATTCATTATGACGCTCATTCCGGTTGACTATTATCTTCTTTTAAAGTCCTGTAATGTCTCCAATGCTTTGGTTTCATTCTTTACTGCTTTGTTCAATTTTATTATAACTGGCAATTCTTCTTAAAATAACAAGAGGCAGTATGGTAACCATTGCTGATCACCTTGTATTTTGTTTTTACATTATCTATTATGTCCATCCTTTTGATTTGACTGACTCTGTTCTGATATGTCGCATTTGGTTTACTCTCTGCAAAAAAAGTAATAAGAACTGTGGGAGTAATAAAACTCAAAATGTGTAATTGTCATAGTAGAAAAAGAAAAGAAAAAAAGTGCTCTACAGGTTATAACTGCATATATGTTTAAGTGTATAAGATAGATGACCATAGTACTGTTTTTTTTTTGGATCGTTGAACAAAACTGTTTTCACACTAACTCTTTGGACATCCGCTTTATATGCTTTAATTTTGTAACTTGAACAACTATTTCTAAGATGATAATATGTAATCTATTAACTAGTGATTTCTTACTGTTTATTTTTTAAATTTTGTATTACTTGTACCCTTTTTCTATTTTTTTTCTTTTTCTCCTTAAATAAAAAAAGAAATGTAAGGTATTAAAAATCCATAGATATATTCCCTTAAAAATGTTCAAATTACATTTATAAGCACAAAGTGTTTATAAAGGAGAGTGGTTTTGCTTCTTCAAACTTTCCATTCCTTTGTACTACCTCTCTAGTGTCATCCAAACCACCTCTATTTCAGTATCCTCCACATACTGTTCAAGGTTTATTATCCTGTGTGATCAAAAATTAGTATGTTTTTAAATAACTTTTGTTTTTTACAGTGAAGGGCACATTGCCATCAATCCCATCAAAGTACTTCACAGCCTATTTTCTGAAGCAGTTCTGGAAGTCCACATTCTTTACTGTTTAAGGTAAGATTGAAAATATAGTGAATGCCCTTGCTTAACACTGTGCGATGGAAAGACAGGCTCCAAAAATCACTAAGGAGCACCATCACTGGCCCTATTCCCTGGATCTGGCACCACTCAATTCCTGACTGTTCCCTCAATTCAAAATGACCATGCAAGATAAAAATTGGGGCAGTCACAACTTTTTAACCAAAGATAGTTCCAAAGAGAACCTGCAGAATTGTTTCATCAGGTGGCAAGAACCGTGAGTAAGTGGTTCAGAGTGGAATGGAGTATGTTAAGGTGAATAACAGGAATGTGTTTTTTTCTGTAACAAAATTTTAAAAATGTGAACATTCACCTTATTCCATTTATTAATTTGATTTATTTTTGGTACTTTGCACACTTAAACACATATAATTTTATTTTTACAGAAAAATGATTTTATAATTTAGAACAATATGTCATTGGTATCTTTCTAGGTCTGTGAATTTGTATTGCACTATTACTGATGACTACTTTCTAATGGAGATTTAGCATGTAATTTATTGATTATTACCTTAGAAATGAATATTTAGCTTGTTGCTCAATTTTGCTATGGGAAATGGTATTTTTAGAAGAGCTGAAAGGTAGACAAATTTTACATACTATGTATGTTAACTAAAGTCTATAAATTATGCAAACACACATTTTCTTTGGGAGTATACTATTACTTTTTAAATCAAATTACTGATATATACCATATATACAAAAAGTGAAAGGCCTGATGAATTTTATGAAATCAAGTGTGTCTTGTAAACAATATCTAGATCAAGAAACATAATATTACTGGAACCCCAGGAGCGTCCATAGTTTTTCCAGACTTTATTTACTCTAAATGTAATCATAGCCTAATTTCTGTTGTAGATAATTTTGTGAATTTTTGAACACTACATAAAGTCAAGTCATATAGATTGTAGCATTTTGTGTCTTCTTCCACTCAGAATGTTGTTATAGTCATTGTTATTATTGTAAGCAGTTGTTGTGCATTCGTTTGCATCATTGTATAGCTTGGTATTCCGTTGTGAAAAATCATATAGAGCACACTTTGTTTCTCTATTACTGTTGATAACAATTTTAGCAATTTCTAATATTTTTGGCAAGGCAGTACTGCTTGGATTTCACTTGAGTACCCATCTAGGAGAGACACTGTTGAGTGCAAATCTTTTACAAGTATCTGTGATCACCAACATGAATTAAGAGCTCTGTATGAGAAGGTAGGCAGAGGTTAGACAAAAGTGTGTAGGATAACTCTATTCATTCAGTTAGGTTCAAAGGCTCTATTTGAGATAAAGTAAGTTACATGCTTTCTTTTATTCTCAGTTTGATCATCTATAGAGAATAAATAATAAACATACTTTATAAGCTGTAGATAAAATATCTGATGAATATTTAACATTAAATGAATACTAGTTATTATTCTTGTTGTCATTTCTATTAATTTCAATTTAACCTAGAACTTGTAATTAGACAGCAAAGAAAAACTGAAAGGACTGGTTAGACTGATGTTAGTTACCACCCGGTCCTCTTGGTTCATCATGTTTTAAAGAATTTATCAGCCTATGAATTTCAGGAAGATTATTTGGAAAATATAAACCTCTGCTGTCTGATACCTAGAATACCAAATTGCTGAGAAAGTTAGAGAATTCAGATCTTACAGAATAACACTGGTTGTGAAATCTTCCTTTAAAAACCAGCTGTTTTGAATAGCTTGTATCTTTTCGCTGCTGGGAAGGACCACTTTATTTCAGCAGACATTTTATCCTAACTACCATGCGAATTCCTTCCACTTCAGCCTTAAAAAAATCTAAATAAAGACATTCATTTTTATAGACATATTAGTTTATTAACTTCATTATACAAATTACATATACACATTTTAGTCTCTTCCTTGACTCTTAATTGAAAGTAAAAAGAGCATCTTTTTCAGACTCTCAAAGTCTCTGCACAGAGTTCAGGAAGATTCACACATCATTTCAAAATCTAGACTCTTATTTATGGTCCTCCTCAAAAACCATAGGCTCTGTAATTCTAGCCATTCTGATTAGGTTCAAATACTCTTAAATTTGCAGCTGTCAAAAAAGGTAAATTGCATGCTTCGTCTCATTTTCATTTTGGCATTTATAGAATAAATAATGTATTTTTATACAAAGTATATAAAATACTTGATGAATATTTAACGGTAAATGACAAGGCTGTGACCCTGTGGAATTCTTCACGAGTGTCTCTTTCAGATTCCAAGCATTCAGGTCATAGGGTACTATTCCTTCTCTACTTAGGCATAAGTTTTAGAGAGTATTCTTTGTTGACTTGCTTATATGTATTGCTTCAAGCCCAGTAATTTCTTTTCCTGTTGGACAGAACTTTCAGTAATAATTCCTCTTGGCTTTGATCAGTTTTGCATTTTTAATACAGTACTTTTTATGTTGCTTTGGAAGTAATCTCACTAATGGTAAGACATTTGAAAAGCTCATACAGGAGAAATCAAACTGTTTCCAGTGCTTTTATTTCACATTTACTTAGTCTGATATTTAAGCAATCAGCCAAATTCAGTCAGGCAATTGTGTTACAGAATTCCAGGGAATGAGGTGACGATAGAATTCCAAGTACTGTAATTTTCTAAATCTATTTTAATGAGATTTAGGAGGAGGGAGACAGTCATAATAGAGTAAATGATTACTTTGAAAGTAGTTGACACGTTTGAATGATTTCAAAGGAATCAAAATATTCTCTTAATATAATATTTTTAAGGATTATAATCTTTGGTATATTTTTCTATGCATTAATAAAATTAATTACCCCTTTCATGAAAAGGAAGAGGATTTTATTCTTCCAATAATTGCTGTACATATTTCTTTCTAATTTACTATAATAAACTTTTAAAACTTTATTCAGTATTGCCTATTTTGTATTTAGAAATTGTCATTTTTGTGAAATTAACACAGTTCTAGTTTCCATTTCTAGGAATGACTCGGATTTGTTTTATTCTTCACCATTTTGAAACAGAAAAGTTGATATAGACGGAAGAAATACAGTGTGGGGTGGAGGAATGGGGATTGAGCTGAGTCTGACTACACGTGTTCACAGCATTGGACTTCTTTCTCTTTACAAAACTGGGTTGAAATGCGGAGACTGGAAATTTTGCTAAACAGAAAAGCAAGCAAAGGATTAATTGTTAGAAAGTCACTTAATCGCTATTTTTTTGCCTGTAAAAGGAAGATTGTAGAAAACATTTTTTTGTGTGTAAGAATTTATCACACAAATTCTAGCAGAGGAAGTGTTGACTATAAAGTTAAAATTGATTGTGAAAAAGCACACTAAAGTTCAGTTTTGGGGAAAAAACAGTATCTACATAAAAAAGAATAAAGAAGAACCTGTCCTATACAACAATGACCTCAAAGTGGATCAGAAATGCAAAAGGAACCGATAAAAGTGTGAAACTCTCAGAAGAAAACAGAGGAAAAGCTCCATGATTGTATTATGCCAATGATTTTTTTGGCTAATGACTTCTTTTGAGGGGAATCCCGTATCTGAATCTTAGTAATTCCTGGAAAAAAATAAAAAGTCCAAGAAAGGAAATGAGAGTTAATGTCCTATTTATGGAATTTTCCAATAATGAACACATTCGTCATCAACAAGTGACCCCAGAAGTGACAATAGATTGTTGTATAAAGAATTTAGAAACAAATTAAGAAAGTGAGTCAATTTTTGTTAAAGTTATTAAAAGAATAGTTTTCACCCAGCTTAATATACATTTAACCTTCGTTCCTCACATTCATCTTTAATATTTATGCACTGACTTATTTTTCTTTTTATTTATTTTAATGATGCAAAATTTAAAATTGTTTGAATGTAGAAACTAAAAAGCAAATAAAATTCATAGAAGTCTGTCTTTGATTTCTGCCATCCTAATTGAGCTACACATTTATTGTAGTTTTGCTCATGCTAACATTATTTTCCTGAGACAATACAGGTAAGTGGATATGGAAACACATTTACCAAATTCATATACAAACACATACAAATATATTCCTCTTTCAAACAACAATATATTTTGACATAAAGCATACTAAAACATTGTTACATACTTTAATGGACAACACATAAAGATCTTTCTCAATTCTTTTCATATTTTCCTAATAATCTACCTGTAGATAAGTCAAATTTGATTTTTAGGTTAGAGTTGTTTTCAGTCTTGGATGTGGCAAAGTCACAATATATTGTGTCTGTATTACAACATGCTTTTAAAAACTGTATGTTAAAGATAGATTGCTACAAGTAAAATGAAGTACATATAGATGTATCTTTGACAGAGACTGCCAGATTTTTCTCCACAGTATTGTAACATTTGCGTTCCAACTAGTGACAGTCACTTAAATTAGCTTTTTCGTTGTGGTTTTGGCATTCCTTAAACTTTTGAGCTTCATTTGTGGTGAATCTGAGACTCCAAATACTGTCTGCTTAAAACAAAGGTTTTGTTTTAACCCTGAGCCATAAGCTGCTGTTGTTTCTTTGCCATGTTGGAAGTTCCAAGTGTAAAAGAGTCTAAGATTTTACTACAACTCTTTTCTAAAGGCAAAATGCATAGTAGAGTTTTCTTTTAGTTCCAATGTGGGATTTATTTGCTCAAATATTTCAAGTGGCTTACTCCTCACAATTTCTACTTTCATTTACAGCTTCATATTCTTTAGTGGTGAAGAGTTTTTATTATTTTCTAGAAAGTCTAGGATGTATATTGCTATAATTTATCTGAGATCTAGAGGTATTTTGTAGAAGAAACTTTGAGGGCCTCTAGTTTGAAATAAAAATTATATTTGGTGGAGTTTTATTTTTTATTGTCTCTTTAGGTATGCTTTTAAACTGTTCTTCATTCTCCAGGTTGTGTTTTTCTTTTTTATTGGATAATGTTGACAGTTTTTATTCTGAGATACTACAGTAGTTATTTCAAAACTCTTGTATATATTTATTAATTTTATTTTTCTAATTCATCAAATTCTTCAGTTTATTAATTTTATTCATTATAATCTAGTTATGCTTACTTCTGTAACATTATTTATGGTCATGATTGTAAATTTTTCTTTTCACTTGGATACTCTTTTCATGTCTAATAAAATGAACTGTTTAGAGCTTATTATTTTGATTATAGATTTAACTGTACCATATACATTATTACATGTAATACAACTATTAAATGTAATTACTTTATATGTTATTTGTAAGCATTTTTGAAAGTGAATTTATTCATGAGCTATTGTAATTTATAACTTCATGCTATTAATTTTTAGTTGAATTACATTTTGTCTAAAATATATGACTTGTTTTGATTATTCATATTTATTGAGTTTTTGGATATGTGAGAGTACTGTAATCAATATTAGGTAATGTTCCTAGAACAATATGAATATTCCATGCCATCCACTTATATAGCTCAAAATTTAGTGTGGTTATGATAAATCAACCTTTTGCTCCCCGTTTGTGGTCTTTCATCTTTAATCCATATGGCCACTTGATTAACTAACATAAGAGTCTCTTACCTAACCCTCCAGGTGAGGCTACAAAGACAGATTCTGTGACTAACAGAAGTGGAATTTCTTATGTAATTTGTTCTGTAGGTGTACAGAAGTCATCATGCCAGAGGACATTTATTATGTATTTAAAATAGTCTTTTGTCTTTGGTCTACCTTTAATACTAGTCCTACATATTGGGATCACTCTTAGCTTTTGGGCCACGAAGTCTTAAATGAAAATTATTTGCACCATGGATGTTTTCTATCAAAGGTGTTTACATTGGATTTTGGAAAGCTGTGTCAAAGAAGTGCCTTATATCTTTCTTCAGGCAGGTTTTAGTGTTAACATTTAAATATGCCTTGCCAAAAAAGAAAACAGCGTTTTGGCAAAATCCTGCTTTGTGTTCATTCTGTGGCTAACATAACATGAAAGACAGTCATTAAGTGGTTAAAATAATTCTGATCTTCGTATTCTCCCTTATGTTCTCTTCTATTTTATAGTCCTTCGATCATTTAAGTAAAGAGTCTGGAAATAACAGATGTCCTCTTTAAAGATACTAGTTTTATAAGAAGCTCTTAGTTATGCTCATGCTTTTAGAATTGTTAATTTTTTTTTCAAATAGGTTAGTTGAAATCTTAAAGTTCTCTCATATCCAAATTAATAAAATACTGATGTATCATCCTAGTGGTATGATTTGTTCAACTTTGTAAAGGTTACAATTACAAGAAGGGTAGTGGACCAGGAGGTAAGGACATTAGAAATAATGAGAACTACCTCTTAAATCATTTATATTGGGAAGACAAAGAAATATGCCCTCACTTATCTTTAATTACTCATACCTTTGGAGGTGAGTTATAAATGTTCAAATTAATCAGTGTCAAATTCACAGTACCCTTCAGCTACTTTGGGTTTCATTATTTTTGTGGTAGATTTTTTAGAATTTTACTAATTGGACTTCCTCAAAGAAAGTCATTTAACTTCGTTAGGTCCCTGTCTCCCACTAAAGTTCGATTTCAGCCTTGCTTCCTGGAAAGTGGGCGCCTCCAATGAGTAGCAGGTATGCACCAGGGAGAGAACAAATCAGGGTCTCCCATGAGCCTACCGGTGTGCGGGCTGAGAATCAATACCCCCCCCCCATTAGCAACTGGATGGTGTGGAGGACAGCAGCAGTTGACAGCAAGTAAGGCAGATAAAGCAACTCAGTGCTTGTATTGTTGGGTTGGTTATGCAACCTGGGACCAGAGGGCTGAGCATCTCTTGGGAGGATGACCTTATGCAATATTGCAAATACGGGGATTTCCTTCTATCTTATCTTTGAAGGCAAATGTTGTTTTCACTGTTTTGCTTTGTTCTGATTTGTTCTATTCAATATTCTGCTTTGATAGGCTTTATAATGTTCCTTTTGTGGTTTGATTTTGCTATATCTGATTGAATGGACAACGATTGTGAAGGTAACGAGATATACTATGGTACCTATTACTGTTATCCCGGTATCCTGCTCTGAAGTTCTGTACCAATTTCTCTGCATTGTCTTGATTGGTTTTGTTCTGTCTTGTTTTGTTGTATTTTAAAACCTTCAAAAAAAATGTTCTGTTTCAGTCTTTTAAAGACTAGTTTCTAATGAAAAAACAAGGCTGGCATACACTGGTTTACAAGTTTTAGAGGTCTGAGACAAACAATACGTTAAACTTGTAAGGCATTTATGATATGGATTCTATAGACTGTTGTGGAGAGATACTCAAAACTTTTATGCATGTTATAATGACAAAGCTATAGTTTGTGTATAAAAGCTATCAGGAAGTTCATTTATATTTTAAATAAAAATAGTATAAATAGGTAGCCAGGAATGTAGGAACATGTTCTCAATTACTTTATTGGTTGAATCACAAACTAAAAATGTGCTCATACATTGTTTTCCTGGTATAATTTTCTATGCTACATATGTAACCTCTGCATCAAAATTTGCCTGCTGAAGCAAGTAATAATCCCACTGTGTATGTTCAACTGTAGTTGTGATTACAGTGTGTTCACCAGAAGGTATTGAAAAACTCTACTTTAAAAGTTATTTAAACAAGTTTTGAGATTAGAGTGAAAATATTTGCATAATACCAAATCTGGTATTCTTAGATAGCATAAAATATACCGTACGTGAAAGTTACTTTATAAAGTCCATAGAACTATATTTCTTATAACATAAAGGTTATTTAAACAAAAGGTGGATGGGGAACTTAAAAGAGGCAGATCAAATTTCAGGATCCCCCACCAGAGCCCACTTTTCCCAAATTTTTAAGGATGCTCCATGTAGCAAGCTCTTGGAAAGGAAATGCTTCCTCCAAGTACAACAGTTGGGACCCAATGATGGTCCCATGGTTTCTGTGCTGCAACCTTTGGGAATTCAGTAAAGCTTGTCTACCCTCAATTTCTTTACAAGTAGACTGAATGAACAATGAGCAATTTCTTTTAGGTCTCTTGTTAAGATATTGTTACTGAGACAGGCAAGTACTGATCTGCAGAAATGTTTCCCAGTCTTAATTGGTCCTGTGATAAACACTGTAATTGGCTTCATGGCATAGCCCTGCCATTAGAAAAGCTTTGACAAACACATAAAACAATCAGTTTTATTTTTACTTCACAAAAGTAGCTGGTCATCAAACATGAACTATTTGCTAGACATTCTATTAAAGAATAGTGATTTTAACATGTCAAAATAATAGCACAAAACAATGTTTTATTTTTAATTCTCAAAAGTAGCTGGTCATCAAACATGAACTATTTGCTAGACATTCTATTAAAGAATAGTGATTTTAACATATGTCAAAATAAATCAAAACATATTCTAAGTAAACTTGACACGAGATGTCACTGTTGCCAAACACAACTGTCAAAGAAAGTATCTAGCTGTTAGAGAGATCAGCCATCCTGAGAGAGTCCAGAATTCCACGCCATGGTGAGCATTTTCACTAAGCAGAATCCACCTGGATAGCAACAGTACATGGTGACATATGTAGCATGCTCCTCAGATGGCCTGAAATTTCAATATGATGACAAAAGAGTTGATCATAGTTGCAAGTGATTTGCCAAAAAAAGTTCAGAGATATTATGATCCTGAGAATATTTTTATTTTTTTCTGTTTATTCATTATTTTAAATTCTTCTTTATTGTTACAGCAAACTATATGTGTCTCACATTTTATTTGACTGCTGGAAGAAGTACAAAATATACTAAGAAAAACTTTGTTTTAATTGTATAACTTTATGAGGTACAATATTATAACTTATTGCATTTTTATAGGAAAAACTGTTAACCCAAGTTTTCCATACATATATTCTGATGAGTCTATATCGTTGATAAATACAAATCCTATTGGCAAAATGATAGAATACTAAAAATTCTGTAGAAAAATAAAGAAGAGACATTTTAAAAGCTCAACATCAAATAGGTTCATGAATTACACCTTCAAAATTATTGTAAAATGTATTTAAATGTTACTAATTTTTAAAATCTTGCATCTAAATTCAAAAATCTCAAATGAGAGCACTAAAATATTCAGAGCATTTCTTGAAATGGAATAATTCACATCAACATTTCTAAGTCAGCTTACTAATTTTAACAGTAAGGTTATAAGATAGATAATAAGTTGTGATGCTTTCAGTTTTAAATATTATACATTTCCATTTTTATTCACCTTCTTCCTCACAGATGACAAATAAAAAATAAAAAAAAATTGCTAATAACGGAGTTCTTCTTTTCTGAATTATTTGGAAGGTTGACAGATGGATATACAAATGTCCTGCTTCTTGCATTTTGGCAACCTAATATTGGCAGGACTGTGAAACTATTATTTTACCCTAACAAAAAAAGGATTCTGGGCTCCAAACTCATTCCGAGTACCTGAGTGGAGACATCCCCTTTGACTACATAGACTGAAATTCAGCCTACTGTTTTTATCACATCAATTACAGTAGTCAGCAGGAAAAAACCCACTAAATTTTCTGTTACAGCTTTTCTGACACACAATGGTCACATATTCTCTGAATACTAAACAAGTAAATAAATCAATATTTTCATAGTTCCAAGAGCTATTTCTTTTATGCTATTGACATATGATTGTATAAACACTTGGGATGTTCAAAATCTAGTCGAATTCTCAAAAATACAAAATTAAGAATAAAAAATCATCTGTTCTACATGCAAGCTCATCTATTCTCTCATAATATTACCAATCAATGCGGAAGCCCAGATTCCTAATTGTCTTGGTTACTTTACTCTCGTTGTTGAGAAAAAATACCTGATGAAAATGGAGGAAAGAAAGGCTTATTTACCTTACAGTTTTTGGAGGTTTCAGTCCATAATTAGTCTGCTCCAAGGCAGGGTGGCATGGCTGTGGGGTACCCATTCATGATGGCTGCAACCAACAAGAGGGAAAAGGGCAAAGAGGGGAGCATGCCTCCTTCCCTCTCTTATATTGTGAGCCAGCTCCTTGCCCCTGGGTAGATGCAACACTCACACCACCAATCCCAGAGCTAGACAACAAACCAATAACAAATGCTAGATGCAGCCTTCTCTATGACTGCATGAGGCTTTGGGAGACATCAGACACAACACTCATTTTTTAAAAGATCAGCGCAATTCCATATTTGCAAGATGTAAGTACCAGAAAGCTAATGTGAGAAATGTTTTTTTAAAAATAAATGTAAATCTAAACAAAGTTTAACTTTTTAAAATCAAACTGCATTTCAATAATTAGTCTAAAAGATTTTGAAGTTGGGCGTTTAGTCACGTTGCGAAGATAAAATATAAGAAAATATGCATTAAATGCAGATATTCCTCAAATTACAATGGCAATACATCCCAACAAAATATAATACACTGAGATTATCATCAGCTCAAAATGCATTTTAGAAATGTAACCTACAAAACAGGATAGCTCAGCGTCATAAGAGAATGTGGATTATCACTCATTAACTCAGGTGATCGTATGCCTGTCTGGGAACTAAGGGCTGGAGCTGCTGCTCAGGAGCACAAAAGAATATTCTGCCCCGGATTGCTCAAAATGTAAAATATACTTTCCTTGAATGCATATTGCTTCTCATTGCTGCAAAGCTGAAAAACTGTAATTTAAACCATTGTTAATTGGGACTCTTCTGTACACATATGCACTAACAGAACATTTATCTTTATTTTTGCAAAACAATATTTCTTTTGAAAAATAATATTTACACTCTTGTGTGGAACTGGTACATACATACAACACACCTTAGTTCTTTCTTATCCCCATTCTCTTCTCTTCCTCTCTCCTTTCTCTCCTTCACATTTGAGAAAGAACTATTTCCCTAGTTCATATTATCTTTTAACTTGCTCTTACTTATAATTTGGGTTTATCATATAAAAAGCAATACAGGATATTTAAGCTTGTATGTGATACATTTTATTCAACATTATGGCATCTAGGAACATCCATTTTCCTACAAAGGACTCAAATTTATCTTTCCTTGTGGCAAAGTATTACTCCATGGTATGTAAATACCAATATTCTTTTAACCATTAATCCATTGATGAACTTATTGGTTGATTCCAAGATTTAGCTGCTATGCTTACTTAGCTTTTAAAAATATGAAAGGTAAGAAAAAAAAAAACCCCATACAAAATTGCAAAAATGTAATATTTGTGTAGTTTAATGTTTTAAAAATCTTGACTACACTAAAAAATTATAGTTACTATTTTTATAGAATTATCACCTAAATTCATCATTGTGAGATCTTCAGAAAGAGAAAACTGTATTGTGTGTGAAAGTATATCCAGAGATGTTACAATGAATTTAACATATAATCAACTTCATAAGATGAGGGTAGAATTATCTAACACTGTATCCTGTTACAGGACACTAGGATAAACTACTAAGAAGCATATATTCTGCCTTTGCCAGTGCTCAGTGTCTGGGTAACCATAAGCAGACCTGTAAGAAGGATGATGCAGAAAACTCCATACCCTTTGAAGTGTAAATTTGGACAAACTGGAAGTTTCTTACAAATTCCATACATCACAGAATTCTTTAAAATATGCAGAGATCAAAGGTGCTTATACCATATGCATCCAGAAAATATTATGTGATTATTCAGCTCTTTCATATTTTATCAATTTCCGTACTACTTGCATGTTAACCAGTGTACTCATTAATAGGATCAGATGCATCCAAAAGTGGCATGTGGTACATGTTCAGGTGTTGGTTAAATGACTAATTTGATTTTTAAACTAGTCCATTCCATTATCTAGAGAAAAAATATTCTTAGAGTGTCGGTTTGTGTTGCTAAGGCATATTAAGTCACTCAATACAGGGAAAGAAAAATTTGAATATTAGGGTGAGAAGCAAATGTCTATCAGAGCAGACAAATGAATATGTTTCATGTTTCTTCTCACAAATAATTTAGGATATTTTTCCAATGGAAAATGCCCCAAAAATCTTTGTATATTTTCATGAAAAACTACTGCATTAGAAAAAATTGGCCATATTATTAATTTCTCTACTCTTAAAATTTAAGTACATAAGTGAGTTTATTATAAAGTATCAAAGTTGCTTCCTCTATTCTCTATTATATCATAATAAATTTGCTTAATAATTAAATTTCAAAATTAAACCACAAAATATTTCTAATATTTATTTTACTTGTTAAAACATGCATAAAATAAATGACCCAATCTAGGAATAAATGGGCATTAAGATTTCTGTAAATGCATTTCAATTCATACAGAATTCTTTTTTTAGACAAATATTTTTAAAATGAAATAAAATAATTATTGGTTACTGTGTATATCTTGCTCAAAGATGTTCCAAACTCTGCAGACCAATAAAAAATAATAATATTACAGATCAGCTAAACATATATTTAAGACCATTCATCTATCTTTTTGTAAAATAAGCATCAGACAAGTTAAAAAACACACTGATGGTTTTCTTCTGAAGTTGCTGTTTCTTAGTTAAAAATCACTGAGTGTTAAATGAATACAGGCCAGTGAAAAATGATCAAGTGAGATTTATTCCAAGAATGTAATACTTCAACATATCTGAATTGGTAAATATGAAATATCACATCAACAAAATAAAAAATATCTATATATCTGAGATATATCATCCCAATAGATTCAGAAAAGCTTTTGATAAAATTCAATATCCTTTCTTGATAATTTTTTTCCAAAAATGAAATATAAAATGAATGTAACTCATTACAATAAGAACCGTAAGGGCAAGAATATAGCTCAGCTGCGCAAGTGCCTGCCTGGAAAGTGCAAGGTCCTGAGTTCAATTCCCGGTACAAAATAAAACCTAAAAAATCCCCACAAAACCCATGTATGACAAACTCAGGACCAACATTACACTGAATAGGAAAACTCAAAAATTCTTTAAGATTTGGAATAAAGCAAGGTATCCACATTTATATATATAGTCCTAGAAGTCAGAATGAAGACTATTAGCCAAAAAAATTTTAAAAAAAACAAAAAAAAGGAAGAAAGAAAAGGAATTAGTGATTATGTAACCAGGAAAGATGGAAGCAAAGCTTCTATAGAAATCAGGATTTTATACTTTAGAAAAACATGAAGATCTCACATGCATGCACACATAAACAAAGAATGAATTCACAATTTTAGTAAGTTGTAAATCACAAAAACAGCAGAAAAGGGCTGGGGATTTAGTTCAGTGTCATAAGTGCATTCCTGGCAAGTACAAGGTAGTGACTTTGATTCTTGTTACCAAAAAACAAAAACAAAAAGCAAACAAAAAAAAAATAGCAGACAAAAATCAGCATCCTTATGATCTAATAGTGAACTTGTTGAAAAAGAAATCAAGAATGTAACACATTCATAAAAGCTTAAAGAACATCATCTAGGAATAAATTTAATAAAATAAATTAATTATCTTTACAATCAAAATTACAAAATATTCATTGGTGAGGTGTCGTGGTGAACATCCTGTGGTGCACATCTGTAATCCAAGTATTTGGAAGACTGAGGCAGGAGAATCACCATGAGCTCAAGATGTTATGGCTTGTGTCTTGATGCTACCTACCAAAGCCTCATGCAATCATAAGGGGAGGAGATTTTTCAGAGGTGGCTATGTCTGGAGTGTATGGTGCTGGCATTAAGGGTATGTGATTTCCAAATCACTCCATGATTGGTTTGGGACAGTTTTGGCTAGGATTAAGGGTATAAATGCTAAATCTGCCCTAGGATATGTAGCCTGGATAAAATATAAAGGACAGAAAGAGTACTAGTGTGCTCTCACATGCCTGCTTGCATAGACTATTTCTCCTGTATGATGCCCCTCTAACATCGGACCCTGCCTCATAGGCAACCAACTACGGACTGAAACCTCCATAGACTGTGAGCTAGATAAAACATTTATGGTAAATAAGTGAGGCGTGTAAAGCTGCAATTAGCTATGCTAAAAAAAAAAAAAAAAAAAAGCTACACCAAGGTATATAATAATAAAGATTCCAGGATTTCAACACAAGAACAGAGTATTAACAGTTATAAGAGAAAAAAGTAATTAATCAACTGTAAAGGAAAGTCCATCAGAATCACAGCAGACTCCTCAACACAAACCTCCAAGTCAAGGAAAGCTCAGCGAGAAGTATTTTGAGGCCTGAAAGAAAGCAACCTCAATCCAGATTTATGTAACCTGCAAAGCTATCTTTCAAAACTGATGGAGATATAAGGTACTTCCATAACAAGGAATATCTGAAGAAATTAATGACCACCAAGCCAGCACTCCAAAAGGCTATGAAGGACATTCCAGAAAAAATTTACAAGGGCTACAACTCAATGAACCCCAACAGAATGAATCCACCAGGCTAGACAAGCACTTAAACAGAGGGGGAAAAAAGGTGAACCAACAACAGCAAACTAACATGACAAAGATAAGTCATCTGTCTGTTGTCAATGTATTCTGAGAATCCCAGATTCCTTAACTCCCGCAGAGCCTCACATCTGTCTCTTCTCCCATAGGAGAGTTTCAAATTATGCCTGTGTTTTCACTCGCTGTGCTTCATTTGGGAATTCTCCAGATCCCAGAGTCCACTAATTACAAAACTAATCTTGTTTATTTTCCATTTGTGTGGGATCACTGCCTTTTATTGCCTAATGTACCATACCTTACAGACTATTTTTTTGCGCATTTTGTCAAACACTCAAGTGTTTCAAGCTGAAGAATAAGAATATCTAATATTCCATCTTGGCCCGGATGCAGAAGTCCCTCTAAACTATTGGATTATACTTTAAAGAAATATTTTTGCTTATCTGGTGGTTCTAGGTCATTAGTTAAACAGTATGACTATAGGTCATATTGAAGATTTGTAATAGCATTTAGGGGTGGGAACTATGGTTCATTTTTTATCATTTTGCCATAAAAGGGATTAGAGGCTCAGATAAGTCATGTAGGCTGGTTAAAACACTAGTATAAGAAAACATTTTCTGCCTTATGGAAGCATATGCAACTGTTAAATATAATACTTTGAAGAAGGTAAGTGACTTGTGATGTTAAACATAGCATAAAGTGCAATGACATATAAATATTGAAGGTACTTATGGTTTGCAGGTAAAGCAAACTCTGACAAATTTACCTCTGTCACAAATCATTAGATTGTACCTATCAAATAAAATAATCAATGTATTGTAAAATACCAAAAAACTTGCTTCTATTTGTGGATGTTGTTTTTGTTTTATTAACTGAATTGATTCCTCTTGATTCTTCAGTGTTGATTTATTCTTTGCTGTTGTGTAGAAACATTCTTAATGTTGGCTATGGGCATTCAATGGCAAAACAAACAACAAAACTGAGAAGAAAAATGACTGCAGCACAGATTTTAAGAAACATATTTTCCTGCTCACTGATCTCTTTTTATCTCCTGCCCATATGTTTGTGTGTTGCAGTTTTATCTCTTCCACACTTATGGAATGCTTTGGCAGGGGAAATGAATTCTAATGAGACAGACTTGGGGAAATTCCAGTAAGTTTTTAAAGAAGTTCAGATGCTGAACACTGGGCCTGCATTGCTATGTGTTAGAAGGATTTAACCTCCACTTGTCAACTGACTATGGCTTTTGTCTGTTTGATGTGTATGATTTTATGATGGGTGTTTGTAATGTGATGTAGTTGTGCTTTTATAACTTGAAAGGCTTTGATCAACCAGGAGCTGAGTTTTCAGCTCACTACGTTTGGCTAAATGAAATACTTCACAATAAAAAAAGATAAGAAAAAATATATGTCAGAATAATAAATGCCAGGATTACATTTCAAGTACCTTGCAAGTACGTCTTGTCAGGCCATAAAAAGGTGTTAGTACACTAGTGCATTCACCTCTCCATGACTGTAAGAGGAAATGTTATTTGATTATTTTACTCAATAAAATAATTTATGCAAATAATTTACATGTCATTGATTTGTCAATAAGCTGCAACTTTGTGATTCTAAATAAGACATTATTTGTTATGTCAGAATGTAGGTATTTATTTCTATATATACATCTCTTAAATTCTGAGAAGTAAAGGGCATGCTGTTAGCTTTCTTTCTTAACTTCTTTGTTTATTCACATAGTAATATGTTTTTCTTTTTTTAATTTGTATTTTGTTTTCAAAAAAAAAAAACAAAAAACAAAATGTGGTCATTCAAAACCAAAGGATGGAAATAGTACATGATTTAAAACTACAATACAAGGTGATCTACAATGGTTTCCATTATATCTCTTGTTATCTTCAAAACAATTGCCCATATCATCAGGTACAATAAAATTGAACATAGCAGTGTGGAGCAAAATCAATAAAAACAAAACATTGGAAATATTGTAGGATTTCAAAAGAGGGTAATAGTCAAACCAGAGTGGGTATCATAGTGAATCTTATTGTTTTCAGAGTAGTTGCCTATACTCTGAGACTTGATACTATCACATAACAGATTTGAATAAAATCAAGTCAAGACAAGACAGTGATTGAACAAAACAGATTCAAATAAAATCAGTCAAAGCAAAGCAGTGAAAGCAATATAGGGTTTCAGATTAAGTTAATAAGAAATTAAAAATTGTTACCGTAGTTTATTCTGCTATCTTTGGAATAGCTGTCTATGCCCTCAAATCTAGTACAAGTAGACAAACTGGAATAGAATATAATCAAACTAACAGAGGATGAAAGCAATATAGGTTTCAAATCATGATACAAGATTAACAATGTCCTCTGCTTTCCCTATTTAGACAATTCTTACCCCTTTGCTTTCCCAGGGTACATTGTATATTTTATATCCCACTAACTCCCTTAGTAGGTTAGGGATCCCTTAGATTAGGGATGCAACCCACTATTTACCTCAGTGGCTTTAAACCTTTTTAATCCCTGAGCTTGGTCTCAATTGATACCCATTTACATATAAGAGCCTTAAGGTTTTCTTTCCTTATAGCTGAGTAATTCTTCATTGTATAAAAGTGGTATGTCTTTCTAACAAATCTGTAGCTGATGGGTGAGCTACCCCCACTTTTTTCTGGTTCCCTGTCATATACAACATTATTTTCTCATCTTTGATTTTTAGTCCATAAGCATTCTTTTAGGTTAAATATATTTCTTATAGAGAGCATCTTAACAGACCCTATTTCCTGATCCACTGTGCCTTTGTTCTTTTTATTAGTGTATCAAGGCCAACCAAGTTAGCGATTATGGCCAGTCTTCTCTGCCTCATCTCTGCCATGCTATTTTTCTGCTGTTCGTTGTCTACTTTTCCCCTTCAATCCACAGTCTGCTCCATTCAGTGAGCCTCTCTGTCATTGTTCTTGAAACTATGGACTCTTTTTTTCCTCTCTGTAGAATGTCCTTCACTATTTTTTGTAGGCTTGTATTGGTGGTCATGAATTCCTTCAGTTCCACTTTGACATGGAAGTAACTGTTGCTCCATTGATTTTGAGAGATAACTTTGCAGGGTACATCAAACTGAGTTGGAGGTTATTTTCTTTCAGGGCTTGGAATACTTTGCCTCGAGCTCTTCTTGATTTGATGGTCGAGATGTGTTGAGAAGTCTGTTGTAATTCTGATGGGTTTTCCATTATAGGTGATCTGTTTCTTTTCTCTGACAGCTTTTAATATTCTGTTCTTGTGCTGAATTTCTGGGATCTTGATTATATGTCTGGGTGTAGATCTGTTTTGGTTATAGCTGGCTAAAGTTCTGTATACCTCATATATCTGGATAACATTTCCTTTTCCTATGCTTGGAAAGTTTTCTTTAATTATTTCTGTGAATAGTCTTTGTATTTCATTTGTGTTTACTCCTGCTTATTCACTCACATTTTTTTTATTCTTTTTTTTTTTTTTTTTATTGGTACCAGGGATTGAACTCATGACCACCTGCTTGCAAGGCAGGTGCTTATACCGCTGAGCTAAATCCCCAGCCCCCGATTTTTTAATTCTTAAGTTACAGATCCTCTTGTCATCTTCTAGCCTTTGTATTGTTACTTCCTGGTTCCTTGTTATTTTTCAGAGCTCTTTCCTTTCATGATCACACATTTCAAATCTGTCTTTTAGGTTTGCTAGGCTATCTTTAGTTTCTTTCAGGCAGATTTGCCAGCTTTCAGTGTAGTTTTTAATTTCCTGGTATTCTGTTTGAATCTGTTTCATGTATTCTAGATTTTTAAAATATTTGTCATCAAAGGTTTCTCTCCTTTTTCTGTGCTCCTCCATTCTTCTCTCTGTGTCTTCTTGAGAGGTACTTAGCATTTCTTTTATTATTTTTCTTGTCTTCCTTTACATGTGTTAGTATTTCTGTTTCGAGTTCTTTTATAATGTCATGAAGATAATTATTTACATCAGATTTGGCTTTTTCTGAAACCACAGATACTGTTTGGGTTGGAGATTGACACTTCCTTTTGTTTCTTCCTTTTGTCATGTTTCTGGTTTTTTCTAGATAAGTGGATAGTGGTGGTCCCTGGCACTCTCTGTGTTAGGTATGATTAATCTAAATTGTGCTGGCTAGGGATTGCTGCCCTCCCCAGTCTGCTGATGGCCCCTGAAGTACAAGAAGGGGCGGGGCAGTCTGTCCTCTCCTTTATGAGCTGGACAACCTCTGGCAGTCTTCACCATGGTATTGTGTACCACATGAGCACTGCTGGTTAGGGTTAGCTTCAGGGAGACCTCGTCCTTGGTTATTGGATCATGTACAGGGGCAGGACTCAGTCCAAGCAATTCTCACCAGTGTGCTCTGCACTAAGAGTGGCTGACTGAAGCTGCTGCAGTTCTACATCCAGGCTTATCCTGCCTGACTCCAAAATGTCAGCTGGCCAATTGCCTATTCCCACAGGAGTACTGAGTTTTCCATACTCACCACCAACTGAGCCAGTTCAGATTTCCAAGCTGGTGCTGTTCTCCACTTCATTGTTACCCTCCATGACCACATCCTCATGCTGAGGCCCTCAGGCTTACCAACCCACAACTTCACCAGGAGCATGCATCTTTGGATTCCATTGGCATTTCATACACAATGGGACTGTCTCTGGTGACAGTGCATCTGGCTACAATCTTCTATGTTTTCTATTTTTTTTTCCTTTCTTTCTCTTTTTTCACTTTAGTTTCTTCCTGGGTCAAGAGGCTCTATCTCCTTACATCTTGTCTTCTCCAGGATATTTTATTCTTGGCATCTGAGCTGTTTCTCTAGGAGACACTCTTTACTTTGCTGCCTATTGATCTGCCATCTTCCTCAGCCTGTTTTTCTAACTGTCAGTATCAGTCTGGTCTTAGACTAAAGGTGCTCTGGAGAAATGATGGGAAAAGAATCAGAAGAAATGTATTCTTTTCAAACACATATATGCAAATGGACTCAGTGCCATGTACTAATCTCTTCCATTTACTTACTAAATTACTCGTGCTGGAAACATGAATGGCAATGGAAGACATTTTTCCTCATAAGGTCTCATTAATTTTGCTGTAACTCCCCACTATATGAGGCTAATGAGCATTTTGTGAAGCTATGAAGTTTATATTTAATATGCAAGATCTCTCCTTTTGTATAGTTTTACTTCATATATAAGGATATTACTAGTGAATTGTTTTCATTTGTTTGAAAATTGCAAGTGTATAAGTAAGTTTTCTTTATTAGTAGAGAATATGTGGACTTAAAATGAAAAATACTTACTCATTTTATTAATTTTTTCTGACATTTTACTCACATCGGATTTTGATGCAATATGCTTTCAGTAAGAAAGGAATTCAATGAATACCAATGAATGCTTTTTAAACTTTATGGATTGAAATTAGTTCTTTTGTTTAAGTTTTAAATTTTATAGTTCTTTTCATTTAAATTACTAAAATTGTTGAGTCATAACATATTTCACAGTAAATATAGAAATTGTGATATACTCCATTGATAACACTGTCCTCCTGAAGTTTCATAATACATATTATTTGGATATTCCAGGTTTTGAGAGGAATTATACACTTTTATTCCATGGATATTGTGTGTTTTGTAATGACTCATACTACTCTGTTTTTCTGGGACTTAAGTTAATTATGCAAGTCCTAGAAAGTCAGTTAATAGACTACAGGAGAAAGAAATCTTTCATTATAGAATTCAACATTCAGTAAAATCATTCTTCCAAGATCATGGTGAAATATAAACTTAAACACAAACTAAGATAGTTCATAATTGGTATATTTCTGCAAAATAAACCTGTTCCCTATATCATATAATCAAATGTTAAGCCAAGTTAGTTGACAGATGATATAAAATGTAAATTCTCTACTTCCAGATGAAACCATAGGAGAAAACTATTGTAATTTGACTGGCAAAGTATTTCATTGGTACAATATTAAGGTCACAAAACATGAAAGTGAAAATGATAATTTAGAAGTGACAAAATTCAGCCATTCCCTTCAATGGATTACAATTAAAAGATAAGCTGCAGGCTGATGGAAATGTTATAATCACATAAGGATAAAGAATTTGTATCTAGTACATATTAAAAGAGCTCAAAACTGAATAAGAAAATGATGGATTCAAATTTTAAATGTAAGCAAAATGTTAGAACACATACTTTAGTGAAGAAGATTATGGGTGGCAAATATGGACAGGAATAGTACCCATTACTACTAGAAAAATGACAAAATCCTAATGAGATATCCTATAAATAAATATATATATATATAGTTATATATATATATATAATTTTAAAAGACCAATGTATACATATATATATTATATATGTATATAATTTTTGACTAGAACTAGTACAACTTTAATACACTGTTGGCACAAAGGAAACAAGAATAAAAACTTTTGAGGACTCATTTGGAAGTTTCTAAAATATATATTCCTGCCAGGTATTTCACTATTAAGTATTTAGCTTAGAAAAATGGAAATAAATGTCCTTATAGAGATTTAAACATGTATGTTCATAGCATCTTTATTTTCAATAACAAAAACCTGGAAACAAGCCAAATATTCAATAACACGTGAATGGCTAAAGAAAATTTCCATAAAATGGAATCAAGTCAGTTATGAAAAGCGAAAAACTTCAACGGGAATAGCTAACTATAATCCTAAACTATATCTGGTCCTTAGTCTGTTCTTGTATGGCCTGTAATCTAGTAGTTGCGAATAAACAAAGAATATGTAGCAAGGACCACATATGATCCACTAAGCCTATCAAATTTTATTATGCAGCCTCTTTGAAAATAAGTGTTTCCTGACTCTGAACTGCAATTTGAAAATAGTCTTATACTGCACTATAATTTCAAAACAATTTTATCAAGTGTAAGAAGCTCATATAAAAAATAAATCTGTGGTTCCCTTGGGTATATAGTTTTAGCAATTATAACTAATTTACATTGATGGTTGGTATTTGCTTAGTGGGAAGACAGGAAACAGTGGATGATATTTTCAAAAGAATGAAGAAAACTTTAAAATGATGATGTTCATTGTCTTGATGGTGATGATAGTTTCATCTTATCTATATGGTCAAAATTGATTAAATTGTGCACATCATGCAAAATATATACATTTTATAACTCAAGAACACAAACTTATTTTTAAAAAGTGGTACAAGTTTTCAGATTAATAATGGAAATAGCACAAATAATTTTTCTGTTTCTATAATTTATTTTTATGTGATACAGTTTTTCTTTTTATATTGACATTGTGGTCAAAAGTTACTTCCTAACAACTTTTAAAAGGGAAAAAGAAATGGGTAAGTACTCAAAAATTCAGTCTTGTTTTTTCATTTATTTACATAACAGTTTTGGCACAAAATTTATTTTTAAAAAATTAACATAACATTTTATGTATTTTGTTTTGTTTTGTATTTTTGGTACTGTGAATCAAACTCAGGGTCTTGCTCTTTCCAGGAATGTGCTGTGACACGGAACTATATTCCTGGCCCCTGCATGTAATTTTTGAATCCATGTATTTTGCTGTTCATCTTTAAATGCTTGATGAATGGTATATCCATAAAAATGATTGACTATGTTTTATGGATACTAAATATCTGGTGAAAATTGAGTTTATTTGTGTCATTAAATATTGTCAAAGAGGAGGAAAGATGTGAGAATTATTGACCACTTCCCTACAAGAATATTTCTGAAGTTCTAATAGCCAATTGTTAAAAGAACCAAAGGTAAGTGTTATGAAAATAGTAAGGGAAGAAGAGATATGAACATTGTTGGTAGGAATGCAAATGGATACATCCAATATGGAAAACACTATAAACAAATGAAAATAGAACTAACAGTTCTATTTATGAGTATATTTTCAGAGGAAATTATATGAAAACGTCAAAGAGCTATTCTCACTTCCATGTCTAAATACAATGTCAATCATAATAGTCAAGGAAAGAAATTGACCTAATGTTCATGAAAGGATGAATGAATGAAGAAAATGGGTTATATTCACTCAGAAACACATTTGCAATAGAACATTATTTGACTTTTAAAAAGGAAAGAATTCCTGTCATTTGTGACAACACAGCTGAGCACAGAGGACATTGTTCTTAAGTAAAATAGGTTGGGCACAGACTCTAATAAAAACAAACCCACATAAAAAGATAGCAAAATGGTGGTTGTCAACAATAAAAAGGTAGACAGGCAAGGATTGTTAAATGAGCACAAAGTTTTAGTAGACCAAGTAAGCTCGAGATCTATTGCATAGTATGTTGATGACTGTTAGTAATTTATTATATACCTGAAAATTTCTAGAACAGATTTGAAGTGTTTAGCCACAAAGAAATAATCATTTGAGGTCATAAATATATTTCATTTAATTGCTTCACTGTATATACATACATTAAAAGCTTATATTGTATGTTACAAATAGATATTTGTCTATCTTAGTAAAGCTAGAGGCCATTAAAAACAATAAAATTTTAGGGTAATTTTACTGCTGCAGTGCTTTCCTCGTATCCACAAGGCCCTAGGTTCTATCTCCAACAATGGTAGAAATACCTAAAATAGTCATTTAAAAATCTTGATTCTTTTAATTATTACTACCATGGGTAGTAATGACTGGGTTACACCTTCTAAAAATAGATGAATGAGTTGTATCTATTAAGTATATTTTAATAGGTACTACTAAAATCATGGTATTATTGTGTTTCACATTTGAAAAAGACCAAGTGATTTATATGAGAAAGTTGTCATGATTTCAAGAAGATAAAATAAACCTTAAAGTTTTTTGAAAATCACTAGAAAACATCCACATAATTGTACTTATGTACACACTGAAAATGGACACATAGTCCGTCAATTTAACCATATCCGAAGATACTTTTCATAAGATTCATAACTTTCAGATTCTGTTTCCTGATTGGTTCCTCTCAGATTCTGTTTCCCTACTCTTCTGTTCCCAGATTATATCCACTTAATTTAATGGTGAGTAATAGTGATATTATTTTATTTTACAAGTTATTCTTTATTATATCAGTAATTCTTATACCATATATTGTTATTCCATTATAAAATTTATAAAATGAGTATAAGATCTTAGTTCTCGATTTGGCATAACCAAATTGGTTTTGTTGAATATCACAATATAGTTTCAAAGATACTATATTCTGATTGAGAAAGTCTCTTTTTTATTTTTACAACAATTAATAAAATATTGTGTTTATTGTTTAATTCATCAGTACTTACTGAGTTCTGTTTTCTTCTGAGCACTGCAGATTAAATATTGGAGGAGACAGACCTGACTCATTTACAATACTGTATTTAACAATATAATAAAGTTGTTAAGAGAATGTCTTAAATTCAGACTTAATTATGATGGAATTGTAACTTTACTGTTTATCTAATAAAGTTATTTAATCACTGCAAGTTTTTCTTTCTTCCATCATATATTAGTTTTATTTGTATCTTCCTTACGTAATTGCTGAGAAAATCACAGTATATGTAATTATACATTCCACTGTTTTTAAGAAGTCCTCTTTTTCACACATTGTACATCTTTAATATAGAATATGATAAATAAGTGGTAATATCTTCTGATCATATTTGATTCTATTATCTATATAAAATAAAGCTGTGTCATGTTATGTGAAATAAAATATTTAGCAAGTCTTGGAACATCATAAGAGTACAACAAATGATAATTATTGCTCAAAGTAGGACAAAATACAGAAAGAGAAGAACAGGTTAATTCTTAGGAAATCAGAAAATGCTCTCTAAAGCTTGACTTTGAAGATGACAAGAGCAAGATGAAAACAATTTAGCAAGGGGAAAAAGTAATAAGTAGACAAAAAGAAACAGCATGTGCACACAGAGAAAAAAGTGTGTGATGTTCAAGTTGTTAGAAAAATAATTCAGCATTTCTGCTTTCTTGTACTGAGAACTGGCTAAAGATGAAGGTGGAGTTTCTCAGCTATTTTGAAGAGTTATAACCTTGTATGAAGATGACTATGAAAAGCTGAACTCAGAAGCCCTGAAATTGTAATGGAGAATTTAAACTTTGTAGGGTGTATTAACTTAACTGTATAATACACTAGGTTACAGGATAAGGTATTATCCAAATGTGAATAATATAAATTTATAGTTTTATGAAAAAAATGAAAGAACATACAATTTTAAAAGTTTCATCCTAATTGTATTCCATTATTTTTGCATTTCTTATGCTTCCTACACTTTTCAGATAAGCTTAAGTTCATATATTTAAAGACAAACACAAACTTTTATCTTTGCACATGTATATTTATGCATATAAATACCATATATTATTTATATATGTGCATATACATTTTTATTTTGTCTTAGTAAATTTCATACACTGGTGTTATAATAGAATATCCAATAGGAGAAAATCAGACAGCAAATCTACATCTTTTTCTAGCCTTCTTTCAAGAAGTTCCTTGAAATACATTTAAGAAACATTAATTTTGATTGCCCTCAACACTCTCTAAATTGAATTTTATTCTATTTCCTGCTTACAATGCATTCATTTTATGTTCTTGGTCTCAGAATGATTATTGAATTACACATCTGTGTATTTTCCTTACATGAATTGTGTACTTAAATTTATCACCACTAAGACCATATAAAGTTTAGTCACAATTACCAGATAGTTATACAAATATAAAGATATACGGATTTTCTATTTTACATGTTCTATTTCCTTTCTTATTTTCTTCTTTCAGAGTACAGTCCAATGAAAGATATAATTGTGATCATTTTGTAACTAAAACTGAAGGAAGATCTTGATCATAATCCTAATCTCCGATTGTATTCCTGGAAGGATATGTTTCCTGCTCAAGTGTACTATTTAACATTTTCCGAAAAGGTCAAGACATCATTCTGAAAGATTAAAGAAAAATCATTGCAGATCAAGTGAATTGTTCAGAATTATTCAGAAGTTTCTAAAAGCCAGTATATCCCATGGAATGCAATAAGTCTCACATTTCATGATTTGGACTTTCCAAGTAGCTTAATGCAGGAAAAGAGCCACAAAATCTAGAAAAGTAAAGGAAGAATAAATTCACCAGTATCCCTTAAGTCATCTGGAAATTACTTGTGACATTAAGGTTTGACTTTAATGTTTTCATGATCTCCACACAAGTGTTTAGTATCTGTAGAGATACAAAAACAAATAGATGAGGCTTCAAAAGCAAATCTTAAAGCGCAAGATAGGAAAATGATGTTCCCAGAAGTTATATTCATAAAGAAGATTTTTTTGACAAATATGTCTTCATTCAAATTTGTGCCCTAGCTCTACATAACTGATATCTTCTGGAAATGTTTTTAGTTGAAAGTATATTTTAGCACGTCCTTTGATTGTTAATGTCATCATACATGGTAAAGACAAATATGAATTATTTTGAAGATTTCAACACATGATTTAAAATGACAAATCTTATATGAAATGAAAACACATTTAATGATAATGAAATAAAAAGAATAGAATGGTATATAAAACACAAATATTGTTTGCTTGAAATATGAGATACCAGATGCAGAACATAAATGTTAGTACACTAATAGAAGTGGAAGTGAACACTCACAGCAAGATTAGAAACAGACAACACATGTAATTAAGGAAATCAAGCATGGTGGCAAGTGCCTTGTCCTAGCTACTTCAGAGACTGAGGTGGAAGGATCACTTTGTGGTCAAGTTTGAGACTCATCTGGGTAACATAATGTGACCTTCATAAATAAATGAATAAAGAAAGAAATATGATTTGGTAAACTGTTACTTAACAACCAAAAATATCATCAATAATAAATAAATAAATAAAATAAATTATTTAAATGTTAAAAAAGACATTATATCTTTGAAAGATTACAAAATACTTTCTTGAAAAGGTAGCTCAGAAAAGAGTAGAGAGTTAAGTCACAGGGATTATAAGAAAGTTTAACTTCCATTTTGTAATTCTAGAAGAAAATATACAAAAAAATATGAACCATTATTCAATACAACATGGTTACTTTATTGGAATAAAGGTTTCTAATAAGCTAACATTATCAATGTAGGCGATTATCCTGGATTTTATGAGTGAACATATACAGTTCTTAAATTCTTCAAAGATATGGTATAACACAAATATTTATTTTCTTAATCACAAGTTATATGTATTCTACTGTGTTCATTAAATGTTAAATAATAACAAGAAGAAATACTGTTTTCCATCTTTAAAAGAAAACAAAAAAGAAATAGAAGGAAAGAAAAAAGACAAAACTAAAAGTTATCTGTGAATAATCTGCGTCAAAATTATAATGCTCATAAAAGTTTTTAGTAACTTGAGATTTCTCACTCCTGTTTGGACCATACCATATACTATCAAGGAATCATAGCCATTGAATCTGAAACAGAAAATCTTTAAAAATCCTAAGTCAATTACATTTTAAAATAAATGTAACTGGGTACACACCAGAAAGGATTAAAATCATTGCACTATACTGATATGTATAAACCCATGTTTATGGTAGCACTAAGGTATGAGAGAGGGTAGATATTCATCAGTAAACAAGTGGATAAGGAAAACATGATGTGTGTACGCAATGCAATATTGTTCAGTCATAAAGAAGGATGAAATCATGTCATTAGAAAGAAAATGGATAAATGCTGAGAGTTTGTCAGATAGAGAAAATTAAATATTGCATTGTTTCTCTTACATGATAAGCCCAAAATATAAATAAGTTAGAGAGTAAAATAATTAGAGATGATAAGAAGCAAGGAGGCAGATGGTCTGGAGATGGGAGGAAAGAGAAGGGGAAAAAGTGGATTAAAAATAATGAAGATACGATATTTACATGTACCAATTCCCAAAACATATGCAAATGATATGTACCGCAAATATAAACTAATAAAATTAAAATAATATTTCAAAATCATAACCAGGTAAATTATACTTTAGTAAGTCTGCCTAAATTACTTTAAAATCTATATTTTTCAATATAATTTCACATTCTTAAAATGTTAGTTGTTCTTGTATTTTCTTTGGGGGGAACACTAAAAATGTTCTCAGATTTAACAAACTAAAGCTAAGGGAGAAATGTCAATTGGAGAAATAGCAAAAATGTTCAAAGAAATTGTTGAAATTGTCTTTAAAGTTTGCTTAAGTGCTAATTCTTAAACTAAGAAACAGTATAAATCAAAAAAATCAAACTGATATACAGCTGATTTTAAAATCATTGACATAGGATATTGTAACTTATGATGTGATAAGATGCTAAATTATTGCCCAGGAAAAATAACTTGTAAACACTGAGAAATTATTATGGTCATCTGAAATCTATAAATATATTTGCTTAATAATGGTACTGTTCTATATGATAGTATAGAAATTTGAAGACAAATTTCAAAATATGTAGCATAAAAAATTTTAAAAATTGATTCAATAAAAGAAATTAAAGAAAATAAAGAATTAAAGAAAATAAAAAATAATAACAATATAAAATGGAAAAGTACAAAAAGCAAACAAAATAAATAACAAAATTAGTATAAATGTCACTATGGATTGACTGTATCTCCCAAGAGTTCATGTGTTAGAAACTAAAAAAAAAAAAAAAAAACTAAAACAAAATGCTGAAACCAAACTTATAATGAGAATTATTTTAGAGAAACGAGTGATTATTTTTTTAGACGTGATACTCTATAGTGATAAAAATGAGTCATTTTGCAAGAAGATGGATGGATCTGGAGACCTTTGTGTTGAGTGAAAAAAATCAGATTCAGAAAAATAAATATGGAATGTACCTTTTTAGAGTCTGATATGTAGAATCTAAAAGGGAAATTAGAAGGAAAACCATTATTAGACAAGAAAAAAGGAATAAGGAAGATGAGGATGAGTGTGAAATGAAGGCAATGGGGCAAGGGATGTTGGGAAAACGTATTGTAAGCACTGGACTCCTCCAAAAATGTGAAACAGGGTGAGAGGGCAGGACGAGGGAGGGGGCAGGCATGTGCACATCTGTCAAAATGAAACCCCCTAATGTGTATCAATAAAATAATAATGAAAATGTTTCAAAGAGAAGTCCAGCTGAGTTGGGTGGTGCCTGCCAGTGATCCCAGCACTCTGGAAGGCTAAGATGTGAGGATCACAAGTTTGAGCCCAGCTTGGGAAGCTTAGCTACTTAGCAAAACTCTGTCTCAAAAAATATAAAAGAAAAAGAAAACAAAAAGGGGTCGGGGTATAATTCAGTGAGAGGGCCCTGGGTTCAAACTCAGTACAATAAAATAAAATGAAGCAAAATTAAATTAAATTAGTAGACTGGGCAATTTTATTTTGTATGAAACTAAAGGCACTCACTCAAAATTTACCAAATAATAAAAATTTTAAAATGGTAATACAGATAACTGTTATCAAAATTATAATCATTCTCTCAGAACAGGACCTACTGAATAAATAAAAGTTGAAATGATATGAGGTTTTAAAAACCAAGTCTAAACTTGTAAAGACTGATATAAAACCTTGCATATAGCATGTTAAACTTTGCAAAAGGAGAACATCGACAATTTTAGGAGAAATAACTAGAAGTTATGTAAGTACAGAAATTGAAAAACTTCAATGAATGTAAACTTCATATGTCACAGATATGAGCTATGATTGATACTCAAGTCAAGAATGAAAATGGAGATAGGAAACCTAGAGAGGACGGAAGTGGAAGGGAGGGCAGAGGTGATCAAAAAAAAAAAAAAATGAAACAAGCTGTGTACATATGCTTATGCCTCAGATTAATCATAAACTGCAGGTACCAAAACATTCACTAACAAAAAAATCAAATGTTTTACTATGTAATTATAGCGAGCTACCAAAAATACTTAAATATAATAAAATTTTGTACTTGTGTATTATATTATTTGACATCATAACTGGAAAATAAGGAATTTGTAATTGTCTTACTTACTTACATGCCATGGAGACACAATGGCCGATACTCACAATTTAAAGAGGAAAGGTAGATTTTGGCTCACAGTGTGTTGAGGTTTCAGTCTGTAGTCCTGTGGCTCCAAGTAAGGCAGCATGGCAGAGGAGTATTGCAGAGAAGAAGCAGCTCATGGTGCGGCCACCCGGAAGAAGATAGTGAGCAAGAGAGGAAAAGTAAGGAAGAGATAAACACTTCCAGGTCATGGCCTGGGGGTGAGATAAACACTTCCAGGTCATGGCCTGGGGGTGAGATAAACACTTCCAGGTCATGGCCTGGGGCCTCTTCACCCCATCTCACCTCCCCATAGCCTGTCATCTATACACTCATTAGGGGACCAATACACTGATGATTATCATGGCCCAGGAACCAATCATCTTCCCAAAGCCCCACCTAGAGCACAGAAGACGTTGGAGGGGGGGTCATAGAAACATAAACTATAACAGAAATTTGAAAACTGTGAGAAAACAAAATATGCCATTTTTTTGCAAATGTATGTCAGATTAATTAAAAAGTCTAGTTTTTGCCTATAAGGAATATATAGCTCAGTAGCTACTGTCTGTTCCACTTCTGGCAGTTGAAAACATTTAATAAATTGTTGATATTTATTATCCATTATGCAATGAATAATTATCCAATAAAATTCATTATCCAATGAATCTTTAAAAAGTAACAATAACAAGCAAATTAGAGAGTGAAGACAAAATTCAAACAACTCATTACTCCTGAAGAGAGGAGGTTTGTTACAACCTGAGTTGCATCCCTCTGGAATTCATTTTAAGTCCTAATCTTCTTGCAACTCTTTTTGGAGGTTGAGGAAGTAATTAAGATCAAATGAAGTCATAGGGGTGAGTGCCTAAGTGTTAGGGCAGGTTTTATTATAAGGGGAAGAAATGTCCAATCTCTCTTTCTCTACACGCATTGAAAGAGGCCAAGTGAAGAAACAGTGAAAATGCAGCCTTAGGCACTCTGGAAAAGAAACCCTCACCAGAAACCAGTCTTAGTAACAGCCTGATCTTGTTTGTCCAGGCTTTAGAAATGGGAGAAAAGTTATATGCTTACAATCAACCAGTTTGTTACAGATCCTACCCCAGGTAGCCTCAACTGTGGAGCTGCATGCACAATCAAAATTCCTAGGATCTTGAGGAAGTGGAGGATGCTTCTCAGAGAAAGAATATAGACCAAAAACTGAGGTCCTTGTCCATGAAACTCTCATTGTTTCCTTTCCTTTTGTTTTGTTGATTATTTAAAGGATGTCTCCTGTCCTGTGGTTCCAGACTGAAGTTATGTGCTTCCTCTATGAAAGAACCTGTCTTTGTATGCAGAGAATCAGGAAAAATAGTCTGTGGTAGTCAGAATGTGAGGATAAAGGGAATTTGGCAATTTATTGCATGAGTCAACACATCTCAGTTTTTACCTGAACTATGTATAAAGGAGACAGATCCATAGCTGCTTTGACAATTGAATCACAGTCTAAGAAACTGAGAGACAATATTCATTCTATACACTGCCAGGTAGACTGCTTGCTAAAACAAAACTAAAAGACTTTAAAAGGACCATGGTCTACCCATTTACAAAAATCAGAGACATGATCCAAATTAATATGTAAATTATAAAAAAATTCTTACAGTGAGAGATTAATAATTGGTATGTCCCAGACATTTGAATTATCAGACAAAAATTTTAAAACAATTATTAAAGATATATTCCATGTAATAAAGTAAACACTCTCAAAGAGGAAAGAAATTTTCAACAGAGAAAGAAATAGCAACAAAAAAAGCTCTTCGAATAGAAAACAGAGACGTAGACTTGGTGTGCTTGGTTGTTCATGTCGATAATCCCAAAACTCTGGGAGAGTATGAGGAAGGATCATGAATCTGAACCCAGCTTAGGCAATTTAATGACTTTGAGAATCTGTCAAAAAATAAAAATTAAACAAGGTTTGGACAACAGCTCAAGAAGGAAAGGGAATGCAACAAGATAGCTGCAAGATATTTTTGTTGTAAACTACAGAGCATTGCATGAAATAAAATATCAATGAACTGAAGATACATCTTGCTCATTATTCAGAAAATATTAAGACATCAGCTCTTCCTAAATTGACAGCATAAATAATCCAGTATAGCCAAAATAAATTGTTTTAATTGGAGAATTTGAACTAACAGAATTTAGAAAATCACTCTAAAGCTGCTGTAATGGCATTGTCAAAATGTAATATATTCAGGTCAACAGGAGAGAACTGTCAAGCCAGAAATAGACTCTCTTGCTTGCTGCTAGAAAAACAATGTATTTATATGGAAATATAGTTTGACCCTCATTTCACATTTTAAATGAGAGCTAACTTGAGAGGAAACAGTGGAATTTTAACAGTTAAAGCAACAGATTTCTAGAAGAGATATTCTGTAAGAGTATTTGTAAACTCTTTTTTACATAGGGAAAATCCCTATCGGAAGGGAAATATCCCTTATATAAACTATACACAAAAAACCCTATATAATTACAGATATAATTTAAGAATTGGATATCATTCAAATTAGAACACATGCTCTGTGATTTTGTTTAAAGAAAAACAACCTAGGAATGGAAAAATAATTGCAGTATAGATATTTGTAGCTAAAATACATAAAGAACACCTATACCTAATACCTTATAACAAATTTGTCAATAGAATAGTCGTAAAATAGAATAGTCACAAAAATAAAGGCATGAATCTAAAATATTCTTGTTTTGAAAAGATACTCAGTCATTAGGTATCAAAAAAAGCAAGTTTAAGCCACACAAAATATGCCCATGTGCCCATTAAAATAGCTAAGACTTGAAAAAATTGACAACAGTAAGTGTTGGTGGAAACATCTACCATCTAAAACACTTATGTAATTACATTAGTCTGAATTCTAAAAAATCATACAATCACTTGGGTAAACTTTTGGTTAAAATGTAAACTTAAATATAGATCTATAATATGATCTAGCTATTCTACTTCTAGATATTTTTCCCAGAGAAACATAAAGATATATATATACATATACATATATATATATACATACATATATATACATATATATATATATTTGACTTTTCTTTATGTATAAAGAAGATTTATATACATATAAATCTTCATGATAATTTTATTTGTGATAGCCCCCAAAGCTTAAAGAATTCAAATGTCTATCCAAGGGTACATGGCTAAACAATTGTAGTTCAATAGAACACTTGTTAACAATAAAAAAAATGAGCTTTTAGTCATGCAGTTACATGTATGGATTTAAACGATGTTCAATGATAAAATGACAGAAAAAAGCAAACCTACAGTATGACTTCATTATTTATGAAATCTCAGAAACAATTTGAATTATCCTAGAAGAATCTAAAATTTATCTGATTCTGTGTTTCTTAATCTATATATGCAAAAATTGTTGATCCACAAATACAAAAAGAATATATAATTTGTTTGATATAAAAGCATATTAAATTCTATATATATTAAAATATTAACATAATTACCTATCAGAAATGAAAACGGATCAGGACAATTGAAGTCCAGAAATAGTTCCAAGTAAATACTGACATAAGAGGGTATCATGTATTTTTTTAATTTTATTTATTTATTTATTTATTTATTTATTTTTTGTGAGTATTGGGGATCCAACTCATGACTGCCCACTCCCAAAGCAGGCGCTTATGCCACTGAGCTAAATCCCCAGTCCTGGTATCATGTATTTTAAAAATGAAAGAGCACTCTATTTACTAAATTCAGTGCTTAAGGAACTGAAAAAAGGAGGTATAACTAGAATGTTCAAAAGGGAATAAAAGCTGTATATTTACCTTTCAGATTAGGTGAAATGAATTCTAAGTCAGTAAACTATGTTAACAGTATCAATACACATAAATGTATGAAATTATATAAAGGGACTATATTTTAAAAATAGATAATTTTTATAATTATTCAAGTTAGATCAACATTCCAACAATGGTATCAAAGTTTAAAGCAAAATAAATATTTGACAATCCAATAATAGAACAATTAACATATTTATGATAAAGGCAGCGTAAACAATAGTAAGTGATAACATCAGAAATTGTTTCATGATATTTTTTAAACCATATCTAGAATATTTTTGCACTTAAAATCAATATTAAAAAGCACTAAGAACAAAGTCTTAATTTAAAAACAGTGTCTGAAAAAGGAATCTCCCGTGTTTTAAGGTACAATGTGTATGTTAAGACAAAATTGTCTATTCTTTCCAGAAATAACCCGGAAGTTTAATGGTTTTAAAAGTTATCAATAAAAGTATGTAATGTACAAACTAAAGTTAAGAAATTTTTTAAAACAGTATGAGAAATCATTTTACACATAAATGAGTGTCATGTTCTGGCACAGTAATTTGGTCACAGTTTGTATTTAGATTTAAGATCCTATTCACGTCATATGCAAGATTTTGAAACTCTTGAGCACAAATGCTAATGGAACTGGTGTTGACTTTATGTCTGCTGGTCTGGAGTGTAGAGTTCACAGGCCCTCTCACTGGGCCACCGAGTCAGAGAAAGCCAGTGCAAACAGCTAATAAAAAGTAAATTTATTGGAGGTCCTACAAAACCATTTTGGAAAAGAGTGTGGTTTTCAGAGCTCTGTCACTGTGGAAAGCATGTGGCCTTCCTATTTTTAGGGTTGTGTCTTCATCCCCAAGAATCAATACTTGATTGCTTGAGTACTGGGCTTGTTGCTAGGTGGGTCTGGTGAGCTGATAAGGGGATGTGAGCATGGATGGCAATGTGCCATAGAGAGCCACAATGTGCTGTGCAGAGAGGAAGGTGTCAAAATCAGAACTCATCAGCTTCAGACCAAACTGCTCGCCGCTGACAGCCACTCAGAGCCTGCTTTTTTTTACCTTCTAAACAGTGGATAGGTATGTCTTGACAACTTACTTGAAAAATTGTCAATACTAGAAAAAGATATTGAGGCTATAATTCTCTGTGCACATAAAAATTTTCATTGGGCCTTGCAAATTTATTTACTTATTTGCTTTTATAGTTAAAAAATTGCACTGGGATGCATCTCCAGCCCATTTATCTTTTGTTTTCTTAAAACAGCGTCTTGTTAAGTTTTCCAAGTTGATCTCCTATTTGATCTCATATTTGTTTCTCCTGTCTCAACAATTTTAAAAGAATCTATAGCGTGGCAGGTCTCTCACATTTGTACTGTAGTAAGATATATTGTTTCAACAGAAGCAGCATTTATCATAATGGGTTAATATTATTAATTTTAACTAAATTTTGAGACAGATATTTTACATTTATCTTGTAATTTTGTTTTCTGTTTTTAATTATTTAAATCTGTAAGTATGACCATGTTATTAGTTTTAGTTTTATATGTATTCAAATAAAGCTTGTATAAAATGGTTAAATCAAATGTCCCTAAGAAGTTTTAAGTTGGAGCTGCATTTATTCCTAAGTTTAAGATGTGTTCTATCGATGGTGCTTTAACCTCCTGCATCTGTTCTAACATCAGTCATCTCCTTCCACTTATTCTTGATCTCTCATTCCCAGTAGTGTACTGGAGATCCGAGCAGAATTCTACAAAAGATGCTTGCAGCCAATGAGATGACCCTAACTGCTTCCACAAAACCTGAAAGGTGCTCCTAAAAGTTTCCATTCAATAATATGTTTATTTTTAATGATTTAATCTTATAGAATAAGTTTAGTATTATATTTTTAACATAGGATTTTAAAGCATGCCTTCTATATATTTTTCATTATCAAGAAGAAATGAAGTAAAGATCAAGAATTAAGAAACTGAATAAATCTTTTTGTAGAAAAATAGGAAATCTATGTAGAAATAGGACAAATCTTTTTGCAGGAAAATAGGAATTGGAATTTGATTTGTCAGAGATCTTTCATATGAATAAATTTGACTAAAATCATTAAAGTCCATTTCTGTATAGAGTAAAACATTTATTTTTAAATGTTTGTTTTTATCTTATTTTAAAATTACCAGTATTCATTTAAACATCAATTGAATTTCTAAAATTGTATAGTCTCTGAATTTTATCGTACAAAACATTATTACGATAGCCTTGCAGTTCACAACCGTGGCACAGGGAGAGGGGTAAAAGATCACTCAAATTCTACTTCCAGTTCCAACTCCAAGAAGGCCACAGAAGCTGCCATTAACCAAGGGCCCTCAGTGTGGGAAAGTCTCACAAGGATACCACCAAACTGAACCTTTTGTGACTACTTATTTTGAGAACCAGAAAACAGGGATAAAAAAACTAAGGACATCTGGACAGGAACTCTGGTAGGGGACAGCATTAAGGGAAGAGAAAGTTAGGGTGGTCTGTTAAATGACTGACCTTGGGAGCAACTTAAATGATAAATTGGAATATGGGAGGATGGAGGCCAGAGCCCTTATTCCTTAAGACAGTCCACTTTGCTGGGGTCTTTTTCATTGTTTGTTTGCCTGTTTTGAGACAAGTTCTCCCTATGCATTTCAGACTGGTCTTGAACTCATGTAGCCCAGGCTGGCCTCCAACTCCTGGTGATCCACTTGCATCGGCCATAAAAAGCTAGGATCACAAAGATGTGCCAACATGCTTGGTTTAGACAATCCATTTTGGACTTACAGCCCTATAGGTTTTCTTTTAATCTCTGCCCATGAATTTTCAGAAGTTAGGAGAGTGTGGTTCCAAAAGCCTCTGACTTCTGCATATCTGTCACATAAATAACTTTGGCCAATGCCCCACAACACAAATTTGAATTTTCTGGGTTTCAAATTAGCTTTAAAAGAATTACAGGCATCAACTATTACACAAGCCCACTAGGGATGCTGGGTAGTACCATTAACTATCATTGTTAATCCAAAAACATGAAAAACATCAGAAAATAAAGACAATCTATATTTGTCAGTATAACTTGATGAACAATATACTGCATTATTGTTGCTTCTGTCTTTTGAAGAAGACCTGAGAAAATTTACATACACTTCTACTAAGAGAATAAATTATCTATAGTTGTTCTATGGATTCCAAGATGGCTTCTTAGTCAAAGTCCCCAGAATGTACAAGAATGCTGGCTGTCAGCTGGCCACTTTTGTCTCAAGGTTATTTAGAGGCCAATAATAACTGTGCTAAATATAAACTCTTATTTTTTATGTTTTTTACCCTTCAGATGTTCTTTTTTAAAAAATTTTTAAGCAATCTTTTCTTGAGGGGGACCGGGGATTGAATTTATGATCTTGTGCTTGCCAAGCAGGCGCTTACACCGCTGAGCTAAATCCCTAGCTCCCCTTCTGATAGTTGTATTGCCATTATTTTCTACTGTGCTAAATAAGCATTTAAGAATAGAATGTAAGATAAAATTGTGTACAAAATACATATAAGTCTTCATCATTTCTTATTAATAATTTAGAGGTTTTTTTTTTTGTACCAGGAATAGAACTCAGGATCTCATGCTTGCCAGGCAGGTGCTGTGCCACTGAGCTAAATACCCAGTCCCTCCTTACTTAATATTTTACAGTAAAATGTGAGATCATAAACACATTTTTCAAAATTTTAATCTCTTAAAAGATAATATTCTCTAACTATGTTAGGTACTTTCTTTGCTTTAGTAGGGTGGCTTAAGGTAAATTTTTCATATGAACAATTTTTTAATAGACCTTTCAGATATACAGCATCTTGTTAAAAATTCATGCTGGCCAGAATACAAGAAGGTCAGAAAATGTCTTTGAATTCATGCCATGGTCTTTTCGATAATTCATTCAGGTTTTAAAAGGGAAACTCTTCGTTAAGTAAAGTATCTAATGCTTATTAATTTATATGCTTAAGTAAGGGACCCCACTAATTCATTTATTAAATATCGAAGACAGAATGTTCTCACCCCTCGTCCTTGCTTATTGATTAATTGCCTTCACCCAGTACAGATAAAAGCAAGAGGAAAAACTCAGTAATCTAGGTATGTGCTGATGTTTTTTGTTCCTAATGAAAGGTTCATTTTTGTAGCCTTTTTCTTTGCAAGTGTCAACAATGCAATTTAAAAGCAGTACTCTTGTGTAAATATGGATCTTGTGATACCTGAGAAAAGTGATGTAATCACTTATGCTGGGGATGCAATGTGCACAACTGAAGGAAATCAATGTAATGCAAACAGTAATGGACTCTACAACACCATATTAAATTCTCCAGGTGTTACCCACGCATTATGGTTGCAGCAAGGGCGTCGTAACATGCCACTCAAAGCAGGCTAACTAAGGATTATAGATATTTGGGGGCAAAAGGAAAAGATGAAGGTTAAAGTTTTATTTTTTAATCAAATCAGAATGAGAAATACTGGGTAAAACAGTATAAAAACTCAAATATAATAGAAATATAAAATAGAGAAATAGCAATATAAAATTTATACAGATATCCATCTTTTCTGATTGTGTGTGTGTGCTGTTTTGTAGGTTTGTTTTTGTCTACTGCACAAATATAAGCAAAAGAAAGAGGCTACAATAAATAGAGGAGGAATATACTTAGATGCTCACAAGAAAGATGGCGAGACGGCTTGGAAAATGCATAAGACAGTGTCTAGTTAATAAGAATGTGCACAAATTCTTCCAGGAAAGCACTATGAAATATAAAAGATCCAATTATCTGTTGATTGATTCTTTCATTTTTGAGTCACTAAATTACGATCAAATATTTGAAGATAGAGATCGACTGGTTCTTTCAAATTATATATTCACTCCTTTATATGTTAAGGTCTCTTTTATTTTTTTACTAGTTCCATCTGGTCTACAAAGAAGAGAGGAGAAATGTCCATAACAAAGAGATTAAGTCGCTATTTTCCAGAGAGGGAATTCTAGATAGTTTTAACTATAAATAATTTACTGCTGCCAGGTATGGTGTGCACTCCCAGCACTTGGGAGGCTGAGGCAGATGAATCATTGTAAATTCGAGACCTGCCTGGGCTACAAAGTGAGAACAAGCCCAGCCTAAACTGCATAGTGAGACCCTATCTCAGAAAGACAAAAAATAAAAAGAATTTACTGCAGTGCAAGATTCTCCAGAATATTTTAAATTGGCTCTTTCCTAAATTTATTTGACATTGTAACCTTGCTGGGATTTGTTTGTACTTTCATAATATTCATGTGACAAATAACGTGTAAAGATGTTGCCTGTGGGAAAATTTGCCTTAGGAGCACAGCTTGATTGATTGGCCTGCATCATTAGCTGGGTGAAAACCTAAAATGAATTTATAATGTTTTTATAAAAGGTTTCTTCTATACATATTAAGGGTTTTGAATATTTGTTTTGTGCATAACTATGTGTTTATGTAAGTGTATAAGAGTGTGAAGTATTCTAAATTTAAATATTTAAAAATATTTAAAATACAAAATGGAACGATTCCATTTTATAGGCCTTTTTATGAAATATGTATCTTCTGTGTGCTTTAGATAGAGACATCAAAAGGATGAATAAAATGAATAACAATCACACTAGCAAGAATAGCACTACTTTATTTTTTATGGAGTATTTACTACGTGGTTTATTTAAAGTACTGTTTATTCACTAGTTTATTTAATTATTAAAGCCATGTAAGGCAGTTGCGTTATTACTAATATTCTAATTTTACAGTGGACAAACTATGAACAAAAGAGTATAATGCTCAAGCTAATGAAACAGAAACTTAGAGGAGGGCTTCATTTTTTGTAAATATATATTTTATTTGGGTTCTTATGCTTTATCATCCATTTACTCGTTATAAATATAGATGTATATAAAATGAACATATATTGAAAGATGCAAAAATTTTAAGTAGTTAAATCTTACTGTTTTGTTTTGAGTGGTGGCAGAGTCACAGTGCTTCATTGATAGAAACTTTGATTATTAAAGTAATAGAAAACATACCTCATCTGAGTATAAAAATTGTTATGGCTTTTGGCATGTATTTTGGTTCTGCTGATTTATTAGCCTTTACAAACATGCAAAATTAAATATGTACAACTGAAACCTCAATAAAGACTATGGTTAATTCATTTTATAATCACTTCTCAGGCATTTCATGAGAGCTAAGTGACTTAAAATCTGATGTGGGATATAGATCTTTCCTTCATTCACTTTGAATATGGTAAGAAGGTCCTGAACCATGAAAGGGACATTTATTTCCTGCTTGGTTTACTAGGGCAGTATTTATTCATATTTATCTGTAATTTGAAGAATCTTTGAAGAGAAATGCCAAAGGTTATTTCTCTGTCACAGCATGTCTACAGACTTCAAAAATAAATGGGAGCTATTAAGAAGTTATTTTCAACAATCTTATATTTCATTCATCCAAAGAAAGAACTTGCCTGAGGCCATAATTTCCAAAGCTAGTTTTTTAATAGACTAATACATTCTAATAGCTTAAAATATTTTCATAGCTATCAAATATAGACTGTTATAAGATATGCTTTTTATCTTTTCTATACACATATATATGACTCCTAATTGAAGTTTAGTATAAACTGATTTGTTTATGCCTTGAAAATTGATGCTATATATTAAAATTTTATAAACCAAAAGATACAGTTCAAATTTCTTCACAATCCCTGCCTCTTCAAAATACAATATAGAAGGAGACTGTTGATAAGTGTAACGTTGGTATGTATAACTATCTCAAAAAGTATAAAAAGTTAACTGCCCATGTTGGAAGATTAGGAATAACTTTCTGTTGTCTCATTACTGATATTAAGTAGTGCATAATCTTAAATGAGTTGTTTCCCTTGTGAACTTTTCATTAAATGAATATAAAGAAGCTAGTAGGAACCTTGTAAAATGGACCCAAAGCAGGAACACTCAGCCTGCACTCTTCTCAGAAGAAGTCATTCTTCCTTTGGTTGAAACCTTCCGTTTTTAAGAGAGCCTTGACCTTGAGGACGCACCATTATACGTGAACCACTTGAGACTTAATTTGGGATTGGATGTTTACCCAATGATAATTTTTGTAGTCCAGTTCATCACACCCATACAAAAATCTATCACAAATTCTTTTTTGAACAAAAATCCTCCAATTGTTTAAAGATAACTCTCATGGAGAACTGTTACAAAAACTTCACATGCTTTTTTCAAATTAATAGTTTCCAGTGTGTTGAACCACTTCTTTAAAATCACAACATTTGAAAGTTACTTATCATGTTAATGCTTCTTTTGATAAGCTTCCATTTAATATGACCTTAAAAAACTTGGTATCCAGTCTAGAATACAGAATTCCTAGAACAGTGGGAATGTAGCCGTGAGAATACTACACATATGGATGTAGTGGCTACTATTCTTTCAAATCATCTCTATTCACATTAGAAAGGCTTTTCTGTTTTAATAGCTACAACATTTCATGCAAATTGTTAGAATCCCATATCTTTTAACACAGAAATTGTTAACCAAGAAAGTTATTAACATATACTTGTATAGTCAAATGCAAACCCAAACTTCAAGATTTTTTCTTTTATTAAATATCACTGTTACCTTTTAAGTATAAAATCATTGTGCTAGTAAATTTTGGTTTTGTCATGTATTCTTTGTTGTTCTAAAGTCATCCCACAATAATTTTTACAAGTTAGCCTTCTAATTATAGAAATAGGATATCATATATAGAAATCATAGAAAAAGGATTTCAACTGTCAAAATAGAAATGGCCCTACACAAAATCTCTCCTCTCTGTCTCTCTCTGTCTCTGTCTCTCCGTCTCTCTCTGGAAAGTGCATGCATACACACACACACACTCTCATAAACACACACAGACACACCAACAATCTCTGGGTACTCCCTTGAAGTTAGTTTATCTAATATAAATCAAACTACAGTTTTTGTCAAATGGAGTCATTTTTTCAGTTATTCTGCCAAGATTTTTCAGTGCCCTACTGAAATCAGAATTCAGCAATCTATGATTTTGGCTGGGTGAATATTGTAGTCTACAAAGCTTGTCAGAAAATAAAATGAAACTGTATGGATTTTAGCATTAAATAATTTATTTTATAAATTTCCTAAAATCATTTGTTAAAATAATCTTTCTTATGACTTTTGTTGTTCAATACCAGGGTTTTCAATCTTGCTTGTGCCTTAGAATTACCTGGCTGATTTTAAAATATGATAATGCTCAGGCCTCCAATCTGTTAAATGATTCAAAATCTATTAGGAGGACTTGAACATCTGTAAATTTTGAAATATTCCCAAATCATTGTGGTGGTTTCTATGGCACATTTGCTTAAAGCAAGGGATAATACTCATGATGGTTCAAGTTGAACTGAGTTGACCTTCTAATTATTTAATGTACAATACAATGACTTAAAAGGAAATATTAATTAAGTAATAAATGATACTGAATTGCTCCATTTTCAATTAGAAAATTATATTTCATCAACAAAGATTTCATTTGGATATTAGTATTTGGTTCATACTTTTTAGTAACAATTGTTAGCATATCTTTAAAAATTAAAAATGATGTTCTCAGACTTAGAATTTTTCTAGGAATGTCCAGATAGAATTGTGAAACATAATTTCATATTCATAATACTCATCATAATATTTTCACTAATAGTATGTTGTCCTTGTCTTCCATGTGTAGAAATAATCAAAATCATATTCTTAAAAGAATTATTTAGAAATATTGAATTGCTAGAGTCTGACTATTTACTTCTTTGGACATATCAGAATGATGCTTTTCAGGTCTTTTCCTCTAGGTTTTCTTTAAATTGCACTGTTAGTATTTGTGGAGTAATAAGTAGTAAACTTGGAAGTAATTCATCATTTAGTGTGGAAAAAATGGATCCTGGTTCTCACCTAACATTTTGTGTCTTATCTTCATTTTCAATGTCCTTGATTTACAGCTCAAAAAGCCCAATCATTAATTTTACTTTATTTCAATTCTATGAAATTCTTAAACATGTTGATTTTTAAGAAAATTAAATCACACATAAAATTAATTGATTCTACTTCCTTCCCTTTCATTTCTAAAATTCTAAGTTTTTGTTTTCCTGAATTTGCAGTCAGCATTTTTAGATTTTTGGTCTGAGTGAATCGTATGAAATATTTCTGGTATTATTCTCAAAATTTACTGTATTTTCAAATTTAGTATACTGTAGTACATGTATTTGAAAATGATGTTTTTAATGCCATATTCTTGAATATTTTTTCTTTTCTTGTCAATTTCAGTGGGTAGTATTTTAGGATTTAAGAAATACAGTTTTAATCCTTAATTCTTATTCAGGAGATTATCATAATAAGTGTTATTAATTACAAACAAAAACATGTTCACAAATGAACAGTGAAAATAAAAGCTGCTCTTTGCTTCACATGTACTAAGATTTTAATTTAGTGTATTAATTTTATTATTGCACCTAACATCCCCAAATCCATCCCCACTTTATAGATAAAAGAGATACAAAATGTATTTCCTAAAAAGGACTTTCACAGATCTTGTCAGATCCAGGATTTGAAACCTACTCTAATAGTCTGTAACTCCAGCTCATAACTCTTGGAATGGCTTCCTCTTCAATGCTACAAAAGTAAATAGTTGAGATAACACAGAATACCAGGCTGGCTGAATCTAAGTTTGGATCCTTTTAAACTATGAACATTGCTTTGTAGATTCAGTAGGGCACATTGTACGTAACCATGATAGTGTTTTATGATGTTTTTCCTTTATTCTCATTATAATAATTTGTAATTTGTTTATATTTTATAATGCTACATAATCAGAGTTCTCTTATTAACTTCAGCAGAGTTTCTCAATTTGATTTAATTGATATTTTGTGACAGATAACTAATCATTGTGGGGCCAGTCCTGCACGTTTCAAGATATTTAGCAACATTCCTGAATTCTGTGTGCCAGATGCCAGCAACATTCTGAAGTTATGAGAAATAAAAATTCATTCAAGCACTCACAAATATCCCCTGGAGGGCATAACCATCTACAGATGTCTATCTATAGAGATTTAGATCACAAAATCATGTTTTCTCCATCTTTGCTGAAGATGGTTTCTGTTTCTCTAAATCCTTATCTGTAGTGCTAATGGCATCTAGTAACATTTAAACATGCAAAAAACAGGGAAATTTTGTGAAAAAGATGCTATTGTCAGCACAATACCTAAAGAGCTCATCATGTATTAAGCTCACATACAGGGGAATTCCATGATAAGTCATGTCACTGAAACTCCTTGTCACTGTCTAATTTTACAGCCGTTATTTGGAAATTGGAAATGGTACATCAGACTCAGTATACTTCCAAAATAAAATATGTTTGGTATCTTTTTACCCTGCCCATTTGCTTATAACTTTAATTGAATTTACCAATAATCATATATAATCCTTATATAAAATTTTACTCTTCTCTCCATAAACATCTGTACTTCAAAGCAAGACAGCATTATAAGTTTCATTATAACATTTTAGATCAATGTCTCATTGATGTTAAAGTTTCATGTTAATCTTAGTACTTTACTCTCAGAATTTAAAATTCTTTAAAAACAGTGGTTATGTGCACCACTTTTCCTTTCCCTATTTCTTATTTGATGCTCAGTATATTATTCATTATTACTCTTTCCTTATGCACCCACTTTTCTTGAGATTTAAGAGTCTTTTTGATTGTGCCAGTAAATATTTTGAAAAATTTGTCCTCTATAGACCCATGAGATACATGTACATTTTCTCTTCAGGCATTAGTGATCTTACTAGCACAGTGGTCCATAAAAAGCAAATCTTGGTCTTTGATGGCATTTGAACAGCCAGCTGTTCTTTTCTCATATCTTCTCTCTTCCAAAGGTCTGACCTTTAAATTGGGAAAAATATGTAAACACCACCTGGATCCCACGCCCTTTAAATTCTCCATAATATTTGAGAACTGAGGGTGACAGACTATAGATTTTTCAAGCTCCAGGAAGAGTCCTATGTGTTTAAGCCCAACTGAGTAAAAGGTTAATGAGCTTTTTGCTCCCTATCCTGGAGAGAATCTGTCTCACATTTAGTAACACTGTACAAAGGAAGCTCACTAACCATGAGACTCTTGACTCTTGAAGAGAAATCACCAATTTTCATCACCTCTTATCATTAAATGTTCTCTAAATCTGAAAAATTTTCCAATTTTTTTACATGAAAATGATATTGTGTTCAGAAAACCTGTGTTTAATTTTGATAAAAATATTTTCATATCATTTAAGTTTCAGTGGTTAGAGAAAAGTCACGGATAAGTTTTTTTTGCTTTGCAAATATTTTGACATTGTTAGTTTTTCTTCCATTTATTGGGCAGTTTTTTTTTTTTTTTTTCTCAATGACATTCTTTTGATTATTTTCCCACCCATGGCTGATTCTAGTATTTATCTGACCGCATTTCTTGTATTGTTTGCTTCAAGTGGTATTCTCAAAACTATTTATAACATTAGAGAGTTTCTTAGTAAATAATGCTAGTAGAGAGCCTAAGATTCTGAAAATAATTCTTTACATTCTGCACTTTCATTTACACAGTTCTTTACAGAGCCTTTGGAAACTATTTCTTACCTTCATTCATTTTCTAAATTATTTATTCCACAAACATTTGTGGAGCCGTTATGTGCCTATTGTTTCCCTGACTGTTTCAAACAGGGAAGACAGTGGTGAATAATACTGGCAAGGACCTAATTCACATGGTGCTGCCACGCTAGGGCTGACACACAGAGAGTAAAGTATGAGCAAGACATACAATAATTCCACACAGTAATAAGACCTATGTAAAAAATAAAACAAGCACAGAGGTGCATTCCTGTAAGCCTATCTTCTTGGGAGGCTGAGGCAGGATAATCACATGTTCAAATCCAGCCTGCTCAGATAAGCAAGACTCTATCTTGAAAACTAAAATCAAAAAACAAAAGGGAACCAGATACCAGGATGTGAGGTGGAAAAATGGCAGTTACTCTACATAAACGGTTGTCATCTTTATGATGACTTGACCAATTCTGTCCTTCTGATACCTTCTGCAAATGCACTAGCATGTTAGAACCCCAGGAGCACACATGCTGTGGTTCAGTGACAGATATATCTACTTGAAGAAAGCAAACAGGGCAGCAAAACTTGTTACATTTATTTCTTTCCTATTCTTGAAGGATCATATATTAGAAAAGATATAAAATTTATAATACCTATATAGGTAGGCCTACCCCATATTTACATGGGGACAGGTAAATTGCCCCATCATTAGGAAAAGAGACTTCATGGTTAGAAAAGCTAAATAAATAAAAAAGAGCTTGTCTTCTAGGGTACCCACATATTGTGAGTTTTGGTAAATTTTCTTATTTCATGGAATCTAAATTATCTCATGTATAAAATAAGGTCAATTCAATATCATGCATTTGGAATGAAGACAAATCCAGTATGAAAGATGAGCTATTAGTAGAGAGACTGAGAGAAAAGAGGAGAAAGGGGAGAGGAAGGGAGGGGAACAGAAGTGAAGGGAAGGAAAGGGAAGTGAAAAATGTGTTGGCAAAAGTGAGGAAAAATTAAAACCTCTGTGCTCTGTTTGTGGAGGGGTAAAAATATACAGTTGTCATGGAATACAGTATTGCAAAACAATTTCAATTCTGGGTATGTACCTAAAGAAACAGAACATAGGGGTTCAGTGACAAATGTGTATCTCTAAGTTCACAGCAGACTTTCTCGCAGTGGCTATGCATAGATGCCTTCGATGTATCTGTGGGCAGATGAATCACTAACCAGAATGTGGCGGATATGCACGACTGCACAGTGTAATATTTTTCAGTCTTAACTAGGAAAATTTGGCTGGAGCAGATGAAATTCGAGGAACTTATTCTAAATGAAATAAACCAAGCATAAAAAGAAAATACCACATGATTCCAATTTTATGAGGTAGTTAAGAATAGTTTAAATCAAAGCACCTGAAAGCAGAGCAGAGGTTGTTAAGGACAGGGAAGTGGGAGCTATTGTTTACTGTGTAAAGATTTTCAGCTGTAAGGATGAAATCTGCAGATTGACAGTGGTGATAGTTACACGGTATGGGAATGCATTTAGGAGCACTGAACTGTACGTCTAAAAATAGGTGAGATAAAATTTGTATTTTGTCTCTTTTATCAAAGTAAGGAAATAATTGATTTGTAAAATGTAACATCTAACTTAACATATATAATTGAGTAGATAGCATGTGGTAAACAAAAATACTCAGTTATTTTTTTTTTTTTTGACTGTGATATGTTTGTATTTTGAGACAGGGTCTTGCTATGTTGTTCAGACTGGTCAGTGACTTAATATTTACTGCACATTGGTCTCAGCCCCATGGTGATCTTTCTACTTTCACCTTCTGAGTGCTGGAGTTGCGGGTATGGACCTCCACATCTGGCTATTTTTATTCATTTTTGTTAATAGGCTATGTCATTCTCGAAAATCTTTAGACAATAATATTTACCTACAGTAATAGTAGCACTTCCATTTTTAGTACAATGTCAGATTTTATTTGATTTTTATATCAAGTCTGGTTTAGTACCCCTGGCTTTCTCTTTTAAAATATGACTAAATTATAGATACTTCAAATACATGTTATACTCTATTTTAATAAATAAGATTTGCCTCTCTTGTTTTTTTGGCAAGGAGTACCGCCTTTTCTATAGACAATTTAAAGACCTCATTCAAGACAATTTGTGATGTAGATGAGCCTTACTATGAAGTAATTAATGTTTTAGAGGCTTTTTCCAAATAAAAATTTTTCATAAAAGGAAACACACTTTTTATTGCACGATATTCATCAACCTGTGGCACAAAATCATTAAGCATATGAATTTACATGACCTTATTTGAAGTCATTTTGTGATACACTACCATTAATAGCAACAATAATCTCTAGGCAATAAATAAATAAATAGATAAGGTCTAAGATCTTCTCCAACCCCACTCCTTACAGATGGAAGCTCATTGCCAGTCATTTTTCTTTGTTCTCTTCATTTAAAATATAGAAGAAAATCTTTCAAGAAAAGGTTTTCAGACATGAGCCTAGATAAATACAACTAAAGTAATTAGAGTTCTAGGAAAGGAATCTCAGACATAATGTGCTAAGAAAATGTGAAGTGGGTAGAATTTAAGGGAAAAATGATGTTTCAAGGAACTCTTGATGCTATTGAGGCAAAATATGAATTAGTACTTTGGTCTCATGGTCTAGTCAAGTACTATTCCTGGAAATAGAATTATGGACCAAGAATAGTTTTACCATTTTATTCTTAACAACCCACCAAATAAAAAGGAGTTTCTGTCAATTTTTTTGCACCTTTAATACACCAATTTAATTGTGGTTTAAGCAAAGAAAAAATGTATTCTCGAAGATGAAAAGACATATATTTCCCTTGAATTTTTAAATGAATAAAGAGAACACTGAACTGTAAAATTGAGTTAAATTTTAATTAAATATGTATATATATATATATATATATATATGTAAACTGTTATGTCAAATTGGAAGGCAGATAGGCCCTTAAGAGATTTAGCTAGCACAGAAACTTGTTTTAAAATGCATAATACAATCCATGTTTTTGTTTTCTGCTGCCAACGAGAGTATCAACAGCTGCTAGTGAATAAATATATTTTCTTCTGAAAAATTCACTTAGACTAAAAATAAATATAAATCCAAATCATTAAAATTGTCATGCACTCTTTTATGAGTGATGTGTCAAAATTTGAAAAATAAAAAATTTATACTCCTAGATGAAGAACAGGAGTTATTGTGAGACATCAGGAAAGTTAAATTTTCTTAATAACAGCAACATCACAAAAAGAATCTTAAGCATGCATTTACAACTTGCTTCTCTGCTGCTTACTGGCCATGAAGACAAAGAAAGGGGTGGGATATGGGAGGATAATGAAGAAAATATGCTTAGCTATTTTTTTATTTGTCAGCTACAGTATTTCTTGCGGATCAAGCTGGCTGTTATGAATAGCTAATGAGAAGTAAATGAAGATTGAATTGCAAGAAAAATTGTAAGATGTTTTTCCCATTTCTCGTGAGATTATATTATGGGAGTTTAGAAAAAGAGGAGAAATAACACTGGTCGTCCTTTTAGCTTCACATGGTTTGTTTACTTCAGAAAGAAAAAACACCAGTACTCCGACACTTGATAGATAATAATCCCCATGGGGTGTGCTGAGTTTATCTCAAGGACCAGCCATAAACTTTACTGGCTAAGTCATGATGTTTGGTGAAATTAAACTATTTTTATCTATTTTATTGTTGTTTGTTCACAAAATATGTCCTAAAATGAATGCATGTCTAGTCTAAAAATAGCCACACATAGCATGCTTCTTTTGGCCCCAAAAGGATGCAACTCATACATTTCTTGCTTTTTAAATTTTTGGTAGGAATTATTATCTCTACATATGCAACTGAAAGTGAATTCAGAGAAGTTCAGAAGAGAAGAAAACTATTCAGTGCTTCCAATTCCAGAACTTTCTATGTCAGTGTTACGTATCAGAAAACTGTTAGCCTCCCATACTATAAAGGAGTCAACTCACCAAATTGACTTTATATTTCAATGGCTGCTGTCAAGAATTAGGATTTACCAGAGATTTGGCCCTACTTGCAGATTCACAGTTTTATTGATGCTTGGCAGAAGGTACGAGACTCGGCTTAGAGCAAAGTATACCATTACTCCCAGTTGTAACAGGAGCAGAGTGTCATTATGAGAGGTCCCTTACATTCTAGTTCCCACAGGGTAACTCGATGAGCACCAAGTGATGTCAGTGAATCAGGCAGGTGCAGTTAGATCTTCGTGGAGGCCTTTGGATGAGATTCAGAGATTTCAAAAAGAGAGAATTGCATATAGAATTAGAGCAAATATTCTTAAACAGTGGCTTCCGGACCAGTGGTATCAGTGCCTCCTGGGAACTTGTTAAATATACAAATTCTTGTCCTCATCTCAGCCTTACACAATCAGAAATTCTGGAGTGTGAGTCTGGCAATCTGTGTTTTAACAAGTCTCCAAGTGATTCTATTTTTATGAACTAGAGATGGAAAATAATTAAATTAGAAGAAAACAGCACACATTAAAAAAAAAACCCTACCTGAAATGTGATTCTCTTATTGTCTTATGAGACATTGACTTATTGGGAAAATTACCACGTTTCATGATTGCATATGTGTGTTCCATTTATTCACTTATACACTGCTTAATAAATTTTGAGCTTTCATTATTTATAAGATAATGTTTCATGTGCTGAAGAAAAAGCAGTGAACAAAAACACTGCTATGTAATGCCAGAATATTCAAATTCAGTTTTTCATGATGTATCAAACAATTTGTAATGATGGACAATAAAATTTAACTTTTTTTCACACTTATTTGCACATTCAAATCACTTCAAAAGAATTTAAAAACCATCTATAACTAAGTTCCACATAAGCCCTGTTAGATGAGAAAGTCTGAGGAATGGTGATTCTAAGTCATTCAGGTAACTAATTCAAAAGGATGAAGTATCACTGAAAATGAGTTTCTTATTTAAATAGTATTCATGATTTAATTACTGGACTTACTGGCATTTTCAGCCATGAGATTTTAAACACAGTATAATCACACTGCTAATATTGGTGCTAAGGTTGCCATTTCCTGAATTAATTTTTCAAAATAAATTTGAAATATCCTGTATGATGGGAAGCATCACAGGGATTCAAAGAAATGTGTTTCTTACATTGAACTAAATGTATAGCATATTCAAGTACCTTTAAACTTAAAGTCAAAAGGCATCATTCTTCTAAAGAAGGCAGTGGATGAGGGGCTTCTATTATACTTTCCCAAAGTTCTTTTTACTTATATGGTGCCCCCCCCCAAATGGTAATGGGAGGGGTACAATTTTCATTACATGGAGATTAATGGTCAGAAGGAAAATGAAAATCATGATTTTAGGCACTGAAATTATCTTTAGAATATCTAATAAATAACTACTTTAGCAACATTTTAGAAAAATTTTGTTTGTTTTGTTTTGTTTTTTGAGACAGAACTTCACTGTGTAGTTCAGGCTGGCCTTGAACTCAATATGTTGTCCAGCTGGCCTCCAGCTCACAGTGATGCTCTTGCCTCAGCCTCAGTGAAAGGCATGCACTACCACACCTGACTGTAAAAAAGGTTTTCACAGATTTCTTACATGTGTTCTGGGAAAAAGAACATTGTGATTTCACTACTAGTTCTGTCCCCACTATTTAGATAGATTTGGAAACAAATGTATTTAGTAATCTGAAAAATTCACTCACACAAATAAATATTTGTGTTCACATAAACATGCAAATATAATCCTGTTGAGAGGCAGTATGACAGTATGTGCCACAGAGAATCACTTCTCACTTTTATCTATCTGTTCATTTATTATTCGGTTAATTTGAGAACACTCTGCTGAGGAAAATGATTGGTTAGCATGTCGAATTAGAGTATTTTAGAGTCACTGGAAAATATTTAGTATAAAAAGAGTTGCTAGCTCAGCAGAAGATACAGATTTTATGCCTATTAGGTGTTTATTAATTTTACAACTTTTTTTTTTGTACTGTGAATTGAACACTTGACCTCTTGCTCCCAGGCAGGCACTATGCCACTGAGCTGTATCCTGGGCCCCTCTGAATTTTAAAAGCGCTGACACTATACTATCTCCCTTCTGCTTCATAGCAGCAATGAATTCCAACCAAGCTCATTGACAGTCATAGAATTTGTTTTTTAAAAAGTTTTATGGTTTTAAAATGTTTCATTTATCACCCCAGACACCACTTTATAACATGTTGGATCACATTAAGGTCAATAATGATGTACCCCTATTTTTCCTTGAGAAATCCATTTATTCTTGTTTTGACATCCCAAACGGTTTCTTTTTTGTCCTGGATAAGTTTTATTTATATATTTTTATTAATCTATGCATTAAAGCAACCCATGATGGGTTTAGTAGGCCACTAACTTGCATTAATAGTTCTATCTAATAGTAGTTATCTAATAATGTCTAAGAAATATATGGAGATAATTTTAATTATAATATTTTAGGGTACATTTGATAGACTCAGATCAATAAACTGTTTTACTTTCCCTGTTTTATTACAAGTACAAAGTAATATAACACTTGTGTTAAGGAGAACATTTGTTAGATTTGCTGATCAGAGACTACGGACAGGTAGGGGGCCAGCCACTTGACTGGTAGGTGTGAGGTCCTGAGTTCAATCCCCAGTACAAGAAAAAAAAATTAAACTAGAGACTATGAGCAGGTTAATAAATCTAGGATTCTGTTACTTGTGAAACACATTTGGTTTAAGAGAGTGAACCTTGTCCATGACATATACAGAGCTCTAAAGCTCTTCACTGTAAATATAGAAAAGTAAAACAGTAATTGTTAGAGATTGAACTCAGGAAAAAATAACTTCTAAGCACTCAAACTCAATTTTTTTTAAAAATTGAGCATCAATTATTTAAGCAGAAATGAGAACAGTTAATTTTAATAATGGCCAAATTTTTTTATTACTCAAAATTATTCAAGATTAAGTTTTAAAAGTTATATTCCATAATATAACACCTTAAAATATTGTGAATAATAGTGAAATTTTAGTTAATATTTTTAAAACTAAAAGTAAAACTATTTGCTACTTAAAAAACACTTTCTGAGAAAGTCAAAATTGTAGAAATAATGGTTCTTAGTAACTAAAAAACCAATCGTATTTCTGTCCATAAACTCAGAACACGCCAATATAATAAAAATGATTGTTATCAAATCTATAAATATTCATGTACAGTTATATATAAACATATGTAAGTTTGAATAATGGTACACAATTATCTAGTGGAAAAATAACATTTTACACATTAAGACCAAACAATGGAGAAGAGTTTCCTTAGCAGATTTGAATTAAGGAAACACTATAAAAAGTACATTAGACAAAATAATTACATATTAAAAGCAAGAAGATAAAATTAAGAATGAAGAACAAAACAAATGGTAGATTTAAATTAAAAATGAATAAAATTATTTTAAAATTATTTCAATAATTTTTAATTTTAAATATGTACCTAGTATAAATATAGTATCCCAAAACATGATACTGGCAGATTGAGTATTTTAATGTTAAGGAATTTGAAAAAACAACTGAGGCAGAAGGTCATTTTTACTTTCCCTCTTCCTCATCTTTCCTGAAGTAGAAAGTAAGACACCCACGTGAGTGGTGCCTCCCTATTGCTGAAGCATTCTTATACCTGAGAATACACAGACACACACAAGAATCTGAATGGTTAAAACTCTATCATTTCATGCTATTAGATTTTGTTTCCTGTCTCACTAAATATTTCTGTGACTCCCCAATCTTCATGAAATCTGATATAAAAATACTTGGGTTTTATTAACTACAGTTTGCTTTGAGTCTTTATTTCTTCAGAAGGCTACCGCATCATGCAAAACTAGTATTAAATAAACTTACATGATTTTCTTTTATTAACCTGTGTTTTGATGTAGAGGCTTCATTTATCAAATTTGAACGGTTAGAGGGAATCTATTCTTTCTTCAATATTCATATGTTGGGCTGTCTGTCTATCTAAGGTGCATATCAAAATGAAGAAGGGGGAGAGCAATGGAAGTTAAACTTTGAATTTCCTGAGAAATGGTAAAAATTCAGTATTAGTCTTTAAACATTTATTTAACATTTTGTAACATTTTAGCTGTTCATTAAAATAAGTGTAAAATATTATTTCATTAAGGTGATCAAATGGAAAGAATGAATAATTGCAATAATAGTTAATTCAAAAGAGCAAAAGTAAGAAAAACATAGTAAATATTTGGAACGATTTAACAATAATGCAAAGTTAAATTTAAATACATACTTACATTTAATTAAAGTAAAATGAATAATTCTACTTAAAATATAAAGATTATGTAGCTAAATACAAAAACAAAACCTTTGTATGCGGCTCAAGAGAAAAAAAATCTTTAATATTATGAAGACCTGAAGCTTAAAAATAAATGAAAAGATATATTCACCAGTCAATATGAACCATACTATAACTGGTTAAGCTCTAGTGATAGCAAATAAAGTAGACTTCAAGGAAGAAGATACACTAGAGACAAAAGGAAATTTTATGACAAAATAGCCAATAAACCAAGATTACTTTAAAATTTTATATTTGACTAAAATTCTTATCACAGGCAGAAAATATACACAAACAGCACCAGTGAAGATTCAGAAGACAAGGCAACCGCTCCTTTCCTTGAGAACACAGAAGAAGAGGGGAGCCTTTGGAATACAGACTTTGTGGTGAGAGGAAGAGGACCTGGGGAAAGAAAAGAGGGAGAGAAAGGGAAGGATAAAGGATCAAAATGAGATTTGTGTAACCATCTACCAGTTCCCCATGGTGAAGACATTTATCGTGTATCACAAATGTATGCAAATGAAAATAAGAATGAAAAAGAAGAGGTAGGAGAGACATAATATCAACAAATCATTAGATCACAGAATAATCACAGTCACAGAGTCTGTGGTTAGTAAAAATGAAGGTATGGAAAAGCAGTTGTAGCCATCAGATGTATTTAAGCTCACCTTGAAATGTGAATGATTTCACTGTAGTGACTGATTAGAGTCAGAAAAAAGAGAAAAGCTCTTGGAGACAGGATTTGGGTCACTTCCATTTTGAAATATCAGTGCCTACCTCATCCGGGCATAGTTTTTCACTTGAGAAATTTATTAAAGACTGTAAAAAGTGAAAACACATTGCTGTGAGAAATCATATTAATTTCTGGAATCTGCTGGCTCTGCATAGATTTTGTGGTAGGTTTATAGAAATTTTAGGCTGGAAAAACTTTTTAAGTAATTCAAATAATCTTGACCTCTGTCAGGTTTGGAGTTCTTCAATGAAGTAACAATAGATAGCAAAATATTCATTCCTATATTGAGCTTAGCACCTACAATACATGAGTCTCTGGCAAAATGCATCATATTTAAATCATAGCATACAATAACATGAGAACAGAGCTATCTCTTTGATATCCTGCTTTCTTTTCCTTTGGATATATACCTAATATTGGGACAGGGGAGTCACATGGTAGTTATTTTTCAAAAAAATTTAATACACTTCATATTCTTTTTCATTATGACTATAATTATTCTAAATAATAAATATTTCTTAAAATGTTCTAGGAATCACATATATGAAAATTATGAGATTAACATAATTTTAAAGTTATAGATAATTGAAAAACTAATATATTATACTTGATCTAATTCACAGGTTATACACATTACTTCCCAAAATAAATTTTCATGATATAGAGATATTGATAAAAATGACAAATGTTATTCTAAAATGACATTTAATTAAGTGAGTAAATCTGATCTGCTTTAACAGATACCTTTGCAGCCATCAACGAAAGAATGAAAGTCCATCAAAGCTAAGTAAAAGAAGTTGTTTGCCATAAACAGGAAAGCAATACACCAAAAAGCTAAAGTGCTTTACAAACTTTAAAACATGACTGTTTTTCAAAGAAAACCTCAAGAGAAAAATTCTAAATAATTTCATAACACAGAAATGCATCTAAAGTAACTATATGAACAACAATTAACAAAAGTACAACATAATAAAAATTTTGGATAACCTTGACAGACTTCCTTTAGTATGTTACACATCTGTATGAAAATTTGGTCAATAGATTGTTAGCATCAAGCATATTTACAAACTAAAGAAACAAAAGGTAGAGAAGAAGAGGAATCAAATAATAATATCAAAATCAACCAAATAGTTTTAAAAGTGATGTTTCATTTAATACTATTGTTAAATTTTGACTGCATTCTAAAATATACTTTTATGATAGGCTATAAGTTGTAATGGCTAATTTACATAAAATCAAGATAAAAATCTCCAGTTTTTAAATGCCCTAAGTATACATGTACAGAATACACTATACCAGATTCAAAACTTTTTGGTGTATTGGGCCATTGACTTGAGGTTTACAAACCTGTTAAACGCTTATTTACATTATAGGCTGGAAAAGGATTTGCAACTAGTCAATAATCTATGTCTTCAAAATGTTTGAGTGCAGTTAAAAGCATAGACCATATTTCCTCTTCTTTCTCCCCAATGGTTTTTGATTTTTATCATTTCTAGACAAAAATGTCGTGTTCTACTTTGTTAGTAATATGTGAATAAAAATTAACAAATTTTAAAAGGCCCAGGAGAGAGATTATCATACTGCTACAATGATACTTCACATTTAAGTAAACACAAATGCCTATTTTATCTGGCAACTAATAAAACCTATATTTGGGTTCATTATTTTTTATACCATAGTGTATTTACTATAATATATTAATATATATTGCATATTGCAATCCCAGCTTGTCAACATTCACAAAGCTTTTTAAAACTACATGTATATCTTCTTGTCCATAAAATTACATCTTGCTCAGAAAATTCTTTTGCTATGTTAGTTGTATCTCCTGGTTAATCCATTACTTGAGTTATAAATATTTATTTTTCTCTTAGTACTATGTCTGCAATTTAACACTTTTACCCAACTTATAGGTCTCATCTTCTTATTCTAAGTGCTAAATAAATATTTGCTAGAATTCATTGTATTAAAAATACTTTCAAATAAATTAAATTTAGACTGCCTTTGCAGAATTTTGTTCCTGTAATGTCAATGTAATTTTCTAATGTTAAATTATTAAAAATAACTTATTCGTTCAATACTTAGTGTAGAAAATGTAGAGTTATTTAAAATTTTATTACAAGTACTAATGGATATGAAAAAGCAAATTACACTCATTTTACTTTCTTTTATATAAAGTGAGAATGCTAAATTAAGTAAAACAATAAAAAATCTGAATACTTGATAACTACAGTTGTGGCTTTGGTGAATTCATCTTTTCTATACTCTAAAACTTTTGGAAAGAACCAAAAAGTGAAAGTAATTACAATGTAGTATATTTTATTTTTCTGTTTTGATTATCTGCATCATTATTTAAAACATTTGTTGAAAATTTTTGAAAAATATATCAGCAACAATCTTTATTACCTGTATTGAAATGCAGAATTAAACTAAAGAGAAGTGAGGCCAAATAGAAGATTTTATTCAACATTTTTATTTTAAAATATTTATTAACATTTCACTGTGTATGTAGAATGTACTATTCTTTCATTATTAGCTAATATAAGCTAATGAAACTATTTTGACATTGAAACATTTGCTTAAGAAAATAATTCAGGTCAATTAAAGATTATTTTCCAGACTATAGCAACTTAATATCTGTCAAAATTAGAGAGGATTGGGAATAAAATGAGTACACAAGTTTTAAATAGTGTTTTAAAAATAAAATTGATTTTTGGAATACATAAATATGTTTAATTAGTCTCTGAATTTTTAGTGCCAGAAGTGCTGATCTTCTAACCCATCTGTTTATAGTCCTTTTAAAGGAGGTCAAAATTTGTCACATAATTATTGTCTGTATTCCAAGACTGTACATGCATTTGGGAAGACTAGAATATTGACTTTTATTTCTCCTCCTCTGAATAAAAATAAAATACATTACTTGAGAAAAGTGCTATATTTTTGTCATTCAGGACATTCCTCTCACCTTGTTAAACTTTACTAAGGAAAGTAAATATGGTCGCTCTATTTCTAAGCATAAAAAATATTTCTACTAAATATCACAGCACTATATCTTTCCCCATAGTTCCATTTCTCTTTCCTAATTTCTTTTTCTCCTGTTCTAGTAGCCATTCCAGAAAGCCAGTCATAGAAATAAAATATGGTAGATTAACCCAAACTGTAATCCTGAACGCAGAAGCTGCATTTACATCCGTTACTGTTACTAGTGAATTTATGGAGAAGTCATGTTTTCTGTGTCAGATATGCCTCAGAAATGCTTCCTGCCACTGGCTTATCTCCATATAACCACAGCTCACAAAGCCTGAAGTAGATTCAGCATAAAAGTGGACTGTTACCTCAAGCCAAAAAAGGATTTTTTAAAAGTACTTTGCTATCTGCTGATAAAGGAATTCTAAGCCTTTAAATCTTGCATTATTTATATACTACACAGTCCATGAAGAAAATGATCTGCCATCGTATTAAGGATGAGATAATAAATTCTTAGCTTTAAGGTAACAAAATAAAAAGGCGATGACCTTTAGCTAATAATCTTTTGCAAGAAAGGTCAATAACTTCCAGAGAAAAGAAAGGAAAGTTTTTAAGTCTATTACTGAATAAAAATCTAACTTTTGGAAAGGTTTTATTTTGTATTTTGTCAGATAGAAAATGGATCTTGAAACTGTCGTTGTTAGTAAAATCTTCAGTTGTGCATTCTTTATTGATCAAATATAAGAATTAAGATGCAAAACTGTGGATATGTCTCAAATATTTGAAAGAACAGTTCCATGAATACCCACATGATTCCAGTTTGTATTTTATATCAGTTACACATTGATTGCAGAAGTTTACACCAACACTTAGTATTTGACTGATGTGCCTGATACATGAAATTGAAAAATAAAAGTAAACATGAGAAAACTATAACAAACTGCGAGGTATTAAAGAAAGAAATCTAAGCATCACTTAAAACTAAAAAAGATAGAACAAATCAATGGAGGTTAACGATAGAGCACATTTTTGAATGAATATAAAGAAGCATACATAGCAGTGTCACATTCCTCCCACTTCATTGGAAACTTTCTATTTTTAAAATAGTTGGTTTATCCATCATCTATTTATTTATCTATAAATATACAGATGAGTCAAAATTACTTTTAAGTTACAAATACTTAACGCTACCTTGAATTTTTTAAAGATTTAATGTAATATAGTTTAAGACCCTCACAACACACACATACACACACACAAACACAAACACACAAAACTTTATATGGGAAGATGAATGGCAATTCATGTCATTTAACTCTTCTTCAGACTAAAGAGCAGAAACAGTGTTAGGCATTAGAAGCCATAGAGTAAAGGTCAGTTTTTTCTAGTGTATACATCAAACATTTCATTCGGGCTTACTTTATTTTATATCCCACATTAAAATCCCCGCTACTCACAATAAAGTCTGTTGATCGGCTTGTAATTTCGGTCACAATATCGCACAGATGAAGTGACACCCAGAAAAGAATATATTTAGGTCATTACATAAATTTTAAGCTATGTGTCTTTACATAATATTTTGAGGCAGCCTCACAAGTTAAACATAATATCAAAAGTGCCATTTACAAAAAAGCAGCACTGTATACAAATGGTTGAAAGACAGAGAGGAATAAATGTCATCAACATCCATAATAGTTTTTCAACTATCTGTATCACTTCAGTTGCTAATACAGAGAAAACACTTTGGACTAGCATGTGTATGATTGATATAAAAGAACAATACGTCTCTATTCTGGCACTGAATTTAGGTAGAAATCTACTGAAAGATTTTTTTTTTTTTTTTTGCTAAGATAGAAAAGTCATCATAGTAGATGGCATAAATGGATGAAATTCTGATCCACAGCACACTGTGAAGCTTATAGTCTATCAGTGCTGACATATGGGTCAGAGTTTAAAGGGAAAAGGAAAAAGAGGTTATAGTATAAGTGATTACTAAGTGTACATATTTGTGAGGCATGAACATACACTTCTGGAGAAACTCATTAACCCATCTTTGAGAGAAGACAAAAACAAAACAAGGGTTTTTACACGACAGAATGCATAAATGTGCTGGGTAATGATAATTAAATTTCATCTCGTGAATTAGATAGGGATGAATGGTCCATGAATCTGCAGTTAGTTATTTAAATATCATTGTTTATTATTAACACAAATGGATAGGATTCTTCCCATACTTGGAATTCTTAAAAATTTAAAAAAAAGGGTTTTTTTGGTTTTTTTTTTTTTTTGGTTTTTTTTATCAAGCAAACTAAGAAGCACATCTCCAAAAACTGATTGAAAGCCAGAGAGTAGCCAAGATATGAAAATAAGCACATACAAGCAAAAGGAATCTTCAAGGCAGTCTGACACAGAGCCAGCAAAGCAAAGAAATAACAAAAGCAAGGAGGAGCAGAGAAGAAACTGAACAACAGTATTCTGAAGAAGTTGCCTGGCAGAGATCTGTTAAGGAGGTCACTGGAAAGTTCTAGTCCTACCCCTAAAGTGCTCCCAACAACTAAACATTAATTTACTTGTTCTTTCCCAAACTATAGCTTTTGGTAAAAATTCTGAAAAGAAATGAAATATATAATAAAGTTCCCTCTTAATAATTTTCTCATCCCTAGATTTTATATCCAGCCATCGAAAGATGTTCACCAACTTAAATCAAATGGTTTTATGTCATACAGAAGGCATTTTTAAAAAATGAAACGTGATGAGTTCTGTTTTGATACTCTGTAAGGTAGCTCAGTATTTGGGATTGTCAATGAAATCCTACACACACTACAACGTATTTTTAGACTTTCTTACCACATTCTAGCAATTTGATTAGTGTGACTCTAACATGTAATCCTGTACTTACTAAGACAGCTTCTCCTAAACTTATTATTCTTTCTCTACTTACTTTTCCAGGTAAAGTTTAGTAATAGTTATTTTACCTCCTAATATAAAAAGCATGATTCCATAAACCATACTTAAATTTATACATTAATACTGAGAAAATTTATGTTATTTTATATTCTTCTAACCCAAGAAACTTATATTTCTATTTTTATTCTTTAATAACCTTCAACAACATAATTTTTTTATTTATAGAGTGTGTATTTTCCACTTTAGTGTATAAATGTTCAACATTTCTTCACTCATTTGATTAAAATTTTTTTGTTCAAGTTTTATTCCTACATGTTATTGCTAGTATAAAGTAAATAAATTGATTTTTAAAACACTTATTGTGAATTCAGCCATATTATCATATTTTCTTACTTTGATGTCAAAGATTTACTGATCTGTTGAAAATCATATGCTCATAATTTACATCTCAATATATATGTATGAATACAACTTTTCAGTGCCATCTCTTATTTAACCTTATAAAATTAATTAGGAAAATTTCAATCCTCTCACTGCTGAATGTAGTTTCAAGGTAGTACTTGATATTCTAAAAATCCATTGAGTAAATAGAATTCTATTGTGAGAATGGCAAGTACTAGAATCCATTTTATAGTTGATTTTCAAATTTCTACTCATTCTTTTTTGTTTTCTTCAATTGATTACTTATAGTTCAAAATGATTTAATATTTAGGCAGAAAAGTGTTCATTTTAAGTTTTCAGTGTCCAAAAAATAAAGCACAGAATTGAAATTGTGCTTTTGAATTTGTCTTACTTCTGCATGCACAGTCTATAATGTATATTCCTATTTTTCCCATAGAGATCTTGGGAAAGTTATTTTAAGTTATTAAGTTTAAGTTATGGGAAAGTTAAGTTATTTCCTTAATTTTTCAAAAGAAAAAATTGTATGCTTTCAAACATTTTTCTTTACACATTTAAATTTTGTATTTAAAAAAAATCTTTGGGGGAAAGTTTTATTAATTCTTATTTAATTATTTATTTATTTTGATAACAGGAATTGAACTCAGGACCTTGCACTTGCCAGGAAGGTGCTGCACCGTATTTGTTAGCTTATATTAAATAAAATTTTGAATGAGCAATTTCTTTTATTTTTAGTCACACGGCTTACTAACATACTACTTTCATGTTAATTTTTCCTCTAAGTGAAGATTTTGCTGTGACTTGCAAATATGGTAATGACTTATGTCACCTTTTATTGCTTTCAAAAATTATTATAATTGTTTAAAAATTTCTATTGTCATCCAAATGATATGATGAAATGTTTAACTTTCAATGATTTAAAATTCAATTTTAAATTTACTTTATTATGGTCAGCAAGTAAAACCTTAAATTTTCAATTATTTTTCTTGATAAACGTATACTTTGTATGTTGTGACAATTTTTAGTGTTTTTCTCATTGATACGTACAATTTGGTTACATATTACCAGTACATACACATCATAAAATTTTCCTCACTTTCTATCTAGTCCTTTTATTCCCTTTATTCCAATTAGTGATTAAACCTTTTAGTTTGAGATAATTATAAACTCATATGAAACTATTAAAAATAATAGGGGCATTTTGTGTGCACTGTACCCTTGCTTCCAATGGTAATGTCTTGCAAAACTATGGAATAATATCACAAATAGAATATTGATCTTGATACAGTCAAAATTCAGAACAGTTCCATTACTAAATGAGTATCTATGTTCTTCTATCCTCCTCTTACCTCCCGTGTGCCCTCCTTAACTATTGGCAGTGCTAGTCTTTACTCCATTTCTACAGTTTTGCCATATCAAGAATGTCATATAAATGAAATAATATAGCATCGAAACTGTTGAGTGTTTTATTATGCATAATTCTTAGAAATTTATTGAAGTTGCTGTAAACATTGATTTTTCTACTGCAGTGTGGCATAATAGCACTAGTTTTTATTTTTTAAATCATATGCCCAAGGAAAGTTGTCTGACTTCTTTCTACTTTGATTCTAAATAAACCTGATGTAAATATCCACATAAAATAACTTTTATTAGCTAAAATACATATTCATTCCTCTCAGATAAATATGGAGCCATGTAATTTCTGAGTTATAGGCACTTGTGTATATACTCTTAAAAAAGTTGTTTCCTAAATGGCTCTACTGTTTATATTTCCAGAATAGTGCATGAGTCATCCAGCTTATCATCCTAGTTAGCATTGCATGTTGCCAATATTATTTAGTCTTTCTGATATGTAAATAGTGATATATAATGGTGATTTTAATTTATATTTTCTTAGTGACTAAAGATGTTGAACAATTTTTATGTGCTTATTTGCATTTTGTATACTACCTAAGATAAAGTGTCTGTTACTGTCTTTTTTTAATTCTATAGTTGGATTTTTTTGAAGACAATAAAACCAAATGAGAAAAAAAAGGGTCAGTCAAAAAAAAGGATGGACGTAGTACATGACTTAAAACCAAAATACAAGGTGATCTATAATGGTTATCATGATGTCTCTTGTTATCTTCCATAGACTTGCCCATATCATCAGGCACAAAAAAGTTTTTTCCAATTTTTTTTTATTTAAAAAGAAAGAAAAGAAAATTAAAGAAAAATCAAAATGGAAGAAAGTAGAATAATACAGAATTTAAAAAATAAACATTATAAAATCTCTAGTTGATACATTTTATATTGTCATCTTAACAATAGTTGTTAAAGTTACAAAATCAAAGCATAAAAAGTGGCTAGACACTCAAATACTGACACTGTAAACTCTTCTGTTCAATCATCTAACAGATATTTAGTAATATGGTCATCTATCTTACACACTATACATGCCATTATATCCTTTAGAGAACTTTCCTTCCCTTTCACCTTTACAATATCTATTATACTTTTGGATCCCATTATTATGTCAGTTATTATTATTTTTTACACTAGAGACACAATGTGATATTTACTAACATGAGTCTTGTTTATTTCACTAATGAAGATATTCCCAGGTTGCTTCCAATTACATATAAAGGCCTCAAGATCATCCTTTTTACAGCTGAATAGTATTCCATGGCATAAAAACACCACATTTTTTCATCCATTCTGCGGTTGATGGGAAGATTTCCCACCCAAGATTTAGCTATCACAAATTGCTGCTATGAACATGGGTGCACATATATCAATGTGACATGACCTTTTCAATTTTTCTTGGAAAATACCCAGGAGGGTAATAGCTGGATTGAATGGAACCTCCAATCTTAGTTTTGTGAGAAATCTCCATACTGATTTCCATATTGGTTGCACCAATCTACACTCCCACCAACAGTGGAGCAGTGTTCCTTTTTCTCCCACATCCTTGTCAACATTTGTTGTCAGTTGTTTTCTTGATGGCAGCCATTCTTTCTGGGGTTAGATAAAATCTCAATGATATTTTAATTTGCATTTCTTAAATGACCAGTGATAGTGAACATTTCTTCATATATTTATTTGCCATTTGTATATCTTGATCTGAAAACTATGTGTTCATATCCCATGCCCATTTTTGGAGACAGTCTTTGAATTTGGGGGCTTGATGTTTTTCAATTCTTAATATGTTCTGGATATAAGTCTTTTGTCTGAGGGACTGCTGGCTAAAATTCTTTCCCATTCTGTGGGTTTTCTTTTCACTTTGTTCGTGATTTCTTTTGAAGTGCAAAAACTTTTTAGTAATATGAGATCCCAATTGTTGATTCTTTGAAGTTTTTCCTGTGTGGTTTGCATTTTATTCATGAGTTCTCTCCCTATCCCTATGCCTCTAAGATTTTTTACCTACCTTGTACTCCAGTAGATTTAGTGTTTCTGTTTTAATATTTAGATCCTTGATCCATTTGGACTTTAGTTTAGTGTACAGTGATAGGCATGGGTCTAGTTTCAGTCTTTGGCATGTGGAAAGCCAATTTTTCCAACACCGTTTATTGAACAGGCTACCTTTTTTCCCATGAACACGTTTAGCCCTTTTTCAAATTTTAGGTGGCCGAGTGTCTTTGTAGTTATGCTTGCATCTTCTAATCTGTTCCATTGATCCTCAGGTCTATTTCTTTGCCAGCACTACGCTGATTTTATCACTGTGGCTTTGTAGTATAGTTTCAAGTTAGCAATTGAGATGCCTCCTGTCTTGTCTTTGTTGTGCAGAATCGCCTTTGATATTCTAGGTTTATTCTGTTTCCAGGTGTGTTAATGGTATTTTGATTGGGATTGCATTAAATCTGTATAACAGTTTGGGGAGTATGGCCATTTTCACAATGTTGATTCTTCCTAACCAAGAGCAAGGAATATCCTCCTGTTTTCTAATGTCCCATTCAACCTCCTTTTTTAGAGTAGCATAATTTTCAGTATTTAGGTCTCTTATATTCTTGTTTAGGTTGATTCCTAAGTATTTCAGTTTTTTAAATGTCATTTAAAAAGGTGATATTTCTATAATTTCTCTCTCATGAAGTTTTTTTTTTTGTGTACAGGAATGCTATTTATTTTTAAATGATGACTTTGTATGTGGCTATGCTGCTGAATTTGTTTATTTTATCTCTAGTAGTCTTTTAATGGAGTTTTGGGTCTTCTATGTAGAGTATCATGTCCTCTGCAAATAATGATAATTTAACTTCTTGTTTTCCTATTTTTATTCCTTTTATTTTTCCCTCTTATCTGATTGCTCTGGCTAATATTTCCAGAACTATATTGAATAAGAGTGGTGATAGTGGACATCCTTGTCTTGTTTCTGGCTTTAGAGTGAAGGGCTTCAATTTTGGTCCATTTAATATAATGTTGCCTGTTGGTTTGTCATAGATTGCCTTTATGAGATTGAGGTACATACTATCCATTCTGAGTGTCTGGGGAGTTTTTATCATGAACAGTTGTTGGACTTGTGGAAAGCTTTTTCTGCATTTATTGAGATGAACATGTGGTTTTTTTTTTTTTTTTTTTGGCTCTGTTGATGTGGTGTACTACATTTATTGATTTGCGTATGTTGAACCATTCCTGCATTCCTGGAATGGTTCCCACTTTATCATGGTGTATAATCTTCTTGATGATTTGCTGCCTTCTATTTGCCAATATTTTATTGATACTCTTTGTATCAATGCTCATTAGTGAGACTGGTCTATAGTTCTCCTTTTTGATTGAGTCTTTCTCTTGTTTTAGTATCAGGGTGATACTTGCCTCCAAGAATGAGTTAGAGAGGATTGCTTGTTTCAATTTCATTGAAGAGTTTAAGGATTACCAGCACTAAATGTCTAAATTTCTTACAGAATTCAGCCATGAATCCATCAGAACCTGGGCTTTTGTTTGTTGGTAAATTGTTAATCGTGTTTTTGATTTCAGTAGCTGATATTGGGTTATTCAAACTTATTATATATTCTTGATTGAGCTTTGGTAGTTCATGTGTTCCTAGAAATGTGTCCATTTTCTCTGTGTTTTCCACCATATGTGAGTAGAGTTTTTCATTGTAGGTGGTTCATAATCTTTTGAATTTCCATGAGATCTGGAGTAATTTCCTTCTTTTCAGTCCTTATTGTGTGGATTTGAGTTTTTTCTTTCTTTTTCTTGAGAAGGTTGGCAAGGGGTTTATCAATTTTGTTCATTCCCTCAAAAACCAGCTCTTTGATTCATTATTTTTTTTAGTTTCAATTGCATTAATTTCTGCTCTAAACTTTATAATTTCCTCTCTTCTATGAGCTTTGGGTTCAGCTTGCTCTTCCTTTTCTAGAAACTTGAGATGTAGCATTGTTATTTATTTGTGTTCATTCCATTTTCTTGATATGACTATTTATGGCTATGTATTTCCCTCTTAGGATTGGTTTCATTGCATCCCATAGGTTACGGTATTCTGTATCTGCATTTTCATTGGATTATAGGTACTGTTTTATTTCTTCTTTAATGTCATCTGTAACTCACTGGTTATTCAGAAGGTTGCTGTTTAATTTCCATGTACCTTTGCAGGTTTTGAAGTTTTTGCCATTGATTTCTAATTTTAGTGTGCTATGATCAGATATTATGCATGGGATAATTTTGCTCCCTTTGCATTTAGTTAAGAATGCTTTATGGGTTATCATATGGTCTATTTTGGAGAATGTCTCATGTGCAGCTGAGAAAAATGTATATTCTGATCTGGTTGGACACTCTGTAAACATACTCTAAGTCTGTTTGCTCACAGGTATGATTCAGTTCTGTTATTTCTTTGCTGACTTTTTATCTAGTTGATCTATCTCTTTGTGACAGTGGGGTGGTAAAGTCTCCTATTACAATTGGGTTCCTGTGTATTTGGTTTTTCATGTCCATTAGTATTTGTCTTATATAGTTGGGTGTTCCTGTATTTGGTGCATATATATTTATAATTGTTAGTACTTCCTCTTGTAGTTTTCCACTTAAAAGTATGTAGTGACCTTATTTATCTTTTTCAATCCTTTTAGATTCGAAGTTCACTTTGTCTGAAAACAGAGTAGCTACCCCTGCTTTTTTCTGGGTTCCTGTTGCATGGAATACTGTTTTGCATCCTTTGACTTTTAATCTATGAGTTTCCTTTTGGTCAGATGTGTTTCTTGTATACAGTATATTGTGGGATCTTGTTTCTTGATCCATTCTCTCAAGCTGTTTCTTTTGATAAGTGAATTGAGCCCATTTACATTTATGGATATCACTGATATGTACTGGCTTGACTTTGCCATGTTGTGTTCCTATTAGTTTCCTGCTTTCCTCACTTGTTTAATTTCTTGTCCAGGCTGCTAGTTTATTTCTGTTGTTGTTCTGGAGATTGTAGTCATTTTTATCTCTATCTAGCATGTCATGCAGGACTGTTTTTAGGGTTGGTTTGGTGGACATGAATTTCTTCAGTTGTTCCTTGTCATGGGAGTATCTTGTTTCTCCATTAAATTTGAAAGACAGTTATGCTGGGTACATCAGTCTGGGTTGAAAGTTGTTTTCTTTTAGGGTTTGAAATACTTCACTCCAAGCTCATCTTAACCTGAAGGTTTGTGCTGAAAAGTCTGCCATGAATCTAACAGGTTTTCCTTGATGGGTGAGTTGTGTCTTTTCACTAACAGCTTTTAGTATTCTGTTTTGATGCTGTGTATCTCAGATCTTAATTATTATGTGTATGGGTGGGTTAGGGTTAGGGTTAGGGTTAGGGTTGGTTGTGACTGTTTAATATTCTGTATTCCTCACTTATTTGTACATCATATTTTTCTATGATTCAGAAATTTTCTGCTATTCTGTGTATATTTTAGCTGTCATTTGCATTGACTCTTGCATCTTCACTGATACCTATTAGTCTTATATTGTTTCTTTTGAAATTTTTCATCTTGAAGCTGCTGGATTGTCATTTCATGCTGCTTTGTTGTTTTTATAAGTTCTACTTTTTCATGATCACTATCTGCAATCCTGTCCTTAAGGTCTGAAATTCTATCCTCAGCTCTATTTAAACAGTTTTGCCAGCTTTCAACAGAAATTTTTGTTTCTTAGATATCTCTTTGAAAATATTTCATGGATTCTGCTTGTTTTCTACATTGTTCATTCAAAGTTTCAATCAATTTACCATGCTCCTGTATTTTTTAATCTATTGCTTCTTTATGTTGAGCCACTTACTTACTAACTTTGTTATTTCCATCTTTATGTAAGACATTATTTCTAATTTGATTTCCTCTATAGCCTCCTGGATTTGTTGCTTTACTTCATTTGCTATCTTTTCAGATATTCCTGGTGTATGACTTTTAAGTCCTCTATTTCGATGTTACCTGTACTTGCTCCTGATGAACTAGATGTTGGTGATTGCATTTTTTGTCTTTTTGCTTCATCATTTTCATCTTTTGGGAAATATTTGGTCTTTCCATCCCAACAGTTTCAACTGTCCATATTGTGAGTTATAGGATCCTACTGTGTGGTTGATGTTTGTCCAATTGCTGCGTACCACAATGAAGAGGAGAGCAAGTCACTTGAATTCCTCCTACAGAGCCTTTGGGGTAAGCCTTGTATTCTTTCTGGGCTAATTACCCTTGAAGTATTGAAATAAGTCAACTCTTAACTCCTGCTGTTGCTGTCTTCACGTTGTTCCAGGTCGCCAGATTTCCCTGCATATAGTGATTTTGTCAGCTGAGGCCCTACTGTCATTGGGGGTCTCATAAACTCTTTTAATTTTCTCCAAGTTAGGGGAGGCATTATTGGCACACTCCTCAACTTGTCTGATCTTCTTTGTGTAGAGGAGGGGATTATCCACTCTCTTGGCAGGTTCTCCAAGGTCGTACAATTGGAGGGAGCTTTACTTCCACTCCTGTTTACCCACTGCAGACCTCTGTTTTAGGAGCAAACTCACCACATTGACTGGAGCCTGCTGAGCTCTGCTGAGGGTGAAGTGTTCTTGAGTCTCCCATCCAGTCATCAAAGTAATCTGCTGTAGTTCAAGGTTCTGGGAAAAGGGGTTAGATTGAAAGATGAAATGCAGTACTAGATCTTGAGGCAGTACTAGATCCCAGATGTGCTGGCTGAGGGGTGAGCTCATGGCAGCAATCCCAGGCAGCTCAGTGGTGCTGGGGACATCCCAGGTGTTCCAAGCTGAGGGATAGGCCCACAGCGGCAATCTGAGGCAACCCAGGCATGTGGGCTGAGGGGTGGGCCTGCAGCGGCAGTCTGAGGTGGCTCAGTCATGCCAGGAATATCCCAGGTGTTCTGGGCTGAGGAGTGAGCACACAGAAGCAGTCTGAGGCAACCCAGGTGCGCTGGCCCAGGTGCAGGCCCACAGGGGCAGTCTGAGGAGGCTTAGTCCTGCTGGGGGCATCCCAGGTGTTCCAGTCAGGAGCAGGCCCACAGCAGCAGTCTGAGGCAACTTAGGCATACTGGCGGAGGGGCTGGCCGCAGCAGCAGTCCCAGGCACAATAAAATTGAATATAGCAGTACAGAACAAAATTAATAAAAACAAAACTTTGGAGACATTATAGGACTTCAAAATAGTTGATAGTCAAAACAGAATGGATATCATAGTGAAACTTATTGTCTTCAGAGTAGAGGCTTATACCCTCAGACTTCATACTATCAAATATAATAGATTTGAATAAAATCAGTCAAGACAAAAGTGCAATCAAGCAAAACATATTCAAATAAAATCAGTCAAAACAGTGAAAGGAATACAGGGTGTCAGATTCCATTAATAGGAAATTAAAGATAGTTACTCTAGTATATCCTTCTATCCTTGGAACAGCTGTCCATGTCCTCAAGTCTAGTACAAGTAGACAAACTGGAACAGAATATAACCAAACTAAGCAGAGCAATGAAAGCAATATGGGTTTCAAATCATGGTACAAGATTAATAATGTCCTCTGCCTTCCCTATTTAGACAATTCTTCCCCTTTCACTTAACAAGATGCATTGCACAGTTTGCATCCCACTAACTCCTTTAGTTTTTAGATTAGGGAGGCAACCTGCTGTTTAGCTAAGTGGTCCTGAACCTTTTTACTCCTGAGCTTGATCTCAAGTTGTATACATTCACCTTCAAGAGCCTCTAGGTTTTCCTTCCTTATAATGGAGTTGTATATATAGATTCATTGTGTAAAAGTGTTATGTCTTTCCCACCAATTTGCAGGTGAAGGGCAAGCTACTCACAATTTTTTCTGGTTCCCCGTCACATAGAGCATTATTTTCTCATCTTGGACTTTCAGTCTATATACCCTTTAATTATATTTCTTATATAGAGCATCTTGATGGACCCTATTTCCTGATCCATTCTGCCTGTGTTTCTTTTTATTACTGTATCGAGGCCATCCATGTTAGTGAATTTGGTCCAACTTCTCTGCCTCATCTCTGTCATACTAAATTTCTGGGGTTGTTTTTCTACTTTTACCCATTATTCCAGTGTCTGCCCCATTCAGTGAGCCCCCACTGCTGCTGTTCCTGAAGCCACTGTCTCTTTTCTCTCTCTCTCTAGAATATCCTTAAGTATTTATTGTAGAGTTGGATTGGTGGTCATGAACTACCCCAGTTCCTCTTTGACATATCGTTTTTCTCAATTAATTTTGAGAGGTAGTTTTGCAGGGCATATCAGTCTGGGTTGGACATTATTTTCTTTCTGGGCTTGGAATACTTTGCTTCAGCTCTTCTTTATTTGATGATTTGTGTCCAGAAGTCTGTCTTGATTCTGATTGATTTTCCTTTATAAGTGATCTGTTTCTTTTCTCTGAAAACTTTTAATATTCTGTTCATGTGTTGAATTTATGGGATCTTGATTGTTATATGTCTGGGTGTAGACCTATTTTGGTTATAGCTAACTGGAGTTCTGTATGCCTCATATATCTGAATATCATATCCTTTTCATATGCTTGGGAATTTTCTTTAATTGTTTCTGTGAATAGTCTTTGTATTTCATTTGTGTTTATCCCTGTTTCTTCACTCACACTTTTTATTCTTAAGTTATAGATTCTCTTGTCATCTTCTAGCCTTTGTATTATTACTTCTTGGTTCCTTGTTATTTTTAAGAGATCTTTCCTTCTGCAATTACACATTGCAAACCTGTCTTCAAGTTTTGATAGTCTATATTTAGTTTCTTTCAGGCATTTTGCCAACCTTTGGTGGAGTTTTTAATTTCCTGGTAATCTCTTTGAATTTGTTTCATGTACTCTAGTTTTTTTATGTTCTTCATCAAAGGTTTCCCTTCTTTTTCTATGCTCTTATATTTTCCCTCTGAGTCTTCTTGAGATATGCTTAGCATTTCTTTTATCATTTTTCTGATATCTTCCTTTAGTTATATTAGTATTTCTGTTTTAAGTTCCTTTATAATATTACAAAGATAGTTCTTTATGTCAGGTGCTGTTTCTTCAGAACCTGCAGGTGTGCAACCCTTGTTGTCTTATGTATTTACCCCTCCTTGGCCAGTACTGTTTGGGTTGGAGGCTGGATACTTCCTTTTGTTTCTTCCTTTTGTTTGTTTCTGGTTTACTCCAGATGAGTGGATAATGGGCATCCCCAGCACTTCTTGTATTGGCTATGATTACTCTGAAGCATGCTGGCTAGTAATTGCTGTCCTCCTCAGTCTGCTGGTGATCACTGGAGAACAAGCAGGGTGGGACAGGGCTGGACCTTCCCTTCTGAGCTGGTCTAGCACTGGGAGTCTTCACCTCCGTAGTATGTGCTGTGCTGACATGGGGCTCGTCCTTGGCTATTGGATTGTGCACAGGGATAGGACTCAGTCCAAGCAATTCTAACCAATCTGCTCTGTGCTAGGAGTGGCTGAATGAAGCCAACTGGAGTTCTGGTTCTGTGATCCAGGTTATCCTGCCAGACTCCAAAATGTTACCCGGACAATTACCCACTCCCAGGGGAGGACTAAGTTCCCCATACTCACCATGAGCTGGTGCAAATCTTTGGTCTGCCCACTCCCCTCTGCAACCTTGTCCTCCCACTGAGGCCCTTGCCAACCACCAACTTCACCTTGACCCTGTGTCTTCGGATCCCAGTGTTTCACAGACAGCGGGACCAGCTCTGGTGAGAGCGCACCTGTCTACAACCTTCTGTCCACATTTTTTTTCTTTTGTTTCTTTCTTCTTTTTTTTTTTTACTTTAGTTTCTTCATGAGTCAAGAGGATCCATCTCCTTCTACCTAGTCTTCTCCAGACTACTATATTCTAGCATCTGAGCTGTCTCTCACAGAGAGGCTTTTTATTTTGCTGCTTATTGATCTGCCATCTTCCCAGATTCTACTTATCGTAGGATTTTAAAATTTTTATGTGTTGAGAGTTTTTATGTAGTTGAGGTATAAGCAATACTTAGGTATGTGGTTTTCTAGTATTTCCTCCTGGAGCTTGCCTTTTCAATCATTAACAAAGTCTATATGGAGAAGAAAAGTTTAATTTTGCTGAGCCACAATTTTTAGTTTTTCACTTATGGAATACATCTTTGTGCCTACTATAGAAACTTTTTGTTTAGTACTAAAATTTCAAAGATATTTCTCTTTTTAAAATATATTTTTATAGTTTAAATTTATAATTTATGATTCTTTAGCATATGAAAAACTTTGAAAATATGTTTTTGTTTCCCTTGAAATGTCCAGTTGTTTATCAATTTTCTATTGAATTGTTTCTTGAAGTTTGGAAAGCCTGGGATGGGCATGGCCATGTGGACTGTTGTCTAGACTCTCCCTTTTGTTCTACTGGTCTATGCCTCTCTTGCTATATTGATATTAAAGAGTCAAGGTTGGCTCTTCCAAGAGGTTAGAAGTGAAAGTTTATTTCTTGGTTCTTCAAATTCCCACTACTTTGTGAAAATTTTTGCTGGTGGCTAATTCATTTCAATCTCTGACTTTGTCAATATAATGCCTGCTTGTAAGACTATTAGCTTAATCCTATCTGCTAAATATCATTCATGGTTCCAAGGCAAAATGCAACATACTAGTTATAGAAATGAAAGTAATAGCTTTAGAATGAAGAAATTTGTCTGAAAACATCTGAAAAGTTAGACAAAATTAGTACCCTAAAAAATTATCTGCGTATCATGTTATCCTAGTAAGACAAACCTAGAAGCACAAAAGTTTACTTCCATGATATTCTTAGCAAAGATACATAGCTTCCATTTTTTTCCAAGCAAACTTCAGACAGAATTAAATTGAAGGGAGATTTATAAAATTACGGGTCAGTAGAGTCACGATTGTTCTCCACAAAGCAAGCAAAAGAAAGCAAACAAAACAGTGAGGACCCTGGAGAGATTACATGACTCTAATGATACATGACAACTGAATGCAAGGTGAGATCCTGTCCTGGAGGCTCTTGCCTTACTGGACATCTGATCTTATAGAGCTGAATGTGACAAAGGAAGCACACTGACTGGTCCCACTTCAACTTTATGTCCAAATACTTTAAGTGTGCTTATAGTGCTACACAAATATGTGAATACAGTTTTCATCCATCTGCTCTCTTGTATCTGTTGGCTGATTTGCATCCTGAGTACCCTTTAACCTATCTTTATTTTCAAATGATGATCGTGTTTTCTGTTTTACAAAGAAACTCTGAATAAGAAGACACAATTATCAGCATTACCCCTGGTATCCATTAATAATTAATTAATCTGGATCCATATAATTATCTTCTTTGTGTTAGTGGAAGTGTGATTATGGGCTCTCTTAAGGTCAAATATTTTACCTACTCTCAAACATTTCTTCTTTTCCACATGCTGAAAGTCAGCATTCTAAGTACTTCATTTCATTGCTATTTTAAGTGTTCTCTCCCTGTTGAACCATTCCTGTGATAAGTTATTCTGCAAGTTTACCTGCCTTGGAAATGATTTTGATATAACCATTCCTTCGGTTACTCTTTTGCTGAAAGTTTTCAACACTTTTCTCTCCAACTCTTCTCTGTCCATTTTCTATTCAATTTATTCCAATATGGACTTCATCTTTGCAACTTGACCCAACTTGTTCTTGTCAAGTCAAAAGTCTTTAAAACAATATTCCTTCAGAGTTTTGGGTACCAGAAGTCTGAAATCAAGGTGTGCACAGAGCCGTGATTTCTTTCAAAGCTTTAGAAGAGATTTTCCTTACTTCTGGTTTCTAATGTTGGTTAGTATTCCTTGGCCTTCTTGATTGTATTACTCAAATCTCTACCTTTTCATATGGTCTCTGTCTCTGTCTTTTGTTATGAGTATGTTTGTCACTGGATTTGTCCCACCAAAATCGTCAATGATGACCTTATCTCAAGATTCTTAATCCAAATACCTCTCTTTCAAAAACCATCACATTCACATGTTCAAGGGATTTGTACTTATACATGTCCTTTAGAGGACAAAATTCAACCTAGTACAATAAGTAAGAATAAAGTTAGACATTTTTGTTTCAAAGTTATTTTATTGTTTTTCCCCTTCTTCCCTCCTTTTACCACATTTTATGAGTGTCAAGATCAGACAAATTTTCTCTCTATGATATTTCTTGCCTTAAAAATTACTTTACAGTGGAGAAATAACCTAAGCTATATAGGTTTCTTGTTAGGAAATAAAAGAGAAAGCTTTTAAGCATTGAAGTAAAGATTTATGGTTTGGTAACGTTAAAATGCACTTTAGTGTTGCTAGTAATAACTTCAATTATTTTCTTAGTCTTTAAAGATTTCTAAAAATGTGGCAATGCACTTAGGCAGAAGATACATCTAAATGTATAAAAGAGCTGGTTGGAGACTGTAGGGAAAATTCAATTTTATATGTGAAGATGAGCATTTGGTAAAAAATTGGAACAATGGAGGTATTAAAAAAGATAAAAGAGTAGCACAGTTTTAATGAACTGACCCAGAGAATAAAAAGATAATTAAAGTCATAATTAGACAGCAGTAATTCATATTAGAAATTGTATGTGAATATCCTACAGTAAATTGGTGGAGTTAGTGGCTGGATCAATACAATACTTTAAGTGTAATCTAATGTTCACCATTTTTGTGAGTGAAACATAGAACTAAAACTCCTTATCTTCTCTTAAAGATAGCATTGACTGTGAGAAATGTTTATGATGAAAATAAACGTTTTTCAAAAATAGTAAGTTTCTTCCCAGTATCAGTGACTGACCTAATGTGAAAGCTTGTCCAGTCTCTGTATTGAATATTTCTTACTGAAAATATTTTAAGTTTCTAATATGACAGCTTGCAGATTGTTCATGGTTAAAATATGCAATTTCATGCAACATTTTTGTACCTGTTATTATCATAAACAATACTATAAATCAAGAAATTCTAATTGTTTCCACTGAAATTCTTTACACCAGGCATAAACTTGACCCTGATACCAAGATATTCCTAGGAATTAAGCTAGGATCCTAAATAATTACATACAGGTATTGTGGAAAGTAAATATATATTCCTACCAATTAGTGGATAGTGACTACCGTTTTGATCTCAATAAAAATATGAAAAGAAATAATTTTTTATTTAGATTTTTATTTAAACATGTCCTTCACACCAAAGCGATTGACAGTTATAACTTATTGAAAGGGATCAACAGATGTGGGGAGTGGAGGAGTAAAGGGGTCCTAGAAAGATGCAGAAATGAGGATGTGACCTGCATGTGTACCAATTCTGCACAAGGAATGTAAACATTACATAATGCAAATATGTGCTAAGTTAAAAGGGTAAAATAGGTTGAAATGGGATCTGAAATGAAAATTATTTGGGGGTAAACTCTTGAGTTTCAAACAGATCAGACTTATATAGGCAAAAGAGATGAAGTAACCATGGTACCTTCAAAATAATTACTATACTCTGTTTGCACAAGAGTTTTTAAGTCCCTTCAGAGTGGACTCAGAATATAACTAGATCCAAGAAGTCACCCATTTCAGCTACAGGATTACTCCTGTAGAGGCAGAGTCCCTGGAGTAATGTATGTGATGGGACATTGAGATGGTCATTGAAACGCAAGGCATTGATATTCTTAATTCTTCTCTAAACCCCAGTCTGTGTGATGCAGAGACCATGTTAATTAGTGGATGATACTGTTTCTGTCAGACAAAAAGAAATAGAAGAGGAAAGATTCTTCCCCTTATAACTTGACAGAACATATTTTGATACACAAAGAAAATAACATTATGTTTAAGATAATAACTTTTAGGGCTTAGTGAGGAAGAAGCTGTTCTGAATATAGCTTTCTAGTAAAAGGAAAAGGCTGGTGAAAGAAACAATCTCAAAGTGAGAAATCTAGGTTTTAATCCGTTCTCCACTGCTTAGGAGCTGAATGATTGCAGGTGTACACCTTGCATGACTGTAGAAAACCTTACCGTCTATAAAATGAGCACAACAGCATCTGTGGAAAGAATAAAATCATTCATGTGAGACATTTAGAAGTCTGTGGTTCACAGAAGATACCAAGTTAATAATAGCTCCTCTGATTATTTTATGCTGTAAAGATACTAACAATCTTTTACTTAAAATTCTGAATCAAATAAAGAAAACAGACCTCGCTTGAGAATTCCATAGGCTTCTCGGGATTTTTTTCCATCAAAGACCGTTTGTTCTCCCAGGAGAGTGCATAGCTTTGGACCTGTTGTGGACTTACCTCAGAAACACCATATAAAGATGGCTTCTACACAGTTAGATCAGCGTGGGCTTCCTCAGGGCATCCACCCACCTTGGAGATATTCATGAGGTTTTCAGAAATTTTTGTCACTGAGCTGAGCCAAAAACATGCAAGCAACACTCCACAGGGAACACAGTAAAACTACATTTTGAGAAGAAAAGAAGAACGATGTTAAATCTTTGCTATTTTCACTTAAATTAAGATACAACCCCAGGCCCCCAATTTTCCAATCTATAAAACCTTCAACCTGCCTGCTGGGAATGCTTATAAATTGTGACTCATCTTGCAGGCCCCAGTAGCAATCCTCTGTGCTAAACTGTCCCTTTCGATATAGGTACTTTCCACTCTTTCCTCCACGTAGAAGTTAACTGGAGGGATGTTTTATTCTAGGTTTCTGTTTTAGCTGAGCTACTGTAGAACCTTCAGGAAAGTTGGTACAGAAACGCTGCTTAGTAATGTACAGTGAAAACAGAATCCTAATGTCTCACATATATACAAATGATAATTATGTCAGCTGTATTCCAACCACATGGAGGGAGGGAAACAAGAGAGAAAGAGAGAGAGAAAAAGACAGACAGATAGACAGACAGAGTATATGAGACAAATCTGTCTGTTTCTTAAAACGAATTATACTGAGTAGAGCTGATATAATTATGGAGGCTGAAAATTCCCATGATCTCCAGTTTGTATTCTACAAGCTAGGGAACCAAGAGAACCCATGGTGCAACCAGGTTGAAGTTTAAAAGCCTGAGCATCAGAATAATCTGTGGTGCAGAATCCACTCCAAGCCCAAAGTCATGAATTTCAGAACGCCTTGCAATGATGGGGAAACCTACGTCATGCATGTTGCAGATGGCTGTTTGTTGTCACTGAAAACTCTAAAGGTTTGCCTGTGGTAAGTCTCAGCTCCAGTGCACAACAAGACTATCTTGAAAACTGTCAGATAGAGAATAGTCTCCTTTACTCATCTTTTGTTCTACATGACTTTCTATTCGGTTAAAAAAGCCTTATCCACTTAGGTAAGGGAATATTTTTACTCACTGTATTGATTCAGTGTCAATCTTAACCAAAAATAGACTCACAGATACATGAAAAATTTTCAATCAAATATCAAAATACACTAGTTCTAGATTGTTCAAACATCAAATGAACCACTGTAGTAAGGGACAATGTTTACAAATATTAAACGTGTTTTGGAACATCATCATTAACTAAAGTCCTTACTTGATTCAAATTTACTTAGCTTCTGCTTAATGTTTCTTTTTAGTGTTTGTTAGTGCATATTTGCAGTACATAATAGTTATGATTATTGCTAGGAGTTGGTAAATGTACATAACACATTTTAATTTTTTCTCAGCCCCTAATCCTCTGATCTCCCCATGCCCATTTCAAATCTTGGCCACTTTCTTATTTGCAAAAGTTCTGTTTCCATTCTTTCTTTCAACTCCTTTTTCTCCCATCCTCTATCACTCTTCTCCTCCTCCGTTCATCTGTTGTTCCCTTTTCCATTTAAAAAGACCTCCCTACTTTCTATTATGGCTTTCCTTTTTATTTATATTTTGGGTTTTCCACATAAGAGGTATCATGATATTTAAGCTTGTGTGTCTGATTTACTTTTGCTAACATATGGTCTCAAGATGCATCCATTTACCTACAAATGCCTAAAGTTTATCATTCTTTATGGCACAGTAGTACTCTGCTGTATATAAATACCAGATTTTCTTTATGCATTCATTTGTTGATGGGCAGATGGCCTATTATAACTAGTGCTGCTATAAACATGGATATGCATGTGTTACTGTGTAATTGATTTGTGTTCTTAGTGCTAATGTTTTGGAAGTGCTTTTCTATTTTGTACAGCAATCTTTTAGCAAATATGAATTTTAAAAACCCTGTTACTCTGTGGTTTTCTAATTTATGCTCTTAAATGTTTTGTTTTTCAGAGCAGAAGGTTTTAAATTTAAAGTCCAATTTCTCATTTTTTTTTTTTTACTAAAGATATCAGACTTTTGATGTAGCATTTAAAAACTCATTACAACAGCTACTAGGGAGGCAGAAGCAGGACAACTGTGAATTTGAGAACAGCCTGGGTTACACAGTGAAACTCTGACTCAAAAAATACTGAAAAGTCAACACAAACACAAACACAAAAAGATTCCACAGATGTTTTCATATTCTACTTTCCTAAACTTTAATATTTTTACATTTTACATTTAGAAACAGATTTTAAGTGTAAAAGGATATGGTCTATATCTAGGTCTAGTTGGTTTTTTTCTTAATATATTCAATTGCCTAGAAACATTTGCTGGAATCATTTTTCTTTCTTTATTATATTGTCATTGTTCCTTTAAAGATTGAAAAATATATCTCTGCGGATCTATTTCTTGGCTCTCCATTCTCTTCCACTGATCTAGTCATTTATTTTTTCCCAATTGTATGCTCCCTTATGACTAAAGCATTTCAATAAGTCCTGAAATTAGGTAGTGGGAGTCCTTAAGTATCATTCTTTGCCTTCAGTACTGTGCTGAGTGCTATAGGTTTTTTGTCTTTCCATCTAAATAACAGAATGAGTTCATCGATGTCTACAAATAGATTGATGAGACTTTGATTTGAATTGTGCCAAATCTAAAGATTACTTTGAGAAAAACTGACATTTTGACCATACATCCATTAGCATGGAATATTCTACTCTTTATTTAAATTTTCTTTTATTTTTATCACTATTGTCATTTTGTGAATACATACCCTCTACATATTGCTATATTTATATCTAAGGATTTTCAATTTGTGCCATTGTAAATTCTAAATTCTTAAAATTTCATATTTTAGTTGTTCATTGCTAGTAAATAGGAAGGCAATTACTTTAGTACATGGACATTGTATTCTGCAACCTTGCTAAATTCACTTATTTCCAGAAATCTCTTCTAGATTCTTTAGGAATGTCTACATAGACTATCATGTCATCTGTGATTAAAGAATTTTCTTCCTTTTTCTGCAATATAATCTTTAAAATTGTTTATGCAGAATATTTGTACATATTTATGGGCTATCATATGATAATTTGATATATGTATACAATGTTAGTGATCAAATCAGGGTAATTACTATTTCCATTTTCTCAGACATATATAGTTTCTATGTATTGGAATGTTTCAGAATCAGCTTTTCTATTTATTGTGGCAAGTATCATAAAATGTTGTAGACTACTTATCCTACACAGTGTTGTGCATTAGAAAATCAGAACTAATTCTACCTGTCATTTCTTTGTTAGCTGCCATTGTAACCTTTTACTTTCCCAATGCACTTTACTCTTCCTAGATTCTAGTAACTGTTTCTATTCTATTCTATGAGGTCAACAATTTTAGTTTCAACAAATGAATGAGAACATGTAATATTTTTGTTTGAGACTCCCCTTGTCCTTTGTGTATTTTATGAGCTAAGATGTTCAGTAAGATGTCAAATAAGAATAGTGAGAGAGGACATTTTTATTTTCTCCCCAGTCTTAAATGGGTTATAGGCTCTTTCCATAAAGTATTGGATGAGCTACAGATATTTTATAGACGTTTTTTATGAAACTGAGAACAATGCCAACTATTTTTAGTTTGCTTTGAGTTCTTTAAAATTATTCAAAGAAATTTAATTTTGTCCAAATACAGAATTCTCTAATATAATCATGTAAAATTCCCCCTTTAGTCTTTTGATATGCTAGATTTTCAAACATTAAACCAAACTTGCATATTGAAATTGTTCTACACAGTTATGGTCTTATACGTTGATGGATTTCTCTGCTAACATTTTTGTGTCTGTGTTCATAAGAGTGATGTCTGAAATTTTCTTGTATATCCTTTTAGGCTTCACATTACAGTGAAATTTGCCTCATTCTATGAAATGGAATGAGTTAGGCTGCATTTTCAGCTTCTAATTTCTTGAACTTTGAGAAAATCTTTTTTCTTTTCCATTAGTTTTTTGGTGATGTTCTGCAGTGAACCCATAGGGGCTTGGTGCTCTCTTTTCAAAGATTATTATGATGTTCTATTTCATATATTCTGCACAGACTTACTCTGTGTGTGTATAATATATCAATAAATATAAACCTTTTTTCATGTTATCTATTTCGGCTTATTGAAGTTTGTAGTTTTATTTCTTTAAAATTGGTCCATTTTATTTCTTGTCAAATTTGTCTTCAAAAATTTTCTCATAGATTCCATTGTTACATTTTAATACTCAGACCAATGGTTAAGCATCATTTTCATTTCTGTTATTTGTCATAAGTATTTTCTTTTTTATTTCCTTGGTTAACCTTTGTAGATATTCATTGATTTTTTTGACTTATCCAAAGAATCAGCTTTGAGTTTCATTTATTTTCTCTATTGATTTTCTGTTTTAATTTAATTACATTGATTTCTACTACAATTTTTATTAATTTTTTTCTGCTGGATTTACACTTAAATTGCTTTTTTTGCTTAGTATATAAATGCAAAGATGAGGTCATTGACTTTAGGTCTTTTTTCTTTTCCAATATATTCATTCAATATTATAAATTTCACAGTCAGCACTATTTTTAGTATATCCCACATGTTTTTCTCTAGTACTTTCATTTTTCACTTAGTTCAAAATAATTTTTGATTTCTCTTGAGACTTTTTATTAGTCAGAGTCTTCTTTAGAAATATGTCCCTTAATATCTTGACACTTGGAGATATTATAGCTATCTTTATGCTACTGATTTCTATTTTAGTTACCTTGAGAATGAAAATACACTTCATATGATTCATGTCCTTTTGCTTTTGTTAAAACAGTTTTGCCCACAAAAGATGACAAAAGTACAGCAAGTTTTTAAATTTTAAGATTCTATTATGGTAAAAACATACTGAAATTAATCTCCAAGTACTCCTTGCTTAAAACTCACTTACCCTTTCCCTAATTCTTTTTTCTCATTCACTGTGACAGTATTAGCATTTATTTCAGATATATTTATGCTATCTTTACTTCACCAAATTGTTACATCCTGGATCAATTAAACATAAAACAAAAGATTTTATGTTTTTGTTTATAAGATGTTTAATTCTTTTTTGAAATTCAAGTATGAAGTTATACTCAAATATTTCAAGGAAAGAGACACTATGGTAGCTATGGTTATGTCAGGTTGTCTTGTGGTGAAACACTATGTTGCTTAAATTGTTCTTTTATGACCTGTTTTGTTATGTCCTCTTTTATTTAATCTTTTTTAAAATTAAAAAAAAAGAAAAATTCAAGTTTCTGATGTCATTTTCTTTTCATCCAAAGAACTTCTCTTGATATTATTGCAGTGCAGATCTGCCAACAATCTAATTTTAATAGTGCTTTTCCTTTACCTTTAAGTTAAATTTTACTAAATATATAATTCTACAGTAGTAGAAATATTTTTCTTCAAAATATTAAACAATTCATTCTATTTTTTTCAGGCTTTTATGCTTTCTGATATAAAACTCTCTATAATTATTATACTTGTTCCTCTATGAGTAATGTTTCCACACTTTTCTTTCAGGATTTTCACCTTGGTTTTCTGCACTTTAAATATGATGTTTCTAGATCTAATGACCTCTTTGCTGTTTATCACAATTGTTATTTTCTAACAGTTATTAATATGTATTATTTGTCAATAATTTTGGAATTTTCTTAATGATTGTTACTGGTTCCATTGTCCCTTTCTATTCTTTTTTATTCCAGCTACTGCCTTGTGATATTGTCCCACAATTTGAAGACATTTTTCTCTACATTTTGTCTTTTTTTACTCTTTTATTTCTCTTCATGATAATTCTATATTTTTAAGCTAAATGATCTTCCTCTCAGGGCACAAGCTTGTCAAAGCATCCTTTATTTTTCTTATGTTGTTTTTGTTTCTAGCATTTACATTTGATTCCTCTTTAGGCTGTTAAACTGCGTCAGGATTTATCCATGAATGTTATCTACTTTTGTATTACAACCCATAACATATTGATTCTATTCATTTAAAAATCCTTGCCTGATAATGCCAATATCTTTGAGTTGCTTCTTCTCTTTACATAATGTTACTCTTGCCTTTTGTATTGCACTTTTTATTTAAAGGTAAGCATATTGCAGTAAACAACAGGAACTGAGTCAAACAGGCCTTTAGTGTGAAGATTTATAATATAGCTAGTGTTTGGCCAATGTTTAATGCTTACTGAAGTTAATAGGTTCTAGCGGCTGCACATTTCTCTTGTGCTGTTTCTTGTGTCTTGTACTTTGGCTTCCCTGAATCCTGTTACTCTTAAAGAATCTATGGCTTCTATCTTTCAGCTATAATTCATTGCTATGCTGAAGTCCTGTTGGTTTTATGTTGAGGTGAGGGAAATGGGCAACATTAGTCTGATTAAGTCGCATCGTTTTAAAGGTTTGACATTTTAAATTGTGGCTTTCAAAAGTAATTCTGCTGTCATGTAGCCTTTCGTTTAGGTGCATAGTTTTTATTTTTCCCCCTTTTCTGCTTCCTTTCCTAGTTGCAGCATCCCAATCTTTTTCCTTGAAACTCTGTTGACTTTTCTCCCTCCCAGTTATGCTAGTAGAGACAAGGACGAGAAGAGTGTCTTTCCTTCACTAGAATAAATCTCTGGTGTCTTCACCATGGAACAGAGTCATTTGTTTGCTTGTTTGTGGAGCATTCCCTAGACGTGTTTCACAATTAGCCTTTCTTTTTTCTCACTTCCAGACCCATTGAGTGAAATTACTGTACTCAAAGCCAGAAAAGTGGGGAGCACCCATGACCTGTTTCCTTCTCACACTCATGCTAGTCTGCATTCAGTCTCTCATGATTCTTTCAAAGGACCGTCTAAGGATTCCTGCCAGACTATTGCTCCATAGTCTTCTGCACCAGCTGACCAGCTGACCAGCTGTGGCCTTTGCCTTTGGATGACCTTGCCTCACCAGGTTCCAGTGTGGTCACTTGCCCTGCACCTTCACGTCTCTACTAGTACCTCCAATCAGATGAAGCTTCCTTTGTCCAGTGTAGGGAGAAATCATGAGATGGCAAGTTACAGCTCCATTTGGGATGTGGGCTTGAAGTGCAAATGTCCTCCAGCCATTGCCGTTATAGGTTTGGGCTTGATGCCTCCAGGTGACAGCAGTGAATGATGGATGCATTTACATTGCCATTTGTTTTTTTCTGTGACTGCTAGTTGCTGCTTGTTGATGTCGGCTAACATTGACACCATTGGTTGATTCTGTTGGTTGCTGACCTCTGAAGTTTTAGGTGCCTGCTTGTCAATCCTGACAAAAGACAAACTATTGATCAACTCTTCAGTTTGTTGATCTCTACTGTTGATCTTCATCACTTGCTGGTCTTTGGAGCTCTTTATGGCCAGCAGTTCCAAATACTTACTGCTCTTTTAAAGTGATATCTCAGGCCAGTCCACTCAGGACAAGTCTCAAGCATATTTTTGGGACCTTTCAATACCACACTATGTGAGAAACAAAGGATAAGAATGTCACTTCTCAGGGAGAGTTGTACACCACACTATGCCATCCCACAATTGTACTGGAACATATACCTACTTGGATCTTTCTGGGATTATGACTTTCAGTTTCAGTATTTAAAAGGAATATTTTAAAATAAAAGAAGGTGATTGATTTGGGAAAAAAGTTAAAAAAGAAAGAAGACAGATACCTGGAAAAATAAAGTATGGGGCATCAGAAATGGATTACCCATGGATTTCATCCTCAGATCCTTTTTATTTAGGACTAATAGCCCCACCACCACCACCACCAAATGGGCACCTCAAAGTTTTCACCATCTGAGTTGCTCACTGGCTTTCTTGGATCCTAAACTGAGCATCTCTACCTGAATACTTTCTGGTCGTTTGATTTATCCCTGTCCTCTTGTGATGGATAAGTATGTGGGGGAGGGGTTATAGAAATGTAACTCAAGTTAATTACCAAGTAAAGGAAGATGTGTTTTATATATTAAGTAAGAGCACTTAGGTGGCTGTTCCTTATTGCCATTGCATTTATTGGAGGGGTGAGGAGGTCTTCTTTACATGTCTTTCAAGTTTCTGGTTTCCTTTTTGCTTTGTTAACTCTTTCCAATAGATTCCCATGGTAACTGTGCTGCTCGGAACCTCTGGGAATGGTATTTCTTTCTTTCTCTCTCTCTTGTCTCTCTCATCATTCTAATTGCTCTAGCTGTAGAGCCTAGCTATAGGGTCACAATCTGCCTCCATCAAGATTTCCCATTACTTTTTAATAACATTTATCTTTTTCTTGCCTGTAACCCTTGTCCTTTCAGCATAATCATAAGCAGTAAGGTATATGCCTCTATGTTTTATATAGTAACACTATCAAGTTGTGAAGAAAATTACAGTGTAACAATAAAAGGGAGTGACATACTTGGGAAAGATTTGCATAGAAGAGCTTTGGGTAAGAAATAACAAGTAAACCTGTGCAGAGAATGAGAAGCCTGGCACCAAGGGAAAGTGGGAAGTTTTAAGAAAAGGACAACAAATTCAAAGTCATAGAGCCTTTAATTCAAGTTTCTACTAAATTGGATGATAAGCTTTGTGCCTTGCACAGTGTTGTCCTTGGAAACGCGCATAAACTTTATACACTAACTGACAAAGAATCAAAAGTGTTCTTCAAAGTAAGGAAGGATATAATAGGAAGATGGCCCAAAGTAAGTGACAGATGAGTTTATCACAATGACTACACCTGAGGTAAGAAGGAAAACCCTAGGGATATGTGGTCAGGTGTATGAGAGTTTGTATATAATGACTGGTGTTTTCTGAACAAAACCAAACCAACTAATCACAGTCTCCGAAGAGGTTCACTCAAGTCTCTCCAGGGCTTTTCTGCAGTTGCCTACACATCTCATCAGTGCGCAGCAGTGAGGGTTGGTAGCCTTTCTGAAAAGTTTTCTCTATACTGGATGACTGACATCCCAAAGATTTGAACAAACTGAAATACTATTGTTAATTATTTCATAATTATTAGCAGTTGCATAAGAACTGTGTTATTAAAACTACAATTTTTGAAAAATGACAAGTATCATGCCCTCAGAATATCCTACAGAAAACTATTGAACAACAAATTTAAAGGAAAATAAATAAGCAGTAGGCCATGCACTTTCAAAATGTTTCCTCTTATTCAAGCACTCTTGTTTAGAATGTGAGAGAAGGCAATCACCACAGTACATAGAAGGCACAATCTCCTCTTAAAGTTTGGTCTACAATTTAGTGGTGTAAGCAGCTTTAGTGGAAAAAACAGCTTTAGCACTGGCTATGTCCTTCTCAGCAATGATTTTCCTGGTGAAATTTCTGCATATCAACTTATAACAAATAAAATTTAGCAAATGGCTACTTTAACATTCATTTTTCTTCATGATTTTTGTACTCCTATTGTTTATAGCACTTATGTTCTTAATTATGTATCCATGTTGACCTTGAACAGAAATATGAAACTTCAAAAAAATGACAATTACTTTTACCTCTAACTCTTGCAGCTACTTTTCCTATGATGTAAAAGGAAAACTAACACTAAAAAGAAAGAAAGAAAAAGAAAGCAAGAACAAGTAAAAGAAAAAGAAAAAAGAAAACTGCCAGAAAACCTAATGCTTAAATATTCATATAGGAAATATTTGTTTCTTTAACCTTACACTTTTGCAATTTACTGTCAGGAAAAGTGACTGCCTCGTTTACTATCACTCAAAAACCAGTAGTTTGGATTGAAAAGCAATTCTACACAAAACTTTGGAGCAGAGTCTCTAAAACTATGAAAGAGTTAGAAGAAAAAACTGTTATGGTGAGACACAGGATGCCTAATCACTACTTTGTAAAGTTGGGACTCTCACAATGAGATTTTCAGTCTTAAATTATTCAGACAAATGAAAAATTAAAACTGTGCAAAAAGCCCAAAACAGTGAAGAAGCCCAAACCATGAAAAAGCTAAAATAAGGTAAAAGAAAGGGCAGATATAGATATGGGAAGGAAGAACACAAGAATGATAAAACTATGGTAAAGAAAACGTAACAAGAAAAGAAACTGACTTATTAAATCCCTACCATGCATCCAACTTAAAATATTTATAGCTAAAAATTACTATTATCTCTCTGTTTCTCTGTCTTTGTCTCTGTCTCTCTATCCCTGTCTCTCTGTCTGTGTCTCTGTCTCTCTCTCTGACTCTTTCTCCTGTTGACACAGGGGGAAAAGGGAAAATGCCCATTTTCAGCAAAGGAAAGCCAGATGGCCGGTCTAAATCTCAGAGGACAGTAGTATTGAAGCTTCACCAAACTAGCAAGACTAGACACACAATCATTATTAAACAAACAAGTAGTTAATATTAACAGTTTCACTTTCAATATATAGACAGTATGATTAATTTTGGTGGAACAATAGACAGCATGGTTAATTTTGGTGGAACAAAAATAAACATTATAAAGCAGAAAAAATCTTAAATTATCATAGACTATGTCAGTGAAATATGAACAGTTTTATACAAGGGTAATACCTAAATTATTATATTATCTAATATAAAATATATTTACTTGATGGTTGAATGATAAAACATAAAATTTACTGTATAAAATCTATAAGATATCATGTATGATAATCATTGTATAAATAATTCTTTGACAATTCAAATATGGAACTTTAATGTAATTTCAGGCAATTACATGAAATTTAAGAAAAACATCCTAATAATAAAAGCAAATGGATAGACAAAACTGCAAAACTATAAGGAAATATTAACATGATAGGTTAAGCAATCTTTACCTCTTCAGAGAATTTGGTAAGAATAAGTCTATTTAAAGAATAAATTTACTGCAAATCTTGCCCTACAGTTTCTGTGGTCATAAAGAAACTGTTTTAAATGAATATTTGATAAATGCATAAATGTATGAAGATGAAATGAATAAATGAATGGAAAAGAGACATAAATGCTAAATGATAGAAATTAAATGAATAATTCTCTTGAATAAATCAGTTTCACAGGAGCTTGCCAGCATTCTATACAGAATAATACCATCTCAAATAGTAATTTTGAATGGAACATGGTAAAGAATTTATCTACACAGAAGGATATAAATTTATGACTGTAATCAATATAACCTAAATACATTTCCTTCAGTATTCTGTCTTTTAAGTGCCTTAACCTATTATATTTAGATTTCTTTCACTGAAGTAGACTATTTAACATGTTTCTCAGCAATTCTTTACACTGAGACTGCTGTGTTCCTGGGAATAGGAGAAGTCTTTCTCCATGTGTTTCTTTTTCAGAACATTAAACATATTAGCCTAATTACCCTCCTCTTGCTGTCATTCTTATTCATCTGGAAAATCTCCAATTGTCCTTTCTCTGGTTATTTTTGGATTAGGTCATAAAAATCTATACTAAATTCCAATTAGGCTGGGTTGTAAAACCTTAGAATAAGCAATGTTCGGTATTTACTTTTCAAGTCCAATACTTTTTAAATCTTGATCTTTGGAAGGAAGAATTGTTTTAAAATCTCCAATATTTTAATCCAAGAAAGGAGATGACTGGAATGTATTCACAAGGCTTCTGATACTTTATACATGATTGCATTTCTATACATGTAAGTTTCTGGAGAAAAATCATTTCTTGATGAATAAACTTGTTAGATCTTGTTAGGATAAATAAGTAGACCTTATGTGTGTCTAGAAGGGTGATTATTAGAAGTATGTCAGACATTTTTATATCTCTGAAAATTTTGAATAACTAAAGTGATAAATACTCATATAAAAATTTTGAATCTTAACACAATGAGTTTGCCTTATGTAGCCCTTCACTTTGAATCATGCAAAGGTAAATATTAACTTAGTTCACTCTAAATTATTGCCAATTCTAAATTAGAGGGCATTAAACTCTTTAAGTTCTTAATTTTAGTTTAAAAAATAAATCTTACACAATTCTAATCATTAATCTAACAAACTAGAATTATGTGCTGTTTGAAACTATATCAAATCACCTTGTGGGAAACTTGGTCCCTGTGCCAGACATGTGATTGTTCACTACACAATTACAAAGGCATCTTACAACTTCATACGTTTTCTATAAGTGTTCCAAAGGAAAAGTATTCAGGGTTTTCTTGATTTGCTTTTTTAATTTTTATTTCTTTTGTTATTTTAATATTAAAATGAATACATTCAAAGTGTAGTTAGCATGTAGCAATTAAAGTGCTGAACAAGAATATTAATTCCCTTGAACAAACCTCCTTCAACCTAATAACTGGAGCATTTATAACACTTCTGCATTCATAAATGAATTTCTCATTTTTGTTTATCTCTACCTGCCTATTTTATATCATCCTTTTGAAGTTCTAAAAAGTAGTTTCATCATCTGTGTTTACCTTCCTGAAGGTTAATTTTTCCTTCTTGTTTTTGAGTTCAATGAAAGTAAGACAATACACATAATTTTCTAGGACTTTTTTAAACTCAAAATGATTTTTGAGTAGTATCACTTGGTTGCAGTTTATTTTCATTTTGGTATGTATTACATTTTCTAAGCATACCTTATTTATTTTTCTATGAAAAGAAATTTTTGTGGTCTTTTCTATTCTCACATTTGCCAGACATTTATTAAATTTCTTTTTACTTTTATTAGCATATGTTTGCAGTACATAATGATTATATTCATTGCATGGCGTTAGTACATGTACATAACATATTTCAATTCTTTCTTCCTCTTCCCTCCACCCCTTTTTATTTTTCTAGCATCATATTTATTTGTTTACTATATGAGACCTTAAAAAATAAATTATCATATGTACAGACAAAAAACCAGACTAAAAGGTCTAAGAACATATAACACATGAAAGATAATTGTACTAAGTCAAAGTACACTTGTATATATATTGTCCACAGTGAATTACAATATCTTTTTTCTGTTTTTATTTTGAAATATGGATATATATATATATATATATAGTTTTTCATATTAGAGAAACCATTTGGTATTTAAGATTATGTATATGACTTAATTTAACATTATGGATACACCCAAGGTACACCCATTTTCCTAAAAATGACTCAAATTTATTTTTCCTTGTAGCAGACTAGTATTAAATTGTGTATAAATACCATATTTTGTTTATCCATTTATATATTGATGGACATATAGGCTGTTTCCAACATATAGCTATTATGAATTGCACTGCTATAAACTTGCACTGTATGCATGCATCACTGTGATGTGGACTTTATTCACTATTTCACAGAAAACAAAAAAAGAGACAAAAAAATTTCTCTGTCTTCATGCAGCTTATTTTCTAAAGAATGTGAACAGCATATATGGCACACAAAAATAACTCTCATATACTATGCAGATGTTTTTAATTTGTGAGTTTAAATGAAATATTTTACTAATATTGATTAATTTGAATACAGGCAGACCAATTTTAACTCCAGTCAATTGGATATGAGCTGTTCAACATCCTCTCCAAGATGGGAAGATGGTGGCTTGATAGTTAGCAGGGTAAAGAGCCTCTCTGAGAAAAACAACTCAGATACTAGAATTTAACACCATGGAGAAGACCAGATGAAAGGAGAGGGATTCTCATGACCCAAGAAGAAACTGAGGAAAAAGAAAAAGAGAAAGAAAGAAAGAAAGAAAGAAAGAAAGGAAAAATGTGAACAAAAGGCTGGAACCAGACGTTCTCACTGGGGCTGGTCTTGTACTGAGCTGGACACCGTTGGAGTCGCATGATTCATGGTCACACTGAAGTCACAGCTGGCCACCGAAATCGGGAGTTGGTGGGTCCAGGGCTCTTGGTGGGAGGATGAGGCACAATGGAGAGCAGAACCAATGTGGAGAGTGGCATTAATCCATGATGAGTACTAGGAATTGGGTCCTGCAGAGGGGGTGACTGGTTGGATGACATATTGGAGTTGGGCAGGAAGGGTCTGAACCAGGAACCACAGTGGCATCAGTTAGCTGCCTCTGGCCCAAGAGGACTGGTGGGATTTGCTTAGGCTGAGTCACCCTCATGGTCAGGATCCAACAGCCAGGGATGAAACTGTCCCGAACCTGTGACATCTGCATGGCAGACTAACATGCTGAAGACACTCATTGGTTGACTGGCTCAGAGGAGAGTGGCTAGCCTGCATCATCCCTATGTGCACCTCAGATCAATAGTATACTGGAGAAGGCAGCAATGCCCTGGCCAGCATGCTTCAGAAAATCCATAAGCAATATGGAAAGGGCCTGAGACCTCCAACATATACGTGTCTGAAACAAACCAGAAACGTGACAAGAGAAAGAAATAAGAAAAAGCCTCTAGCCACTGACCCAGGGAAAATAAGGACAGGTAAATACTGAAGAGATTGAGAGCAGCAATCATGCAATATTAGCCATAGCACCAGTGGAAATAAAGAAATACCATCACGACCTCATAGAAAAACTGAAAACTGAAATTTTAATTCAAGTAAGGCAAGATATAAAAAGGTTAATAAAAGAAATGTTTAACACCACTCAAAAAGACATGGAGGGAAGAATGGAGGAACCCATAAAAAGAAGACGAAAGGTTTGATGAAGAATATAAACAAAATCTAGAATACATGAAACAGATCCAAAGAGATTACCAGGAAATTAAAAACTCCATTGAAAATTGGCAAAGTTCCTTGACAGAAACTGAAGTTAGACTTTCAAAACCTGAAGATAGATTTGCAGTGTGTGATCCTGAAAGAAAAGATCCCTTAAAAATAACAAGGAACCAGGAAGTAACAATTCAAAGGCTAGAAGACGACAAGAGGATTTATAACTTAAGAATAAAAAAACATGAGCAAAGAAGCAGGAGCAAACACAAATTAATTACAAAGGTTATTCACAGAAATAAATAAGGAAAACTTCCCAAGCATAGGAAAAGGAAATGATACCCAGTTAAATGAGGCATACAGAACTTCCAGCCAGCTACAACCAAAACAGATCTACACCCAGACATATAGTAATCAAGATACCAGAAATTCATCACAAGAACAGAATATTAAAAGCAGTCAGAGAAAAGAAAGAGATCACCCATAAAGGAAAACCCATCAAAATCATGACAGACTTCTTGATACAAACTATCAAATCAAGAAGAGCTTGGAGCAAAGTATTTCAAGCCCTAAAAGAAAATAACCTCCAACCCAGATTGATGTACCTGAAAAACTCTCTCTCAAAATTAATGGAGAAACAAGATGTTTCCATGAAAAAGAGGAATTGTGGCAGTTCATGACTACCAATCCACCCTACAAAAAAGACTGAAGGACATTCTAGAGAGAGAGAAAAAAAATACCAGGATTCCAGCAACAGTGGCAGAGAGGCCTCAATGAATGGGTCAAACAGTGGAATGAAGGAGAAAAGTGGACGATAGATAGCAGAAAAATAACATAGAAGAAATGAAGCAGAGAAGGTTGACTACAATCTCTAATATAGATGGCTTTGATACACTAACAAAAAGAAACATAGGCAGAGTAGATCAGGAGATAGGGTCCACTGAAATGCTCTGAATAGGAAATATACTCAACCTGAAAGAGGATTAATAAACAAAAGTCAAAGATGAGAAAATGATGTTTTATGTGACAAGGAACCAGAGAGAAATAGGGACAGCTCATCCAGCAGCTGCAGAAACATCTTGTTTCTCCATTAATTTTGAGAGAGAGTTTTTCAGGGTACATCAATCTGGGTTGGAGGTTATTTTCTTTCAGGGCTTGGAATACTTTGCCCCAAGCTCTTCTTGATTTGATAGTTTGTATCAAGACACTTGACACTTTTGTGCAGTGGAGAACTACTCAGCTATAAGGAAGGAAAACCTTGAGGCTTTAGTAGGTAGAGGAATATAGCTCAAGATCAAGCTCAGGGGGAAAAAGGTTCAGCACCACTTAGATAACGGGTTGCCTCCCTATTCTATAACCTAAGGAGTTAGTGGGACGCAAAATGTACAAAGCACCCTGAGAAAGGGAAAAGGGAGAAATTGTCTAAAAAAAGAAGGCAGAGGACATTGTTAATAGTGTATCAGGATTTAAAAGCCACAGTAGTTTTATTGCCCTGTTTAGTTTGATTTTATTCTGTTCCAGTCTGTCTACTCATACAAGATTTGAGGGCACAGACAGCTATCCCAAAAATAGCAGGCTATACTACGGTAACTATCTTTAATATCCTATTAACTTAAACCGAAGTCCTGTATTACTTACATTGTATTACTATGACTGATCTTATTTGAGTCTGGTTTGTCAGATTGCTGTTTTGTCTTGACTGATTTTATTCAAATTTGGTATGCTTTATAGTATCAAGTCTAAGAGTAGAGGCAACTACTCTGAAGATGACATGATGCAATAAGATACCCATTCCAGTTTGATTATTAACTGCTTTTGAAGTCCTACAATGTCTCCAATGTTGTGTTTTTATTAATATCGCTATGTAGTGCTACGTTCAATTATATTATGCCTGATGATATAGACAATTCTATTGAAAATAACAATAGACAGCATAATAACTACTGTAGATCACCTAGTATTGTGGTTTTGTATGTCTTTTCATTACATGTTTTTCTAAGAATTTGTTTTGTTGTCTTGTTTTGATCTGTTTCTTCCTGTAACACAGAAAGGATAGGTATACATGTAGAGATTCATGCATGTGTAGAACTTCTAAACAGTTTACCAGAATAGATTATATAATGTACTAAGCAAAGAACAGGTACTTTGAAGAAGAGGAGACACTAAGATACCCAGTGCTAATTCCGCAGTGTTATGATATAAAATCTAGCGATACTATTATTCTCTGTTCATTTCTATTTTCTTTTGTTTAATTTCAACATACATAAAGACATGGACAACTATTTTGAAGAGAATGAGAGACATTATGGCAGCCATTGTTGTCTCCCCTATTGTCTGGTCTTGAAGACCTAAAATGCCTTCATCATTCTGTTCTGATCAGTTAAGTACTATATTCTTCAGTATGTATTCACTGTTTGTGAAGATACAGATAACTATTTGGAAGAACACAAGAGACCATTGATAGACAGTGAAAATGTCCAGTGGTCTTGCTTTGAAATCTGTTTCTTAAATTGTTTTCTTATGATATGTTTTATTCTGTTTTGTTATGTTTAATTTTACCCTCTTTAAAATAAAAAAAAATGTTTCAAAAAATTCTATCCAAGAGTTATTATTGCTAGACTGTTCTTTATGTACTAGAAGAAAAATAAAATCTGCATGTAAGTTTTGAGTATCTCAAGGCAAATGACATGTTTCATTTTTATTTTTTGATTACAAGTTGGATTGACCTGCTTTTTATGCTTATTCATAATTCATAGGGGAGTTTTGACATGACATATACTGATGTCTTAAACTCCTTTTTCTATTGATTATGGTTTTTGCCAAGTTCATTTAGAACAGTGTTTTCTACATCTTATGGGTATTTATTGAAAATATATTCTTTATAGAGATTTTGAAAGCAATTTTTTACTTGTAAGTAGGCAAATTTTCCCATAGTTTAATAAGTTCTTTTTTTATATTAAAGCATCATTTCCAGTTTCAATGTTATGAAAATATTTTTAATCTGTCTTTATATGTTTCAAGCACCTTGATACTCTTATTCTATCTTGAGTATATTTTTTATATGGAGCAAAATAACCACTCAGTTTTATTTCTTTTCTTCATGTGGACAATGAATTATTACTGTTATCAACAGGAAAGTCTAATACCAGGCTTGTCAAAAATTTGGATTCTATTTTATCCTTCTTTATCATTTTTTTCATTTTTCCCTTCCTCCTCCTTAACCCCTTTTTCTTTTTGAACATTTTTTCCTATTGCAGAATATCTACTGGACATTTTAATCCTTATTTACATTTTCAGTTTCTAACCCCACGGAAGCAATATGATAATTACATATACCTGTGTCTGATTTATTTCACTTAAGAGCACGGTCTGAAGGTGGATCCATTTATCTAGAAATATTTCAACTTTATCTTTCTTTATGGCTGAATTTAAAGTCACATTGGTCAAAATATTTTTTAACATTATCGTATTCTAGATACAGTAAATTGTGACGTCTACTAGGGCATATATATCACTTCATTTAGCTCTTTTTTCAAGAGTGTCTTTGCTGTTCTTGGCCATGTGCTGTCTTCCCATTTGTGTTTTATGTATTTTAAGATATACATTATTAAATATATTTGAGTGTGCAGCCTAATGTTATAAGGTACACATATTATGCATACAATATATAGAGGAATAATTCACTATAATGTAAGCTAATTAACATGTCTTTCAGCTATCATGCATATTTTTGTGACAAGAATAGCTAAGGCTATTCTTTCAACCAAATTCCTTAATAAAATAGTTTTAAATATAGTTATCATAGTTGTACATTAGATCATTAGACTTTTTCACCTATTTGCTTTTTTGTACTATTTAACATATATTTAATATTTTCTTTTTTCTACTACATCTTCTGTGGTAAAAACTCTTTCAGACCCTATCTCTATACATCTTATTTTTATTACTTATAATTCTATGTATAAGTGGGATCATAAAGTACTTGTCTTTGTGGCTATCTTAGTTACTTTTCTCATGGCTGAGGCAAAAGCCTGACACCCAAAGTTAAAGAAAGAAAAGCTTATATGCCTTTTTACATAGAGGTTTCAGTCCACAGTGAGCTAGCTCCAAAGTAGTGTGGCATATGGAAAAGGGGCATCATAGAGGAAAAACAGTTCATTTGATGCAGAAGACAGTAAGGAAATTAAGGGACCTTATTAGCTTTTTCTGAGCTTTTTATACCCTACCTAGGCTAGTGGAACTTTGGCAGTGCTGAGCCAAGCAGTGGACTGATTTAGTAATCATACTCCCTCAAACCCATTATCACACACTCCTGATTCAGCCACCTCTGAAAAATCTCCACCTATGATTGCCTGGGGCTTTGGGAGGACATCTAGACACAAGCCTTAACATTCTATTCCTGGCTTTCAAAACACTTCTTACATTCCTTTACCCATAATGTATTTAGCCCATTTCCAAGAGTTGTCAGAGGCCTAACAGTTTTAGTAGTGTTAAAAAATCCAAGTTCCAACACTCTGAGATTTAAGGCAAACTCTTACCTGAAAGCTCCTATACAAATGAAAAGAAAGTTAAACACTTCCCACATTCAATGATATAAGATGGTCATTTATATTCCAAAAACTACAAACAGGGAAATATGAAGGAATGGGACTAAAGCAAGTCCAAAATCCACTAGGGAAAACATTAAGTCCTGTAGTTTCATCTGTAGCATCTGAAGCAATCTGTGGCAAATTCTGAACACCATAGGGCAGTACATGGTCAGGTACAGTCACAGAAAATTTCCACTTCTTGAATCAAATTCTGTCTTAGCCAATTTTTAACTTGTTTCTTTGCTGAGACAAAATAACAAATATACCTACCGTGCTTCCAGTGATTGTATATCCCATAGCTTCTGTTTTGGGCAGGCTCTGATCCATCCTTGTAGTTTTACTCAGATGATCTATATTTCTGGATTTTTTTTAAACTTGTAGGGTCCCCACTGCACCTTCAGTTTCACACTCAACACTTCACACACTGCTCTCTCAGAGACACATTGCCTTGCATCCCAGGCCTTCTTTTGAACTCCAGATAGTAGGTTTCCTGACCCCACAATTCTGGCATTCTGCATGCACCTAAAACCATACCAAATAAAGGATGCAAAGATCTGCTGCCAGCTTAAGCAGTAGTCAGGCTTCTTCCTTTCTTCACTGCCAGGAGTGGACCACTCAACATGAACCAAATTCCTAATCTATGCCATTCTGGAACATGGTGTTCTTGAGCTTTCTTCTGAAAACAAAGACTTTCACTTTGGCAATTTTGAGGTTGGAAGGGTGGAGTGCTAGTGCTTTTGTGATGCTCTCAGGCCACTTTTCCATTCTCCTTTTCCTTCTCAGAAGCAAGAACACTTTTGCTTCTTCTTTACTGGAGCTTCCTTTGTACCCAAACTCAAAATGTTTTAAATCATTTTGCCTGAATTTTTAATATAAATCTGACTAAAAGCTCTCAACAGTAATCATGCCACCACCTCAACATTAAACTGTATTTAGAATTTCTTCATCAATATTAATTAGTCTTCTACTCTCAATCTCAGTCTCAGGAAAAGGCTAGAGAAAAAAAGAAAAATGGAGACAAATTTTCTGCCAGAGCATAATATACATTGTCTGAAGTCCAGCAATCAATGCAGTCCTTCTTCCCAGGAGAAATCTCCTGATCTAGGCTTCACCAGCAGCATTCTGGTCTTCTGATCTCTGACCAGGACTCCCATAAAGTACAGCCTAAGGCTATCCAGGGCTACTTCTTCAGCTGATATTTCCAAGCTTTTCCAAAATCTTTCCATAAACCAATTCCAAAGGCTCCTGAACCACATGGCCAGCTACAGTCACTGCAGTACCTGTACTTCCTGTTCCAGATTTTTAGTGACTTTTTTCTTGTTTACCTGCTGAGGGAAAATAACAAACACTCAAGTTAAAGAAACCTTAAAGCTTCATAGAGGTTTCAGTCATAGTTGGCAAGTCCATAGTTGTCTAGGTCCAACACAAGGTGGCATATGGCAGAGGGGCATCACACAGTGTTGTACACACTTTAGATTCTACCACCTCTGAAAAAGCCCCATCGCTGATCACATAAGGCTTTGGGAGAACATCCACACACAAACCGTAAAACTGGGTTTCTCTTATTTCATGGGTTTTTTCTTTTGTTTTGTTTTTCACTTAGTGTAATAAGCTCCAAATTTTTCTATGCTCTGCTAAGTGGCACTGTGCTCTTCATTTAAACAGCTGAATAATATTCACACACATGTGTGCACATGCACATCCATGCACACATATAACATATCGGTTGATTCATTTTTCCATCAGTAGACACTTAGGTTGATTCTATCCCTTGGCTGTTGTAAACATTACTACATTGGACATGGGAATAATGGGAATATGGATATTCTTATGAGGTGGAAATTTCACCTGTGGTTGATATATTGGGAAGAGAAATGTTTGAGGCACATGTTAGCCCTATTCTAAAATTTTAAGGAATCTTAGTAATTAGCTCGGTAATAGCCACAGCAATCTACTTTCCCAACAACTGCGTTCAAGGGTTCCTTTTTCTCTATATGCTTAACAACAATTATTATCTCTTGTCTTTTTAATAGTAGCCATCCTAATAGATGTGATATCTCATGGTGGTTTAGATTTTGACTTATCTGATGATGGGTGATGTTGATCACTTGTTATATAACTATTAGTCATTTTTATTAATGTCTTGTTTGAATAAATATTGGTTCAGTTCCTTCAACAATTAATTCTTTACAATGTGGAATTATTAATATTTCTTAAAACATATACTACATTATGAATACTAAAATGCACTTACATTTTTTTGTGTGTCTCAGTGTAAGATGATCTCTTGATATGGTTGACTTCCACAAGGCTCAGTTAACAATTGAGGAAATAAATGCCTCTAGAATTAATAGTGTAAGTCTACATTTCTCCCTGTGTGTTAAATTTTATTTATTTTGATTGGCATTATTGAATTATAATTGATTACATTTGATAATACTTAAAATAAAGCATTTTGTTTATATATAAAATTGTTTTACTCATTTTCAATAATGTTCAATGTATTTTTAAAGTTAGACTAAAGGAAACTATTTAGTAAATTCTCAAAAATCTATATAATTTCACTCAAATTACAATGCACAAAAATTACAAATACTGATCTATTTCTTCATAGAACAGCATGATTTCAAAGTAAATATATTCTAGTTTTGTAATTTTGATTAGGCAAATGAAAAAATTGTAGCATCTTTGATAAAAAGAGTGAAAACAGATCTTAAGAGGATATGCCCTAAGACTTATTGACTTCTTAGCCATGAATCAACTTTGAACAGGAGCATTTTAGCTGTGGTTGAAATATATAAAGTGTTCCCCACATGATATATGTTAATTGAGTTAGAGTCTCACCTCCCATAACTTCATTATAGAATGATACGGTCATTAAATTTCAGGGTGACTATATGGATATTAGAATGATAGACAAGGCAACAGAAAAATGTGAAGCAGTGATAATCTTGGAAAATAAATGAGTTATTCTTGGAGGTGTGCCAATGACTTAGACAATAATCAAGGGATCCCCACTGCAAATATATCCTTCATTCCACTCTTGAATTATTCTTCAGATTTTTTGTATTCTGATAATCATCAACCCACACTTTCTGCACAGAACAAATCAACTTTACCCACATGGAAATTGTCTTGAACAGTAAAACTGGAAGAAAAAACAGGAACTCATTCTGGGCTACTGAACATCTGGATTTAGTTTACATCGTTAGAAAATGAATATTTTAAAGACAAGCACAATTTAGAATAAAACAACTTAGAATTACTGATATTTTCTCATAGTTTTATTTCATTTGTTTCTCCATCGTTTGGATTGATATGAACAGAAACATATGCGTAAATAGTAAAATATTTGACTGACATCATTTGTAAGTGTTAAAGACTTAGCTCTTACTCTAGGTTACGAGAATTCAGCATTTTTATGTGCATTTCATAAATCTTAATAATTGTTAGGAGATCTAAACAGAGCTCAAATACAATACCATGTCAATATTTCTGTCTCTCTGGGCACATTTGTAATAAGATATTTCACAAAAGAAGAAATCAGGGTAGAAAAGAGTAAAATCCTAATCTTTTCACATGAAAATTAACTAAAAGGTAAATAATACTACTACAGTCACTGATTTCTGTTAATGCTTTGAAAGTATTGACATAAGGTAAGCAGATCACTTGACCCAGCAGTTTAAGGCCAGTGTAGACAGCATACCAAAGCTTTCTCAAAAATAAAAAAACACAAAAGTCATGATAAATCCATAAAAAAATATACATTATGACCTATTCAACCTTTTGGTATTGATTTTTTAAAATTATAATTGATTTGAGGAACTTTCACAATACATTGTTGGTCACATATGAGCAGAGAACATGTTTTTCATGTTCAGCTCTATGGACTAGAGCTGAAAACAAAATCCGTTTCCATGGGAAATAAAGGTTTATTTGTAAATATGAGAAGGATAGTAAAAATCCTAAATGACGGTATAAATGCAACAAAAATAAAAATGGTTCAGAGCCACTTCATTTGTTTAAACTGAGAAACTGATGAATGTTGATGTGTCTGTTTGATATTTATGAAAACTAATCTAATAAGAAAAAGAGCATTGGTTCTTTTGACATCTTCAAATTTTATTGCTGCTATTTAATTTGACAGAGTCTTTGCTTATATATAATCAGTTCTACTTTCACATATGATTGAATATTCTGGTTATTATTTATATAATTTGATTTTTTACTCTGTCAACATTACCTGAATTACTTTTAAAATAACTATATTTTTAATATACTTACATTTTTCTCTAAGCAGATGCATTGAGAAAATTTTTAAATAAAATTAATTTCACATAACTAATGTAGCATGTAAAAGTCATCAATTGATATTGATTTCTTAGATGGAAAGTAACATGAAGATATCTCTTACACGGAAATTCAGCAGAGTTACCTCTCAACTGTCATCTGGTCAGCTTTTTAGAGAACAGTGTAGATGTTTAAAACTTAATAGATCCTATTTAAATATTTTTCTGTAATACTATTTCCAGAGAATGACATTGTTATTTCCTTTCTCTTAAGAGTGAGTTTGATTTACAAAATTAGCTTCAGTTAAGGCTAAAAACTTTTGTTCAACATTTGTTTATACTAGCAGATACCTGGCAGCACATTTGTGCAATATTTTTTGAGATTATCATTTTCTCTTCAAAAAATTCTATTTAAACAGTTTCTCTTAAAAGGTGCTTCGTATTTGAAAAGAGGAAAATATTTTAATGATGTTTTTGTTGAAGGGTAAGAAGCTTAAAATTTTATTAGTCTGATTCTTTACACATTCTGAAAGGCCCATAACTTTATGGGAAGAACTAGATTTCTCATGAATTAGACTTATATTAATATAATTATATAAATAAACAACCCTTTTTAATGATTACAATAGGGTTTCAACATTTCTGTAAAATCTCATAAACATCGTTCCATAAAGAAAATATAATTTGCTTAATGGAAGTTCACAAGATTTCAACTAAATATCTATGAATTTTTCAGCCGCTGCTCCAATATTTCTCATCTAGGTATAAGTCATAGTCAAACGCTTCTTCTTGGATGTTGAGTATCTTCTTCGTCAGCTGTAATTTTACAAGATTTTCAGTCTTGATTTCTCTTTTCAGAGCACTTAGTATAACATCATGTTTCAGTGGTCTGATCTGAGATGTGTTTGGTAGTTACCTGATAGCTTATAACTTATTCCACCTACAATCTTGGGAAGGATTATTAAGCTCTCTATACCTCAATTTATTTATTGTTAAATAACACATTTTACTGTGATCATTTGTAAGCCAGGTGCATAAAGCACCTAATATTCAACCCGGAGGAAGCCTGAAGAGCTCATTACCCTTACTATAGAATTTCAATGTTATTCTTTCCATATATCCTACATTGCTTTGCAGTGCTTTCCACTCCATTTGTATAGCACACAGCATTTCTCTGTTGGTGCATAACAGCTGTTATTTAATACCAAGTTAATTTTCCTCTTTCAAGTGTTTCTTCATTGTATCAATTACAATCCCCTTGTAGACAACTTGTCTCATTTGGATTAAGGTTTTTACTCTGTAACATTAGCTAAAACTCTTTGATAACCTATAATAATATTTTCACTACTAATAATAGCAATATATTTACTATAACAAAAGAAGCTAGCATTTAGTAAGATTTATTATTATCAGGGACTTTAGTGTAATGTTTTATAGCAATACTCTGTGATGGATATTGTTTTCACACGCAATTTTACCAGTGAGATTTGGTAACAGATTTGCCACATAACCATTGACAGGTGGCATAGTTATAGTGCTTGTGTAGATTTACCAGCCCAAGAGGACAAGTCACCATACTTCTGATTTTATTTTTATCTTCCTGGCAGTCTCAGAGCTACTCATTCTTAAATTATTGCTTAAACTCTTCACTCGTTTCCATCTTCCTTCCAGTTAGTGCCTCAAAGTATCTCAAGGGTGATTATTAGTAATCTGAAACCATTTCACTGAAGGGTCTCTAGAATTTTTTTCTTTTCAGTTAAAGGAACACAAATGCACTTGAGTATATCAATACCACATAGTATGTGTTATAGTCTATTTTGATTCAGAGTTGTTATTGTCTTATATTTTGCATAGTTGCTGTATTGGTGCTATATGTTTTCTCCAAAAAATTTTCAAAATAAAAGCACTGTGTCTGGCACTGCTGTTCTACACTTTAAGGACAGTTGATTTTCTAGAGATTCAGTGTCAGTGATTTATTTTATGTAATACAGATACACAAAAGAAATATGTTTAAATTATTAAGCATATGCCATATTACTTTGGAGATTAATAACATAATAAAAATGTTTAAGAGGTTCTATCTGGACTATCTAAAACTCTAGATTTCAAGTTAGAAAAGGAGACACCCCTATGTGTTTGGGAGGCATTTTCATTATAACCATCACGAGGCAAATTGTGCACACCTGGAGCAAGGTCTTTGGGAATGAAAATTGGAAGCCTGCCTGATTTACACTCTTTTCTTTCCTACCATTGATTCTCTATAATGCCTTGGTTTATAATAAAATGCAATAAAAATTAAATTAAGCAGTTCAAAATTAGTTGTTTGCATTTTTGTTGTGAAAGTATAACTAAAACTCAAGCAGAATAGAGAAAGAAAGTTGCATAATAGGAGAGGTTGAGCTTTGGTTCCCTATTTTATGTGTATTTATTTAGTGGATAAAACACTTTGTACATAATGCAAAGAAAAGTCTTCAGAATTTGTTATTTGACTTAGGATTTTCTCTTTAAATTCCTTTAAAGTTACTTATTTGAAGTGGTTGATTTTATTTATTTTAATATGCAGTCTACATAGTGTATATAACCAAAATTAGAATAAGCAAAACTTGTATTCCAATTAGGGAATTACACAGAGATGTGGGATTGTACATAATTTGTATAGGAGATTTATCTTTGAAATATAAATAATAATGAAAACCCACTATGATAAAGTGATTATATATTACTCACATTCACCATATATTTAGTAAATTACAGTAGCTGAGATAATGAATTCTAATTGATTGGCTAATGAACACATCCTCGGATGCTTTCACATTCAATTGATATCTCTACCAATAAATATTTACAGTTATCATAGTTAGCTTTTCATCACTATAGCAAGTGCCAGAGACAGTTAATATACAAAGAAAAAAGGGATATTTGGCCACAGTTTCAAAAATTCCAGTTCAAGTTCTAGCAGACCATAGCTTTGCACCACTGGTAAAGCATGTCAGAAGACACTCGTTGGGAGTGCACCCTAAAGCAAGTTGTTTGCCACATAAGCAAGAAGCAAAGAGAGAAAGGGAACAAAGAAGAGATCAGGGTTCCAAAGGCCCCTTTTGTAATGGGGCTGCAGTGACTGAAAGACCTCCCAGTAGGCCTCACATCCCAAATGTCCTTCCACCTCCTAATAGCACAGTCCCAGGAACCACTTCCCAGCACATGGACTGCTGTGGTGGTGCATTTAATGTCCAAACTACAGCAACTGTCCATTGCTACTTATGGCACTGGACTGACTTGAATTTGAATGCTGTCTTGGTAACTTACAAAAAATATGAATTCAGTGCTTAGTTCAGTTACATAAAGTTCCTGGTTCTTCCTGGGCAAAGATGGAGTCAGTTTTATCTGCATCTTCTATACTGTCTGGTGAATTACTCTACAATCAATAGATATTTGTTGAATTGAGCTAAACAAAAATACAAGATTAAAGAAAATGAAAGAATAATTCAGAAAAAAACTTTTCCCTGGGTCTATATTATCTAAAAGTGAAAATTCTGTTTTTATTGTCTCTTCTAGTCTGAGAAAACAATTAATGTTCCTAAACCCACCAATTTTGTTGTGTGTAAGACTCAGTATAAAATGAACATTTTCCTCTAGGAACTAACGTATTTTGGCAGTTATTCAATTCACTAGAGTGCTATTAAAACAGCACAACTGATTCAGCAGTTTCATTCAGGTGCAGCTTTGCCTAATACTGCAAACCTCCTACAATAATGCAGAAACATAAGTAAGAAACTCAGTGACTACACCAGTTACACAGTCATCAGGAATAGGCTCCATAGTGACTTCAAGTGATTTTCCTAATTATAATTTCTCCCTGTTTCATTACAGTTGAGCCTTAAATTATAACTGACTACCTTCCTTGAGTTTATGACAGACCTCATGCAGACCTTTAAGCATATATAAAGAAGAAAACAGATGTTAAATATCTTTCATACCTAAAATAAGAGTAAGGACAGAACACGATTTGCACCAAAATGTCACCTATATTTACAAAACAAAAGCCTGTTTAACCTTCACATCTTTTGGAAGTTTTAAAAATGTTTTTGCTCTTCCTCAGACTTTTTCTCTTCCCTGAGAGATTCAGGCACTGGTCTTAAGTAGGGGGTATAAATATAAGTAGTTAATTAGGTTAAGAAGAAATCATCTATTAACTAGAAGAGGGCATTATTGCAGAAACTAAGGGCTGGAGCTAAATTGTCTGCTATGATCTCCTAAGCTGTTAATAAGCAATAGAACTGGGGTAGACATTCCACAGAGCAGGGCCTCTCTCATAAAGTATCCACTTCTTGGGAAGGGGTCCTGGTCTCCTGGACAGCTCAGCCTGATTCTAGAAGGAAGCCTTCTGCACGCAACTACAAACTCACAGGGGCAGATACTGCCACTCACTTTTTCACTGCTGACCTTGAGGGCTTTGAAGAATTTCTAGCACATGGGGGTAAGTAGTAACACAGATTTAAAATTTTCAATAAGGAAGAAGGATAAAATAGGGAAGCCAGAGTTTTTTTTTTTTTTTTAAATCTGTACCAGGGATCGAACTCACGACTGCCTGCTTTCAAGGCAGGTGCTTATGCCACTGAGCTAAACCCCCAGCCCCTTGAAGCCAGAGTTTCTTACCAGTATCTACGAAATAGGCTGAGGTGACCAATTCCCTGGCATCATTTTGTCTTCTCCCCGAATGAATCATGGAGGATTCGTGACCCATGGCTCGGTACAACTATTCCATTGTTTTTTAGGTTCTACCTTTCATCAGCTCTGAGAGAGAATGTCCACTGGTATTAGAATCCCACACAGAGCAAGTGAGATTCGTAACATGAGGGTCCCTAAATGTCTCTTAGGGAAAGTGTCTTCCTAGCTCATGCCAACATTCAGGATATCTAATCTGACAAAATCCAAGTGTATGGAGATAGGAAGCCAAAAATCCACAAACAAACCTCCTAAAGTGATGGTGAGAAAGATGAATGACAGTCTCCTAAATTCCAAAATACATCCTTATAGGCAAAGTTTGCCATAAAAATACTTGAAAAAAATACTATTGATTCCCACTAGACTACAGAAGCTCTTCAGAGAAGTAAGAATTATGAATATTTTAAATCATCCAAATATAGTAAAATTATTTGAAACTGAAAATCACTCTATTTAATCATGGAATATACAGATTTGAAAATGAAATATGCGACTATTTGTTACAAATGGAAAAATGAATGAAAAAGAAGGAAAAGCTAAATTTGAACAGAATGTGTTTGCAGTATAATATTGGCATAAGAAAGGGACTGCTCACAGAGAACTCAAGACTAAAACCTATTGTTAGATGTGGATACTGACATTAAAACAGACACATTTTGTGGTGTTCCCTCATATGCAGAGTTCTTCAAGGTCAAAAAGCACCAGAGACAGGAAAACTCTCAAATGTATCCTAACACTAAATCTAAAGAAGCCTGACACTCTAGAGCAAATCATGAAGGATTGGTGATTGATGTAGGGTGTAAAGAAGATGAACCTTTCGCTAAAGAAGAGCTAAGCATATCAGATGAGAAAAGAATAGATATGATGGTAATGGAATACAAGAATAAATTCAAGAAGCTCTTCATGTAATGAAACCTGATAATATTACAGCTACATGTTTTTACTGGGGAAAAGTCTTACAAGCTGCATGTGAGTGACTCCGGTCCTGAAAGCAACCTTTCACTTGCCAAAGTGCAAAAAGCAGAGACCTGAGTGGAGAGCAGCTTTGCATCAAGACAGAAGCATAAATGGTACTGGGACGATTATAGACCGGCTATTCCTTGAGTTGCAGCCTATCCCAAGAGAGTCAGAACAGCACCACACATAGTGACCCCCAATAAGGTGGAATTCCTTCCCAGAAATCCTGCCACAGTACTGCAGATGAAATGGAGTTATTCTAGTCGGTCTCACACTTGGAAAAGCAAGGAATCCAAACTAGGCAGATATTCTTGAGCAAGAAGAGGCCATCTGTGTCCAGTACTAATGTAACATCTGGTGGAATGATGCAGGGAAACACTTATGTTTTCAGTGAGAGAACTCCTACAGACAGTGAGTGATTTTGAATAGCGAGTAGAGGAGCACTATGTCTGATCAGAGAGAGAGCTCCAGTTGCTTTAGCAGCTGCAACTATCACAGATGGAAACCACTTCCACGGCTTGCCACTCACAGTGCTTTCCACGGCTGAACCTGGGTGCAGCAAACTGAAACATACCATGGTCACTGTCTCAGCAGCCTTCACGAAGACAACCACTGTCCCGGACTCAAAGTTGAGGCTCCACTAATCATTTTATTAAATTAACTTCAAAACTCAAAAGGAATTCAAGGAAAATTTAGTTAAAGGATGAAATATATTGAATGCATTCAAGGAAAATTTAGTTGAAGGATGCAATATATTGAATTCAAATATAAATGATGATTATAATAAAGAAATATAAATGTGTGGTCATTTGTTACTTACTTCCGTGAAGAAAAAAGCTAATCTAACAGACCTCAGACTGCTATTCTTTGAAAACCATGATTAACTGTTCAGCCTCTGACTTGTATCTTGAAAAATGAGTTTGGGAGAGTTCCTAGCATTTGGGAGCTATCTGGAAATAATTCAATATGCCTGAACTATTTTTGCAAACAATAGGTTTTACTCTGATAAAACCTCCTCTCCTTCTGGAAACCTGGAATTTCTGTGAATTTCAATCTAAAGTGCACATATGAGTAAATCTGATTAAAAATAGCGGGCAGTTAGTCTCTAAGGAACTTCACGGATACTAGATACTATTTCACACACAATGGGACAGTCCCCTTGACAGTAGAGTCAGACATATCTTTTGGTCTCCACCAGAGGACTTTGATCTTAAGCTGATTTCATCTGGAATACACTTAAGGCACATTTACCTTCGGTTGCTTTTGTGTTGTTTCCTTGTCTTTTAATAAATACTAACTATAAGTGCAAATATGTACTGACTGATGAATCCTTCTAGCAAGTAATTGATGGTTGTGAAAGAGAGGAATGCTTATTCTTAGGCACATCCTCTAGCACTTAAATAATTTTGTACACACAAACTGAGCGTCCTATTTAGGAAAACCTCTAAATCACAATCATATAAGTTGCTAAAACATGCACTGTGTTGTACAGAATAAGATTTTATGTGTTACTATGATTTATGTAATTAAATCTAGTGTGCTGTATCTACTATTTTTCTCTTTCAAAATCCAGTTATTTATAATTGAGTTTTAACAATATGTAAATTAATTTCTAGAATCTTAAAGAGGTATATTTTGAGTAATAATGTTCAATATACTAGTGATTTATTTTAAGATACAGAGTTTTATATACTGAATAATGTTAGTTTCAAAAAAATTATACTTGGTAAGCCCATGCTATTTCCAATGAAACTGTTTCTTCTAGTTCTTAATGTGCTATAAATGAAGGGAGGCAAATGGAAAAAATTGTTTAATAGTATGAACAGGTACAAATTTCCTATGATGAATGTGCTCATTATGCATGTCATAAGTATGTCAATGAATTAATTTAAAATACTAAACATAGTTTGAATACCCCCAGTTTTTCTGCATCTCAAAATACACCGTCAAATTTACCAAACAATTGTTCACAATTTCATTTGCAAGGTGTTTATACTTTGACTCATTTAGAAACTTAATTTTTTTGAAAGTATAAATTAATAAAACATCAATATCTTTAATTCTTTTCCTTTTAATTTACCTTAAGAAAATTTAGAAAATATACAAAACTTTGCCAACAAAGATATTTTTCAATTAACAATATAAGTTTGAGTACAAATTCAACTATTAAAAGATCAAAATAACAGAGTATCAGTCAAGATAAAGCTTTCCTCACCACGGAAACATAAGTAGTCAAGAGATCTGATGGCCCCTTGGGACCAGGGATTCATGTACTATTTCATCTTGTACTATTATCATCAATATATTCCTCATATCCTCACCTGGTAATGTTTTTCCAACCAAAGCCAGGATGTCTGTCTTCCAACTAAAGGGATCCAAAGACCTAGCATGGCACAGCAGAGCACTGGGAACAGTGAGGCAAAAGAGGTTCCAGTTTGAAACATGATGACAAAAAAAAAAAGAAAAGGGAAACAGAAGCCAACTAAGAGGTGTGCCCTTGTGGCAAGTGATACTTAGTAAAAATATTTGAGTCACAATTCTTGAATCAAAGGTTTCTGACCTGTTTAGATCATTCTTCTTCTTCCACAATTAATTAATCCATGTAGAAAGAACCTCTGAGCATCTTATAAACAATTTGCATTTCTTATCTGTGAAAACAAAATCATAATTTTACCTATCCTCTTAAATTTACTATATTAAATAACAAATAGAAAGTGGCTAAATCATTTATGGTATATCTGGAAAGTTCAATGAATAGGAGTTTCTACTTCTCAAAGATAACAAAATAAATACAAATGATTCTCCCACACTAAAAGAGTAGGGAAAACCCAATTAAACAATAAAAAAAAAACAGCAGAAAAAAAGAAAAAGAAAAGGAAAACTAGGAGAAAAATACAATGACCTACTACTTAAAGAATGGATTGGAAAAAAACAATAAAATAGCAATATTGGAATTAACAATGACATGAAAAAACAAAATGATAAATAAAGTACAAGCCTGAAGACATCACCAAAACATTAGAGTCAATACAAATACAGAAAGAAGCAAACAATGACAAAATATGAAAGAGGCCAAAGGAATTTCAACACTTCCACAATTATGTTTCTGAAATAATAAAAATTCAAATTTATATTCAAAATACATAATGAATAAATGTTTTCACTGAAATGAAAACTTGAAACCTGAAATGAAATGGATTTGAGGAAAAAAAAGGTAAGCAAATAATATATAACAATCCAATATATAAAACATGTCTTAGTGAAATTCAACTGAACTTCTGCAATAAAGAACTCTGTGATTAACCCAGGAAGAAAATAGAAAAGAATAAGAAACACCTGATCCAACAAAAAATTGAAAAAGAGCCCACACAGTTATTGTACTAAAGTCTAAAAAGATTTAAGAAAAAATTCAATAAATTTACATGTATATGAGCTCCTTTAATTAACAGATATCAACCATTTTTAAGCAACCATTTTTAAGCATGCTATAATTTGGCAAAAACAACACTTAAAAATCCACCAAAGTAAATTTTAAAGAACAAAATCAACACAAAATCCTCCCTCACTGCCCTTATAGGAGGAAACACTTGGCCTGTATAGCCACAGAGTCAAAGAAAAGATCAACAGTCAGGACCATGATCATAAAGGAGACTGAGCAGGTAAGGAAGCCTCACTACAGAAACGGTAAAAGTAGGAAGACTTCATGAGTGCCAGGTGGCTGCAGGCGCAGCTGTTCATTTACTCTGAAGATGACTCCAACTGGAACAGCTGAAGACTTTTCCACATTTGCTTTCATCAATTTGTTTTGAAAGTACTTGTCTCTTTTGTCTTTCATTGTAAAGGTAATTTTTCTTGACAGTGGTATAAAGTGATCCCTCAGAGGACCTACAGTTACTCCTGAAATGAGGTTTAGGGAATCATAAGCTATTTAGTAACACTGCTCAATGACAAAGATTTTTTAGGAAAAGTCAAATACCAGTAAGTCACACCTCCCACCTAACAGAGTATAATCTTCTGGTATTCAGAGTAGCAGGGCTCATAGCAGATGTCCTTCAAAATTAAGAAATGTACATAATTCTTACAGATTTCTGTTAATTAAAAAAAAAACTAATGGTACAATAAAGATTTTGGAATATTTTAAATATTTAAGCATTCATTTACTATACACAAATGATGCAAAATACAATGAAATTTTTTTATCCTGTACACTACTAGGATTGTATTAAAATATAGTCAAATGCCTAAATGTGAGGTTCTGTGAACATTACCTTTGGACCAAATGGTCCTCCTATCTAAGAAAAATCCTTACAGCAGAAAGTAAAGAGAGAGGCAGGTTGCTGCATTAAACCTAGACTCTCAGAAATTTGCAATATTGGAAAATTGTAACCATGTAGATATCAATGCCAGGACAAAGTAACTAGAGAAAACTGCCAACAGTATGGTTATTATGGGTAGAGAATGGCCTAGAAATAGAAGTAAGAGCCTTGAAACTACCAGAGTTGGTTCTGGAACAGAAGTAATGCAGTTCATGAGGTTGAGGCTCCATCACACCTGAAAGGAGAGTCCATGTCACAGCAGGAAAGACATCAGCTGAGTGTTCTTTCTCAGTGGTCCCTGGTTAAACTGCTACTAGATCCAAAGAATAAATCCAAAACAAATCATTTACTTTTATATTGAATTAAATGTTACATTACATTTTCCAAGCATTATTCTTAAAAATCTAATTTTTATGTTTGTTTTCCAACTCCTCAAGTTTAAACTTGCAAGATACAGACTATGGGAGGATCTGAACTGGATAAAGCCTATCTCAAAAGCCTCAAGCTTACAGTCTAAATCCATTTTTGTTTGTTTACCTTGTAAACATTGTATTAATCAGGTTGGTTTCAAAATTTTCTTGTAAGTAACAGTAGAAAAGCATGATAAGCTACTTTCCCTCAAGTGACAACTGTGTTTTCTTTCTTGAAACACAAAACCAGCATGAGATCTTGGGGTAGCTCCCCACCAAGCTCTTGACTGAAACCAGGATCATCCAGAAATCTTCTCAGGAAAGATAAACAATCTAGTGAGTGTTAAATGACGAAGAAAATGGAAAGGTAAAACAAAAAGAAACACAACACACTAACATTTGGAAGAGTAAGACAGTGAGGCTGACTTTCGAAGTCAAATATTGCTTTAAAAACTTATCGGTCGAAAACATAAATAGAAGTCAGATCATAAAGTACCATAAATCCATTACTGATGATTCCTGTTGCTTCTATAAATTGAAAAGCAAAATGCTCTAATATGAGTTGCAAGCCTCATGCATTAACATTTTCTGAAGGAAAGAACTGTCTCAGTTACATTTGTTGCTGAGACAAAATACCTGACACCCAAAGTGAAAGAGGAAAAGATTTATTTAGCTCACAGTTTGTAGAGGTTTCAGTCCATAATCACCTGGCTCCACGGCGGAATGGTATATAGCAGAGATCAGTTCATGGTGCCCACAAGGCCACAAAAGCAGCAAGGGGGAGACAAGACCTTCTGTTCTTTACACTGTATGTAGGTTACCCTGTCTAGTGCAAGTGTAGCACTCATGTGTGAAATCCTAGCCAAAACTATGCCAAATCAATCAGTAGACTGATTACTTAATCACACACCCTTAATGCCAACATCATACAGTCTAGATTCAGCCACTTCTTAACTTTTTTTTTTTTTTTATTTAAAGAAAAGGAAACGAAAAGAAAAAAAAATACATGGAGATAAAAAAAAAAGGGTAGAAATAATACAAAATTACATACAAACAAAAGGTAAGAAATTGCCGGTTGATAAGTTACGAATTGTCATCTTCGAAATGGCTGTTCAGGTTATAGAATTAAAGTATTTAGAATGACATTCAAAAAAGTGACCCTACAAACCATTCTGCTCTATGATCGAACAAAAGCTCCGTAATATGATTATCAGTCCCACCTATTTGTTTTACATCTCAAAGAGGGTAAGGTTAACCATATCAAAACAGAACAGAACAAAAAAAAAAAAAAAACAATTTAAAAAAATACAGATTTCAAAGCAAGTCCACTGGAGATCTTCCTTATCTGTCTCTAGCTTCTTACAAATAGTTGTCCTTAACTTCACCCACTTTATATACTTATTGCATATTATAGAACTAATCAAATCATTACAGGATGATGATGTCTTTTTAGGTCCTCAAGTTCCAAATTAGGGAAGACAATAGCAACTACCATCACATCTCTCATTCTCTTTGTGATAGCCGTCCCCATCTCTGCATATGCTGAAGTTGAGCTGAAGAAACCAGTCCAATGTCATTCTAATCAGCAAACAATAGATTGCTAGAATTTATATTATAATGCTACAAAATAAGCCTCGGGTTTTTCAGGTCTCTTCCTCAGAGTATTTGTTCCTATCCTCTCTGTATTATAGGGAAAACCAAGTCATAACAAGACAGCGAAACAATTTCCTAGAAAAACATGTAATGGATAAGACATATAAAACTATAATATAAATGATCTTCCATAGCTACTATGTTTTCTCTTGTTATTTTCAATAGATTTGTCCACAACACTGGCTTATTATAGTTAAACATACTATCACCTATTTTTATAAAAACTAAACTTTGACTGCATTGTAGTATTTGAGAGCTGTTACTGATTCATACCAGTATGGATATCCTTTACATCTTGTCATGCTCAGAGTAGTTTCCTCTACTTTTAGGGTTGATTCTAACATGCATACCGATTTCAAATAGGATCATTCAAGGCCAACCAATAGTCTTATGATTCAGATACAATTAAGATCAGTCATAGTAAGACAATGTAAGTAATACAGGATTTCAGCCTAAGTCAATAGGAAAGTAAGGATAGTTACCATGGTATAACCTGCTATTTTTGGTTCTAGAGGTCTGTGTCCTCAAATCTGACATGAGTGGACAGACCAGAACAAATTTAATTCAATCTAAATATGGCACTAGGACTACTGTGTCTTTTAAATCGTTATACACCATTAGCAATGACCTCTGCTTTTTTTTTTTTAAATATAGTTTCAGAGCTGTCTCTAATAAAGACTAGCTTACCATCTCTGCCTCATGTCTGCTAATCCACTTTTCTGCTATAATTTGTCCACCTTATTCCCTCATTCCATTGTCTGCCCCGTTCACTGAGGCTTGCCACTGTTGCTGGAATCCTGATATCTCTTCCTCTCTTTCTCTGTAATGTCCTTCAGCGCTCTCTGTAGGGTTGGATTGGTGGCGACGAACTCCCACAGTTCCTCCTTGTCTTGAAAGTACCTTATTTCTTCATTAATTTTTAGAGAGAGTTTTGACGGATATATGAACTTCGGTTGCATATTTTTTTCCTTCAGGACTTGGAATATTTCTCCCCACTCCCTTCTTGACTTAAGAGTTTGTGTTGATAAGTCTGCTGTTATTTTGATAGATTTCCCGTTATAGGTAACCTGCATCTTTTCTCTGGCTGCTTTTAATATTCTGTAATTTTGGTGGATTTCTGGGATCTCGATTATTATATGCCTAGGCGTAGATCTGTTTTGGTTGTAGGTAGCTGGCGTTCTGTATGCTTCTTTTATCTGGATATCATTTCTTTTTGCTATACGTGGAAAATTTTGCTTTAATATATCTGTGAATATTTTTTGTATTTCATTTTTGGATATTCCTGCTTCCTCACTCACATTCTTTATTCTTAGGTTATGTATCTTTTTGTCATCTTCCAGTTTTAGAATTGCTTCTTTCTGGTTCCTTGTTATTTTTAAGAGGCTTTTTCTTTCACGTTCATAAGCCCTAAATCTCTCTTCAAGTTTCAGAAGGTTGTCTTTAGTTTCTGTCAAGGCATTTTGCCAATATTCAATGGAGTTTTTAGTGTCCTGATATTCTCTTTGGATCTGTTTCATGTATTCTAAGTTATGCTTAAATTCTTCTTCAGATGCGTCTCTTTCTTTTCTGATTTCCTCAGTTCTTCCGTCTGTGTTCTCTTGGGCGGGGCTTGTCATTTCTTTAATTAATCTCTTTATATCTTGCCTCACTTGGATCAGGAGTACATCTTTAAATTCCTCTATGAGATCATGTAGGTACTTTTTAATTTCGGCTGATGCTGTGTCGAGTAGAGGATGGTTACTGTGTTTGTTCTCTTCAGTGTTTAGTACTCTTGGGCTTATTTTCTCCTGTTGAACAGCTGGAGATTTTTTTTTATTTTTATCTCTTGTCATGTTTCTGGTTTCTTTCAGACTGTCCTGGAGTTCTCTGGCCCTCTCCGAATTGCTTAGGGCTTTTCAGAAGCGTGCTGGCTTGAGTTTTTGCTGTACTCCCCAATTTGCTGTTATCTGGGGTAGGCTGGGATGCAGGGGCGGTACAGTCTAGTCTCTAGCCTCTGTGTCAGTTAGTTCATAAATTAGGCTGTACTTTCTGGTTGTCACTGAGTTGTGACTATTTTGTATCCGCTTATTGGGCCCCAAGCAGAGGCTTGGTTTAGCCCCAGTAGCTCCTGCCAGTTCTCTTTGTATCAGAAGCAGCTGAGTAATATCACTATGGCACAGGATTCTGCCCAAGTCCCAGCCGTTCTCTTCCAAACCTCTCTGTAACAGGAGTACCAGAATAGCAGATCTGCCCAAAACTAAGATGGCTCCCACTAAGTTCTCTGTGTGGAGCTGAAGCCAGCAAGTAATCAGGCTCTGCCAGGACTCAAGATGTCTTCCACCAGCCCTCCCTACAAGGGGACCTGGTGATGTCACCAAGCTGCGGTTTCTGCCGCCAGGCTAATATGTCTGCACCAGACTCTGTGTTATTGATTTCCCCGTGGTGGTGGGCCAGCTGTCCTCTGGCCAAACCCAACAGCCGCGGGGTTCTCGGTACTCACCAGAGTCCGGTGCAAGTCCTCGTTCCGGGGCCACCGCACACCAAGCTGTCCACTTTTCCCGCACTCCGGGCTCAGCGCTGACCGGTCAGTTATCTGTGCACCGTTTAGATTTGAAACGCCAGAGCTTTGTACATCCGCTCTGGTGCAGCGGTGCAGAACTGGCTGCTACTTGGAGTCCCGGGCCGGGTCTCAGTTTCCCGCAGCCCCCAAAAGCAATTCAGCTTTTCGTGCTGGGTCCATGAGTCAGTTTGTTGATTTAAAGGCGCGGGATTTGCAGCCTCCCTTTATCGGCGTTGAAGGTCTCAGCACGACTTTAAATCCTCCAGCTGTACTGTCTTGGTTAATAAGAATCGCTATCGATTTGTCTGGACCTTTCCATGCTGTCTTTTTTTAGCTTCGAGTATGAATTCTCTGGAGAGACTCTTCACTCGATCCCCTAGCCCGCCGCCATTTTTTCCCAGCCTTCAGCCACTTCTGAAAAAGTCCCATGACCATATGAGGCTCCGCAGAGACATCTGGACCCAAAGCATAACAAGAACAATGAGTATCTTCATGCACATAACCCAGGCAAAGCTTATGCACAACATGACATAATTCGCCATGCTTCATTTCCACGTATGCCAGCTTTATCCCCAAATGTAAAATGTGAAGCCCTTCTGCAAACAGTATCTTCTGGAATCTGTCCCTGGATTCCTGGAAGCTCTGTATGACCCCAAAACTCTAAAATCTTCACTCTACTCTTCTGACACATGATGAGAGACCTAATATGAATGTGGATGCTTGTATCTTTTTTACATAGCTTTTTTCTCTGGGAAAAAATAATATACCCTTTAATTTTGCCATTATTTTTACCTCCTCTTTTTCCCAAGTCTGCTCTTCCCTCTTCACTCCTCTGGAGGATGAAGTATCTACTCAGCCAAAAAATCTGTAACAGAGTAAGAGGACCAAAGATGTAGCAGCAGCCCAAAGACCTAGAAATTCACTGGAGAGTGGCTGATGTGAAATACCTGGACAACTTGGAGACCAGCGTCCAATGGCTACTGCAAGGATTTGATGACTTCAAAAATGGGCATGCTTCATTCTTTTGCCTTTTTATTCCACCAGGCTATACACATATTGATTGGTGCCATTCACAGCTGTGGGTCTTTCTCCCTCAATTTGCTGACATGTATGTCAGTCCCATCGATTATCCACAGACAAGCCCAGGACTGCTTCACTAATCTGCTAAGCATTTCTCTACCCATTTGATTTGAAAAATTGTGATTAACAGCTACGGTTTAGAACCAAAGCTACTCCAGACTTTATAAAAAAAAAGCTTCACATTATGAATATAACACCAGCTTTGAAACTCAAGCTTTCATTTTTTTGGAAAATTTTATTGATATTCATTGCTTAAAAGGTAGGAAAATACATTTTATATTTTCAAGATTTTTTCATTAGATATCTTTTACAATGAGCCAAGCAGTAAAAGCAAAAATAACTTATGATTTCTGTGCATTAAAAGGATTTTGTCGCGCTTATCATCCTCAAGGAGAAAAGGAAAATTATTCTGTTTTCCATCTTTAGCACACATTTGACATTTGCCTGTATTGTATTTACAATACATTATATTTTTAAATTTGTGGGGTTTTTGAATAGCATAGGGTCTTTTTAAACTAGCATAAAACTTTTTTAGATTTAAGAATTTTCAGCTTAGGTAAATTAGAGGCATATTCAAAGAATTTTTCAAAAAGATCAGTATATGCATTTGAATACTAAAATATTAGCAGTTAGTTCATTTAACAAGATTCTTTAAACTCTCATGATTTATTTCTGTAGTCTGTAACTGAGATAAATAATGCAGATCTGGGATAAAATTGTATAGGATTTCTGTAATCATACCAAGTCTGTATCTGGTATAACTAATAGTAATTAAACTTTTAAAAATATCATTCTTTCTCTCAAGACACAAGTTTCGTTAATTACTTTTATTCTTCGATTTTTCTATTTCTCTCTTTTTAAAAAAGAATTTATGGATTCTTTCACAAGAAAGCTGCTTGATGGAACTATTTTTAAATGTCATTATGTTTCCTTTGCATCAGTAATAGAATCATTATTATTCTCATCAGTAAGATCCAGCTCATTTTCTGATAAGAACAAATATTCCTCACACTCAATTTTCAATAGTTGATTTTCTTACTTATGTTCTCAGTAGGCCTATCCTTTTCATTTGCTAGACATGAAAATTCATTTTATTCTATAAAAGAATTATCATTCACCTCATTAGTCTATCATGATTACCTTCATCACTGAAACTTAAGATTCTTGTTTGTCTGTTACTTTTGTTATTTTAATTAGTTGATAAGTTCCTAAGTGTTTGTGACATGTAGCAGAATACAAATGTACTGCCACTAATGTGTAAATACGCTTCAGCCCTAAGAGCTTCTAAACTGGAAAAGAATTGTAACTTTATTATTTTCTTTTGATTTTCTATTTAGTGGAAAATATTTTGTTATTGCGGTGGGATCAAAAGGTTTACAGTACAGTTAGAAATGCAATGTATTTATAAACTCACCAATCAATAGCAATTTGTTTTTATGAAAGGAAAAATGTATAGCAATGCAAAAGGTGACATATAGGAAAGTATTAGTTGAATAAAATGCCTCTACTAGGTAGATACACATAGACAAAAAAAAACCTATGACGCTATATGCATTTTAGATAAAAGCAAACAACTAATATGTTAGCATGAAATGCTATCCTACACCATGATTACTAATTTTTATCAAGATACTTTCATATCATAGTCATCAGTAATTTTTCTAATTATTTGCATAAAATCTTTCAATAATCTAATCAGACTTTACTATCCTACTAAACTTAGGTAACTAATCATTACATTACCAAATATGAAATTTGTAAATATAGTTATCTCCTGAAATCCTAATGTACAGCACAGTAAACACAGGTGATTAAGTAGAATTGTAATCGTCTAATGTCTGCATTCAAATAGTGCTAAGGGCTAGACGGTTAAAATAGAAAGGGACATTTAAGCATATTATAACACTTGTCCTCAGTTCTGAGCAGTTCAACCCACACTTTTGACTTCCAAGTGCTCTAAATATAACAAAATCGAGAAAAATACTTAACATTTTGAATTACACATTGAATTCATACGAGTCAAACAATTAAATTGTTAAAATACAATATACCTACTTACATTTCAAAAGTACAAAAGAGTCAAAGGGTAAAATTTTGATTCAACAGTTGAACCTAAGAAATTATCGGTTTTAGATGACTGTAAATTCAGATGAGGGTCTATTATTAACCACTGTACTATATTAGTTTCTAAACTATAATATTAAATCTTAGGGATCAAAATTCAAGAGGAATACTGACAGCTTGAAGACATTGCCAGTGAATGATAAATAATTTCAGGCAATTAATTTATTTATTTACCAAAGATTTTATGAATTACCTATCCTGTATCTGTATCAATGTTCTAATAAGCAAGATACATATAGTTTCCTGCATTTCTTAAGGAGCTGGTATAGATGTTAGATAATTAATTAAATTTACAGTGAAAGCTGTCAAAATCAATTGCAGTGTTTGATAACAACAGTGTATTACAGAAAATTCAAAACTAATTTCAAAGATGATCTAACATTACCTCCCATCTGCTCTAGAATCCTTCTGGAAATTTCTACTATCTTATTAACTGCCTGAAGAAGCTATTAAGCATGCTCTACTTTAGTCTTATGGTTTTTCAATGACTAATTTTGTAGTTTATATTTTAACTGTTTACATGCACAGCAGCTAGCTCTTGGACGCATCACATATAACAAAGGCATGTAAGGTGGAACTTAATTTCAGAGAGAACGAGACTGAGGCAGAAGAAAATGTATACTGGAGAGTAAGATTTAAATTGGAAGTAGTACCATGAAAACACAGACAAATGCCTCTTAAAGGTCCATACTGTTTTATAGAGTAAATCTTTTGTGGAAAGGAGTTCATTAGAATATAATTAGCATCGTATAGCAACCTTTCTGGAACTTGTTTAATTCATTGTAAGTTTGATGAATAATAGCATGTCAAAATCCAAATATGTAATCATTATATTTACATTTTTATTGTGGTTTTTTTCTGGTTTATTAAACTACCTTCGATCACATTTTGGAAATTTACTTTCTGGGTTGCACTGTGTAATATTTTCCCCAAACACTGTCTAAAATGAAATGAGACATAGTTATATGGTTTTATTTTAAACTACATACGATAATCCATAAATCCATCTAAACAGTATCACTCATGTAAATGTCATTTTACTCTTTGTTGACTGCGGTGAATGAGAGTCCCACTAAGAGCTCCAGGACAATATAAAGTTCATTTGAATTTTGATAGTTATATATTCATAATGATTTGAGGATTGTACCATGAAGTAATAGTACTATTCATTCATTTTTAATGCTATCTGTACGATTTTTGCCTGATGCTAATATAGCTACACTGGTCTTTATATGGTTAATTTTATTGTGCATTTTTTCTGTTCACATTTATTATTCATTTTTCTCTTTTTCTTTAAGCGCAGCTCTTATAATCAGTATGTAGCAATCTTTTTTTTTCTTAAAATGTTCATTTTTGTCAGCAATTTTAATCTCTTTAAATTATTTGTGATCTCTAGTTTAAAGTATATGGATTCATTCTTATCCTCGAGTTTGGAAGTTGTATCTGTTTAATATTTTCTTTGAGGTTTTTTTTTCTCCTTGTGTTCTTTCAGGCTGAAGTTTCATTCCTTTCACTGGTTTGGAAAATAAACTTTCATTTCTCTCTACTTCTGCCTTACTTTCCCCTTCTTGAAAGCATATTGACCTAATTCATCTTTACTGAGACAGCAGCGCTCCAGCATCTAACATTGGAGGAGACTTCATGTTTGGGTTTTATCTTCAGGTTTAGCACAGACATTTTTCTGCTGCCTCCACAATCTTGCATTTCCCTCTTAATTGAACTTCAGAGTGTACAGTTTTCTGAGGCCCAGGAATCCAAAACCATAAGTGAGGGAAGCTAACCTATTTGGCGTCCCACTTCCTCCGCGCTCCACTGCTGCAGAAGATTCTCGTCAGAGGAAGTAGTAAATTTTTGTTGCTGTTGTTGTTATTATTTTTGTTTTCACAATGCAAGATTGTTGTATATTTTCTATGGGGCAGTTGTTTAGGATTTCAGGTTTTCCATGATTTTAGAGAGAGCTGCCTTTTAGTGGAGTTTAAAAAGATAAAAGGGTATCAGTGGCACAGACTGTGGAATAGTACTCATGCTCCAGTGATTGGTACTGTGTTTTGAAATCTGATTCTTTAAAAGCATATGTGCCCTTTAAATCTCCAAGATTTGTATTATCATGTCTCATTCTGATTTCTCTTCTAGATCAGATTTCTTGTATATTTAATATGAAAAATACCTGATCTGAGTATTGCAAGCGGTCTTTAAAAATTTAATTAGCTTTCTTTAATGTATTTCATGCATTTATGGCATCAAAGAGGCACATTACTGCAAATTAGTTTTGATGATGGTCTTCTTTACTGCTATTATTTCTAGCAAAGGAAGAAAAGTCAATTTCAATTCAATTTGGTTTTTCTGTGTTGCAGAAAATGTGTTGTTCTTAAATTTAAGAAGTAATATGTAATATATCCATATTTCAAATGAAGACAGGTAGATGAGATGACTTTAAGACAATTAGAAGTGTGTTATTGCTACTTACCAATGAAAACATGTTTCCATTTAATTTTGCATCATTAAACAAAGAATATTAAAAGACAACACAGATGACAAACATTAAGATTTATAAAATATTGATCTAAACATTTATATATGATTGAAAATATGGTGAAAAAGTATTCAAATTACACCTATCAACATCAGATTGCATTTCTCAGTGTCCCCAACACTATCTGTGATTTCTCAGTTTGAGAGACAGACACAGTGGAGGGTTTATTTGTCAGACTGCTGGAAAGGGAAGTCACATAAGGGGACTTTAAAAAGATATTAGAATGACTGAATATGAGCTCCAGAGCCTTAGTTTCCAAAAATAGTACAGGGTCATGATAGTAAATATAGAAAATATTCTTGTCTTAGTGGCCTTATGCCTTGCATCTCTGGAGATATTTATGTTGGTTTTTCTCAAAATCCTGAACAATTTTAAATTTTAACCTTATGTCTATTTGGAGGGGGTATTTCTTAGGACAGTTAGAGACCAAGAAAAAAATTTTTTTTCTGTCTCCTTCAAGTTGCTTTATTAAGAAAAACATAAGAAAAAAAGGCTACAGAAAAGTCACTTTGGGACTAGGTCTTGGTGTCAACATTCATCAGATCTGAAACTGGTCTCACTCAATCATCTATAGCACTTGACCAACAGAAATATTTGCCTTGTGGATAGCTAAGGGGACAATGAGAAATGAGCAGAATGAAGCTTGGGAGAGTGCTGAGGAGTACGGAGGACTTATCACCATCACCCTTCACTTTGATCTGAAAAAATGAATCCTGAGACTGTTATAGTCATGAAGTGGAGAGCAGCATGGCCTGAAATTCTGAAGGCAATAAGACTCCTTCATTTTAAATTTTTCTTTAAAAATAACAGTTTAGTGTCAGAAGTGATAGTGCATGCCTGTAACTGTGGCTGTCCAGCTGAGGCTGCAGGATGATTTCATGGTAGAGGCCAGCATGACCTATACTATGAATTCTAGGCAGTAGCTACTGTCTCAAAAAAAAAAATTAAAAAGGCAATTTACATGACTTTTATATTCTCGAATAAATTTGCAAACATTTTTCTACTTTTAGTAACCATCAATAGAATGATTTTAGGAGGGTGTACTTTGTAGAATTTTACTTGTTTTGGCATAGCTATGACTATTATATACATTAAAATACATATTAAAATATCCTCCTTAAAATACATATGAATTTTAGTCAAATTCTATGCCTTAGAAGAGGTATTTATAGTGTTTACCTGCCCCTTCCGGAATATTTTGATTTTCTGCTTAATAAAGTTGGTGAATGAATGCACAAAACATTAGAGAAGAAAGAGAAAGACTGGGAAGTGGGACAGAAATAAGCTAGAAAACAGACAAAAATCATAGCCAGGACGGCTGTCAGGAGTAGCTCAAATATGCAAAAGAAAAGGAAATCATGACTTTAATCTAAAACTGTGAATATCATATTTTATTAAGTATCAGGTTATTTTGAAATTGGATACATTCCTTTTATTTTCACTTAGGGAAAATAAAAACTGTTGTTATTAAATGTCTTTTTATATACAGACAAAAATAGATGATATTAGTTTTAGTTTGTCTGGCCAAATTTGTTCGAATACCATAAAGCAAAATAGATTTATTTATTCTGAATGCTTAACAGTCATGGTTTTGTATGATATTCCCTAGGATTTTTATTTTAAAATAGCACATTTACATTATGAAAAAATGTTTCCCTATTATACACATTCCGTGGAAGCACACTGTCAGTGACTGAAACAGTGAACTTGAGTTTTCAGCTATGCATCCTGCCATGAAAACGCTTCTAGGAACAAACCCACCACTGGGGAGCTTTGCTCAATTCTGGATCTTGGCACTTTGGCAGCCATTGTTGAAACTCACATTGCTTATTTGAAAAATGAATAGATATATATGACATCTAACTAATTAAGAAGGAAACATCTTACTTTTTATTCTTCATACTTTGTCTAATGCATGGTTATGTATTCAATAGAAGAATTGGTTTTCTTATCACTCATAGTTTGTGTTGGATAACCATGCCTCTAATAAGATCTAGCAACCTGAAATTTTTTCTTGTCTCCCCAAATCCTCTCTATTGCATAAAAGCTCTAGTGTAATTCCACTTTTACAGCACCAGCATTTAACTCAGCTTCCATATGATGCCAGGTTTCATTGTCAAATCCTTAAGAAACGATGAAACACAGATCAGTAAGAAAATTAAGAGACAAAGTTCTACACATTCCCTTCCAACTTCAAAGCTGCCAGGCTTACTCATAAAATACTGAAGTTACAGATAACATTTTGTTATAAGTGAAAAAGGTCATGTAAGTGACTTGAGAAATGTGTTTTAAAAAATGCATTCGTGTTCTCCACTGAAATGCAGATGTTAAGTAGCAAGGATAGACGAGTGAATTAAAAATCACTTCTGAACCTCGAGGTAGGAATAGTTCAATAATTTTGGATGACTTCAGCTAGAAAAAACCTAGTTAAATGTTGATGTCAGGGAAGAAAATTTTTGTATTTTTTGATTCACTCTACTTTCAGAATGATGAGTATTCCTCAGGATTCAAAAGCAATCAGGAGATGTGGGTATGTAGCTCAGTAGCAGAGGGCTCGTACTGTGTGCCAGAGAGGCCCTCAGTCCAGTCCTTAGCAGCACACACACACAAATAGACAGCTATGAAATAAAATATAGAATAATAAATATAAAAATTATAATTCATTAACATATGCAGGTTAGATTTAAGCTACTCATCTTGTTTTAGTGGTTGAGCAACAGAAACTGTTGTCCCCAAATCCTGGAAGCCAGAAGTCTGAAATCAAACAAGCGTATTCTCTACCATGTTTAGGGGAAACCTTCTATAATGTTTTTTTGTCTTTTTCGTTTTTATCAGTACCAGGGATCGAACTCACAACTTCCTACTTGCAAGGCAGGCGCTTATGCCACTGAGCTAAATCCCCAGCCCCTATAATTTTTTTTTTTTTTTTTTTTTTTTTACCTGCAGATAGTTTGCTAGTTGTTTCTGGTATTCTTTGTCTAGCAGCTGCATCACTCCAACTTCTTCCATCACCACTTGCTTTTACATGGCATCTTCCTAGAATGGCCCCATCACATTGGATAGTAAACCCAATCTATTTCAGCATGAACTCATTTGAACCAACTTCATCAACAACTTCTCTATTTCTAAAGTGGGTCACATTGTGAGTTACTAAAATTAAGCCTTCTTTTTTGAGATAATATAATTCAATCTGTGACACCATATCTAGGCACTGTTTTAATAAATAAAACTTTACAGGGATGTGGCTTTTGTAATTACAGATGTTGAGATAAATAGTCCTGAGAGAGACCTGAGGACTCCTTACAATTGTAAATATTTTTTTTTCTGTAACCTTTTACACAAAAAGTTTGTTGCCTCTTGCATTACACTAAAATCAGTCTTTACATGTTAATATACAAATAAAACTTAAAAAGGAAAAATGAGACCAAAAAAGAGAAAAGAGATGAATCATGGATTGAAATACAACATTTTTGTTTCTTCGTCTAACAAGGGTTGGTGTTTGCTTTCCCACACTTTGAATTCTCCTTGGATGTATGACTTATTCTGACTAAGAAAGGTAGCAGGTGACATTGTAGAGATTCTAACTAGCAGGCATTGTGAGGTTTCTGCTTTGGTTATTCACAATGACTCACCTCTAGTCTCAACTGATAAGAGACCACGTGTAGGGGAGGCCCTGGAGATGTGAAGGGGCCTTAGTTAGTTCTTACAGATCTGGACAATATTCCTGATGCTTTCAGATATAAAGGTATTTGGGAGAGATTATTGAAAGCTTCACCCAACTGAACACCCACCTACCGCCCCCACAGACGTACAGGAAATAGTAAATCATTGTTTCTTGGAGCCACTAAGTTTGGTATTCATTTGTTACACCACAATAGATACCGGAGACAGAAATACCAAGATTATGTGAATCCACATTTTTAGAGAGTCATCGGAGTGTGAAATGTGTTAGCTAGCTTCTTGGTTGTTCTGAGATGAACGGAGATATCTTTATATATGGATCTCAGAGTTTTCTGTCCCTTAGAAATATGAATATCTCAATTTTCCCTCTCCATCAACTCCAAATCTGACTTTTCCTTCTCTTGAAGAGTCCATCAAATCCTTTAGCATGGTACTGAAAAATTGTACTACTTCTCACATGAAGTAGAATCTATGGATGTTTATTAAAATTAGCTTACATGTAATATGATATGCACAAAATAGAAAACTATTTTATTTCTATGGCAAATGATCTGTCATAACCCAATAATTAATTTTCTTTTTACCTCACCTTAGTAATCAAAACTAAAACAGAATGTAAGAGTCATGACCCTGTAAGCATTTCTGTATACAAATTTGAAAAATATCTCATTTACATAAGGTAAGAGCAGATGAAATATGTTTTACTTGATGTGGAATAAATCAGCTATGAATAATACTACATTTCAAAAAGTACTTTAAATGGTTGAAATAATAGTAATTTTTCAATACATTAAAGAACATCAGCTACCTATTATCTCCTAAGATAAAGATTTAACTATAAATATTTATATACATTACAACTTTTTTGTTATTCTCCTTTCCAAACTTCACGTGAATGATTTTTGTAGAAGAAATAAGTACAGATGAATTTATGTGGCTGTATGTGTGTGCTTTCTTGTCCTTCCTTTTTTTCTCACAAAGGATGTTTTTAAAGATGTTTGCTTGGTTAGTTTTATTGAATACACTATAGGGAACACTAACTACAAACATAAAATACTCGTTCTTAAATTAGACATCGAAGACTTTCCCTGCTTTTATTGCAGCTACAATATATCATGGCAAATACCTTATTTGAAACTACTAGGAAATATTGTGACCTAATGAAGACAAAAGATACAGAAGATGTGAAGCCTACTAAGACAGAAGTAAGTTATTGCTGTCCATGTTAAATGCATGAAAGTATCTTGTTTAAGTATTCACAGAGGGCAGAGGAGAGTAAAGTAAATAATGTTTATTTTATCCCACTCTTGATTGCACTTTTAGAGACAACACTTGCTGAGTCTCACAAATCATGAATGTTAATACTGAGAACCAAAAGAGAGTTGTAACTGCAACTTGCAAGTATCCATCTCCGCATCAAGCTTTACTATTCTTAACCATTTTCATGCCTAGCTTTGTGTTTTTCACTTCACTTGTGTATTCAATATTTTTTCACTCAACTGTAAATTTTCCCTATGATATAATAAGAAAAAGAGGAGGGGTTAAGGATGATCTTTTGTTGAAATAAGACTAATTCCATTCTAAATCATAGAAGTTTTCAATTTTCACTCTGTAAATGTTTTAGTGTTTTATTGCTATGCTTGGAGTCCATTTGCTAATATATTCTTCCTTTATAGTTCTGAGTTGGAACTTGTCCACTTCATGCTACTTTATGTGGAAGGCAAAGTGAACCAACAGCATTACTCAAGGTTCATCATGGAGACTTTTCTCTAATTCGCACTGGACCCTACATAATATATGGAGGAAGAAAAGGACAAAAGATGGCCCAGGTAAGTATTATTATTCTGATTTCTATTTATTCATTGCTTATCCTGCCCATTGGTCTAGTCATTTCCTTTCTTGAATCTGAAGGAGCAATTTCTTTGGAATTGCTCTGGGAAATCTGTCTTCCTATGTGATGATATGTTTGCAGTGGCGTCCTCCAATCTATAAACCAATTGTCAATTTTGCCCTTAATATTTATACTGTAAACCATTCCCATGACTTTTATCTCCAGCAATGTCTCAAAACATTTACAATGTTTGGATCTCCATACTACAGAGGATGAGAGAGAGATTTGCAAGTGCATGTGTATGTGTTTAAATTTATGCTGAGAGGATAATACATACGGTGGTTGCATATTGAAACAGTCTAATTCCTTTTATTTAATACTGGGTCTACCAAATGCATTACTGCATTTGGAAAAATTGTTTTGCTGTTAGGAAAAAAGTACTAGAAAGCAAAGTATCCTATTTTTGTGGATATTCTGTTTACCTTCTGGAAAAGTCTTGCTTTATGGAGAATATTCTCCAGAAGAATCTACAGTTCGTAAGTTTATAACACAGTTTCTTATGTACAATGTTTCCCAGATTTTGATTGTTAGGATGCCTTCCTGGAGTAGCTTACCATGAAAGCTGCATGCCAGACCATTTAATAGTCTCCCCAGATAGAGAAAGAGTTATTGCCATGCAAGAACTGAAATGTTCTCATTGGACTGTAGATCCCATAATATGAGATTCAGATCTTCCAATAAATGCCCCCAAAGTGCTAATGTTAGATGGAATAAGAGCTGTAAAAACAAACAAAACAAACAAAAATAGTCTTAAGTATTTCATGAGCAGTTTGTGCACAACATGTTTCATCTGAGAGCAGACTTCTTTAAAACTTCAGTACTGAATCTCATTTTTCAATAATAGAAACAAGAAGACTAACATAAAACTTTGCAATATGCCTAGAAGCATCTGACCTAAGCACAAAGCCTGCACACTTTTAAAATGAATTCTTAATTTTAATCACTTTATTCTACTTAAATTGCGTCCTAACTCACTTGTCTTAGCATCCTAACCTTTGTTACCTTCAGTTTCCTAATCTCTTTATAATGGGGTTTTAAAGTAAAGCTCATTTCATGTAATCATTGCAATGCCAGATATAATGCATATAAGCAGATCAATATGACATTGCATAGATAATCAGGAAGACATTATGAAGCATATGGCATGCAATGCTTAATTAATTTTTCAAATTTTTTGAAGTTGTAGATTCTGTGTTTAAAGCACTGGTTGAGTATTTGTGTAGTTTACAAATACTATCTCATTATTTCTTGCATTTAATACCTGTATTTTATAAATCTGAATTTGGTGCATGGAAAGAAGTAGACAGAAAAATACATGTTTTAGAGATGGCAGTAAAGTGACCTCCAATTTTTCTTATAACCACAGGTTTCATAAAAGTTTGACTTCAAATTCAAAATTGTTCTAAGTTGCCATACTCAATTCAACAAAGAAAAGGTTTGTGACAACAAAAATAATAAAATAGTATAAAATGTCCTAAACAAAAAGAATGTCCTCAAGTGGAGATTGTCTACAACACAGAAAGATTGCACCTATATGCTCACAAAAAGAAAGATATTAAAAATAAATTTAAAATGGTAGAGATTTAGAGAGATTTAATTTTAAAAAGAAGAGCTGTAAATACAATTTCAAGCATCCATCTTTGCTGCATACTCTACTATTCTCTTAAGAATTTTCATGCTGGGCTTTGTATATTTGTTTTTTACCTTATTTATATATCTGGTATTTTCTCATTCAATTGTAAACTTGCTCTATGAAATAATAAGATAGAAGAAAAGGGGAGGGATTAAGGATGATAGGTTTAATTTTATAGTTTCAGAAGTATTAAAAATTAAACTTTACTTTTGTTGTGAGGATTAAAAAACCATCGAAGCACAGTGAAAATTCAATAAATAGTAATCATCATCATTAGTAATAAATTAAAACTTCAGTTAACATATCGCCAAAGGAATCTTTCTTTAAAATTAAGGAAATATCCTTCTAGAATTACTCTTCTCTAAAATATACTTTATGCCCGTACTGTTCTTCAGATGTTCTGAATATGAACTAATCCAGATAAAGAAAAACACTGACCTTACCAAAAGTTTAATGTTTGACTTTCATTTCTAAATGTCACATACACATACACATACCCAAAAAAATATTTCCTTCAAGGAGACTCCTCAGAGGAAGCCCGAGAGATTTCCTGCTCAATTTTTTGCCAAACGAAACCTTCACTTCTTTCAAAATTCTTTTCAGATGTGCTCCCCAGGAGTGCAGTTGTGTGATCTTCACCCTGAGAATGGTAGAAGCCATGCTGACTGTATTGCACACACTAAGTGTAGATCTTCTGTTAATGTCATCAGAAACTTTGTGTGTTACACAGGTGCTGAATACACAGGAGAAATCTGCATCAGAGAAAAGCACATTTTAAAACTTTAAAATGGTGTCAATGCCTCTAATTTTTTGAGCATTAAGAATATCAAAATGAATGCAATCTGAAGGACATTTTGGTAAATGCGTTATGCTACAAATCAGTTAGGAAGCCCAATCATGTAAGAAAAAATTTTCAGGTTGAAAATAAGAAAAATATACTTGACCTAATTAAACTACCATTAGTATAATGTTGTACAGTTAGTTTGTTATTTGTCCTCCTCTTTTTCTCTCTGTTTAACAAGAATCTCACAGAGTAGCATACTCTGGATTCATTTTCCCAGCCCTGATTTACATACATCTTGTTTTAAGTAATTTTCCCCCTTTAGGACATCTAGCTTTCCTTCAATATAGGGTCCTGTGAGGCCAATACAAGGTACCGAATTTATACATTTTTAAACCACATAGCCAGAAAAGTTGCTCAAAGTTGTCATAGAAAGTTGTACTGAGAATTATTTTTAAGTTCTCCTTTTTATGACTGATTCTTCAATTGGTTATTTCCAAAATGTCAGCATTTTCCCTCAAGCCTTTTTCTTATTGGTTGTCAGTTTCTGAAAGGAATCTGGGAAGGGTACTTAATACCACAGTTACCTGCAAACTCCCCGAGGCCAGACAGGATCAGGCTTCAATGTCTTAAACTTTCAGCATGGAATGGCAGCTCTGCCGCCTGGGTCACATGCTAAAGACAGAAAAGAAACAAGCACTTGACGAATTCCATGGTACAGAGAAACGAAGCTGTCAAATACAAAGGTAACAGAAAATAGTATTTCACAGAAGTAGAAATCCCTGCCTGAAAAGGAGATGCATGGCCTTTGGCAGGTGACATGGTTTGGTGGTGAGATGTCTTCACCTGAAAATTGGCATCACCTACACATCAGGGAAAACAAGACTGGCTCTGCTTGGTCAGGAGACCTGCTTTGTGACCAACCAGGAAGGCTCTCACAAGAGGGAGCTCTAGGAGTTACATACATAAAGAACCTTCACTGCAAAAGTGATTTTAATTTTTCCAGAGATATATGCATGTTAGCCAGGTTTCTATATATTATATACTTTTCACACAAAGAAGATTTATCATCAGTAGAGTAGGAATCTGAGGAAAAAGCTTTAGGAATGCTAAATTAAGCTTAGACCAGACTGTCAGTTCTGTGAGGAGCAAGCTTCATTTACTTGATCTATAAGAATGATTAAGTATTAAAAGAGATGGGGCCTGGGGGATTATGGATGCCTGTTAGGTGATTAAATATTTTTGAAGAAATTGGGACTTAGATTCAAAGTACCTAAAATCATAATTTAAATTTCAGCTTTCTAAAATTGCTTGCTATTCAATTTATTGTCTTAATATTCAAGTATAGAATCACATGTTGTTTATTGTTTTTATAATTATATTGTATCTAATTTTAAATCATGTCACATAAGTAATATAGATAAGAATATAATTATATGTAAGCAGAGTCCATATAAGTTCTATTATAATATAACATGCTTTGCTTTTAAGATTCATTCGTATCTAGCTATTTTTGTATACACATAAGAATATTGCATTATATGAATGAATATTATACATAACACAGAGAGAGGCATGTTACATAATAAAAGTGAGTTCTTGGGCTCTTTGAAATCCAGTTATCAGAATACATTTGTGTACGTGCTGTGGACCTGCCAAAATGAATCATCAAAGAAATGTCCTTTGCATAAAGGATCATGGTTTGAAAAACATGTCCCTGGTCCATCTCTAAATGTGACTGGATGTAGGTTTGGTTCCAGAACTTATCACCCTCAAGGCACTTTCAGTGGGGTGATAAAGTCCTACAGTTTCCACAGTCACATCTTTGTGAGGCTAAGTTTTCTTCATAGATGTAAATCAAAACAGTATATCACAAAATGTCGAATGTAGAAGCGGATATGAAGATGCAAACAATAAATAAGACTTACAAAACGGGAGATGATGCCATTCTTCTTACTAAAAACATTATTTTGGAAAATAGCAGACATAAGCTAGTATGCAATGGAATCCTACTTTTAATAAAAAGTCCTTTGAAGTCCCCCAGTTTTAATATCTAATATAGTAGCTATTAGTATCATATATATAGCCTGTATAAACAAAATACCTTTGAGACCATCTATAACTTTTAAGGGTCTAAAAATATGCCTGAGAGATAGTGGGGTTTATCAACATTTTATAATCTAGAGGCAGAGATCACGTCAGCAGTGTCCCGTGCATAGTAACGAGGTTGCTTAGTCTTGCTTTTACAATGTTTGAGAGCACTAACAGTACAGGATCACAACACAGAAGTGCATACAGAAGAGTACACGAAAGCTTGGAGACGACAGAAATGCTATGAATAAACCAACAGAATGAATACAAAAATATGTATTTGAGGGGAGGAGACTCACAAGAGCAGAACAGACAAGGCCATGGCTTCAGTGAGCAATGACATTCATTTCTGACAAAGAGACCATTAGGAGTCATCGGAGATGAGCTGCTGTATTTCCTGGAGGACAGCACTTTTCAGTGAAGCCTGATTAAAACTACTGAGACACACACAGTCTTTTTATTTTCTTAGGTGTCTAACACAAGCAAGACTCAAAGCAAATCATAAAAAGTCACTCCCTTTTTATACCCTGCTCTTTTTGTTTTAACCCTACTTTATAGAAATAAACGCTTCTCTGTCACTGCATATACACTCAGGCATTGCATTAAATTTTCTCATCATTCTTAAATCAATGAAATGTCTTAGTCACTTTAAACTGTAAACAAAGTCTCAGTAAACAAAGTCTCAGAGTTTGAAGAAGAAAATATGTAGTTTCGTGTAACAATCATGACATCTACTAAGTTAAATAGTTTCCTCCTCAATTTTCCCCAGGTGAGGTCCCGCTTGGAGCTCCTTTTGCAGTAGAACAAGGGCTTGAACACTTAACCATCGCTTCTCTTTCCATAGCTTGTATTCCCGATCCATTCATTGTTGCAGCAAGGGAACCAAGGTTATGCCGTTTTATTCTCATTGGGTCTTAAAAATATTTAATTCTGACTCTTACATGGGAACATGCAGATTTGCTGGAGAATTTCCTAATGGTAACTCTGTTTCTGTAGACAGAACATCCTAAAATTGGCTACCTACTAATACCTCGCAGGGGTCTACCACAAAACCCACAGGCTTCTCTTAGAACTGAAAAATGACCCAACTGGAATTTTTACTAGAGATCCCAAGTTTCTTCCTCTAACTTCAATGGCTTCCGAGCTGCCCTCCACGTACAGTTCCAGATGAAGATGCAGCTGTCTAGGAAGCTTTCAGATATGGCCTTTATGCTTGAAAGTCAGAGGGAGGCTGAAACAACAATAGGACTTTCCAAAGATATCCTTTTTTTCCTTTTAATTTTTCTGTACTCCTGCTAATAGTAGGATTCAAGGTCATGTGATCAGTTTCTGGTTATCAATTTCAAAAAAATTATAAATATCTCCTTTGGGTTATAGTTTCTGTTATAGATTGATACTTTATTCCAAACTTTTCAATCAAAAGGCCCTGTAAAACATTTTGATAATAAAATTCTTTTAATTGAAGAAAGCTGCTTTCCATTGAAACATGAAAGCTTTTAATCTTAAATGCCTTATGGCATTAAATATAAGAAATATGTTTGACATTATAACCAGTTTACACATAAATAAAAATATATGTGGATATACTCACACATGCATCAAAATTTCTCAAAATCTAATGCTTTTTTCTTAGCATACCTTAACTCATTACGATTTTGTGATTACCAGATCTGTTTCTTAATATAAATCTCCTTTCTGAGATATTGTTTTGACTTCAAACCACAAGGGAATAAAATAAATCAAGAAGAAAAAGTCCGTTTTGGACCAAATTGCAGTAGAGATTTAATAGGTAGAAAATATATTTGAAGGAATTGATCTTTTCTTTTAGAGTTTTGAGAAACCTTGCAGTCCAGATGCCAACCTGAAACAGCATTTAAAAGCAGACATACTCAGAGGCACGCTCTTGAAGCTCACTAAAATGATATATCTCATTTTCTGGTTGTTGTCTGACTGAGATCCTTGAGGGACTGCTCTTGGCACTCAGGGGTCTCCCTCAGGTCTTTTTTTCCCTCAAAGCATGTCAGTTTGCCTCATCTTTGATACTGTAAGAATATTCTCTGTGCCTTTCATGTCTTTTTAAAGGTTTTTTTCTGAGTTGGATCCACTCATGGCAAGTTTTCTTTTATTTAATTCATAGCCAACTGATTAGCAACTTAATTCTGGGGGTGACAGCCCATTATATTCACAGCTCTGTCCACACTAATCAGAAACAGATTGTACAGGGTGCCTTCACATTGTCCCCAATTCTAGTACCGACTGACTATATCACTGAACATTGTTAATCAAAGAAATAACTCATGAAATAATAAAACATAAGTGATACTCTTTAAAATCAATTCTAATATTTCATTTTGGTTTGTGTCTATAGTAAAGACACTAAGCACAAAAAAGTTAGAGCAAATTGTAAAATAATCATTGGTGAACAAAAATTAATATTTATACATTATTTATAGCTTATGCATTACACTGAATGAGAAGCAGCATACAGGCATCAGCCAATCTGTAAGACTTCATTTACCCTTTCACACTGCTTTGAATTTACATTTTGATTAACCCTTCAACTTTTAAATTTGTATTTTAATTATATATATATATATACACACACACACACATATGCATGCCTAGACTACATTATTGCTGACTACATTATTACATCCTTATGTTTCCTTCCATTGCTGAGTGAAGTATCTAGAATATGTGAGTTACTAATGGATTACTGAATAATAGAATCAGTTAATTAATGAGCTGATATTCAGAATACTTCAAGCCTTGAAAAAGTAAGATATGTTTAGGTCATGATTTGTGGAAACATTTATTTTAGTTAGATTGTTTTTTGTTTTGTTTAAGATAGTCCTCAGTACATCGTCCAGGAAAACTTGAACTCACCATGTATCACAGAGTGGGTTCAAACTTGAAGTCCTCCTGCTTTGGCCTTCCAGAGAGTTGTAATCACAGGTTTATAACCACACAACTGGCATCAGCAGCACTTAGAAGAGAAGGAATACTTTTCCACAGAAGATAGTGATAACGATACAGATGTACATCTGTAAAGATAGATGTGCGTTATTTTTATAAATTAGTGCATTGATTGTGATGAACTTTCACACTTATTACCCAAATTCCTCTTGAGAGGTTGTATATTTCCCATATTGGATATATTTTTTATTTTAAAATAGATTTTTGACTGCATTTTTTCATCCTTTTAATTTTTAATGCATAACAGTCTATGTGAAATATGGATTATTAGTAACTACCTTAACTTAAAAGCCATAAATTATCCTTAAAAGAGTAAAATGATTTTATTCTATTTATCTTTACAGATCCCTATGCTTATCTATATTACTTATGTTCTAATGAAGTTAATACATCCATTCTTTGTTAAATTTATCTTGAAATACTTGTACATAGAACTTTCCTTTTTGTTTGCTCGAATTGAATTGCTTCTCATTTGCATCTGACATTACAAACACAATCACATTTTGATATTTTAACCCTTTATGATGTGATTCGTGTCACATCTTTCCTCCACTCTCCCAGTCTTAGCAGTGAGAAATGTGATATTTTTCTTTATCTCTTAAAGCTCTTTGTTTTCAGCTTTCTTATGGCATTTACTCTTTGCTTAAATGAACCATCATTCCCTATGTATTTTAAAATAGTTCCTTGTACATTTCTATTGAATAGAAACTTTTATTAAATTTAGAGATTCTGTCTTTAAGAACCTTCATATTTTTCAGGGGCAGAAAACAGATGCAACAAAGTATTTCTTCACTGTCTAACAAAAATCATTTACTGTTTCTTTATATGTGCCTGGTAATTTGCTTGTCTCTCCATTCAACAACACAGATATTATTATACTTTATTATAGGCAGAATCAAAAAGCCATGGATAGTAACAGGAAAAGGATTTGTATGTAGACTTGTCAAATTTGAAACTCATCTGTCACTTTACAGAGTGAAGAAACACCTTAAGAAAATGTAAATGAACATTAAGACTTTACTCCCTGAAATAAAACTTTTGATCCTGGCAGGTCTAACCCTCTGATTAAACAGACACAGTCATCAAGTAATGATAATGTTACTTAATAAAACACTCAGTGATAACTCTAGCAGTCCCAGGTATTTATCAAAATTTTAATGAATACTTCAATTTCAGATTATAGGACATTCATTAATATGAGTGACTATCCCTTTTCATTTGAATAGATCTGTAAATATCTCAAAAAGAAAAATATACTGAATTCTTTCAGTCACTGACAGACACAAGGATAATCTATAAAATGATTTATCAAAACATTGAAAGACTTTCTCTACCATGTCAGAATTTCAGAAGACAGTCACTATTAGTTTAACCTTTTTAGCAGTGTGAATGATATTTTGATGGTATTTCTTATTATTTGAGGAACCAGAGAATACCTAAATCTCTTTTACATAAACTCAGTTCCTAGCCACAGAGTTTGCCAAAATACTATTCAGATAATGCAAAATTGTGAAGTTACCATTTTACAAAAAAAAAAAAAAAAAGATTCTTGATACCTCTAATTCTTAAGTAAATCCAGAAAGGAGAATTTGTATTGTCAAGAAGTCTAAATGAGACCTTGTTCCTCTATTCCTGAAATAAGAATTTAAGATTATAACACTCTGAGTAAATCCTGAAGAAACAAGAGGCAAGTCTAAGAATTCATGAGCTCCTGAATCAAGGAGGCAGAGAGAATGGTAAATATCACTGATCCTTTACATGTCTAGTGAACTTGCTTCCAGGAAATAGGACTGAACTCTGGTTCTGTCATTGAAAAAGCTACTTTTCTATGAACAAATAAACTAGAAATTAGATTTTATATCCTGATATTTATGCTTGGAATGGTTTGCCTGAAATTTTCCTTACTGTAATCAGAGCATTCTTGCATCAGTTAGACAAATTGATGATAGAAAGGCGGATATCTAAAAGCTGTTTGCTGATCCATTACCCAATTTAGTCTAGCAGATACTTGTAATCTGGGCCTCTCTTTCACACAAATGTTTTATCACATGGGAGGCTAGATAGCCTATAGACCTGTCAGACGACTTCTCACAGCTCCCGTGTAGCAGACTATGATGGGGTTAGGGTTAGGGTTAGGGTGCAGTTCAAGAGCCCAGGAAGCGTCCCACAAGTCAGGGGCACACAGTGTCCTAAGGTGATGCTTTTGAGAAAAATCTTGCCTGTACTCATTTCCTTTGGCTTCTGTGCATTCTTAAGCTGTTTTTCTATACTTCTCACTAATTCTTTTACATTCCATAGTCTAAATGTATGTACTTTTGGCTTTGATAATCGGAGACATTTTCTATTATTTATAGCCAAGGATGCTGATGACTACCTGAAAAACAATGAACTTGCCTACTTGTATCTGAAACTAAACAAAATTGAGCTGATATTGAGGAATATGGTTTTGGCAGACCATGACTTTCAGTAATGAATTTTCTAATTGAAATCACCAAATGTGTTTCCAAGGAATGAAGAGTCCTTTGAAAACAGGCATATAAAATTGACTTTCTCTGCTCTTAAATAGGAAGATAGAAATGAGAAATATTAAAGCAATGAAATTCACTGGATATTTTTAAAGACAGCTTGAAAGATGAGAATGGCAAGATCAGACACTAAATTCTCAGCTGACATTGCAAAGTTTTCTCCTTTTACCCCACCCCACCCCCACACTTTGTGAAAAGGCTGCCCCAGATACAGCAACCAAAATTTTCTGTGATTATACTACCACTATATTACATTTGTAAGCTTCAAAGAGCCAAGAATGAAACTCAATATTTGAATATATAGTCTTCCAAATTAAGTCACCGTTTTAATTGAGCTAATTACCTTCTAGGAAAGTTAAGGACTTCGACTAGAATAGGCATAAGTCCAATGATTGGTATTAGGACAATATGGAGAGATTCAGAGGACTTTGTGTATTCTGAGCACTATACACTATGGAACTTCTCTCACCTGATGTGGTCTTTCTCTCTAACCTAAAACCTACTTGTTTAAAAAAGAAAATAGTTTTCTTTATTCTCTATCTCTTCTATTCCATTAAAGTTTTTAATATCTATCAACTTAATTTGTAGTTATAATGGGTCATACAGAATTTGTGAAATATAGTCACTAAAACCTTTGGAAATATAGATATGACTTGTGAGCTAAAACATGAAATCAGTGGTGATACATATTAAGTTAAACTGATGTATTTATTGGTATTATAGTGGTATTATTGGCATTATAGAGGTATGAAATCTTAAGAGTATCTATCACTTGTGATCTGTACTTTTACTGTGTTCTCCAAGGTGACTCAAAAAAAAATACAACAAAGTACATACCAGAACTTTTGAAAAGTTCTTTAATAGCTTCTTTTTGTTTTATTTTTGTGAATTTTAGTAATCACTATGTACTACTATTACAAAGTGCAGTTGATCTGAGCTCCCTGAAAAGTGTCTGAGATGAAAAAACCAACTGTGATAATTGATGGTCTTTAGCTGGTATAGTGTTCCTTGAAATTACAATATTTAGAGAACACACCAATGTGTTATTCAGGGTAGATAAATTTGTGTCAATATACAAGTATACCAAATATGCACATCACTCCAAGATATACCCCCCAAATATGTACAAAAGCATAAATGTATGAAACCTTAATGCTTTACATTTGCCCAGGTTCAAGAGAGTTCAGTTTAGGGGTTAAAGAGAGGGAATGGAGGCTTCATAAAATTATTTAGTGATCCAGGTTAAATAGCACCTTTGACATCTTCTAAACATTATTATCATGGGTGATCTTGGTTATTCAGAGGGACGAAAATATATGAAGAAATTCTTGTGAGAGAATTTTTTTGGGCCATACTTGGAAGTAGCAAATACCACTTAAGATTCCTGTAGCTAGAATTCAGTGACATGACCACATGCACATTCAGGGAAAGATGGAGCTATCTCCTTGTCATGGCCCAAGGAAGGAGAGGAAATGCATTTTGGTAAAGACCTAACAGACTTTTTAAAGAAATTTAATGAGAGAAGCCTGAGTTGAATTACTGTGCTAGACTGTTGCTGGAATTAATTCCAACTCCTGTGTCTGAGTGATTTCTGAAACCAATCGCTTATTCTTTGAAGAGACCAGAACACTTTAGCATATATTCTCAAATCACATCAAATAAATACTTTGTTCATTTCTGTGTTAGCCTCCCTTCAAATACTATATGTATTTAGAAAAAAACCCTTTGTTTGAAAACAGAAAAGAGGTAAAATTTTTGGAAATTATAGATCTCAATAAATTTCAACACGGTTGTCCTATATAGATTCACACTGTGATTCCCCAGGAGATAGAGGATGATGCAGTTAAGGGATGAATGGAGTTTAGTTCAATGGGGATTTATTTTAGTATTTCTGCAAAGTATCTACTCAAAATATACATCTTTAGGGATTTAGACTAATTTCACTTTTGCTCTCTGAATACGTGATAAGGTGAATAATTTCATAGAATTGATGGCATAGAAATATTTGGTAGAATATATGTAGCACAATTGTCTTACCAAAAATAATAAATCAAAAGCAATTTCACATTTAAATGGTTTATATTACCTTATGTTAACTATAGTGATTAATACAATCAGTAATAGATTGAGGATAACAAAGTAACTATTCTTATGGCAGTATTTGTGTTTGCTCTGAGCAGCAAAGTGAGATCTGCCATAAAAAGTAACCCCATGCTTAGTTATTTAAACAGAAAATAATCTCATTGCAGCTCATATTCCAGGATTTCTTTGCTAACTGATACAACTCCCGATAAATATTTCTCAGCTTTTAATTTTAAATTCAGTTTTCTCCATCCTGTTAAGCAAAACATACTATATTTTTATTTTGAAAAGAATAAAAGCAAATGAGAAAAAATGGGGTCATTCAAAACAAAAGAATGGACATAGTACATAATTTAAAACCATAAACAAGGTGATCTACAATGATTACCATGATGTCTCTTGTTATCTTCAAAAGAATTGCCCATATCATCAGGTACAATAAAATTTAACATAGCAGTATGGAAAAAAATCAATAAAAATAAAACATTGGAGACATTGTAGAACTTCAAAAGCGGGTAATAGTCAAACCAGAATGGGTATCATACTAGTCTTACTGTCTTCAGAAATTTGCCTATAATCTCAGACTTGATACTATCAAACAATAGATTCTAATAAAATCAGTCAAGACAAGACAGCAACCAAACAAGATAGATTCAAATAAAATCAGTCAAACAAGACAGTGAAAGCAATACAGGGCATCAGATTAAGTTAACAGAAATTAAAAATGGTTACCATGGTATATCCTGCTATCTTTGAAATAGCTGTCTATGCCCTAAAACCTAGTACAAGTAGACAAACTGGAACAGAATATAACCGAACTAAACAGAGTGATGAATGCAATATGAGTTTCAAGTCATGATATAAGATTAACAATGTCCCCTGCCTTCCCTATTTAGATAATGTCCCTTTCATTTTCCCAGGGTACGTTATACATATGTATCCCACTAACTCCCTCAGTTTTTAGATTAGGGATGCAACCCACTATTTACCTAAGTAGTTTTAAACCTTTTTATCCCTGTGCTTGGTCTCAATTTATATCCATTTACCTACAAGAGCCTTAAGATTTTCTTTCCTTATACCTGAGTACTTCTTCATTGTATAAAAGTGTTACGTCTTTACAACCAATCTGTAGCTGATGGGCGAGCTACCCCCACTTTTTTCTGGTTATTGGTCATATACAGAATTATTCTCTCATCTTTGATTTTCAATCCATAAACATTATTTCAGGTTAAATATATTTCTTATATAAAGCATTTTAATGGACCCTATCTCCTGATCAACTGTGCCTGTTTCATTTTCATTTTTATTAGTTTCATTTTATTAGTGTATCGAGGCCAACCATGCTAGCAATTATGACCAACCTTCTCTGCCTCATCTCTGCTATACTATTTTTCTGCCCATGGTTGGCTACTTTTCCCTTTCAACCCACAGTCTGCCTCATTCAGTGAGCCCCTCTGTCATTGTTCTTGAAATTATGGTCTTTTATTCTCTTTCTCTAGAATGTCCTTCACTATTTTTTGGAGGGATGTATTGGTGGTCATGAACTCCTCCAGTTCCTCTTTGACATGGAAGTATCTTGTTTCTCCACTGATTTTGAGAGATAACTTTGCAGGGTACATCAAACTGGGTTGGAGGTTATTTTCTTTAAGCTTGGAAAACTTTGCTTCGAGCTCTTCTTGATTTGATGGTTGTGCCGAGAAGTCTGTTGTGATCCTGATGGGTTTTCCTTTATAGGTGATCTGTTTCTTTTCTCTGACTGCTTTCAATATTCTGTTCTTGCATTGAGTTTCTGGGATTTTGATTATGTGTCTGGTTGTAGATCTATTTTGGTTATAACTGGCTGGAGTTCTGTATGCCTCATACATCTGGATAACATTTCCTTTTCCTATGCTTGGGAAGTTTTATTTAATTATTTCTATACTTGTATTTCATTTGTGTTTACCCTGCTTCTTATTTACATTTTTTATTCTTAAGTTATAGATCCTCTTGTCATCTAGCCTTTGTATTTTTACTTCTTGGTCCCTTGTCATTTTTAAGAGATGTTTCCTTTCATGATCACATGTTGCAAACCTGTCTTCAAAGTTTGATACTCTGTATGTAGTTTCTTTGAAGCAATTTTACCAGCTTTCAATGGAGTTTTTAATTTCCTGGTAATCTCTTTTGAAACTGTTTCATATATTCTAGATTTTTTCAATATTCTTCATCTAAGGTTTCTCTATTTTCCATGCTCCTCTATTCTTCCATCTATGTCTTCTTAAAAGGTACTTAGCATTTCTTTTATTATTTTTCTTATATCTTCTTTTACTTGTATTAGAATTCCTATTTTTAGTTCTTTTATAATGTCATAAAGATAATTATGTCAGATGTTGCTTTTTCAGACACCACAGATGTACAACCCCCAATTTCTTCTGTGTTTACCTCTCCTGGGCCAGTACTGTTTGGGTTGGGGACTGAATATATCCTTTTGTTTCTTACTCTTGTCATGTTTCTGATTTCTTCCAGACAAGTAGATAATGTGGGTCTCTGGCACTTCCTCTATTGGCTATGGTCACTCTGAAGCATGCTGGCTAGGGATTGTTGCCCTCCCAGTCTGCTGATGACCACTCAAGTACAAGCAAGATACAAGTCTTCACCAAGTTAGTGTGTGCCACATGGATGGGACCGGTTAAGTATAGTCTCAGGAAGACCTCTCTTTTGCTATTGGATCACACACAGAGGTAGGATTAAATCTGAGCAATTCTCACCAATCTGCTCTGCACTAGGTGTGCTTGACTGAAACTACTGCAGTTCTGTTTCTGGATTTATCTTGCCTGAATCCAAAATGTCACATGGCCAGTTGTCCATTCCTATGGAAGAACTGATTTCTGTGCATGCACTGCAAGCTGGTAGGGATCTCCAAGCTGGATTTCCAAGCAGAGTGCTCCTCTCTGATCCACCCCTCCCCTCTGCGACCACTTCTTCCCACCAAGGTCCTCAGTCTTCCCAACCTCCAACTTCACTGTGACCTCACCTCTCTAGATTCCAGCAGCATTTTGTACATAATGGGACCGGCTCCAGTGAGAGTGAGTCTGGCTACAGCCTTCCATCTATGATTTTCTTTTATTTTTTCTTTTTTCCTTTCCCTTTAGTTTCTTCCTGGTTGAAAGGACCCATCTCCTGCTCTCTGGTCTCCAGGATGTTTTATTCTGGCATCTTAACTATTTCAGAGAGACTTCCTATTTTGCTGCTTACTAATCTGCCATTTTCTGGAACCCCCAAAACATACCATTTTTATAGCAGAGTAAACTCTACTACAATTTCACCACTTTTACCCATATTCTTTCTTTCTTTTTTGTTTTTTAGGAAAAAAGCAAAACAGAAAAAAGGGTAGAAATAATACAGCATTTCAAAAAAGTAAGAAATCACTAGTTGATAAATTACATATTGTTATCTTAGAAATAGTTACTCAAATCACAAAATCAATAAAAAGTAGACAATAAAACAATGATAATACAAGCCATTCTGTTTGATGAACTAACAAAAATTTAGTAATATGGTTATCTATCTTGCACACTTAAACATACATGCAGTTTATATCTTTATAGCACTTTCTCTTCCATTATTACAAGATCTATTATACATTTTGGATCTTATTACTCTTTCAGTTTTTATTATTATTTTTTATACTGGGGAGACAATATAATATTTAGAAATGTGAGTCTGATTTATTTCATATATGAGGATATTCTCAAGCCTTAATCCTCAAGATCAACTTTTCTTATAGCTGAGTAGTATTCCATTGTATAAAAATACCGTATCTTTTTCATCCATTCTTTGGTTGATGGGTATTTTGGTTGTTTCCAAGATTTAGCTATTACAAATTGTGCTGCTATAAACATGGGTGCACATATATCACTGTGACATAACTTTTTCAATTTTTCTGTGAAAATACCCAGGAGAGGAATAGCTGGATTCAATGGACCTTCCAATCTTAGTTTTTTTGAGGAATCTCCATATTGATTTTCACAGTAGTTGCGCCAGTTTACGTTTCTACTAACAGTGGAGAAGTGTTCCTTTTTCTCCACACCCTCATCAACATTTGTTATAGGTAGATTTCTTCGTGGTAGCCATTCTATTCTGGGTCAAGATGAAATCTCAATGCTGTTTTAACTTTCATTTCTCAAATGACCACTGATGGCAAACATTTCTTCATGTACTTATTTGCCATTCTTATATCTTCATCTGAGAAATGTGTGTTCATCTCAGATGCCAATTTTTGGAGAGGGTCTTTGAATTTGGGTGGGTCTGATGCTTTTTTAGTTCTTTTTATGTTTTGGATATAACTTCTTTGTCTGACGGGTTGTTGGCCAAAATTCTTTCTCATTCTATGGATCTTAATTTCACTTTCTTGGTGATTTCTTTTGAAGTGCAAAAACTTTTTAATAAGATGAGATTCCAGTTGATGATTATTTCAAGTACTTCCCATGTGGTTTGTGTTTTGTTCATGAGTTCTTTGTGTAACTCCATGTCTCCAAGATTTCTGCCTACCTTATTTTCCACTAGATTTCATGTTTCTGTTTTAATATTTAGATCTTTGATCCATTTAGACTTTAGTTTTGTGCATTGTGATAGACATGGGTCTAGTTTCAGTCTTAGGCAATTTTTCCAACACTATATTATTAAGAGGATGACCTTTCAGTGAACATGTTTAGTCATTTATCAAATGTAAGGTGACTGAATGTCTTTGCAGTTGTGTTTGTATCTTCTAATCTGTTCCATTGATCCTCAGGTCTATTTCTTTGCCAGTACTATGCTGATTTTATCATTGTAGCTTTATAGTATAATTTCAAGTCAGGAATTGAGATGCCTCCTACCTTGCCTTTTGCCCAGAATTGTCTTTGCTATTCTAGGTTTCTTCTGTTTCCAAATGAATTTTAGTAACGTTTTCTCTATATCTGTAAAGTATATTAATAGAATTTTGATTGGGATTGCATTAAATCTGTACAACAGTTTTGGGAGTATGGCCATTTTCACAATATTGGTTATTCCTAGCCAAGAACAAGGAATATCCTTTCATTTTATAATATCATCTTCAATCTCCTTTTTTAGCATAGCATAATTTTCAGCTTATAGTTCTTTCACATTCCATGTTAGAGTGATTCCTAAATATTTCATTTTAAAGATGTTAGTGTAAAAGGCAATATTTCTGTAATTTCTCTGTCAGTGATTTTTTTTTTGTTTGTTTTCAGGAATGCTATTAATTTTGGAGTGTTAACTTTGTATTCAGCTACATTGCTGAATTTATTACCTTCAGTAGTCTTTTAAGGGAGTTTTTGAAGTCTTCTATGTAGAGTAGTATCATGTCATCTACAAGTAGAATTTAAATCTTTCCTTTCTTATCTCTTTTCCTTTTATTTCTCTCTCTTGTCTGATTGCTGTAGCTAATATTTCCAGAACTACATTGAATAGCAATGTTGATAGTGGACATCCTTGTCTTGTTTCTGATTTTAGAGTGAAGGTTTTTAGTGTTTGTCCATTTAGTATAATATTGGATGTTGGTTTGTCCTAGAGAGCCTTTATCAGATTGAGGTAGTCACCATCTATTCCAAGTTTCTCTAGTGTTTTTTTTTAATCATGAAGAGATGTTAAACTTTATCAAAAGTTTTTTCTGCATCTATTGAGATGATCATATGATTTTTGTTTTTGACTATATTGATTTGGTGTATTGCATTTATTGATTTGTGAATGTTAAAACATCCCTGCATTCTGGGACAAATCCCACTTGGCCATGATGTATAATCTTTTTGATGATTTGCTGCATTCTATTTGCTAGTATTTTATTGAGAATATTTGCATCAATATTCATTAGTGAGAATGGTTTATAGTTCTTTTGGTTGGGTTTTTTCCTGGTTTGGGAATTAGAGTAATACTTACCTCCAGGAATGATTTAGGGAGGATTGCTTCCCTTTCAATGTCATTGAAGAGTTTGAGGAGTATTGGCATTCTAATGTCTTTAAATTTCTTGTGGAATTCAGCTGTGAATCCATCAAGACCTGGGCTTTTTATGTTGGTAAGTGTTTAATTACATTTTCAATTTCAATAGCTGATATTGTGTTATTCAAAATTGTTATATTTTCTTGATTGAGATTTGGTAATTCATATGTTTCTAGAAATCTGTCCATTTCCTCTGTTTTTCACTCAATGCTAGTATAGATTTTCAAAGTGTATATTCATGATCTTTTGAATTTCCATTGGATCTGTAGTAATTTCTCTCTTTTCAGTTCTTATTGCATGAATCTGAGTTTTTTTTTTCATTTTTCTTGATAAGGTTGGCTAAAGGCTTATCAATTTGCTTATTTTCTCAAAAAACCAGCTCTTTGATTCATTAATTCTTTGTATTTTTTAGTATCAATTGCATTAATTTCTGCTTTTAACCTTGTAATTTTCTCTCTTCTATGAGCTTAGGGTTTGACTTACTCTTCTTTTTCTACAAGCTTGAGGTATAATATTGGGTTGTTTATGTGTGCTCATTCTGTTTTATTGATATTACAATGTATTGCTATATATTTCCCTCTGAGGGCCACTTTCATTGTGTCCAATATGTTTTAGTATGTTGTATCTGCATTTTCATTAAATTGTAGGTATTGTTTAATTTCTTCTTTAATTTCACCTGTAACTCACTAGTTTTCGGAAGGTTCTTACTTAATTTCCATGCATTTATGCAAGTTTTGCAATTTCTTTTGCCATTAATTTCCAATTTAAGTGCACTGTGGTCTGATAATATATATGGGATCCCTTTACGTTTACTTAAGGATATTTTATGGGCTAATATATGATCCATTTTGTAGAATGTCCCATGCATAGCTGAGAAGAATGTGTATTCTGATATGGTTGAGTGTAATATTTTGTAAACTTTTACTAAGTCCATTTGCTCACAGGTTTAATACCATTCTGTTATTTCTTTGCTGACTTTTTGTCTAGTTGATCTATCATTTTGTGACAATGGGATATTAAGGCCCCTTTTACAATTGTCTTGCTGCTTATTTGGTTTTTCATATTTATTAGTATTTGTCTTATATAGTTGGGTGCTTCTCTATTTGGTGCTTATATATTTATGATTGTTAGCTCTTCTTTTTGAATTATTCCCTTGACAAGTATGTGATGTCTTTCTTTATCTCTTTTGATCATTTTTGGTTTGAAGTTCACATTGTCTGCAAATAGAATAGCTACCCCTGATTTTTTTGAGTTCCTGTCACATAGAATATTATTTTCCATCCTTTGACTTTAATCTATAAGTTTCCTTTTGAGTCAGATGTGTTTCTTTTATACAGCTGTTATGGATTAAAAACTGGTGGTCAACTTAATGACAACTGAATTAAATCAGCATGGTGCTGAGTGAAAGTTGCCAGCATAAATAGAGATGTGGAGGAGAAGCAAGACATTGTGGGTATCTCTAAGTGTTGCTATTTTGAGCCATTGGTTTTCCTGGAGGAGCTCACCATGTCTAGCTTCCCCAGTGTGAGTTCAACTATAGTCATTGGATGAGCGTGGGGCATTGTTAGTGAGAGTGGCTATGGTTCACTTTGTGCAAGATCTGGTCCTCACTTAGAATATTGCTTCCTGGCTTCAGAGGGGAAGATATGTGCTGCTTGATCTTCAGGACAAACTCATCATGCTTGCTTTCTGGCATGTAGTTGACTGTTTTTATTGTTGGAGGAGCTCAGGACCACCACGTCACAGAGGATGGCTATAGTGATTTTAAGGACTGTCCTGGTCTTTATTATGAGTATGACTTCTCAGCTCCAGTGTAGAACACTCAACCTACCAGCACAGCTCCTTGACCTTGCTGTCATAGACTTTCTAGCTACCACCACTGATTGGGTCTTCCCATCATGGATCCATAACATAGCCTGGTGTGAGACCTTCTTGTGGTCTCTAGACCTCCAGTTGGACTTATGGGAGGCATTGGCATGGACTGTAGGTTTTCATCTGGTCTCTAGACCTCCAGTTGGACTTATGGGAGGCATTGGCATGGACTCTAGGTTTTCATCTGGACTCATGCAGGACATTGCTATGGGATCCAGGCCCTTGGATGAATATTCTGTGTCTTTAGTGTTGTGGAAAGATTTCCTGCACTTTCTTGTGTTAAACTATGGGTGACTATCATAAAATAACATTATAAATTCTGTGTCCTGATTTTAACTGTTCTCCTTACAACCCCTGAGTACAGCAACTGCATATTGTTGGATCCTGTTTCTTGATCCATTCTGTCAATATATTTCTTTTAATAGGTGAATTAAAGCCATTTACATTGGTGGATATAACAGATATGTACTGTCTCAACTTTGTCATGCTATTTTCCTGCTGTTGGTTTTCTGCTTTTCTCTATTATTTAATTGCTTGCTCTGTCTGGTGGTTTCTTCTGTTGTTGTTTGGGAAATTTGAGTCATTTTCATCTCTGTCTAGTATGTCTTTCAATATTCTTTCCAGGGTTGACTTGGTGGACATGAATTTCTTCAATTATTCTTCGTCATGGAAGTATCTTATTTCTCCATTAAATTTCAAAGAAATTTTTGCAGGGTTCATCAATCTGGGTTGAAAGTTGTTTTCTCTCAGGGCTTTAAACCCCCCACTCCAAGTTTATCTTAACTTGAGGGTTTGTGCTGAAAATTCTGCCATGATTCTAATGGGCTTACTTTGATAGGTGAGTTGTGTCTTTTCTCTAACAGCTTTTAGTATTCTGATTTTATGCTGTATGTCTAGGATCTTAAACATTATATGTCTGGGTGTAGATTTATGTTGGTTGTGCCTGGCATTCTATATGCTTCACTTATCTGCATATGAAATTCCTTCCCATGTTTGTGAAATTTTCTGCTATTACTTCTGTAAATACTTTATTCGTGTCATTTGTGTTGATTCCTGCACCTTCATTGATGCCTATAAGTCTGATATTGCTTCTCTTGACATCATCTGGAATTTACTGAATTGTCATTTCATGCTGCTTTGTTATTTTAAAAAGTTCTATCTTTTCATGATCCCTAGCTGTAATCCTGTCCTCAAGGTCCAAAATTCTATCCTCAGATTCATATAAATGGTTTTTTCATATTTCAAAGAATTTTTATTTCTTGGATATCTCTTTGAATTTGTTTCATGCATTCTAGTTGTTTTCTCTATTGTTCATTCAAGATTTCAATCAGTTTCCCAAGCTCAGGAACTTTTTTTTTTAACTACCTCTCCTCTAGCTATGCTGAACAACTCCTTTATTAAGGTCATCATTTCTGTTTTTTTGTGAGAAACTATTTCTTTGATTTCATCTGTAGCTTCTTGGATTTGTTTCTTTATTTAACTTGCTATCCTTTCCAAGATTTCAGATGTATGACTTTTTTTGGCTGCAATACTATTTATTTTTTAAAATTTTATTTTAAAGAGGGTAAAACTAAACAGAACAAAGCAAAACAAAGCAGATCAGAGGAAAACAATGTAGGTGACACAGATTTCAAAGCAAGACAACAGAAGATTAACACTGGCTGCTGTAATGTCTCTTGTTTTCTAAATAGTTGTCAATATCTTCACACACAATGAATTCATATAAAAATTATATTAAACTGATCAGAACAGAGTGATGAAGGCATTATAGGCCTTCAAAATCAGACAATAGGAAAATCAACAGTGGCTGCCATAATGTCTCTTGTTCTCTTCAAAATAGTTTCCATACCTTCATGTATGTTGAAATTAAACAATACAAAACAGACTAAAATGAATCTGAACAAAGAATAATAACATTACATTTCACAGCATGATGATAGAGCTTCAGAAATGGATACCATTCTCTTTTTATTCAATGTAGCTGTTCATTTCATCATGTATTATATAATTGATTCTCATAAACTGTTTAAGAGACGTTCTATGAATGTATAAGTCTCTACACGTATACCTATCCTTTCTGTATTAGAGGGAAAAATGAAACAAAACAAAACAAAACAAATTACTAGAAAAACATGAAACAAAAAACACAAATAAATAACAATAGCAAAGAGCCAAAAACATGACAATATAGGCCTTCAAAACAAGGTGGTAGTAGCATAACTAGTGTTGTTATTTTACATACTGATCTTGAAGAGTTCTTCAGATCACCATACATTAACATTCACAATTTTTCCAATCCTTTTAAAGTCCTCTATTTCAGTGTCTCCTGTACTTGCTCCTGAAGGAATAGATGTTTGAATTGCATTTTGCTTTTTCTTTTGGTCATTTTCACCTTTCTAACTAATATTTGGTCTTTCAGTCCCACCAGTTTCAACTGTTGGTAATGTGTATCTTAGGGTCCTAGTGTGTGGTTGATGTTTGTCCAATTGCTGGGTACCACACTGAAAAAGAGGGCCAGTCACCTTAAATTCTCCTGCAGGGCCTGTGGGATGAGGCCTATATTCTTCCTGGGCTGACTAGCTCAGGAGTATTGATGGAAGTCAGCCCTTTTTTACCACTGTTACGTCTTCGTGTTCTAGGCCACAAGATCTCCCTGTTTATAGTATTTGTCTTAGCTAGGACCTTGCTGTGTCACTGGATGTCTCATAAGCCCTTTTAACATTCTCCAGGTTGGGAGAGGTCTTATTGGAACACTCTTCAATCCACCTGTATGGAAGAAGGACTCAATCACACTCTAGTCAAGCTTGCCAAGGTTATATACCTGGAGAAAACTTCACTACTGCTCCTGTTTACTCACTGAAGACCTCTATTTTAGGGGCAAACATACCACATTGATGGAAGCCTGCTGAGGTCTTCTGTTTGGATGAGGGCCACTGAGCATCAACCCAGCAAGGTTAATCCACTGGACTCTGAGATGGAGGTCCAGGGACTGAAGGTTAGAAGGCAGGCCTCCAATATTATTTCAAATCCTCAAGTCTGGATAAAACTTAATCATCTAATAATGTTACAATATAACATACTGTTACCTACATTGATATGATCATTCTAATGGAACAGGAAAGCATGCCATTAAAGCAGTACCCTGCATGACTTGATATGACCTATATACAGCATACAAAACAATGAAAAGATATGAATCTAAAACAAGTGATGGGAGACACACAGAGCTGTTGGGAAGAATCAGTTCATGCACTCAGAATTAACATTAATTCAAGTACTTTGCATTCAGTTTACTTTTTTCTTTCTGCTTTGTAAGAGATGATGTTGTAATATTGTAATTATAAAGCTCCAGCTTTGAATGAGTGATGGCAATTTGGACCTAACTAGTATTGCTATATCTTGAAAAAATATATATAAATTAGCCTTAATTTTTTTTTCTCCTTGTTAATCTAAGCATAGATATTCCCAGGGATATTGTTATACTTTTTGGTGTGATTCTGAATGAGAATGAATAATGTAGATACATGTGGTGATTTATTTTTTAAACAGCATTTTTAATTTTTTAATTCATTTATTTATTTTTTTGCCCATCTTATAGGAAGGTATGGTGAAAGTTAAATATCTTTAGTTCACCAGCAGTGGCTGACGGTTTAGCCAACATCTAAGCACTTCAAAGGATTTTTCTTTACGAAAAAACAAAACAAAACAAAACAAAACATAGAGATAGATAATGCCTTTAACTTTCAAAACAGGCTCAGGGTGTATGAATATTTGGATCTAGTTGCAATGCCAAGCGGAAACACTGAATGACACCTAGAATTTGGAGGCAGATTTATTTAATATTGGACAGGCACTGATTAGTCCCTCAGAATGTCAGACTTCAAAGACTCAGGGAGGGATGTTTTTATAAGATTGCAAAGAAGGGGTAGTGTACAGAGGTAGAGTCCTTGGCTGTCTTTCATTGGTTCTTACAATATGCCTCACAGTGACCAGTCATTTCTAGGAAATAAAAGCAACTGGAGCTGATACTGAAACTATTACCTAGAAAACGGAAGTATACTGGCTGGAGTGTGTGTGTGGGGGGGGGGATTTCTGCTACATTTCTCCCCTCTCAGTTTTCTCAGGAAATCTTTTCTGGGCATGTTGCATGTGATCTGCGACAAGGCCCTACTAGAAGTAGTAACTTTAGGTTTGTCAGGATCCCAGGATGGATCTTAACCAATGCCCCCAAGTTTACCTTATTACAGTTTTTCCCTAAGCTGTTGTTAGGAAGAGATATAATTTAGACCTATCTGTTCCATAACATTACTCTAGCAAGTAGTAAGGTAATCTGATGTAGGAGAGTAACAAATGTGTTTTGGACCCTTATCAAATCTTTGTCAAGTGTCTAATTGGTTGTTCTGTTCTCTTGGGGCAACTACCCAGAGTTAAAGGCAAAAACCACGGCTAGCAGGGGACATGGAGGTAAGGACTAGTAAGCCTGAAAAGACATAAAAATCTAGGGGAATATATATTTTGTCAGGATTCAGCCTTGCATGGACTGGTCAGTGTTGAGTGACCAAAGCAGAGTTTTGAGTGTATTGTCTCTTCAGAGTGTCTATCTGGTCCAAGTAAATTCTCCAGTGGACTGAAGCCTGGATTTCTGAAACTTGTAAATGTAGTTAATATGCACTTGTGTTATATGTGTATGGAAGAGTGCCTTTAGCTCCAAAATTTTTTGGAGCTACCCACAAGCTGTTTCTGTAGGACTGTTTAATTTCTCAGCTTTTTAGAACTTGTGAGGTGTACACTGCATATAGTTTTTATTTAGTTATCTTTGCTCCAAATGCAGGCCTATTGTTGCTACCAAAGATCCAGGGTAAGCCCATCATCACAGCAGGACTCCACAAACTTTTGTTGCCCTCTCAGCTCCTAATTGTATAGAAGCCAGAAGCTCCAAGAAATTTGTGGTTTCTCCCTTACTGGTTAATGTTGTTGTTATATTAACGTAAATCTGGCTGGATCAAAGGCATGTTAATTTTTTAACCAGTGGCTGCGATAGTGTCGAAAAAATTATGTGCTTTTCCAGCAGAGAGCTTGAATATCATTAATCAGAAGTGCATTGATCTTCTCCTTGAGGGTAAACAAGTTTTGAACCTCTAGGAGGCTGAGTCCAGGTCAGTTGTCTTTTGAGTACAGAACTCAGATCTTTCCATGTAAATATGAAGAGGAGCTGGCTGACAGCAGCCAATTGAAGGCAGAACGCATTCTTTAGGTTCAGGCAGGTGTGCCAGATGGGGGCAACCACAGTGGCATCGGAAGCTCAGGGATTGTGAACAGGCTTTACACTCAGGAGAAGTTTATTTCAGCAGTTTGATAGTCTATGAACATTTTGCAACTCCGAAGCCTGTGAATGTATGGCTGAATTTCTAGCTGAGTCTCTGCTATCAGCCTCTGAATTGCCCAAACCTCTGTACAAATACTTGAATCTCATCACTAAGGGCTTCCTCCCCTTTTTGCCTACATGCTTTAATAGCCACTTTCTTCTGATCAAGAAAGCTGAAAAGTTCATCTTGGCCTGAGACCTAAATGCCCAAGTGCCACATGCTGTTCCATACCTCCTGAATAACTGTGGGATACGCACTCCACCAGATGCTGAGTAAATCCCCTTCTTGACTGGAAAGTTGTACAATTTTTTTCTAAAGCCATGCGCCTGTGTCTGGAAGTAAAGTGTGCAAGTATATGCTGTATTTACAACCAATGGCAACATTGAGAAAACTTTTTCCTTATCCAGAACTGGGTTCTGTTGGCTTTGGATTTAAATAGTGTTGGTAGCTGGTTGCTAGGAAAGTGTTTAGTTCCTTTTCCTATCCAGTATCTATGTGTATTTCCTTTCCCTTGAGCATCAGCTGGACTTGATGTGCTGCTTTTGATGAATAGAGCACAGCAAAGAAATAGGATATGATCCACTGGATTAAGTTACAAATGGAATCTGGTTTTCACCTAGATTACCTCTCTTGGAGTTCTATATGCTTCCAATAGCAGTCAGATATCATGTTGTGAGCTGCTCTGTAGATAGGTCTACATGAGAAGAAAGTGAGCCTCTTGGTCTAGAAGCACATGAGGAACTAAATTCTACCAACAATCACGTAAGTTTAATGGAAAGTGGTTTCCTCCTCACTAGATTCTTCAAATGAGATCATAACTTCACAAACACTCTGATGGAAGCCTTGTAGGACACTCTGAGTCACAAGACCCAGCTAAGTTTCTTCTGCTTTCTTATGAACTATGGATAATGTATTAGTCCATGTTTACAAGAGTTTTCAGTTCTGGGGCAAGGCTTTCTCAAGGAATATCAGCTAAAACACTTCCCTCCCATTTTCCTTTATATACTTTCCAACAGCAATCCTCAGTAAAATGGGTCTTTTGTACCCAGAACCACAATGACCTGATTAAGCTGTATGTTCCTATTCAAGTTGATAGTAATTAACTTTCACAATTCAGGTCTTGTCAGCTTGATAACCAGATATATTTTTCTTTAAATCATAGTCTCCATCAGGAGATTTATAAAAAATTAACATGCCTTTGATCCAGCCAGATTTACGTTAATATAACAACTATATATATGATTACATTGCATTGATTTCCACACAAGAAACAAATATTCAAGGGCTCTCAAAATTCAAAATTCAAATCACAATACCTTGACTAGATAACCTGATTCCAAACAGGCATTAAAAACTACAAATGTACAAGCTTCACAACAACTCCTTTCTTTTGCTTTAGTCCAGATCTTAAAAACGCACTTAATACTATACAATAATTAAAATACCAAAAAGCAAACAAGAAAAGTGATACCCACAAGTAAAAAAAAACATACATTTACAAAGTGCAATATAGTGTACCCACATTAGAAAAACTTTGGTTTCTCAAGTTTTAAAAGTCCTTTGGTTTTCATTTATGCACATGATTTAGAAATACTGAAGAAAATAACATCAAATGCTTCACCATCGTATTATTACATTGCAATCACATTAGGAGAGAGCTACTGCAATTACCATCCTTTCGTTCCCTTAACTTCAACAACAGAGCATGGCAACACCAGAAGATACCCGAATGTACAGTTGCTCTGTCATGTCACCATTTCCATTGTCTTGTTCCTTCTCAAAAACCATGCTCTTTGCTTCATCCTTGCAATCTGTAGCTCCACAAGAGCTCCAGTGTGGTCAAACTTAAAACTGCAAGTTACCCTGCTGGACTCTCTGCTCCTGATTCCCAACATAGTTATGGCCAAAAGTCCTCAGCATTGACCACAACACCACCTCAACAGTAGATGCCTTGAAATGTCTTCTGTCACCCAGGCACAATTTCCAGACATAAGCAAAATGCAAGCAAAACTTATGTCACTGCATATACTGCCTGGGATCCAACAGCACCTTTCCAGACTCTTCCTATGAGCAAATCCAAAGGCCTTTCAGTCACATAACCAGAAAACTTAACAGCAATTACCCTATTCATGGTACCAATTTTATCATAGTCAGTGCTTACAAGAGCTTTCAGGGCTGGGCAACACTCCAAGGATGGTCAGTCTTTCCTTTTGTTAATCTTCCCTAAAGTGACTCTTCCTCTTCCAGAACCAATTAAACTTGGCATTCTCACTCAAGTTTTCAATCTGTTAACCAACACAGATAATGAATGTTGTGAAATGCTAAAATGTAAGTTATTTTTTTAAAAATTTGCAATAAATAATACAATATTCAGGAGTTATGTCTTTTCCCAAGAATATAGCAATGGTTTTTGATGCCATTTTGAGTTTTACAAGCTCTTGGACAGACTAAACGAAAATTAGAATTTGTCTGGTATGAGATAAATATGGAAATGGTAATTAGAAAAAAAATTATAAATATCATTTTTATAATTAATTGTATTATGTGTAGTTTACAAATATCCTTAAAAATGAAATTATAGCATTCAACCACATATTTTTATTAAAATATCTGTGGCTATTATTTTGTATAAGTAGTATCACTTTGGTTTTCTCTGCCTCTCTACTGCTATATATATAAATGGTGGTTGGTGATTTATTTTGTAGGCCTGCCTCCTCTGCCCAGGTTACAGAATCTTGAGATAGGAATCATACTAGGTATAAGTAAAGAATGGAAATTGTATATAAGCAAACACTCTTATCTACCTTGAAGAAGAGTAGAGGTATACACAAGGCACAGTTGTGTTATGTTAGATTGCAAAATTCTTTCTGAACTATAATATGAAAAGAAAGACAATGTAAAGTTTGAACAACTGAGGAAGTGGATTATAGTGAGCATTTGTTTTAGCTGTCAATGTTCAAATGTCCTTTTTATTCCTTTTTGGTCCCAAGCAAACTTACTTAACGGCAGGGCCTGTGTTTCTACTGTGGTGTCTGCATTGAGCTATGCAACCTACACTCCATGAATTAGATGTTCCACCATCGGACTTAGATGAGACAGGAGACTCAGAAGACAATTAAAACCATTAGTGAGCCTTCATTACACAGTCGACAGTCTTGGAGTTTAACCAGTATTCTTGGAAGGTATTTCTTCTGTGACTTTCTGTGTATCTTTGCTTTATTTTGTGTTGTTTCTGACTTTAGTTCCCAAATATTTTGATCAGCTGCGTGAATTCTTCAGTATTTTTTGGATAAATTCTATCTATGTAAGTTAGCCAGAGACAATTTCTGTTTGGTATAAACTTAAACTCTTGATAAAAGATTAAAAAAAGAAAAGATGCTTCTTCATCAATTAAGGTGAGAAGATTGCTTGGGAAGTTGTGTCAGAAGTACAAATACACTATTGAAGTGCATCATCAAATAATATCATAAAAACTAAAAGATAATACGTGGGTGAGACAAAGAATTTGAGACTTTACTTAATAAATTTTGTAAAGAAGTAAAATGGAAACATAATTCATTTTTACTTAGATCAAAACAGTTATCAATACATGCATTTATATTTTGTCAGATACAATGTTAGGTATTTATTGACATAACATGCTAATAGTCTTATGAACTTTATGCTAACATTAGTTTAGTGTGAAAAAATGAGTTTTTTAGCTTTTTAATAAAATTATGAGACAAAATTTTGAGTTTACTTAACAATTTAATATTTTTTCTTGTAAAATGACAGAAATTTCAGAAGCAAGATATTTTGCCACAGTGATGAATGTAGAAGATATTTTATACTGACAATCCTAAAAAATGGTCTTACTCTATCTTTTACAATTTTTCAACAACTCTCTTCAAAGATGAACTGGTTGTTTATCTTCAGTTAAACTAGGCCGAGTTACATTGGAATCACTCATGTTTAAGATCAACTATTCTATTTTGTCATCTGAAATAGGTTTGTTTACCCTTATATCTGGCTAAATCTTGGTTGTTTATCTTGTTTTGAATCATCAACTATGACAAAATGACACTGCATCTGTTCCAAATGTAGATCACAGGTCGTACATAAATCGTTTCTCTCTTACACACTTATGATCACCAACTGGCCTAGCCTGCTATGAGGATGAACAAATCCATCTCAGATGAGAAAACAGAATAATCTTAAATATGAGAAATTCCAAACTAACTGAGCCTAGCTCAGTTCAAATCAACACATCAGGAAACTCACAGGTATATGGAAAAATAATAAATGTGGTTGTTTTCAATTAATCAGTTTTAGAGTGGTTTCATACACAGTAATAGCTATCTACTACAGCAGCAATATTTAGTATCCATAAAAGCATTTTTAAAGCACAAATATATGCTTATTGGATTATCCAAACACGTTTATAGCCCTTGTAATTTTAATGGTATGAGTTCAATATCTTGAGTTTTGGCATTTTGTATAAAATTTCTAGATAGACATAAAACTAATTTAAGTAGCTTAACTAGTTTATATAATTAGCATATTGTCATGTTTCTAAGAATTAAGCTTTAATGTCAGAGTGTGAGGTCCTTTGGTTAGGATTAAAGGAAAAAGAATAGAAGCCATCTATCTAACACCAGAAATGCCACTAATTGTAATTATTGAGTGCTTAGTCTATGCCAAACTCTATGATAAGTACTTAGTCTCCATTCTCATTTTTAACCTTGGGTGATACCCAATCTGTACTTTCTACAGAAAATCTATATATCCTTAGGATGTAGTCTAATTAAGAATAAACCCACAGAGCATGGCTTTATCACACTTCATTAGTCAGTCTGAGGACTGCCAATACCCAGAGCTATTCTCGGATTTAGCAGTAACAACTGCAGCAACACAGTGTAAGTAAAAATTGAGAGATCATTTAGTAGTGGAATCATCAAAATGAAACTTACACAGTGGCATGTGCATGGGTGATACAGCACAGAAAGGCCAGGGGATCACTGGGAAGATTTCAAATGCCCAAAAACTGATAACAGCACACTATTGAAGTGAAAGCCTTTCTCCTAAATCTGAGGAAGCTGAACTATGGCTTAATAAACTCTTAAACTAAGACAATTGTCAAGGAAGAAAGCAGTTGTTCCAAAGCACATGGAACAGAGATATTTTTCCCTCTTTCCCTTGTTACTTACCTTCGCCAGTATCATTTGGGAACGTGTTTAAAAATGCAAACTACTGAGCTCATTCTCTGTTTCATATTTAGTAGGTCTGAGATGGGAAGTTTGTATTTTTAATAAAAATAGTTTGTATTTTTAATAAGCTTCTTATTTATGTTTAACAAGCAAACTTGAGAAACACTGTTTAGGTGTTTTATCAGAAACCGTCAAATTTTCTTGTAGCAGGTTCCAAGGAATGATGTGACAACAGCAGGTTACCAAGGCTGAAGTAACACAACCACAGGCAAAACTGAACACAGTAGGAGCAGAGCATTGCAAGAAATGAAAGGTGAGCATCTATAGGGCCAAGCAGCACTGAAAAACAACTGGCCTCTTCTTTATTGTGTACTAAGTTCATGTTTCATTAATCCATATGTTTTTGATTACTTGAGTGCCACTGCATCGCACACAAATATGGATTTTCCAAAATCAAACATTTGATTAGAAATTATTCTTACGCCTAAGGGAATCATATTTGGCAGAAGAGATAGCCTTGCAACCAATAACTCATGGCTTCAGTTTTGTGACATAAATGTAAACAAAGATAAGCATGGTAGTTTACTCTTGTAAATCCAGTACTCTGGGAGGCTGAGACAGGAATATTGCAAGTTCAAGCCCAGCCTGGGAACCATAAAGATTTAGTGAGATCCTGTCTCTCAAAATTTAAAAAAAAAAGGATGAGATATAGATCAATATGAAGGCCCCAAGCTCAATCCTCAGTATAACCAAAAACTAAATAAATAAATAATGAACAAAACAAGAGGAAAGTAGACAAGCAAGTAACCAACTCTATTGGTAGAAAAATGGACATTGTGAGTGACCTTAGTAAGATGTGGTACTGAAGAAGTGAAGAGGATTTGTGCCAACTCGGGGGATGGAAAGGCACCTCAGGCAGAAGGGACTGTATCAGCAATAATAGGATCAGACACTTGAGCGCAGTGTGAAACACAAACCCACATTACAGATACCACATAGAACAGAGGGAGTTGTGTGCAGAAACCAAGGAAATTGAGATCAGGTAGTACAAGTATCTCATACTCTTATGCTATGAAATTATACTCTTATGCTATGAAATTCAGAAACCATTCAGAAAATTTTGAAACATCAATTAAGCCATCTAACCACTTTTTAACAGAAAGTATCAGATCTATTTTTAGTACTACTTTCTACATAATACATCAGATGATGTGATGGATCAAACTCTGCTCTTCACAATCCATATATTGAAGTCATAATTTGTAATAAAACAGTGTTTAAAGTTGGGAGCTTTAAGAATTAATTAGGCCTAAAAGTCTTTCACGTGGGACCCACATTGGGAATTGGTGCCCTTATTAGATCAAGACCAAAGCTCCCCATCTTTCTGCCCAGTGAAAACACAGATAAAACAACACCAAGGAAGCTCGCCCTGGGATTCAAACAGTCTAGCTTCTTGACCTTAAACTTGTGACTTACCAGAACTTGAAAAATAAATATTTGGTGTTAATGTCACTCTATCTGTAGTATTTTATTACAGCAGTAAAAGGCAGTATAAAAGTTTGTTCTGTTTATATGTCTGTGTACTATAAATAAGTGCAAAAGGTAGATGGGGGAACCAGAGAAGAATTAAGAAGATCGAAATTTGCCTTGACCTTGGCAGTTAGGTTAGAATTCCATTATTCCACATTCTGTAGAGACATTACATTGGGAGATTTAGAAAAACTACCATTTCTTGACCCTTCACTCTGCCTAATTCACAATAAGTATCGTTATATAAAGGAGATAAAGATGTGAAAAGACATATGTGTGTCAGAAGATAGGAAATGAGTGGGGTTAGCCTGCAAAATCCATGATTTAATGTGGAAACACAGAAAATAAGTACTGATAATAATGGATAATTGCTGGTTAGGTGAATTAGATGGTTTTATTTGAGGACTAGGATAATTGTAACAAATCCACCATATGTTCATCATTAATCCTTCCATTCTCTACCTGCACTGATAAACAGATATTTCCTTTTGATGGACCATTGATAAGGGCTATTTCTATTCATACAGTATTCCTCATGTCAAGATTCACGAGATCAGATCTGAAGATAAATTTGTTGGTTAAGCTGTGCTCTCCTAGGGAAAGAAGCTGAATCATTTTTTTTTTCAGTACTGACCTTGTCTTGTCTCAAGAAGAATCAAGCTAGAAATGATAAATCATAAATAAATGATTTATGATTGTCTTGATCAAACATGATAGATTGCATACATTTCTGGCTATAACTGCATATAAAGATTTATATAATATACAAGTTACTATGGATTGGAGAAAGAATTGAAATTTTTCTTCAAGGGTATAGTTCAGTATAATGTTATGTATGTTATTCTCAGTGAGTGAGTTCTTAGCAAGTGATGATGGGATGTGGTCATTGAATATATTTTTTTCAAGTAATTAATAGGTATTCTCTCCACTCCTCCAATTTCCATCTTGTTTTGATCTCATCAAAATTATACAGGTAACAGTAAGTAAAAAGCCATTTAGCAGCATATCTTTCTTACAGAAATTCTCACTCTAATTTCTGGAAAGTTCTCCAATAAAAACTCATACACTGAATCTATGTTCTCCACATGCACACACTATATATTTTATAAAATGTGTAATATATATGAATATATGGTGTTAGTCTTAGGACAAAGAAGGTAAATTGACGGTTCAATTAATCCACAAACAGAAAACATGAAGCACTTTGTACAAAATTATAGAAATTTTGTACTATTCTTTTGGCTATTGTTTTACTAGCAATATTTTTAATGAATATTTCTTTTCATCTTCATAAATACTGAAGTTCAAAACCTGAAAAACTGAAGTTTAATCCAACTGAAAGCCTTCTCTACTTACCTATAATGACTTATTTCCTTCTCATAATGTAGCATGATTGCTTGATTTTCAGAAGAAATCTTGGCATAAAATGCTTTCTTGCTATACTTTCTGTCTTTCCTGATTTTCTCACAGGGTACCATCAAGAAAAGGGCCAAATGTTGGCATGTCTTTCTAGTATTTTCTAAAATATTTATTTTCTAGGTTATCTGAGCAGTCTTGAAAATCTACCCTCTCCCTTTCCCAGTGTTCCCAGATAGTGTCCTATCTTAGCTAAAAACCCAGTACCTGTCTTTCAAGATGGTCCTGCCTTCTGGATATGAATAGTTTCAAGAGATCTCTGAGATCTCCCCCTGAACACACATCTTTGCTGTATCATTCAACTTCTTGTGCAGCTTTCTGCCAAACTTCAACTTTGTTTACTTTACATGTAATTTGGAATTTGTAATTTTTTCCTTCGTTCCTTCCTTCCTTCGTTCTTTCCTTCCTTCCTTCTTTCCTTCCTTGTTTTGTTGTTGCTGATAATTGAACTCAGGGCCTTGTTCTGGTGAATATGCACATTATCTTCGGAATACAACCCAAGTCATACGTTTGCTTAAAGTTAATTAACTAAACATATCATATGGGCATACTTTCTATTTCTCTTTCCTTTTTTCAGATGAAAATGTAAGATATTCAAGTCTAAGATGATACCATGTTTTGGGAACATATATTTAAATTTTATGGCTTTCCTAAATGTCAAAATGGCTTTAATATAACATTCGAGTGTGGTCACTTGACACTGTTGCCTGTACTATGTATAGATTGTGGGAGGAAATATGGGTAGGACAGTAAGCTTGTAAACGCCACAGTGTGGAGTATGGTCACCTTGTCTTTGGAGCATGAATACATCCCATATGTTCCTGGTGCTGTAGTCTTCTAAAGAATTCTTATGTCTCTGAGAGAAGTTTCTTCACTCACTACACAGTGGCAAATAACCCAGTTGGAAGTGAATAGAAAAAAAAATTGTTAATACATACAGATGCTGGCTCTTGTGGATACTATTGCTGTTGGGTCCCAGTTTTTGTCTCTGTTTTGTTTCTGGCTGTCTTTCAGCTCTGGTTACCCTCAATAGGGTCTGTAATGCCCAACTTTGTTTAAACATTGCTCCTCTCTGTGTACTTTTATATTTGTGGAAGTTTTTATGGTTTCTAATCTATTCAAGGACTTTCATCTTAGGTAAGTTTTTCCTTTACTTTGGTTTGTTATTTGTTGCTCCCTTTGAGGGTTGAAGATGGGCTGGATGCTACAAGGTACCTTTATATCTTTCAGTTTCAGTTAGGAATAATGATTTTATTGGGAAAGAGACTGCAGGCAATTACCCACATCCTAACAGTTTTATGAGGCTCAATTTAAATGGAGCCTATAAATTGATTTTCCAAAGTAAATTTCAAAGGAGCTCAATATTCAGGCTGTGACATGGATATTTTTACCATTTTTAGCTAGATTTGTAGTGAAAATCAGGAGTAAAAGCAGAGCATAAAAATTTGAAAAGCATTCATTTTAATAAGAAAATGTGTGTGTGTGTGTAATTAAAGGTTGTGGAAGAGGTTAATTCCATTACAAAAATACCAAGTCTTTGTACTGGGTCAATAAAAAAAAAGATCATATGAGAACTGTTTATGAAGTAAACAAAAATAAATATCCCCATCACAATCTCATGAATGCAAAAGTATAGTGTTAACTCTGTTCACAAACACTTTTGTTTGTAATTAATTTGGTTTGTGAACAGAAACATTTGGAAAAACTTCAGTTTTGTTTGCAAAATCTACATCAGGTGATGAACATGACCATGGACATCTTTGCCACATGGATGTGGCCATCTTTTCCAGATTCCTGGAATGAATTAAGTACAGGAACCAGACTTTCAATATATAAAACTTTCTTTTAGAAAGAAAATGCCTGTTCCCTGATAAAGAAGAAATTTGGTGCCCAGCATTAATCTCATTATTTCCAGCAATCCAGGAACTCAGAGGCTGCTTCGGCAATGGCAGAAGGTAAGAGTTGGACAGCTGCAGGAGTTTCTGCCCAGATTTCTAAAGAAAGAATGAAAACACCAGGTCATGTACTCCTGAGAGGGATGCATAAAACGATGTCAGGTCACTAATGTCCCAGATCCTCGACATAACCTTATAGGACTTAATGGTTTCCCAGCTGGGTTTCTGTCCTGCTTTTACCCTATTATTTTCTACTGTCCTATTCCTTTTTATAATGAGAATGTTTACCTTGTACCATTGTATTGGGTATATTTGGCTCCTTCAGTTTTATAGAGGTTTATAGTTAAGAGTTTCTCTTGAGACCCAAGTGAGATTTTGGACTTGGTCTTTGAAAAATATTGGAACTGCTGAAACTTTGGGGAAGAAATTAGTGTGATTTTGTTTGCACACATGCTATTTAGAGCATTTGGGTGGAACTAAGACTGCATTATTGTTTGTATTTTGAGATTAACTATGGATTAAGGAGATGTGTCTGGCAAATTGACAAGCAGTAGAATGTGACAGTTACACTTAACTACCAACTTGGCTTGATTAAAAAATGCCTGAAGATGTGATTAGGTTGTGGTGATGGCTATACCTTCCAGGGGATTAATCCACTGCAGCTCATAGGTGAATGTGCAGCCAGGTGGTGGGTCCTGATTGCAGGCAGAAGATCTAGAAGGTGCATCTCCCACTGGTGCTCTTCTTGCTCCACTTCCTGGCACCAGTGAGTGCCACCTGGCACCTTCACCATGCCATTGGTACTATGAAGCCAGTCAACATGGACTGAATTTTCTAAAACTGTGAGCCAAAACAAATCTATCCTCCTTTAAGTGATTGGAATCAGGTATTTTGTTTCAGCAACAGGAAGGGTGACTACGGCAAATGTATTTAAACTTTCTGCTTTAACATTTTATAGCATGTTTACATGACACATTGTTACCTCATTTGCTGGCAGATAGGTGGGATCTTAATGTGTCTGTTCTTTGCCCATACTGAGTTATACTCTTCATCTTTAGTGATTTTCCTTCCTCCATTTTTTAGTATTTTTCTTCAAATTCATGGCTGATTTTCTTAGTTTTAATAAATTTGAATATAATAAAATTCACCACTTTAAAAATGTCCCAAATGGTTAAGCTTGACAAATTGATGTAACCACAGTCACACTCAGGACATAGTGCATGGGCATCGACTCAAAAGCTAGCTCTTGCCCATTTGGCAATCAAACTCTTACCATCTATTATTTTATCTATTTACTCAGTGCTTCACAAACTTGGGTTGAGCTCTGTCATTATACTACTTTTCCCATTGGAAAATGTGAATTGTTTGATACAGTAATTAAGCAGCTAAGCAGGTCCTGAGCAGTATAAACACAAATAGATGAAATAGCTTTATTGACTGGGCAGATGCTAGGCAATTATGCCAATAAGTAAATGAAGTTCCTAATTCATATTGTACACAGAACACCAAGTATATGCTTCATGTTTTAATGCATTCACCTTGTCCTCCTAATTCTTACAGAGCTAATTACACAATGCACTGCATCATTTCAGGAGTTTACAGAAATTTAGTCTGTCTTCAGTTATTTAAAAACTCTGCTCTGAACTTGTGAACATATATCATTGTTTAGAAATTTTTGTTTCTCTTGAGAAATGACTCTGGGATGAGATTGTTAAACACACAAGATATGTATGTTTAAATTTAAATTTATGAGATTGTCAGGTTGTTTTTCAAAGTGACTGTACCACTTTGCTTTCTTATCGCAAATGCATAAGAGTTCCCATCATTCTACAAGCTGGCAAGGTTTCCTTAGATGCAGGGATAGCTCATTCTATGAGACTTGTCTAATATGTATAAAAATTCATGCTTGATTCTCAATTCCACACATGCAAAATTTTTATTTGTGTAGTAGCAGCACAAGGTGGCTCATTTTTTATCTATTGTGTCATTTATAACTTTTTTCTTGTAAAATATCTGTTACAGTTTTGATCCAAGGTTTCAATTGGTTATGTTTTTGAGAAGAAACATATATATTCTTTATGTATTCATAAAGAATAAATTCAGAAATTTGATGATATTATTGTATTTTGAAAGTAATTTCTATAATCTTTTGTTTCATGCTTTATTTTACCTACAAAAAAGCAGTCTTAAATGTGTTATATTTATTAATTTTTTAAAATAGTCATATGAGTTATACTTTCTTCTTATCAAATAATCTTTTTTAACCTATAGTCATAAAGATTTTTTTCATGAGACCTCATCCACGTTTTATAATTATTACTCTTATATATGAGACTTATCAAGTTAGCTTTTTTATAAAGTGTTAGTTTTAGGTCAAAATTTATCTTTTTCCTACAATAGTTTTCATTTTGCCCTCTTTATCTTTGACAAGAGATTTTTCATAAAAATTATTAATGAATCCTTTTTTAAAATATTGTCTTGATCTGTAAACTATATTGCAGTTCTCTTGACCTGGAGATGCGCTTCTGAAATTATTTAGAACTCTGGGGTGGTTTATTTGGAGCATAAACAACATGTGAGGAAATAGGGCACTCGTAGGAGATGAAGAGTGATATTTAGCACATAGGAGAAATTTAATTATGAGAGGAAATACAGCAGTTACACTGGCTTATCAACCTGAAGGGGTTAAGAGCTGCCCAGACCAGTAGGAGAGCACATTGTTGGCTGTGTCTGGGTGGCTTCTGGAGGAATGATCTTGGCATCTGTATGTGGTCCCTCAGTAGTTCTCTCCATGGCACTATTCTCTGGGTCTCAATCCTAGAGACCATGAACTAAGCATCTTTGCTCTGTGACACACTTCCATCATGATGTTTGTGCCTTTGGAGCTATCTGTTCATCAACTGAAAACCTTGAAATTCTGAGCCAAGCTAATCTTTTTTTCTGTGAGCTGCAAGTGTCAGATATTGTATCCCAGTGAAAGAAAAGTGACTCAGAGAAGAAGTAAAATGATAAGCACTTAACAGAGATGCAAAGTTTAGAAAGGTTGTGATATTGATGCTGATGACGGTAATAATACTTTTTTTTTCTTTTGAAAAAGGATGAATAAAGAAGACTCACCTAACATTATCAAGAAGAAGGTTGTTTCTATGTGTGAAATGAGATGAACTGCTGAGAGTAAGGAGGGAAGATAAGAAATGACTGCCACATATTTGAAGCAATCCAAAAAGGACTCAGTCAAGACTTTGAATTTTAATGGTGCTTACGCAAAGTATACTTTTCAGTCTTCTAAGTCATACAACTTAAACAGTACAAAGTAAAGAATATTTCCACAGAATCTAGACAAGAAAATGAAATGTAAAAACTCTTAGGGCTGATGCTCCAATAGCAATATTGCATTAGTTTGTATTGTTTTTATTCTTGTGGGATTATATATACAATGGCCCAGGAATCTGGTGGGATATCTTTTAGCTTTATTATATTTTCCTATTTTTTTGAGGAAAAGAGAACTTAAAGTGATTAGACCTCATAAAACCAACAAAAATTAGGCATCAGAGGCCAGAAATATAAGTAATATATGATGAAATTATATGCTAGGAGTCTAATTTGGATCATATCCCACAAAGCAAAGTTTGAACAGCCTTCATAATACTTCTTTTGGAATTTAGAGATGTACTTGGTATAACATGGTGAAAGAGGGCCACTGATAGAGTGAAAGCAGTCAGAAAGGTATTGACATGAGAAACAACAGCACATGTGGAAACTTTGGGTCTTTAATGTTGACTAGAGTAACTGATATGACTGGAAGCACAGTAAGTACAGAGGAGAGTGAGGCCTGGCAGGCAGTGATGGGAGATCTTGGGTATCACTCTAACGTTCAATGTTGAAAATGATGGGCAACCACTAACACTGTGTGTGTGTGTGTGTGTGTGTGTGTGTGTGTGCGTGTGCGTCTATTTCCCATTGCTGGAACAAAATCCCTGCTACTTACAATTTAAAGAAGTAGAGGTTTATTTTGTCTGTTTCAGAGGTAACAGCCTTTGGTCAACATTACTTCATGGCAGAAGGTCATGATGGAGGCAAGTTGCTCAATTTAAGGCAACCAAGAAATAGGATGGGCTGGGAGGATCCAGAGACGTGGCCAGGGACCACATGGTCACATATCCACAATCTCCTTCCTGCAAGAAGACTCTAACTCCTAATAGCCAGTTCAAATACACACTCGTTGGTGTAATACCTATTTACAATAGTGACCTCATATCCAGTTACCTCTCCATAGGTTTCCTAATTCAGTCAAGTGACAACTAACATTTACCAGCTCAATATGACCTCAGTGTGGTGGAAACCTGCTTAGTTTGTTCTATCAGTTAGCCACCCGAAATATTTTATAACATTGTGTGCTATCTGAACTAAAAGATAGGTAGTTCATAGGCTACTTTTCCACAAATGCCATAATTTTTAAAAAAATTATGAATTTAAAGAAATTGAGAAAAAAGAAACATAGACTTCAAAACATAAAATTGTGAAAATACAGTGTCCTTTCTCTCCTGTGTGACTTGCATGTCATGAGCCCTCTTTAAGGAATGCTGCTTTTCTCTTTCTGCCTGAAAGGATTTTACTCACTCTTCAAACTCAACTCAAATATCTGTTATTGTGAGAAATTTTAGTTGGGTCCCATAAGATGGAATTACTTTCATTGTGTTATCATATTAGCTTGTATAGATCTTCATTCAAAGATTAAGACTGCCAAAGGCATGTGGGTACATATCATTTTTCTCTTACCCCTGCTTTGGAGCCAGTCATTGTGTTGTTTATGAAATGATGCAGAAAAAATACATCTAAGCCATTTAAAGTTAATTATATATTTTATGACTAAGTGACCCAGATAGATTCAGAGAAAAGCAAATGATGCTTATATAATGTGGGCGAACAAATAAGGTATATTACTTTATTCAATCATGAAAGAAAAAAATGCATTTGGAGACAGTGGCCATCAGGATGAGTATGCATTCAGTTCCATAACTGCTCACCTACCTTCTCCTCCAGAAGGCTAAGATGGAAGCATGAGTACATCTCACAGACTCTTGTGTCAACTGGATTCCAGTGGCATCTGCCAATGACAAGCACTTGTAAGAGTACCAAAAAAACAAAAGAAGAGAAAGGAGAAGATACAAGAGGAGAGTGGAAGGAGAAAAAGAAGAGAATGATAAAGAGAGAAAAGGAAGGGAAGAAAATGAAAGAGAGAAGGAGAAGAGAAGAGAAGAGAAGAGGAGAGGAGAGGAGAGGAGAAGAGAGGAGAGGAGAGGAGAAGAGAAGAGAGAAAAGAGAAGAGAAGAGAAGAGAAGAGAAGAGAAGAGAAGAGAGGAGAGGAGAGGAGAGGAGAAGGGAAGAAAAGAGGAAGAATATAAGAGAGAAGAGAGGAGAGGAGAAGAGGAAAGATAAGAGAAGAGGAGAGGAGAGAGGGAGGGGAGGAGAGAGGAGGAGAAAGAAGAAAGGAGAGCAGGGGAGGGGAGGGAAGGGAAGGGGATAGAAAAGATAAGAGAGGAAAGGAAAGGTATGAGCTGGACACGGTGGTACACGCTTGTAAATCCAGCACTCAGGAGGCTGAGGTAGGAGTACTGCTATGACTTCAAGGCCAACCTGGGCTACAAAGTGACATCATGGCCAATCTTAACTGCGTATAGTGAATCCTTGTCTCAAAAAGACAAAAAGGAAAAAAAAAAGAGAAAAAAGTATGGAAGATTTTTGTTGTTGTTTTGTTTTTCTTCTGGTAGGCAAGACCAACAGTGGAGACTCTCATACTTCTACTCCATAGTGTGGCAATTTTGTTAGCCTGTGTACATTCCCAGCAATAGCTGGGACAGTTTTTAAAAGGTGGGCTCCTGGTTTATCCCTGATTTCTTCTTCTGTGGCTCTCTAGGCCTTAAAGTCATTTTCCCTAAATTACTATTATAGAAATAAAATTTTCACATTTTTGTTACTAGAGTCTTTTAATAATTTTGCAATCGTTGACCTGTTATAAATTCTCTTCTGTTTAAAATACTTATAATGGCTGAGAAATTACAGGAAAATACAGGTGGTAGGGTGGGAAGAGGGGCCTCACAGAAATGTAGAGCTTTGAGGTGTATTTTGTCATAGGGCTGGAAAACTTGCTGGTGGATGGTATGTAGAGTTAGGGAAATAAGAGAATCAAAGATAATTATTTTTTCTTTGAGAACCCAGTGTACTTACTGTTGTAACCTATATATTAAAAAAAAACCCTCATAAGTCTCCTCCGAGGCAAGAGAAAGATCAAAGGTAACTCTAAGAGCAGAACAGGATGTTTTCCTAATCTAAACTTGCTTGTTTGCAGGGTAACTTGCTTGTTTGCAGGATGTGCCTTCCCCCAGAGGATATTTGCCTAATCTAAACTTCCTTGTTAGCCCAACCCTTAGCTGAACCTTGCTCTTCCCAAAAAATGTAACCGCCATGTTCCTGTTCTGTAGTGGGCTGCAAACCCCCCCCCCCCGCATTATGAGACCAGCAGATATTTGCAGTTTTACAGCATAAAAACCCTGCCTTTTAGTTGTTAGGCCCACAGTCTTCCATATTGGCTACTGGAGGCTGCGTTGCCAGGCCTGTGCTTTAATAAATAATTTTTTTCTTTCCAAATTATTTTCTCTGGCTCCTTCATACCTCAGGAAGTGGACCACTATGTTTGGGGGCTCATCCGGGATGGAATAACAGCCCACTGACTCAATTCCTGAGGACTGATTCACTAAGAGTAAGTACTGGAGGCTCCTGTTTGATTTAAACTGGTATCACGAAGTCTTAATTTTGTTTAGGAGGGGACGCCCTCATCCTAGGGAGGTCAGATCCTTGTTGGGAATCCTAGATCATTTGTTTTGGAGTTTCTTGACTCATTTGGATCTTGGATCCCAGCAGGGCTGCCCTCCAATTTGATATTAGAATTTGAAGGGAAGCCTCCAGCCTAAATTCATTTATTTTGCTAGATAAAGGTTGTTTTAATTTTTATCAATACTGGTGGTTTTGTTTTTATTTTGTGTCTTTGTGTAGTCCTGTCTTGTCTTATGTCTTTTGTTCTAACTTTTCCCTTCCAGGATACTTGGGCCTGAGAGATCACATGTGCCCTTGGACCAACTGCCATCCATTTGGTCACTCTGAGGGTGGTGACAGTTTTCTTTTAAATCCCAGGTGACCCCTGGACCAGACAAAGAAAATCCTAGGTTTTGTGATTCTCTCCATGTTGTTCCATCTCTTCTGTATTTGCTAACCTTTTCTCTTGATTTCTTCCTCTCACAGAGAACCACAGCAAGCAACAATGGGTCAGTCCAGGGCAAAAACTGCTCCGCACGCCCCTTAGTCTTGTCTTGGATTACTTTAAAGAATTTAAGAGGTGGGCTGAGGGTTACAGGGAGCCTGTTTTCAAAGGAATACTAATGATTTTTGCTTCTCAGGAGTGGCTGTTAGGGACAAATGGCATCTGACCCCAGACTGGATCCTCTGACATGGGCACTGCCCAGGCTGTCTGCTGGTATGTGTTTGGGCCCCCTTCTCACCCAGACCAAATTGTTTACATTCAGATTTGGATAGATCACATCTATGATTCTACACCATGGATTCATCGTTCACTGTAGGTGGAGGTGGTGGCAACATTGAAAACAAAACTAAAATCGCCTGCGCCCGACTCCCAACCCTCCACACCAGTTTTACCATCAGTGGAGGACCCCCTGGAAGACATCCTCCTCCTTCCCCCATATCCTCCTCCTAGAGACCCTTCCCCAACACCTCCCCCTGCCCTCCCAGTCTAATCCAGACATGAAGCAGATCATGGCCAAATTTGCCTGACTCCACCACGGTGGCGTCAGCACTCTGCCCACTTTGGGAGGTTCCCGATCCCCGGGAACCAGGGGACTTGATTTTTGTCTGTACTCCCTTTGCCACTTCTAACCTGTATAATTGGAAGGGCCAAAACCCCCCTTCTCCGAGGATCCCAAAAACCTTATTAGTCTAATTGAATCTGTTTTTTCTACCCATCATCCCACCTGGGATGACTGTCAGCAGATTTTAAGAGTTCTCTTCACCTCTGAAGAGTGAACTCACATCTGCACTCTAGGGTGAAAAGGCATCTTGGACCCAAATGGGACCCCCATGGCTAATCCAGAATGACTAGAGTGCTCATTTCCTTTATCCCACCCCGACTGGAACCCCAACACATCTGGAGGTAGGGAGGCTCTGACCCAATATCACCAACTGTTTTTAGTGGCATTCCGAGGAGCAGCTAAGAAGCTCACAAATCTGTCCAAGGTGTCAGAGGTAAGACAATTGCCTGATGAGTCCCCTTCTGCATTCCTGGAGGACCTCCTAGAGGCCGATAGACTATACTCCAAATGATCCGGTCGCGTGCAAGAATGCAAGGGTTATTAATATTGCCTTTGTATCTCAGTCAGCCCCAGATATTAGAAATTTACAGAAACTGGAGGGATTTGAGAGGATGTCCCTAAGTCAGTTACTAGAGATAGCACATAGGGTGTTTGGCAATAGAGAGCTGGCAAGAGGCAAACAATAAGAAGATCACAAAGGTATTAGAGCTGTTGTGTGAAAAAGAAGCTAAACAGAAACAAAAAGAAAAGACAGATGAGAAAGACAAAAAGCGGCCCCATTCGAAAAGAACCAATGTGCCTATTGTAAAGAAATAGGGCACTGGTGAAAGGACTGCCCCAAGTTAAAGGCAAAAATGGAAAGGGATGCTAAGACTTAGTTGAGCCAACAGAGGGCGTCAGTGCTCAGATCTCCTCCCCCAAGCCCCGGATAACCTTGCAAGTGGGGGGAAAAACCAGTAAATTTCCTGGTGGACATGGAGCAACTTATTCTGTTCTAACTCAACTGTTGGGAACTCTGACTGACAACAAAGTAAATGTGGTCAGCACCACTGGAGGGTGAAAATCATACCCGAAGGTGGTGGCCCAGTTAACTCGCCCTGGGCAAAAGACCACTATGCATGAATTTCTATGGGTTCCAGAATGCCCCAATCCACTGTAGGAAAAGACCTTCTTCATAAGTTAAAAGTACAATTGAGTTTTCAGGTGGAGACCCCACAACTGATTCTGGAAACAACACCTGGGGAACAAATCAAGGTACTTGCCTTCCTTCCTGAAGGGGAAAATCATCTCCTGCTGAGAGATGATCTCACTCCAGAGACTGACAGAGATCTCCTGCAGGCTTAGTAAGTGAAAATACCAGGAGTCTAGGCTGAAAATAAACCCCCTGGTCTGCAATAAATCAAGTTCCTCTGGTAATAGAGTAGTTGCCCTGGGTGTCTGCCATCTGCCCTAGACAATATCCAATAAGTTTACAGGCTCATCAAGGAATTGCAAAATATATCACTAGATTAAAAGTTAATAAGTTTCTTGTACCTTGCATCTCTCCCTGGAATACACCATTGCTACCAGCCCAGAAGCTGGAGACCCAAGGTTACCAGCCAGTGCAAGACCTCGGGAAGTCAACAGGAGAGTGGTTACTCTGCATCCGTACACCCTGTTGAGCCTTTTGAGCCCAGAGTACATCTGGTACTCAGTCTTGGACCTAAAAGATGCTTTCTTCACCCTCCCCGTAGCTCCGGTAAGTCAACCCATTTTTTGCTTTTGAATGGACTGATCCAGAGACTGGAGTAACTGAACAGTTGACTTGGATGCGTTTACCACAAGGTGTTAAAAATGCTCCCACTTTATTTGATGAGGCCTTAGCTAGGGTCCTGATGGGGTATTGAGAAGATCACCCAGAGGTCATAATTTAGCAATATATTGATGAATTATTAGTGGCTGCTAAAGCCTTTGAGGATTTTAAGGAAGCAACCAAGGCCCTGTTAATGACTTAAATGATTTGGGCTACAAGGTTTTAGGAAAAAAGGCACAGATATGTCAGCAGACAGTGACTTACCTGGGATATCAATTACAAGGCAGAAAAAGGACCCTTTCAAATAAAAGGGTTCAAGCCATCCTACAGATACCAGCACCAAAAACCAAAAGCAAGTCTGTGAGTTTCTTAGTGCAGTTGGATATTGTAGGCTCTGGATATTAAACTTTGCTGAGATAGCCCAGCCACTATATGAATCTTTAAAAGGGCAAATGCATGGCCCACTGGAATGGACAGGCATGCAAGAGACAGCCTTCTCCTCACTAGGACTCCCTCACATAAAGAAGCCATTTTTCTTGTTATGTGGATGAGTGAGAGGGATTGCAAAGGGAGTAATAACCCAGGAACTGGGACCCTGGCAGAGGCCAATAGCCTATCTCTCTAAGAGGCTGGACGTGGAGGCCACTGGTTGGCCACCATGCTTAAGGATCATTGCTGTGGTTGATAAAGGAAACTAAAAATCTCACCTTTGGCCAGATGGTCACTGTAATAACCTTTCACTTGCTTGACACTCTTATCCAGGCCCCTCCAGATTGGTGGCTATTGAATGCATTACCAAGCACTGCTTTTAGATCCTGACTCTTGTTTTCAAGTCCTCAGCAGCCCTTTATCTAACCACACTGCTGCCCGATGGGGATCCGTCAGCCCCATACCATGAATGCTCCACCTTGATTGATAGCTACCAGAGCCTTTGATCCAACCTGACTGACAAACCTCTGGAAGGGGAACTATCATTTTTCTCAGATGGTAGCAGCTACATTTTCCAAGGTAAACGAGTTGCAGGGGTGGCTGTGACCTCCGAGACCCAAATGTTGTGGGCACAGAGGCTGGACTCTGGCACTTCTGCTCAGCGAGCTGAAATCATCGCTTTGACAAAAGCCTTGAAACTGGCTGAAGGTAAGTGGATTAACATCTGCACCAATAGCAGATATGCTTTTGCTACCGCTCATGTACATGAGGCAGTTTATCAGGAGAGAGGACTATTGACCTCAGCAGGAGATAAAATAAAAAATGCCCCCCAAATATTAGACCTGCTGGCAGCAATTTGGTTACCTGGGAAAGTGGCCATCGTACATTGCAAGGCCCACCAAAAAGGATATGATCCCATTACCTGGGGGGACAATTTGGCTGATATGGCAGTCAAAGAAGCTGCCATAAAATCAGTGGGGTCTGAAGAAGGGGACATAGAGGAAACTACTCCTACCCTCTTGCTGATGTCTCCAACTTTATCAAACCTGTGTATACACAAAAGGACCTCCACTTGGCCGCCCAACTCCAGGCAAAGCCCAACATTCCAGGAGGCTGGTATCAGTTACCAGATAAGAGAATTTTGCTGCCTGAAGTCCTCAGATGGGAGCTCATTCATCAAGCTCATCAGTCCACTCATTTGGGAGGATCAAATCTAGCTGAGCTCTTTCGGGATGGAGTTTTTATACCCCAGCTGTCCAAATTGACAGTGGCTGCCAGTTCAAGATGTCCTCAGTGTCAGTTAGTTAACCCAAAATGACAGATCCACATGGGAACTACTCATTTTTGGGGAGCTTCCCCAGGAAAACACTGGGAAGTAGACTTTACTGAAATGAAGGAGCTGGGTCTCCAAGGACACAAATACCTGCTAGTGATGATTGACACCTTCACTGGGTGGGTGGAGGCATTTCCAACCAGGTCAGAATCAGCTCTCACAGTGGTTAAAAAGTTGTTATATGAGAGCATTCTTCTCTTGGCCTACCCTTACCTACGGGGTCTGACAATGGCCTGGCCTTCATAGCCCAGATAACTCAAAAACTAACCCAGGCCTTTCAGATTGATTGGAAACTTCACTGCACATACCAGCCTCAAAGCTCAGGGCAAGTAGAGAGGATAAATCAGACATTAGAAAATAGGATTACAAAGCTGTCTCTAGAAACTGGCAATAATTGGGTAAGTCTCCTTCCTTTTGCCCACCTGCAGACCTGATGTACTACTTATGTTTCTGGTATATCCCCTTTTGAAGCAATACACGGGAGGCCCCCTCCTCTCATTCCAAACTCTCTGAGGAAAAATTGGCGGAATTGACTAATCAAGATCTCGTTAAGTCCCTGCAGGCTCTTCAGCCCATCTTGACCTCTATACATCAGTTATTCAGGCTGATGCATCCTCTGGTAGACTGTCACTCTGAGTCCAGCCCACTGGTGGAACCCAGTACTCTGGTCCTGGTCAAGTGTCACCAATGAGACACCCTTGAGCCTCGCTGAGAGGGACCCTACACTGTGGTCCCCAGCTCTCCTACCGAAGTGAAGCTGGCTGGAAAAATGCCCTGGATCCACCACTCTCATATGAAGGTTCTGGACACTCAAGGAGAACAACCTTCCCAGGACCAATGGACTGTGCAGCAGACTGGTAACCCCTTAAAGTTAAAATTGACTAAGCATAGTTAAATTGTATCAGGCAAGTGCTGCTTTAGCTTGCTTGCTTTGCCCCTTCTATGCCACTACTGGGGACTTTAATGTTGCTGTTACTGACCTCACACAGTGGGTTTGGACCTCCTGTAAGCAAAGAACAGCTGTCCTGTTGCCTGACATAGAGCTTTTACCCTGTCCCCATTCCTAGCCTGGATTACATTACAGGCTGCTCAAAGAGGGCAATTCAATTATTCCTTTATTTGTAGGTCTGGGAATATCAGGAGCCTTGGGTATGGGGGCAGCAGGAGTGGGGGTCTCTGTTCAATTTTCCAACCAGATCATTAAAGATGTACAGGCATTATTTAGTACCATTCAGGACATTCAGGATCAGATAGATTCATTAGCTGAAGTGGTCCTTCGAAATAGAAGAGGGCTAGACTTTCTGACAGCAGAACAAGGAGGGATCTGTGTGGCACTGCAAGAATGATGCTGCTTTTATGTAAACAAGTCTGGCATTGTTTGAGATAAAATCAAGAGACTGCAGGAAGACCTGGTAAAAAGAAGAAGAGAGCTATTTGAAAACCCTCTTTGGAGTGTCTGGAATGGAATCCTGCCTTATCTTCTGCCCTTGCTTGGCCCGTTGCTAGGATTTTTACTCTTGGTTTTAATAGGCCCCTGTGTAGTCAATAGGCTAACTACCTTTATCAGGCAGCAAGTGCAAGATGTGAGGCTGATGGTGTTATGCCACCAAGGTTATGAAATGTTACCAGTTCACCATCAAGATTAGTTCTCAAGTCTTCCCCCAAAGATTTGGAGAAGAAGATGTAAAATCAGTGGGGAATGTTGTAACCTACACATGGAAAAAAAAAAAACTCTCATATGTCTCCTCTGAGGTAAGAGAAAGAGCAAAGGTAGCTCTAAGAGCAGAATAGGATGTCTTCCTAATCTAAACTTGCTTGTTTTGCAGGGTAACTTGCTTGTTTGCAGGATAACTTGCTTGTTTGCAGGATGTGCCTTCCCCCAGAGATTGTTTGCCTAATCTAAACTTGCTTGTTAGCCCAACCCTTAACCTGAGCCTTGCTTTTCCCAAGAAATGTAACCGCTGTGTTCCTGTTCTGTAGTGGGCCACAAACCCACTCCCCCCCCCATTGTGATACCAGCAGATGTTTGTGGTTTTACAGGATAAAACACTTGCCCTTTAGCTGTTAGGTGCACAGTCTTCCATATTGGCTACTGGGACGCTGCATCACCAGGCCTATGCTTTAATAAATAATTTTTTTCTTTCCACATTATTTTCTCTGGCTCCTTCATACCTTGGGAAGTGGACCACCACACTTACTGAGATGGGAAAGAATTAAAGAGGAACAACATTAACAAGAAATACAACTATCCTGAAATTATACCTACAAACATTTAGGATGTTAGAGAATACCACATGGAAAGTGATTTTATAAGATTAATGTAGTTGAAGGGGAGAGGTAAGGAATTCATCATTCAGAAAGACAGATTAGGTTAATAGTTTGTAATTGTAGACTTGGAATCAGACTGTTTTACAAGGGTGCTATCTTACTTTTTGAAAATTCCTCCAGAAAACCAGTAAGAATTTCATAACACACATGTACTCACCACCTAAAACTGAGAAGGTTGTAAAAAAAAAAAAAAGAATAATAACCTAATCTAACACTTTATGTTTTATTATATTTGATTCAATTTTTAAAATCTACATCATGGTTTATGTTTGTGTCCCCCAGGTCTCATGAGTTTGAATTTTGCATTTGTTATTCATTCACTGTCTAGTGCTTGGATTGATGGTGTCAGTGCTTCACCCACAAAGGGGTGGAGCCAGGATGTGATGTAATGGCAGGAGGAAGGTGTGTTTTTCTCTTTGCTGATTCAAGCTTGCTGTTTGCAGCTGCCATGAATGGCAGTCCAGCCATGCCTGCCTGTCTTGGAGCCAACTGAGTATGGACTGAAACCTCCAAAAACTGTAAGAAATAAACCTTTCCTTTCCCGACTTGGGCATCAGGTATTTTGTCTCAGCAACAATCATAAAGTAATGAAGACAGAATTTGGTACTGAAGGTGGGGTCATTTGCTGTGACTATACCTGACCATGTTTTTCAAGAGGCTTTGGAGATGGCTTGTGGGCGGAGTTTGGAAAGGTTTGGACATGTCGCCTGGATGCATAGAGCAGGAGCAGCTTAGGCATTCTGTAGAGGAGATTCTGGTCAGAGCTCAGGAGACCAGAAGGCTGATGATAGAAAGCCTCATGGTAAAGACCAGGCTTGGGAGGTCTCTGCTGGGAAGGACTGCATTGGTTGTTGGACTCCACATGTAGTGTGTTATGGCTTGGCAGAAAGTTTGTCTACATTTTGCTCCTGCCCAGAGACTTTGCCTGAGACTGAGACAAAGGATAATGGACTGGTTAATCTTGAAAAAGAAATTAAAAAGCAATCGAACATTGAGGCTGTGGCATGGCTGTTGTTGGGGGCCTTCAGCCAGCTTTATGTTTCAAATCAGGAACAAAGAGCCCAGCAGGATAATGTACAATGTTGTGAGTTTGGCCCGAAGGAAGATTCCAGGAAGGGTGTGGATTGTAAAGACAGAGTTGAGATGTTGATTCCTGAGGAGAAATAGAGAGATAAGAAAGATGGTCCCGGGGCATCCCAGGAAGCAGGTCCCCACCCTGTGCAGCTTCACAGCAAAGATGAAAAATTTTGCTCAGAGGAAAAAGCTACAGAGTGTCATGCTCCAGAATGGTGACAGAGGCCAAGTGAGGTTCCAGAATGGCGACAGAGGCCACATGAGGTTCCAGAATGGCGGCAACACAGAGAAGATTTTTCTCTCACAATCAGGTAAACAGAGCCCTGCAATCCAGGCAACTGACCCCTACAGCCAAGAAAGAGAAAAGCCTGGCTACTATTTCAGCTAGCAGCAAAGCTTGGCAGCATCTACAATATGCTGATTTTAGGTGCAAGGAAAATGCACAAATTCTGAGGGTAAGAAGGCTTCCACCTTGATTGCAAAGAGCCCAGCTGGCCATGCAGTGTGCCCCTGACAGGGCAATTTGTGAAGATATAAGGGTGAAGCTGAAGGTGCAGTGGAGACCCCAGAAGTTTGGAAAAGCCAGGAATGTGGATGATCCAAGGGAAGCTGCAAAAAGCGAGCAGAGAGGATTTACGAGAAAAGCTGCAGGAGTTGAAATCGCCAGAGATGCCCTGAGGGTGGAATCACCCAAGCCTTTTGGAGCTTGCAACCAGATTGCTTCAGATGCTGAGTGTGGAACTCTAGGACTTATTGTTTGCCCTGCTGGATGTTGGACTTGCTTTGTTTCCAATACTTTATATTCCCCTGTTTGTAACTTTTGGAATGGTGATGTTTATCTTGTGCCTTTGCATTTCAGAAATGTTTAACCTTGTTTCATTTGTACAGGGGCATACAGTTAAGAGCTTGCCATAGATCTTGGAGGAGACTTTAGACTTGGACTTTTCAGCAATGCTAAAGGTGTTAGGACTTTGGCAACTCTTGGAGGTGGACTAAAAATGTCTTTTATATAAAGGATGCACATGAGTCCTGGGGGCCAGGGGTGGAATGTCATGGTTTATGTTTGTGTCCCCCAGGTCTCATGAATTTGAATTGTGCATTTGTTATTCGTTCATTGTCTAGTGCTTGGTTTGGTGGCATCAGTGCTTCACCCACAAAGGGGTGGAGCCAGGATGTGATGAAATGGCAGGAGAAAGATGTGTTTTTCTCTTTGCTCGTTCGAGCTTGCTGTTTGCAGCCACCATGAACGGCGGCCAAGCCATGCCCAACTGTCTTGGAGGCAACTGAGTGTGGACTGAAACCTCCAAAAACTGTAAGAAATAAACCTTTCCTTTCCCAACTTGGGCATCAGGTATTTTGTCTCAGCGATGATCATAAAGTAATGAAGACAATAAAATATTATTGTTAAGGTTTTTCCTTATTACACTTTTAGCTCTTGTTTCTCTCCTACTGTCATGAATGATAAAAATTTGTTTATTTTCTTTAAGTCTGCATTTTAACACTTGGAGTGTGTATCAGTGGATAACATAAAGTCATGTGTTGCATAATTATGTTTCAAATGCAATAATGCCAAATTGCATACACCTTGGTGGCCCCATAAGACTATCCTGTCCAATGATAAAGTGGTGGTATTAGTTTGCCCACTATAATGGATGTTCACACAATGACAAAATTGATCAGTGATTTTCATGATGTTCTTCAGAACATATTCACAGTATCGAATGATGTACTTTTTAATAATACTATCTATTAATATGCTATCTATAGTTTTTCAAAGTTTTAAAAATTTCTATCTGTATTGTCACATCATAGTAACTGTTAAATATCATTAGTTTTCTTAACTCTCAGTTTTCTCATTCATCAAATGGGACAGAATGAGAATACCTATCTCATAAGGCATTTTAAATGTTAAATAATATCTTACTAATGCTTACAAACCAGAGCCTAATATAATAATAAATGATGGCTATTGTATGGCATGCATTGGAGAAAGTTGATTTTTTTTTTTAAAGGCTAAAGAAGACTCCGGGACAGATACATGGCTTGAGCATATGGTGCCTTTCAGATATTACTGCTCTCAATATGCTTACAACGAACTCTACTGATATTACTAAATTTTGAATTGCAAATAAACTGAAGTGTTACATCCTGTTTGCCTGTCAAATCCTAGAAGGTCAGTGCACTGACCATCTTTGTACCTTTAGCATCTAAGACAGTACAGTGCCTGGTCTAGAATAGCCTCATAGGAAATGCTTGCTGCATGAAGGAACAGATGAAATCTACTAAATCAGGCAAGCAGAGATTTTTTTTCTGTGTGGTAAATAGCAAACAGAATTTTTCAGAAACAGAAGTCTTTAGCATCGGAGATGTTAGAACCTGGCATACACTGGAAGCTGTCATGGCTCATTACAAGAACTGAAAGCTCATGAATGGAAAGCAAAGAAGAAAAAAGATGATAAAATATTGCACATAGGATGCTCCTTAACTGAAGGGATACCCTGTTTTGATATAATCTACACTATGTAAATATAATTTCCTAATAAAACATACTAACAACAAATTCATTTTGCATAATTAAAATACTATATTTCATCATAAAACACACAATAAGAATGATTTTCATCTGTATTTAATGCATTTTAAGTGGGTGTTTTAAACATTACCATTTCTCTGTACGTATTCATTTCATTATGAATCAGAATGTTTTGAAAAGATGCCTTCATTTCATAGTATTATGTTTTTAATTATGTGCAAATATTTAAGCAACTGAAATACAAAATATTAATTTATATTCTTAAGGAATGTTGCATCCCAATCCATATTTTTGTCACTTCAAATCACAATAAAGTTGGATATTTAGTTACATTAACTAACACAAAAATGTTACACAGTAAACTGAGATCATGCCTGGGAAAAATACAGACAGCATTAAATTTCCAATAGGCTTCCACATATAAGACTTAGATATTCAACTCTATATAGAAATCAGAAAAATGTATACACATGCCTCAATTATAACAAAAAAAATGACAGTGAAAATCTCTATACAATAAAAATACTTCTACATGACAGATCATAATCAAATTACCTTGAAAAAAACTTAACACTAAAATAGTTCAGTGCAATTTAGCAATTGAATCACATCAAGATAAGTATTTGTTTTTAATCAAAAGAAATTTATTGGGAAAAATTATGCTTCAAATTTTAACCCATTAGTTTATAAATCTCCTGTTCATCCTCATTTTTCATTTTAGAGCTAATTTTAATTTTAAATCACTGACTTTCAATTTTTATAAAAATTATATTTAAGTGTTATTACATTACAATCTGATTGAAATGTTAAATGCATGATGTATAGTAACATTCCAAACACACAGACAAAACCATTATCAAAATGTCATGCTGATTTTCTGGATGTGTACAAAAACAAATTATCATTTCAAAGTGTCCTAGAGAGTTTTTTTCTGAATACAATTCTGTGCTTATTCTCCAAGTAGGAAGCTAGAATGTACAGAATTTATTTTTCACTAAGGATTTCTGTTTACAATGTAAACATTAAATCACCTAATAGAGTCCTATCTCAGCTGCTGAATAGAATTATGTATAATATCTTTGGAATATAATTGTGCGAGCTACACTTAACCATCTAAGAGTTTGATTCCTGAAAACACCTTGAAATGATGCAGCAAAGTATTTTGTTTATATGTTTTTCTTATTAAGCACATATGCCAAAATTATGTTTATAGAAAAATAGAATTCTATTCTTTTTTAGAATAAGGTAGTCCAGTCATGCCAGTTTGATATGAAGCTGGATGAAAAGTATTATTAGTAAAACACTACCATAGACACTGAAAACATGATTCAGAAATGGCTAGAAAATTCCAAAGACAAACATTACCAAATATTAACCATTTGCATGGTAATATAGTCAATAAAGGTTTTTTAAGAAGTTGGAAAGTTGATTACTGAGCAGGATAGGTAATTAAATAAATACACATTTAGATTGAAAAATATATGAATTTCATTAAAATAGAGACTCTGTATCTTTAGCTAGACTCTATACAGATGTCAGGTTTATATTTTAATTAGAACAAAAGACCAACATTAACTTCAATGCAACATAATAATTCATAATAATGATTGTATATTAATCTCCTGAGCATGCAGGGATATAGCACATGACATATGGCATAGTACAGGCACCTGTGTGGGCCTTTGGGAACTGAGATGGTGCATATTAATTAGCCCCTGGAAAATAAAATCTGTTTTCCTCTGAGACTAGCTACCTCAGTGCTTATTGGCTTAAGATATCAAAGGAATTAAACGGAATACTGTTAGGCTCTGTCTACACTCATTAAAGCTTTGTCTACATGTAGGCAGTGAATCAACTGCTTCTGAGTTAATTCTTGACTAAATCCTGCATACAAAATTGGAGTAGTCATGCATTTCTTTGGCATTGATGATTGTATTTTGGCAGAAAAAAAATCAAAATCATCATTTTGGTTCTAGTAAGTGTACTGTGTGACTGTATGGTTCAAACACAAAGTGATACAACTAGCAATACCAAAATTCAAGGCAGATTTTTGTCTTGACCATTATCTGAAACCACTCCACTTTAGTCCTTTACTTTGTAAGTTCTGATTCAATCTGAATATGTGATTATAAATGTCTTCAAGCAATGTGTCATCTTGCAGTAAGTCAGCTCTCAAGCTTCTTGGCAATCTCAAGTATGCTAAAGGCACTTTAGTATACAAGGGTGAAGGATAAGGGAAAGGTATTATGGAAATAAAACTCTGGCTGATTAACAGGTGGGTTTATCTTGAGATGGATAGGTCTTAAAATTACTTCCCAGGGGAAAAATCTAATCCCATTGCCAGAATATATCCAGAAAGGGAAAAACAGAAAATCACATGGACATGGCACTGACCAGAAAAGGCTACATTTTACAGATTTATTTTGCTACATGCCTTGTTCAAATTTATATCATTTAAAATTTTAAATTGGATAAAATAAGCCTACTTCACTGAAAAGTACTCACACTTAAGGTGGTGAGTAAAACTCTGTAAAGCTTTTTAAGATTTTTCAGAACAGCAAATTGTAATGAATCTTTTTTAAGTTAACAATTCAAAATCATGAAAGATAGACAAATTCTGTGCAGGATATTATTCTAAAAAATCACACTGTTTGTTTTCCATCCTGAACTAAATTTGAGGGCTGTAATGAGAATGTTGTGTTGCTGACAAATGTATTAGAATATATGGACTAATTTCCTTTCCATGAACACATGGAAAAGAAGGTCAAAATAATTCTTTTCCATTAATAGTATGTCTGACTAAGGTACTCTTAAATTGACTATTAAATCAATGTAATGAAAATGTGTGATCCAGAGAAAAGGCTTAATTTTGGGAGTAAAAAATCATACATGTCACAGAATGTCTCAGAACATTTTGGCCAAGCCACCAACATATTATGTAAATACTTACAATTTTTATTTGAGTCAAAGATGCTTATTCATTATTAGAAAGTAACAAATCATTTATTTTTGTGGAAAACATCTAGAGGATTGATTGACATGCATCAAGTACTTTTTAACTACATTGGAATAATTTTTTTAGATATAATATAGGTCCTTTTTGTAATAGAGCCATTAAAAATAAAGATCTAGGTTCCCTCATTTGTGATTCCTTGATTTACGTAGGTAAGGTGTCAATTAATATTTTCTGAGGACCCAAGATTAAATATATTAAGACATTATTAAACTTCAGTGTTTGTAAAGATCATCTAGAAATCTGAAGATAGTTTCCAAAGCCTCTGTCACCAAATTCCACATTTTGAGAAGTACTGATTTAGACTGCCAATTTTATACCAAGCTCACATATCCTTTTATAAATACATTTTGTTCTTTGTCTTCTTTCTTGACACTTGTGGTCAAATGGATACGTTTCCCACTTCTTCGAGTAGCTAGTCTGTTTCCATTGCCTGCATTCCTTAAGAAAGGGAATTGGAGAAACTTGAAAAGCTTTTGTCAGATATAATCAGATAGTGAGCTAGCCTCGAATTAAAAGCAGAGTTCCTAGTTCATAGAACATTTTTCTAAATGGGTGGTTACTTACAAGGACCTGGAAAGTTTATCAGAGAGAGAGAGAGAGAGAGAGAGAGAGAGAGAGAGAGAGAGAGACTACAGAAGAAACCAGAGAATCTTAACTGCCTGAAGTATTTCTGGGACTAACTAAAGATATGACTATGTTCAAATTTCATAGTCACTCTGCCTTTACTTATTATATCAAACAGGCATGATAATGTCTTTTATGACTGAAGACAAGATCCTGCAGCTTAGTTTGGAACTTCTGTTAGGGTTCCTTTTACCTCTATGATCTAAGCTTTTCCGTGAAGGACAGTATTCCATGGGTAGCCAGCTTGAACACAAATTTCAGAGATACACATTTATTTGAGTTATACTCATTTTCATGAGCGAGCAGTCATTAAGAATTTATTATCTTTGGACACCAGCCCAAGATTAAAAATTTTTAAAAGTAGCAAATACCTTGATGTCTCAGTAACAATTTATACACACTACCAATTTACATCAACATTCAATATTAACTTCTCCAGGATTTTCTATTAGGGGGACATTAAAATAATGTAAACCTGGAGTAAACTTGAGGCAATCATAGTATAGTTGTAACTAGTAAGTTAAAGTTATTTCAGTCAGATATGTAAAATAGCATCTATAGAATTGTTGGACATCTGTTTTAATTATAATTTACCTTCTTCATGTAATCTCTTAAATAGACTAATAAACACATGTTAGTTCAGAGTTAACTGCAGTTTTCAAGAGGTAAAAGCCATATAATTTAGAAGTGAGGAATACAACATAATGAGACTTTTAACTATGCAATATGGCTTATCTGCATACAGTCAGTCTTTAAATAAAATGAAGAATAAGAATATTCTCTGCTCTCAATACTACTGTGATCATGGGAGCAAACTTATTAAAAATTTTGTTCTAAAGAATAGCAGTAGTTTTTCTTTCTTTGTTTTACATTTAACTCCACATTTTAACAAAATAAATGAACACATTACTTCAATTAGGCAGTTAAGGTCCTTGGATTTAAGGCATTCCACTATGGGACCCCTCATGTCTGTGACAGTTTTCCCAATTCTTTTCTGCTATTTTGGTTTCCAGAGCAGAAGGCACAGACATCAAAGCACATAGAAGTATGATCTTTTTAAACCTTTCTATGCACACTCTGCAACATGGCACATATTTTCAAATAAGAAAGACGCTAACATAATTATACTATTCATTTCTTTTAGTTCATTGAAGAGAATGATGTGATTACATTGTTTGATCAATTTTGTATACCTGTATCTTGTAATCTGAGCAACTATTTTGAAGACAGCAACATGCAGTATATTAACCATTTTTAATTTCCTATTATCTTGTTATGAAATTCTCTATCACTGTTTTTATTTTTTCTCTTTAAAATAGAAAATTGTAAGATTCAATTTTTATATGAAAACGTGGACACAAAGTCTATTGATGAGAAAGGATTGCTGTTTGACTTATCCAGCTAATTGCCTCAATTCTCTGCTCTGGACATATAAACATTACTTACGGGGGAAAAGCTGACTCTAATAAATACGCTAATCAACACTAATTAATTCTTTCCCTTCAACATCAGCTTTCTTTCAATCAAGATTAGGTTTATATTTAAGGGAAGACAGACAAATAGGCACCCCTTGAAATACTGTTCTGGCAATGTGAAATGGGGACTATGTTGAGTTTGGTAAAGAAATGTGTAAGGATATTGTGAGAGTTATTTTTCCTGTGGGGAGCTGTATTATCCAATGTCAGAAGAACATTTTATAAGTTAGAATAAAGTTTAACCTTCCATTATGAAGCAGAATTTTAGAGTTTGGGGGAATAATGAATGCTGCAGATATTCAATGACAATGTCAATATGAAAAGCTGAATTTTCCACATGAAAGAAACAGTGAAGTATGGGAGAAATGCATTTTTACTGAAAAATTCTACACAGAATTATAAACATGAATATTTTCTGTGCTTCACCTTAGCTACAATTAAACATAAAGAAGGAAAAAACACATCAAATGTGCTTCATAGATTTACAGTTTTTCGTTGACAAAAACAAATATTTCTTTCAGAGTAAGTTCTTTCTGTAAGCAGCATAAAAAGCACTTTAATGCTTTTTATGATATTTTGTGTTTTCAAAGAGAAACTTGGCTATTTTCCTGTGGAAATTATACAGTATTCTGTGAAAACTGCCTTATAGCAGAGTTTCAGAATAGATCCGGGAAGGAAAAGCCATGCAAAAGATACTTTCATTTAGAGTAGCCACTGTTTCAGTGGGTCTAGCAGAAATCACAAGGGAAAAAAAAAAAAGAAATGTTTTCTCCCTCATAAGACATCCATCACATCTGAAATTCTTATAAAATCAACTGAAGCAAATTAGGGGTTTCAAAGCTCGTCACCTTGTAAGTTGTTAGGAAAAAATTTGCATTTAAATTGCTTTATGCAGCTACCTTGAGAATTTTCCCTGGAATGTTTATGGCTCTTTTTTTCATTAATACTTAAAAAGTACAATTTCGTAACCAGTGTATTACTACATCTAGTTGTGTTAAGAAGAGGAACTTCATTTCATAAAATAGAAACATTCAAAGTGGTTTTGCGTAACCAATCACTCCAGTCAGAATACGTGATTCTTCATATCGAACACTTACTAGTGAAGTTAATCCGAAACTATCAACTCTCCATTTCTATTATAGAAACTTGGTCATTAATAGTTCTGTCAGAAAGAATAACTTTGTGTTACTACATGTTCTGTCCATAGGAGACGAGAGGTCCAGAACTTCATGGAAATTTTCTCCCAAAATAGTTTATATATAAAAATACAGCAGATTTCTTTGAATAGATAAATCTTAAGTATTATTTCAATAACTTGTTTTTCCTTATTCAGAAATGTAGATATAAGAACAATATTTGATGTGCAAAATGTTCTATGTACACTAAAAATATCATGTAATAATAGCTTTAGACGTTCAAAAGCCATGGTGGGGAAAGGTCCTCAATATCGGAGAAATCTGGTCAATTTAGAGCTTTTGCTTATAGAATTGTAAACAAGCATTTTTAAAATGCTGAGAGTATTCTCAGGTCTTTAAAACCTAGACACTCTGAAACACTTCAAGTCCTGCTTTGAAGTAAACCTGAGCTGAATTAATGCTGTTCAAAACCTCTGACAGGGCTTCTTGAAGGGTCTCATTTGATGTGAGTGAGTTGCAGTGATCCCAGAACTCCATGAGTATGGAAAACTGGCTTGTCTTCTCATCCATGCGGTACAGGATATTTCTGAAAGGAAACATGGAATGTATAAATGCTGCATACTCAATGGGACGTTCATACCAAACACTGTAATGTACTATCCAATGAATATTGCCAAGAAGCAGTAATACTTTCTATAAATAAAAACATAATTAAAATGCAATATAACAATTTTTCAAACCTTAATGAATTAGTAGATATACGTATTGATCATCAGTAGTTCTCCATATTGATGAGAGAGAATCTGATATTATATGCCTCTAATGGAATATGCTGAACAGTGTCTAAGAAATAGAACATACAAGTTTTGGTCATAAATAGAAAAATTGAATATGAATCTGATAATGTTTCAAAATCTAATTGCTAACTAATGTGTAGGACAAAAATGCACTAAATTAACATCATGATGTTTTCCTAGCTAAAAACAGATTGGAAAATCTAGAGGAAAAGTAACTGTATTCAACAAATAAGTTGTTATTAAAAATCAGGAAGCCAGGTGTGGGGGTTCACACCTGTAATCCGAATACTTGAGGGACTAAGACAGAAGGATCACTTCTAGTTTGAGGCCAGCCTGGACTACTAAGTGAATTTAAGGACAGCCTGAATTGCATACCCTATATCTAATGAGACCGCCCCCCCCCAAATCAGGAAATAAGAAATCTAGTTCAGAGTTTCTCAACTTCATAGTGAAATGCCAGAAAATTTTTTATTGCATTATTTTATGCTTAGCAGTATATTTGGGCCCCCACAGGCTAGATTTCCTTAACATTTCCTTCTCTAGTTATTAGAAGAAATAAGTCTCCAGATTTTGCCAATATATTCTTAACAGGGCAAAATTGGCCCTAATTAAATACGACTGTTCTAAATATTTTTTAAAAACAGCCAGCCAAGAGTTATAGACTTCTCTAGGTTTTACTCAAATAAACTGTTTATAAATATGGACAACAGTGCAAAATTTAATACTGATATTAGGGGAATATAAAGTAATTATAAATATATTCATGTGATAATTGTATTACCATGATCTTTTCCAAAAGTATCTTTTTCTCCCATAAATATATATAGTAAATTTGCAGATAAAATCTATTATGCCTGGGATTTTCTCTAAAATATTTGAAAGAAATCAAGGGGAATGGGGTTGTAGATGGTATATATGGAATAGTAAGGTTCATTAACTAATAATTATCAAGTCTGGGTAATGGAATTTGTTACACTATTCCTTCTTGTTTATGTATCTTTGATACCTAGAAGGTCACTTAATAAGATAAGGCCCTAAACTTGGTTGAATGACAGGAATCTCATGTGGGAAAGTCTGAGACAATCACCTCTATTCATTGATAGAAACTGATGAAATTTGGTGGCTGCTATGGAGTTATACACCCTTAGGTTATCCTTAATCCTCATTACAATTTAGCTCTTATTAGAGCTGAAATTCCATCTATAACAAGAAGAGATCTCTAAATAACAGAAGTACGATTGTCTAATTGTCATGGGGCGATGGAAGGACTGGTGATTACAAGTGAAGGATTACTACTGGAAAAGGTCAGAGAAACTTCATTATGGAGAATATTTGAAATGCATCTTTAAAGATGGGAATTAGCAGTTACAAAAGGTTATGAAAAGAAAGAGGTTAGAGAGATAAATACAGCAAACTATGCATGAAGCGTAGCATATGAACAGACATGAAATTATAAAATGGCACTGATTCTCAGTGAAATCAGTGTCAGCATTTTTGTATGTCTATAGCCTAGGGCCAGAGTGGTCATCCATAGAAGAAGAAATGAGAGGACAAACCACAGCCTTGTCACACAAGCCCTCCTATACTTGTTCTTATGAGAAATCAATGAAAAGTTCTGATCAAAAGACAAAGATAATTAGATTTTACTCTGAAATAATCATTCTGCTTGTAACAAAACACCAATTTGGAGCACAGAAAGACAACTTGGTCTGGAGCAAAAATGACAAAGACACAAGTTACATAGTGATAACTGACTTTGAGATGGAGACAGTAACCAGCACACAGTTTAATTAATTTACATTTTTCCTTGCATACAAATTGACTTAGATAATCATTTCCTGTCTTTCCCTGATTCTCTGCCTCAGCATCTCTGAAACTCCTCAGGTACTCCGTGGTGGTTCATAAGCACAGAAATCTGCCTAATCACTGAAGCCAGAATCTGAACATCACCTTTTCTTTATTTACACAACTATCACTATTTTTTTTTTTGTCTTTTTCTTTTTTATCAGTACTGGGGATCGAACTCATGACCACACACTTGCAAGGCAGGTGCTTATGCCACTGAGCTAAATCCCCAGCCCCACAACCATCACTTCGTCTTGCCAGTGTCTTCTCACTTCTGCTGTGACACCTTCATGCATGCTTGTAAGGATACATTATGACTATGCTGCTTTATACTTCAGAATGAAGAATGAACTGTTTTCTTTTCAAATTTGATTCAGTGCTGTAAACTGAAGTAATCTTGAGTCTTGGTGATTTATTTCATTTAAATTTGTATCAGGTTAAATCTGGTGATGGTAATTTAAGAGACCCTCAATAATGTGGGTACAATTCAGGTTATTTTGTATTCTAAGCCTGAATATAGGGTCAACAGATATGTATCATTGGAGATTGCTAGATACCATGGAAAATAGGTAAGGAGAGAGGGCTAAGTAGAGGTTGACCCATGAGTAAGAAGATGTAATTAGATAGGAGCAAGAAATTCCCAGGTGCTGTGTAGAGGGCAGCTGTACGCAGAACAGTAATAATGCATGGGATGACTCAAAGCGAGAAGAAAGGATTTTGCAAGTTTTACTGTAAAAAATGAAAAGTGTCTGAAAAGATAAATACACTTAATATGATGAAACATATAGTGTATAGCAATATTGTATAGCAGTATATATGTGCATCAAATCATTACATGGTATCCTAGTAATATGTATAGTTTTTACATTTTTATGTATGAGTTCTAAGTTTTTAAAGACATTTTAAGACATACTGAGCAGTGATGAACATTTTATAAAAGATTTCCTAAATATTAATATCACTCCATAAAAAATGAGATGTTATTAAAGGTGAAAATATTAACTAATATCTAGCGGACCTTTGCATCAACTCAGGAACTTTCTAAAATGGACATGAAACTTCCTGAGTCTCATATATTCTCCTATATCACTGAACCTATTAAAAAGTTAGCATTTTCAAATTAACATAAACTATAATTTTCATTTTAAAAAAGTGGGTTTAGTGCCAGAGCATTTCAAAATCTCACTTAAATCAAGTCATATGTTTAAACAAACCCATAAGTATACTACACATGAGCACATCTAAGTGTTTAAATGCTGAGGAAAAGTGCTTTAACTACCAAGTTATTTTAAAGATAAAGTGGATTAAAATACATTTTAATTGCTCTTTTAAAATGTTCCCTTTTTGGGCCTGGAGTTTAGCTCAGCGGTGCAAGTGCCTGCTTGGCAAATGGGAGGTTGTGAGTTTTATTCCTGGTACAAAAAAAAAAAAAAAAAAAAAAAAGAAAGAAAGAAATTCAAGTGAACTCATTGCATAAAACTTATATTGCTTCAACAATAAAATAGCCAAATTAGTAAAATAAAATTCAATATTTTTTGATATTTATAATTTTGAATCTTTTCCCATTTTATCAGTTCTATGTTTAATTACAAATAATTTCATGGCCAATATATTTTCTGGATTTAAAAGTATACTATATATTTTCAAAAACTGTACCAAATATTTCTATTTCTTTGGGACATATTTGTTAGTATGTTTGCAAACACAAATATTATATCATTATTATCAAGAACTACTGCTTAAATGAGTTGTATCACTACAGTTGGTATAATACAGAAAACATATATGGTTAGTGATTTTTCACACTGTTAGAATAACTTTTCCAGTTTTTCAAAACTGACACAAAGTGCATTCTATATGTAGAGTTACAGATCTGTTAAATTTTGGATATTATTAATACTAAATGTAGTTAAATGATATTAATAAAACATGATCATAAAGGTTACAGGGTTAATCCCTTGATGAGAATTCATTCAAGCATGGACAATATCTAATATATTTATGTACAATTTTAGCCATAACTACTATAACATATCTAGAAGGAAGACAAAATGGAAGAATAAAACTACATTTTACAAATAATGCTCCTGAATAAGCAAAAGAAATGCAATAATTATTATTCCTTTTTAACTGGGAAGTCATACATGTATTTCTTAAAGACCAATGCAGTGAAATCTGGCGTCTGTCACCATTTGCCTTTCTTAACTGCTAAGCAACACAGTAATATGCTTCTGCAATGACTATAGATAAGCTATTTGAATAGAAATGGATTTTTTGGTTTGTGAAACTCCACAAGAAGCTAAACACATTTTCTAAATGCTACGTGATTCACGTAATAGACTTGTAGCAAGCTACTATGTAAGACAAAAACTCATCCATTTCTAACCAAACTGGATACAAATCAGAATAAAACTACATATACTGAGATTCTAGTTGACTGTACTGACTAGGAGGCTTGCATTTTGGTTTAAGGGAAAACCTTTAATTGGGTCAGGTGCTGATATAACTTAAATTAGTTTATCTTATTATAATAGTAGAAATACATTTTTCACCTTGATACATTGCATTACCTGAAAAACAAACCAAGGATTAAAAAAAAAAAACCTCCTTTAAATTTTTATCAGAAGGATCATTTCTCCTAGTGATTTCCAGAAATGCCTCATGATTCCCAGTTTCCCTTTAATATACTAAAAATTGTTTATTTTCCCACTGGAAAAAATAAATATCTGCATTTGGATCTCTCTCTTAAAAAGATGTCATCATGTTATTTTATTTTCAATATGCAGATTAAGATAAAAACAAAATCAAGGCCAGGTGGTTTAAATCATATCCCAGATATTCTCAAATATGCTCTTAATTCTGAAATTATCTTATGTATTATAAATGTATTAACCCTAAATACCCCATAATTATCCTTAAGAAGCAAAACTACTATCCTACCATTTTAAATATGCAAATGCTTCTTGCCTTTGAAATATCTTAATTAGATCAGTGATTTTGATGTAAGTTATTAAGGCAAAAGCACTTTGTATTCTTGTGTAATATATTAAAATTAAACTTTAGTCAAATAAAGCTTAAAGATTTCAACAGAATATATCATATTAGAGTACACTAATGTATCTCTGTTTCCCAACGATGGAGTAGTATTTTCAGGTTAGGGCAGTTTGGTAACAGTCATATTCCTGGTTGAAAAATAGAGTAAAAAGAAAAGTGAGCCTATACAGTTGAATTTTCCATGTCAAGAATCTGTACTTTACAACCACATGGAGCTATATTCCTTAGTAAAACATTCCAGTTTTTAAATATACTTGCTTTAGTCTGATTTAGAAAAGTTTCCCCGGAGATAGAAGGGATTCTATTAGCATAGATCTAATTCAATAAATCACCATCTTATTTGCATACACACAACATGTATCTCAGTATGGCATATAGAGACACCAGACCTAATTAAAATATTATTTAATTGAAATAAGTTTTAGTAGTTATTAGGTTTAAAGTAACATTAATTCCACCCTCCTGCCTATCTTCCCTCATCTGTTAGCAATTTGGATCTTATAAATGTAACTCATATAGTCATCCTGACCCACACACAACACAAAGAGACTACTAAAAGGAAAATATAATACTTTATTGATGACACTAATGAAATTACTACATACATCACTCATTTTAATAGGTCTGTTTCAATGACACATCAGGAAAGAGCAGCGCCAAAATCAGAAACATAATTAATAACTCCCAGCAGCATCAGCGAAGGAGATAAAGAATCTTTTGTCAACTGACAACTCTTTCCCACTCAACTAAGGCAAAAAAAAAAAAAAAAGGAAAAAATGAATTTTAAAACCAAGACAACTAAAGTCTTCACAAGTCATTTCCATATGTCTGAATTTGCAAATCAGTGACAGAGATGATGACTCCCTTTTAGTGTTGCTTCTTATATTCATAAATAGACACAGGAAACCATCCATTGTAAAACTGAATTCACATTCATTATACCACATGTTGAGAAACTCCTCAAGGAACTCACACTAAATAAGTCATGTATATCAAACCAGAGGCTGAAGGTAGTGGAAAAGGCCAATTTAATTTCTTACAATTGTTTTTAATTCTTCTAGGGGTTATATGAACTGTATTCCACAGTTAAGAGTGGATTACTATACATACATCAAACATTAGAAAACCTTTTTTGACTGTGATACAAGTAGGGCTGAGATGTGCAGCTCAGTGGTACAGTACATGCTTAGCATACACAAGGCCCTGTGTTCAATTCCCAGCACCTCTGCTTCAAGAAGTGCAATTGTCCCCCTCTCTGCATTCAGCTCACTTTAAACTATAACTTTGAAGTCCATGGCATCAACAGTGAGTAACTTCCTCACCTTGAAACCCTGAATGTAGTACAGCAAAGATACTCTGCTCAAACCAGAAGAATAAAGCCATCAGGTTGATGCCTTAATTAAACCAGAAATTCCTTCTCTATTCTATCTTTATATGTGGAGAGCTCGATGTGTGATGTGGCTTTAGATAGTTCTTTAAATGACGAGTTAAATTTAGAGAACTATGCAAAAACCATGTCAAACACAAGGTGTATAGTAGAAAGTTAAGTTAACCATGTTGATCAATTAAAAAAATTTCATTCTGTTTTAAAAGTTCTAAGTAGAATTTTTGCACTAAGCAAAGAGCACAGTGAACTATGTCAGTATGAACTGAATGTTTGTGTGCTCTCCAAATTCATATATTGAAGCTCTAACTTGGTCCCCATGTGATAGTATCAAGAAGAGAGAGTTCTGGGAAGTAATTAGGTTTTGATGAGGTCATGAATCCTCATATGGGGTTCAGTCCCACTATCAGAAGAAGAGAGACTCCAGTTTCTCCCTACTTTAGGACGACACAGCAAGGACGTGGTAATCGTGTGCCAGGAAATTGGACTCTACCAAAACCCAGCCAAGCTGGCACACTGACCTTGAGGTCCCAGCTTCTACAGTTGTAAAGAGTAAGTGTTTGTTATTCAAGTCATCTATTTCACACATTTTGTCTCACACAGTCTTAGCTAAGGAAACTGCTGTAGCAAACTCAAGAAATAAGTGGGTCATCTCGCTGAGTTACGGGGCGAGAAATAGACAAAAATATTCCCATGTGTTTCCATCATGATTAAATTTAAAAATAGTAAAAAAAATAAGTATACAACTGTGTTCTATGCAGTTATTGTCAAGTCACCTCAGTCCATCTAACCACACTGATTTCAAGAGAAATTTCCTAAGAAGATATCTTTTAGGACATTCTAGTAAGACTCCCCTCCTATCACATAATGATTAACTGTTTACCAACAAATAAAAATTATATTCTATTAAGTCAAAAGGAAGGACAAGATTCAGAGAATTATCTCAATTTGTTAGACCCTTCTAGGATTTAAAGACAATGATAATACTCTTTATCAATATTTTTTCACACTCATGATTGGTTTTTGTTTTTACATTTCACTGCCTTTATTTTTCCATCTTACTACTAACTGAATCTCAATATATAAATGACCCTACTCTACATCTTAGTTTGTACTCATTATCTCCAAGTATGTCCTGTTATCTCTTAGTAGATAAGACTATGACACTCCAAGGACAATTCCACAGGCTCTTGACAGTTAATAAGAATGCATTTCCTTTAATCATGTGCTCCAAATATTTGCATTTTACCTTTCACCATTATTCTTTTAGTTATCTTCATTACCTTTGGTAAACAGCAATGCTCAGGTCTTCCTCAAAATCAAACAAACCAGGAAGTTCAGCTTTTATTATCACTTACATTTGATTCAAATGAAATTAATGTGAATGATTTATTTTGGAAAGTTCCACTCTAAAGTTCATAAGTTAGCTGTATCAATTTAGGTAAGTAATTGAGCCAATATTGACCTTCTTAACTTTTTCTACTCAAAACCCTTACCAAACCCTTTAAAACAAACAAGTTACTATCTTAAGTTCTTAGGTTTTGAAAAGATAATTAAATGCCTTATGGTTTGGGAGAAAACTCCAAGGGCTGTTCTTGAAGGTAGTTATAGTTATTTAATGACTATAGATATGATTTTATTTTGACCTAAATAACTTAGATAATTTATTTGCTTACCATTTGAGAATGATCACTGTAAGGTAAAAATATGCTATTTGTTTTGAATAACAATACCTCTCAGTATTTGCTATGGCATAACCTGAGTCTTGACTAACAATTAAAAGTAATAATCTTGAACCAACCCTGTAGCTTTGCTTGAATTGTCTCAGAGTTAAAGTCCTAGGAAGAACCCGTGATTCACTATGGCTGAACATAGGGCACATTGTCTTACTCTAACTCCTGGTACACAATGTAGAGAGCAGTAACCTCCTGGAGAGAGAGTCATCATCAGCTTTCCACTAAGCTCAAAAACCCTCCTAATACAGGACATCAGTTCTGATCCAATTAATTTTACAACAGGAACCAGCAAATATTCATCTGTGCCGGTTAATCTCAATTGTCAATTTAACTAGATAAGAGACTCCTGGAATATTAAAGAAAGGATTACAGTATTTGGTTGATTTTGAAGTATAAATCTTGTAAAATACACTTGTTAATTCAAAACAAGAACTTCTTTTGATTACTGCCTGCTTCTAAATGTCTCCAATCACTTCAGTAAACTACTACATAATTTATAAAATCAACATACACATTGTATCATACTTAAATTATTATTCCAAATTAGAAATGAGTTCTTTCTGACTGCTATAATCCAACATACACATAATTGATGTCAGGTTCGAGAAACTTCTCTAGCCCTTTGACACTCTTGAGAAATACAAATGAATGAATCTCCTATCACAGTTCCCTAACCATAAAACTCACTTTCCTACTATTTACTCACAATTCAGATAATTTCTACCATTAATTTTGACAAAGTCAATAGAAATGTGTCTACTTACCATTGGCATGTTGAAACAATCCTTTAAAATGCAATGATTTGAGTTTTTAAAATTCTCTAATTTTCACATTTTTTTCTACAGATTAAATTCACATAATTTTATATACATGTTTTATTGTAAAAAGAAAAGAGAAAAAATGATGATACAGAATTTAAAAGCAATATAATAACATTTTATATTATACAAAAACAATATAATAACATTTTAGATTAACAACGGCTAACATACTATGCATTGTTATTTTCAAAGTAGTTGTTCAGATTACAATATATAAGCATAAAAACTGATCTAACAGTAAAAGCACAAATGATTTCTTTTAGATGAACTGATATAATATTAGAATATACTATTATACCATATTATAACATTAAAGCATACTATATGATCATAATATAACATTAATATATTATATAATGATATATTTTATAATATATATTATATGACAATATGCAATTATAATGTTATCATATAATGTTATATTATATTCTATTATCCCTTTTTTCTTTTCTCCTTCCCTCTATCCCAGCTGTTAGAACTTTCTTTCCTTTTCACTGTCATGACATTTATTGTGCATTTTGAATCTTATTTACTTTTTCAGTTTTTTACACTAGGGAGACAATATAATGTTTACACATTGTGATTTTGATTTATTTCACTTATGAAATAAGTGCATCAGTTTACCTATAAAAAAGTCCATGAGATAAACATGATTTATCCTTCCCATTAGCTAAGCAGTACTCCATTATACAAAGTATCACAACTTTTATGTCCATTCAATGGCTGATGAGCATTGGGGTTCTTTACAAGATTTAGCTATTACAGTGTGTAGCTGTAAATATGGGTGCACATATGCTGCCATGGCACGGTGTTTTCAATTCTTCTGGTAAACTATCCAGAAAAAGAATAGCTGGATTGAATGGGACATCCAGTCCTAGTGTTTTGAGGACTCTCCACACTTACTTTCCCTGGTTATATCAGCCTACCAACAGTAGAGAAGAGTTCCTTTTCCTCCATAGCCCCACCTGGTTTTGTTATTTTTTGATGATAGTCCTTCTTACTGAAATGAGATGGAATCTGTGTTAATTTACATTTCTCAAATACCAGGGATGTTGAACATTTTATCATATATTTATTTGCCATTTGTATTCTTTGTCTGAGAAGTGCATGTTCATCTCAGATGGCCATTTTTTGGATTTGACTTTTAAATTTTGGGGTTCTGATTCTTTCAATTCTGTCTGTGGGACAGTTGGCTAAACTTTTTTCCTACTTTGTTGGTTTTCTTTTTACTCTGTTGAAGATTTCTTTTGACATGCAAAATCTTTTTAATGAGATCCCAGTTGTTGAATTTAAGTACTTCTCAAGCGTTTGCGTTTTGTTCATGAACTCTTTGCCTACCCCTAAGTCTTCAAGATTTCTACCTACCTTTTCTTCCAATAGATTGTGTCTGCTTTAATATTTAGATCTGTGATCCATTTTAATTTTATTTTAGTGCATGTTGATACACAAATGTCTATTTTTAGTCCCTGGCATGTGGCAAGCCAATTTTTCCAGTGCCACTTATTAAAGAAGCTATCTTTCTTCCACTGAATACATTTGGCCCCTTTGTCAAAGACAAGGTTGCTGAGTGTCTTTATACTTGTGTCTGCATCCTCTAATCTGTCCCACAGATCCTGGGGTCTTTGGTTTCCAAGTAAATTTTAGGAATGTTTTTTCTAGACCTGTGAGTTATGCTGATGGTATTTTGATTGGAATTGCATTAAATCTGCGTAACAGTTTTGTGAGTACGGCCACTTTCACAATGTTGGTTCTTCTTATCTAAAAGCAAGGGATAACTTTCCATTTTCTGATATCCTGCTCAATTTCCTTTTTCAGATTACAGTAATTTCAATATATAGATTTTTATACCCTTTGTTAGATTTCTTCCTATGTATTTCATTTTTAGATGTTATTGTGAAAGGTGTTGCTTCTCTAATTTCTCTCTCGGTGAGTTTGCTTGTGTACATCATTTTTATTTTCTGTGTTAACAAAAAGTTAAGACAGTAAGACACCAAAAAAGACATTAATGTACCATGAAATTATAAGCAAATTTACTCAGTTAAGAATAGTACCAGAGTTCCTTTGCATTATTAATTTTCTGTCTCACTTTCAAAGTGAATATTTAGTATGTTAACATCCGTAACAATTCCTTAAGGTATGAAATACAGTCTTTATAGTTTCATGAGTAGTTTTACATTAAAAGTTGTACATTAAGTATCTTCAACCTTGTTAGTAGTTGCAATATGTCAATCATTTAGCTTTGCTTTTACCTTCCTCTCATATTAATATTAAATAAGCATTACATTATTTGGGTGATTTTGAAGTATTGATCATGAATAATATATTTGTTATCCAAAAAAATCATGTATTTTTATTGCAAAGTGATTTGTTTTGTATTCTAAGCCTCTGGGTTTCTCTATTTGTAAAATCTGAATAAAATCAATATCGGCTAAATTCCCTGTTTACTAAGTGCTTTATACTCTATGGCCATTGTTTAAGAAATTGCCCAACATGCCTTAATCAATTAAATTATACTTAATGAAAACAATTAAAATTTATGTGTACTTTAATTATTCTTTTAATGAATTCTTTTGGGAGATACATGCGACTATTTGAAATACAAAATGGCATTTGATGTGACTGACCTTACTTAGGTAAGTTGTCTGGCCATTTATTTCCACCTTCTTTCTTGAAATGTAATAATTAATATGTGCAAAAAATAATACAAATATCTTGTAAGTGGACCCTTTGGAATCGTGGTCCTAAACTTTGAAAAAGGAAACTAATGCATTCTTCATGCTCGACATTTTAATACAAGTTACCATGACATTTTTTCCATGTATAATGAATGTTATGGAAGAGCTGTATCATGGTTTATTTCGGTGGCCTTCAGGCCTCATGCATTTGCATTATGCATTTGTGATTGGTTCATTGTCTAGCGCTGGGATTGATGGTGTTAGTGCTCCACCCACATAGGGGTGGAGCCAGGAGGTGATGTAATGGCAGTAGAAGGTGTGTCCTGCTCTCTCTTGCTGGTTTCTGCCTTGCAGTTTGCAGCCTCCATGAACTGCGGCCCCGCCATGCCACCCTGCCTTGGAGCCAACTGAGTATGGACTGAAACCCCTAAAACTGTAAGAAATAAACCTTTCCTTTCCCAACTTTGGTCATCAGGTATTTTGTCTCAGTGACCAGTAAAAAATAACTATGACAACCTGTCTATCCATTATTTGGAAAATTGTATAACTGATGAATTCTGAGCCATATATAGTCCAAGGCCTCTAGTGGTAGAATATGTTTTTAGTCTAAGTTATATAAATATGAGATATTATTTAGATTGTAAAATTTTAATATTTATAACAGAGAAGACAAACCTAAGCAAGTCTATATTTTTATAGAAATAGAATAAAAATGTTTGAAACCATCTAATCCTGTTGTATACAAGAAAATTTAGGACAATTAAAAATTTATTTTTCATTGACTCTTTCTACATAATCCCATATAGCCAGGTACTCTTCACTTTATCTTTTGTAACAGAATTTTAAAATATTTTTCACTTTTCAAGTGAAGATGACATACAGTGATAATAATTGTTACTGTTACTGTTGAACAGCTGTCGATAAATAAAAATTTTGAGGATAAGGCATACCAGCTTTGCCCTCCTGTGGCTTTATTAGACCAGAAAGCATCATCTCAGAGAAAACCTATTTCTTACAGTAGTTTAGAACCATTTTTTACTTCTACTTCATAAAGAATGACTTCCTTCCTCTATATTTCTAGTTATTTTACCAAATAACTTTAGATTTTCTTTTATAGGACAGTATTGGTATTTCAGTCAGAAAAATGTTACAAAGACCAAAGGCTTTTTTTTTGTTACCAACTCCATGGTGAGTTTAATAACCATGTGAACATGTACTAGTAAAAATTTTAAAAAATTAAAAAGGTATATGTAGCTCAGAATTATCGGATACCTAATACAATTGATAACATGTACAAAACGATCAATATATATGAAAACATTATGCTGAACTTTAAACTATTAGTGGAAATGTATCATGAGGTTTATATATAGATTGATAGGAGCAGCTTCCTTTCTGTAACTTGAAAGGATCATGATAAATTAATAATAAAATTTCTTCCTGACCTTGAATCCAACTACTGACTCTTACAGGCAGTGATAGGGAGGGTTCCTTGTAGTCTGGATGAACTGCAGTGTGAAACAGATACAGTCCAGAGAGGAACCAAACTATTCATATTGGCCAGAAAGCCCAGAGTTTGCTGATTTCTCCTCAGCACAACACATGCACGTAGCTGATGATTTTATCATAGCACTAATTGCACAAAATTGTGACCTTTTAATGAATATTTGTCTCTCCTTAGGCACAGCTCCTCCAGAATATAGTTTTTTGATCATTGTATATTTCCCCAGATTTCTAACATGTATATACCACATATGTTTGATTAATAACATAATTATGGTGATGATAATTACTAAATTCTTATTGAAAATTCAGTGTATGCGGAAAAATTCAAACAGTTTTGTGTATTTTAACTCAAAATACTTAAAACAGTTAAATGTAACAAGCATTGTTATTAATTATGTTGGAGGAAGTAAATGAATGGCACAGAGAGGTTAATTTGCTGATATTCTACAGAACTTGAGTAGAAAAGTCAAGACTTAGGATAGATTTGAAAGGGTTTTAATTGCAGTGTCTTCTCTGCTTTTATACTTATAAACAATATTCCAATAAATACTAAACTTGAAACTCATTGCTGACAGAATTTTAGATAAAGCTTCCAAAGAAACAACAAAAAACCATTTTTCAAGCTGCCAGAGTACAGCACATCCCAAACCAAACTTACAATAATTCACAGATTCATCAATAAAGAACAAATAAAATTTACTTCTTATTCTATGATGATAGCTTCCATTCAAAAATTAAGTTTGATTGTCAGAAATACTTGCCTGAGGATGTTTTCTAACAAAAGAGGCAATTTATCAAAGATACTAAACACTTGTCCGCCCACCTCAACACTTAGAATCTGTGTATCTTTTGATATAACAATTTAGGGTTGAATAGGAAGGAATTTTCTGAGCATAACAAAGACATTGAGCCAAAAGCAAGTAAGCAAGCAAAAAAAGAGAGAAAAAAAATGACCTTCAAGTAGATGTTTCAAAATCTATGACTTGATTTCCTTTATATTCATTGTCTCTCTGTTAAGTACTTGCCTGTTGTGATGGAAGAAACAGGAAAAAGAGAAACAATACTGATTGAATTTTATCACTGAGAGATTTTTTAGTCTATTTTCTGTTGCTGTAATGGAATGTCACAGAATGCATATATTATTTTTTCATCTTTTTTTTCTCTTTTTTCAGGTACTGGGGATCGAACTCACGACCACCTGCTTGCAAGGCAGGCGCTTGTGCCACTGAGTTAAATCCCCAGCCCCAGAATGCATATTTTTTTTAAAAATTAATTTCTCACAGTTTTTAAAAAAATATTTTAAAAGCAAAAAGGATAAAAATACAGTTACAGAATTAAACAGTAGATTAACAGTAGTTAATATACTGCATATTATTATTTTGAAAGTAGTTCAAATTACAAGATTTAGAAATAAAAATGATTAAACGATCAGACAATGAAAAACAAACTATTCTTTTTTGATGAACAGAGATTATTAGTATAGCTTTCTATCTTGGATAGATTTACACACACACACACACACACACACACACACACACATATATATATATACACAAATATATATACATTATTGTTCTTTCCATTTGAGCACTTTCTTTCCTTTTCATTTTCACAATATCTATTGTACATTTTGGATCTTATTTAATCTTTTTATTTTTATACTAGGGAGACAGTATGATATTTACACACATGGGTTTATTTATTTCATTTATGAGTATGGCCTCTAGTTGCATCTATTTATCCATAAAAGTCTCAGGCTTATGCTTATTTATGGCCAAGTAATACTCCATTGTATAAAAATACCACATCTTTTTTATACATTCCTCAGTTGATGTGCATTTGGGTAGTTTCCAAGATTTTACTATTGTAAATTTTTCTACTATAAACATAGGTACACATATGCTCCTGTGGTATGCTGTTTTCAATTTTTCTGAGAAACTACCCAGAAGGGGAATAGCTGGATTGCATGAGGCATCCAATTCTATTCTTTTGAAGAATCTTCATACTGATTTCTACACTGATAGTACCAGTCTACATTTCCACCAACAGTGGAGAAGGTTACTTTTTCTCCACAGCCTCGCCAAATTTGTTATTAGTTGATTTCTTGATGACAGTTATACTTTCAGGAATGAGATGGAATCTCAGTATTGTTTTAATTTGCATTTCTCAAATGACCAGTGATGCTGTACATTTCTTTTTATATTTATTTGCTATTTTTATTTCTTCATCAAAGAAGTGTGTTGTCATCTCAGATGGCCATTTTTGGATTAGGTCTTTGAATTGTAGGGGCCTCATGTTTTTCAATTCTTTATATGTTGATATAAGTCCTTTTTCTGAGGGACAATTGGCTAAATTTTTTCCCATTCTGTTGGTTTTCTTTTCACTATGTTGGTTATTTCCTTTGAAGTGCACAAACTTTTTTAATAAGATCAGACCTCAGTTGTTGATATTTTGGCTTTTCTCACAGTTTGAAGGCTGAAAAGTCTGAGATCAAAGGCCTCTACTTGTTTAGGATCTATTCAATACATCCTAACAAGGAAAAGTTCATCATTACAGATGAAAGCTCAGAGAGTGAGAGGATCAGAGTAAAGGAAACAGGAGAAAAGTTGCCTCCAAGACAATGCTACACTGTGATATGTAGTCTATCGTCTTGTCAAAGGAATTAACTCATTCATGAGGGCAGAACTTATGACTTAGTCTCCTTTTAAAGGTCTCATCATTCAGTATGTTCACAGTGGAAATGAAATTTCAACATGTTTTGGAAAGGTCACTCAAACCATATATAGCACAGGTTCTATTTTTTAAAAAGTCTTCATTTATTAATTTATTTGGAATAAAACTATAATATATGTAAATCCAGTCTTTGGATGTTGACTTTGAGAAAATTCTTCTCAATTTTAAAAGAATGCAACAAGTAAATAGAAAAATTCCTGCTAAGATAAAAGTAAAGCAATTAGAAACAGTTTGGGGAAACTGAGACAACCAAAGTTAGGACCATTTCATGCAGGATGAAAATAGCATGGAAAAAAATGCTTTTTGCATGGCAGTCACTAGTGATATGAAAGCAATTTCAGAATGTTGTGTAATGGAGAAGAGATAATATGATAGGTTTTTTTTGGTCTTTTTCATTTTTATTGGTACCAGGGATCGAACTCACGACTGACTGCTTGCAAGGCAGGCGCTTATGCCGCTGAGCTAAATCCCCAGCCCCTAATATGATAGTTTTAAAGCATGAATGGGTAATGCAGAACGAAGACTGCAGATAAAATACCTTCGTCAAAAAATATGGCAGTGGACAGATGGGAGCATGGCAGTTAATACAAAAAAGTTGAGGGGGAAAAGGATTTATTTATTTATTTGTTTATTTATTTATTGAGAGTGTTGGAGAATTGCAATTGAACTCAGGTCCTCACGATGGCAGACTCTATGCCACTGGGCTATAGTCCTGGTCACTGATTCATTTTTAAAAGAGGCCTTAGGAATATATTTGCAAAGCAGGAGGTAGAAATTATTGCAACTAAAGTTAATTATGAATATGCAGAAATTGAGGTGGGAGAATTTGTGAAAACCGAAGGAGCAAAGCCAGCGGAGGAGGGGATCTGGAAGAGAGGTAACCAAGTGTCTTGGGAACTCTTCTCACTACTGGAACAAAATACCTGACACTCACAAGTTCAAACAGGACAGGTTTATTTCAGCTCACACCTTTTTGAGAATGCAATCCATAGTCAGTTTGTTCCGTGGCAGAGTGGCATGGCAGAGGGTCACAGAAAAGGAGAAACAGTCCATGGCGTAGCAGACAGAAGGGGGCAAAGCAGCAAGCCATGAGCCTCTTTGCCTTTTGTTTCATCCAGAACAAGGCTTTTGGGCGGTACCACCCACACCCAGGGTCCTGATTCTGTCTCAATAAATCCATTCAGTCACACGCAGCACTCTGCTAATTCTAATCATCAGAGTAATTTAGTGTCACATGCCGTTAATCCCAGTATCTACACCCCAGAGTCAACAAATTCCAAAAAGCCATACCTATGAGTACATGGGGTTTTGGGGGTACACCACAACACCAGGTTCTTGTGCATTCAGATCATCATTAAGTGAAACAACACTTACTTGAATACAGACACTGTGAAACTATGACAGTCACCTGATGGCTGAGCGGGCTAGTAAGTGTATAAGGAGCAGGTGGTTTATACAGTGTGGGCCTACTCAAGAAAGAGATAAGTCACACTCTGAGTGGATGGGGGTGGGTGGCATAAGATTTCATTCTGCTACTCAGAGGCATGCACCACTTAAAACTTAAGAGTTATTACTGATTTCTGGAATGTTCCATGTAATATTCTCAGCCCATGATTGATCACAAGTGTTTTAAACCATGGAAAGTAAAATCATGGATGGGAGGGGAGTACCTAATTAAGCCAAGATAAATAAAATTTGCCCAAAACTTGTCTAAATTGTATGAAAAAATAACAATTTATTTGAATAATTTGATTTCAGAGACTATCAAATCTTTCAATGGTGATTTATGATAATAAATGAATAAAATATAGACATGAACATTTTCAGAAATAAAATGAAACTATTCCTCAGGCTCTAAAAATTAATTGAGGAGCATATTTCCATGCTTTTTAGTCCTTAACACTCAATATCCAATATCTACTGGATATTAATAACTTGTACTTATTTGTATTCTACTTTAGAAAAAAAAAAAGCAGGCAGTATGAATAAGTTTCCAGAAAATGGCTAGTTTTTCTTTTTCCAAAATTGCTTATTGAAATTTCATACTTTGGAAAAGGAGAAAGGAATGTGGAACGTGGAAGAGGAACATGGAAAACCCTAACATTGATGCAAATGCAGTATTCTTTCCTTTCCTTCAAAACTTGTATCTGACAATACTACATTTTATCAGCTTTTGAATGAACAATATTGTGTAAAAATTTATATTTAGTCAGTATGTTTTCCAAACAGTTTGGTGCAGCATATAAAAATTTTTGATTACAAAGTAAGACCTACTATGATTAGCAATAAAACAAATTGGAAACATTTTCACTGGCACATTTAAAGCACAGGTCTTCCAAAATATTTGGCCAAGGTTCTTCCATTTTACATAAAAGCCCATTACTATTTGCATGTAATTTTTTTCTGGATGAGAAAGAGAAGTTAAAGTGTATTTTGGCTATATTACCATTAGCCAAATATAACCAGACAGATTCAAACATAATTTCTTCTCAAGACTGTACTTACCAAAAGTAATTTTACCTTTTCAGTCATATTATTTGAGTTGAAATCAAATTATGTATACATAGCTGTTAAAAATACATCACAGTTGTTCATGAAATTGTCATTCTTGATTTTTCCCCTCATACTTACCCAGATATAATCTGTCATTAAGTTTTGTAGATTCCACCTCCGAAGTTTACAAATCCAAATTTTGACCCTGTTCATTAATATGATCTCTGTGAGGGTTAACTGTATTTGTTAATTTAGCTAGGCTCTGTAATCCAAGAGTTTTGGCCAAACATTAGTCTCTGCGTGCTATGAAGGTGTTTTGTACGTATAACAGACATTTATAGGGAGGATATTGCTTTTGATAGTGATTGGTCCTTATCTAATCAGCTGAAGTCTTGAATAGCCAAAAATAGGTTTCCTGGAAGAAAGGAAGTTCTGTCTTAAGATAGTAACACATCAATTTTACTCAAATTTTCAGTCTGTCAGTAGAGTGTCTTACAAGTTTTAAGATCAGATCAAGAGCATTGATTCTTTTTTCACCCTCTACCTTGCCAACTCTACAGATAGGTAGGTTGCAGCCATGAAGCTTCTACAATAGCATAAGCAAATTACTCTAGTCCCCCATCCCCACACAAACATTGACTGATAAATCTAGAGTATTAAAATAGTATACTTTTTCTGATATTTTCATTTCTTCCATTTCCTTGATAATTCTTTCTTCTCATAACTGACACACCCAGGTTCCCAATAGTCATGGAATAGATAAACAGAGAGATAAAAGTGTGCTATTATCTACTCAGACTATTAAGCACTGAAATAACATCTAACCTCTGCCTATGGCCTCTAGGATCTTGAGGAGTCTCTAATCTCAGCCTAAAGATGGAAGTGCTCACGAATTCAAGATCTCTTCAGGTGAAATTAACATGCAAATTGGTATTTCTATAGGCATTACTACATGATTGTCAACTTCAAGTAAATGAAGTTCTCTAGGCTTTAGATCTTCAGTAGGTACACATCAGAGTCAAAAGCTAGGTTTTCATAATCTATGACTTCCTAGGTTCAGTAGCACTGACGTTCTGTTGTTTTCATTATTATTGCTAGCTTCCCCAAAACAATTTGGCCACCTTAAAATAAATCATATTTTTTTTCCTAAGACAAGTTAAAAAGTTCTAAAAAAAATTTTTATTTGGACTTTTGTCTTCTTACTGTCTCTTTCTGATAGAGGAGAGAGACTATACAGTAGAGCTGATCTTTATATTATGACCACTGTATTTTAATTGCCTGGTTTATTTCTGACAAATGGTAGACACTAAGTATTTTCTAAATTAATAGATCTAATGGCATCAGTAGAAACACTATTTTAAAGAAGCTATATAATTTTACTCCACAATAAGAAAAGATGAAAATGAGAATATTAAAAAAGTAAGAAATAAAATATAAGTATCACCCAAGCAGTAAACATTAATCTTAGTCTAGCCAAACTACTACATACTTTCTGTAAGATAAAATATTTGTTTACATTGATTAGTTTAAGATTATTTTAATTACATACTTTTTAAAATAAACTTTTTATTCTACTCCTGCATAAAAGTGGTCCAAAATTTGGTTAAAAAATAAAGCTGGTTGAGTATGGCGGTGCGCACCTATAATTCCAGCATTGTGGGAAGCTGAAGCAGAAAGATCACAAGTTCAAATCCAGCCTGCATCGCTTAGCAACTTAGTGAGAACCTCTCTAAAAATAGCAAAGGGGCTGCGAATGTAGCCCCATAGGAAGATCCTGGGTCCATGTTTCAGGATTACAAAAGGACAAACAAGCAAACAGAATGGCTGTCTGCAGTGTTTATTTCTTAACTTACAGCATTCAGGCATCTTCCATAGCTCTGATTTCGTTTCCACCAGAAACAACATCTTCCGGTAATTTCACAAGATCACAAACACAGAGAGAAAGAGGAGAGGAACCTAGTATTATGTCCCCCAGGATGTCTAGAAAAGATGCGGGTAGTCCTTTGGTCACATACATGAATCCACAAAAAGGGTGATATTGAGGACATCAAAAGAATGGGTAGCATTCAAAAGGAATGCCATATAGGGCTACTATGGCAAAACCTGAAGAGTCTATAATATAACCCAGCATGCTGCTGGCATTGTTGTGAACAAGGAACTTAAAGGGCAGGTACTTGCCAAGATAATGTGCTTATGTATTGAGCTCGTCAACACTCTAAGATTAAAGAGCCCTCCTTAAAACAATATCAACGAAAATGATCCAAAAAGAAGAAAGTCAAGGGGAAAGACACATGGGCTCAGCCTGTCCTACTCCAAGAACCACATTTTGGGAGAACCAATGGGAAGAATCCTGGGCTGCTGGAACCAATTCCTATGCTTCAATGGCACATACTAGCTAATTTAGCAGCTAAGTTCTAGGTGGTATACTGAGGCTCTGGTTGAAAAATTTTTAAAAAGTTCTGACTTGTAAAAATTGCTTTCTTAATTGAACAAATGTGTTTTACCCTCACCTCATAAAAATGAATACTGAAGCAAGTTCTCATTGTCCCTGATTAGTTGTATCAGGTTTTTACTCTCCATACTCAATGATTTACGTGCTGATGGATGTGAGGAATTATGCAGATGTGTATCCAAATGGAAAAATATGCATGAAATATTTATATGGATTTGAGTATCTTCTAAATCACTATGGAAAAAGATGTGTCAAAATAAATAAGGTAGTGTATGGCATTACTATTAAACAAATTGTTTAAATCATCCTAAAAAATAGCTTGAAGAAGCTTTTAACTTTTCTGAACTTTACAGCCTTTCCCTGCATAATGGTAAAAACATGCCTGAATGAGCGACTGATAAATCAGAAATTACTGCATGTCAGGAAGGGACTGGATCTTCTGTGAGTATCCTTGGTTAGTGTCTTACTTAACTTTCTCATTACGGAGACAAAACACCTAACAAACCAATGTTAAAGGAGGAAAGGTTTATTTAGCTCATAGTTTATAGAGGTTTCAGTCCATACCCAAGCAGGGTAGCACCTGGCAGAGGGGCAACCTCATTGCAGCAAAGATACCAAAAGCAACAAGAGAGAAGGGAGAGCAAGCCTCCTTCTGTCCCTTATATTGTACACAGGCTTCCTGTCCAAGGGTGGATGTAGCACTCACATTCTTATTCCCAGCATTAGATCAGACAATCACAAATTCTATATTTAGGGCATCTGCAAAAGTCTGTCTTCCATGACCAGATGAAGCTTTGAGGGGACACCAGACACAAGTCATAACAGGCAGTATGGTAGAGTAAAAGGAGACACAGGGCTTTGGCAAGCAGTCTTCAGGTAAAACTTCCAACTCCAACAATTATCACGTGTGCTGTTACAGAGACCCAGAGTATGAATCGCTTCAAAATGTTTGCTTTACATAGTCATTTTTTCTTTGGGGAGACTCAGAGTATGTATCTGGCACATGATTATCATGCGATTTTAAAAAAATTCTTGGGGTTTCTCCCTCAATTTTTAAACCCTGACTTGCCAGGAAAATGTATGATAAATTAAATGACCCTATTAAAACCTGTTGTGGAATATCCCTTAACCACTATGCCACAAATAACAGCACAAGAAAAATCCTAGCTCCTTTAAGATTCAGGAAGGACAGGATACCTTAAAGGTCCAAGAAAGATTTACTAGATGAAGTAGTCGAGAAACATTTTTCAAAATATGGAAGAAGATACACAAGTCATGCTTTAGAAGGCAGGGGAAGAAATCGATCCAGATTCTTCATTATGGTTGAAGGCAGACAGGTAAGAAGCTGGGAAATAAAAATACTTGTATGTGGATTTCCTCAGTGAGCACTTGGAAACTGCCTCCCCAAGAGTGCAACCAGCTTCTGTTACTGAGGATTTGTTCCAGTTCTAGTAGTTCTCAATTTCACAGGGTTCCCTAAGATTCCTTGACCTTTACATCTCCAGCACTGCAAGCACACATACAAACTTCTAATTCTAGTAACTACTATTCAGTACTTACCTGCCTTCTAGTTTTCTCACTAAAACGTATCTGACAAAGATGAATTGGAAGGAGATATTAGAATTTTACCATGTATAATTTGAGGGTTTGTTGCATTTTAATCAAGCTTTTGTCAATTATGTATTAAACTGTATATTATATTAAAATCTAATTATAAGCTATGTGATGAGTGCTTCTCTTTTCATGTTTTACTGTCATTTTAAGTTTCCAACTTCATGTCATCTAAATGAGATTAAAAATTCACAAGACTATCTTTTTTTTGTAAGTTCAAAATGCTGTAATCTTGTGCCTTTAGTATATGGAATGAATAAACAACACAACCAAATCTATTAGTTGCTAACCCATGAAGGCCCTGCAGATGAGCATGGGAAGGCAATATTGCATGTATATTTCTTCCTAAACTACAGTAGAGCATGAAATCTTTCATTTGAACAAAGTATTTCAATGAGATTGGGCTATGGAAATAAATAGAAGTTTTATAGAATCATGTCCATTGATTCTCAGTCTTTTTCCATATTTACTATTGGGCTGTGATTTAATATATAGTGAATGATGACACTCTAAATAAATTATAGTAAAAGAGACACTGCCTTTAATCCCCTCAAACTACTCCCCCTCACTTCAAACACACTTATCCCATCATCCTTGCCGCTTTCTGCAGCAGTTCTGATAGTCCTCTTTCACAGTGTCTTTAGGTGTGTTGTCATGGCTGCCTCAAAGTCCTGAATCGCTTCAAAATATTTGCTTTACATAATCATTTTTTCTTTGGGGAGAACCAGAAGTTGCATAGTGCAAGATCATGTGAGTAAGGTGGATGGAGACACGCTCTAATGATATTATGGTCCTGCTCTTCTGTCAATGATACTGGAGAGCGACAGTCCCTGTAGACGTGCACATACCCTACGAACATGGAAGAGAACTTTGAGAACTGCATCAGCAAGTAGGATGAGCTAAGCGCGTTTAAAGCAAGGGGTATATTTGGAGAAAGGATGGAAATATCTTTTACCATAGTAATTTTTAAAAATTTAAACATTAACCATATAATTTGACCAAATAGCATACCTGAAAATACCATATCCGCTATAGCATAGGCAACCTTTGAGGACAGATATTTGATTGACTTGGGACAACAGGGCATATTATTTCCAAGAGAAGGGAGGGATATGGTACCTCACAGAGGCATTTTTGCAATCTAAGTGTTAGACAATATAATTCTGAAGGACTGAACAAAGGAAATTTAAAAAGCACATATTAAAATCAGACTTATTCATGATTTTATACTGTATGAACTGGTCCTATATTAACACAAACCTCTAACTATATTCATTAGTAACTTCTGAGAAGATGAGGCAAATGTATGTGGCACTGTCTGCCAGAAGGAGCAGTGGCTCTAGAAAACACAAGCCAAGTTTAAGTTCCACTTCTGCCACACACTAATTTTCCCTAAGTCTCCATTTTCCTATTTATTTAAAGAGGAAAATAAAGGCAGTCTAACAGGATTGTTAGATGCATTATAAGGACTATATACAACTGTACAGCACTGTGCCTGGTACCAAGCAAATCCTCCTTTAAGACAAGGATTATTATCATTATTATTATTAGTTTCTGTACTAAATCTATCAAGTCACAAATCTGCCTTCAGAATAACAATGCATCTTGGAATGCAAATTTGATAATGTAATATTTTCCTCTCATTTTAAACAGAAAGAAACCTCAAAATCTGAAAGAGATATTTTTTAAAAATCCAAAAAGAGTTTATACATGGATTTCTATTTTGATATTACTACATTGGATCACAGACTAATTGCCCCTATAAACTGATGGTTGTCAATTGAAATTTTTAAATGTCAAATGTCTCACCAAATTTTGTGTAGATATGGTCTATAACAATGGAAATCACTATTTTAATTTTAACAAAATGAGTGATTAAAAAAATGAAGCTTGAATTTTTGCATGTTGATTTTGTTTCTCTTGAAATTTAGGAGATTTTTGCTTCTTTTAGAAGTAGGTACCTTAAAAACTTGAAAGGGGTACATAATTATGAAGCTAATATATACCTTTGTTCATAAAAAGCTAAAAATTAACACATATAATGATCAGCAATATAAATATTTTATGCATGAGCCAGATTTTCAGCCCTTTTTTGGAGACTTATAATGTGTAGATTTGTACATATATTCTTTTGTGCAAGTTCTTGCTATAGAAATATTTGTAAAGTATTATGGTAATTCTTAATCACCGTATTTTTTCAGTCTAAAATAATCACAGGCATTGCTGATACATTTCATGACAAGAGAAACAATGGTAAGATTTTAGTTTTATTCAGACCACCTACACCTCACTAAAAAAAAAAAAAGTATAACTAGAACAAAGTAGTCATTATCCCAATCAAACGCTGAACATGAGGTTTTATTAGTACTTATAAAACTAACTCTAATTAAAACACTATGAAAACTGTACATTGAGATCATTTTTATTCTGCAATATTATTTTAAAATCTTAAAATCAAATATCCTATATATACGTAGCTGGGAATGTGATCACATAGTATTTGAGAATTATTTTTTAATAGTTCTGAATAATGTGTTTGCTTGCCTAAAATTACTTCCAGCATTTAAAAAAATGCTTGCAAGATTATATGTTTATTATACTTTTGACTGAATGCATGATTTGTTTATTCTTGGGTCAAGGCAGATACTTCTTAACTGCTATTTTCCTGTTTCAAGGTTGCTAACAAAACATTGTTTTGGTTGGATTATCTTGAAATGGTCTTCTTAACTTCCACAAGGCCACTCTGCCTATCTCCAAAAGAATATTCTTTATTACAAATCACTGTGATATCTTTCACAAGGACACAAAACTAGTACCATATGCACAGGTACAGAATATTTCTCCTTAACTTGCAGGTAAGCTGCATTTCTTTAACTCCTGGTAATGTCCACTGTTTCATAGTCTGATATATCCTTCCAAAAACATCATTAAAGATGCTGTAGAGTTGCTACTTAACCAATATAGGGTTGAAATTCCACATACTAGAAAGCACAGTGGGACAATATTGCAATGTAATCAATACATTTGTTTTTAAAGCTCACAATTAGCCTTTCATTCATTTTTTAAATCATGGAGCTTGACAATATTTCCTTTCCCTTAGAGTCCCATTTCTAGTTGGCAGCCCACATGAGACACTGGCTCATGTTATTCACACTTCCCTGCATCATTCAAATCAAACCTACTACATTACAAATACAACAGTAAATCTCTTATTCTCTTCTTGAAAACTACATCAGATTTCTAGCCCTTTGCAAAATTCCCTTAAAATGCTGGCTAACTAATTAGTGGTGTAATATTCACGTATGTGCCTGCATATGTGTCAGAATGAGGAAAACTAAAACTATTATTAACTTCTTCTGTTTAACTGCTATCCCTTTAAATGTGTAAAAAAATGTGGAATTTTATGCAACTATTCTAAATTAATGTATGAATGTTAGGAAAGGTTAACATATCTTGCACTCATATATTTAGGTTTCCTATTAACAGAAATTTTTTGCTAATAATTTTTGGCATCAGAAGTTTTGAAATCCCATGGCTTTTTATTTGTATACTAAAAATTTAAAATCAGAGATCTTTCTATGTGTATGATCAGCCATCTAAAATGAGGAATACTGTGATACTGTGCTTAGTGCTTTTCCATTTTTAAGAATATGTGGACTGGTGTATGGATGAAAAGAAGACTTTACAGAAATACAGCAGCAGCCTTGAGTACCCATGTCCTTAAATACTGTAATAATTAACCAGGCCAGGAATCTCACTGAAATAATCAAGGAAGAATGCAAACACGGAATACCAGTCAAAAAATGGTTGGTTGAAAAATCTAGAAAGTAGTTCAAATTTCAAATCTTAAAGTTATGAGGAGAATCTGGCCCAAAAGACACCTGGACTCCTGCACACTTAAAACAATGGTCTGATACATTTATTTTTTTACTGCACAATTTTGTCATTTATTTTGGAAGTTAGCATCATTTGATATTTTGTTTAACAAATTTTACTTGCATATATAATTCCATCCCTTCACCCTAAACTCTGTGTTTTGCTATAGGATGTTGCAATTCTCTCAAAGCCAAACAATGAGAAAGTGTTTATTAAGAGAATTAGCTATATATTTAAAAACTAAAACTATAAGCTACTTCACTTTAGAGACATTGAGGACGAGAAAGTTTTGTGTCACAATTTTAAAATATTTTTATCTTGGTGATATGAGGAAGAGAATTTAGAAATGAAAAAAAAATATCATATTCTAAAACAGCATACTGCCATAAAATCATTTTTATTTTATTATGTTTGCGTAGGAATCAAAAGTTCATGCATTTTCTTTTCATATTTTACCCCCATTTTATCAATTTATATCATAATATTTATCTCTTTGAGATTTGACATTTTTATAGATGAGAAACTGATATGCAGATGCTGCCAGTAATTCTAAAAGGAAAAGCAACTTCTGCTACTCAAACCTCTTCACACTCTTGAAACTCTTAAGTCAGACTTCTTTCTACAATATCATTTTTACCTGATATTGATTATGAAGGCTTTTCTACTGTGAACAACTAAGATGCTGGCAATATAAGCCATGTTGAAATAATATTGCATGACAAAGAAGCAAAGTAGAGAAAAGATAATATTTAAACAAACAATTCTGGAACAACTTAACATTGATGCATATACACAAAAAGTAATCTAGAGCTCAGTTTTATACTTTTCACAATAAAATACCCACAATGGATGATACAACTACATGCAAAATGCAAAACTATGAAACTACTAGAAGATTACATAGGAGAAAAGCTAGGTGAACTTGAGCTTTATTATCACTTTATAGATACAACATCAAAAAGAACAATACATGTAAGAAATATTAGTAAGCTGGCATTCATTACAATTAAAACTGCTGCTGTGCAAAGGATACAGGATGAAAAGACAAACCAGAAACTAGGAGTAAATCTTTATGAAACATGTATCTGGTAAAGAACTAGTATTCAAAGTACAAAAGGACTCCTACTACTCAACAAAAAGAAAAAAAAACTACATTAAAAGTAGGATGAAGATCTGAATATATGTCTTATTGCAAATATATGTATATATATATATATATATATATATATATATATATATATATATACACACACACTAAGCAGGTAAAAAGATGCTCAAGATCATGTCATTAGGCAATTGCAAATATCAAGGACAAAATACCAACATCAACCTATTAGAATACCTAGTATCAAACCCATCATCAACAAGTGCGAATGAAGATGTGGAGCAACAAAAATGACATCTATTTCTTGTCATAATGCAACATGGTGCGGTCACTATGAGACCGTTTGATGGGTTCTTAAAAAAGCTGAACGTTGATTGACCACATGAGCCAGCATTTGAGTTAAGGAAAAGAATGGCTTCTATGCATAATTTTAATAACTATAGTAAAAGTTTAGTACAGTACCAAATTTCTGAAACTCAAGCTTTCAGTCCTAAAACGTGATGTATGAGTTAGGGCACTAACTTAATCAACGTGTTTTTGCTTGTACCACTAGCATTCCAAATGTGCTGTGATCAGATTACCAACATGAAAGAATCACTTGTTAATTTCATTCACTTTTTTCAGTAGTTGCATCACATCTGATTCCTAATGGAGTTAATGTAAAAAAATCGGTCATTTTCTATATGCCACTGCTAAACGAATATCCTTTGTTTACACACACTCCCATATACACGTGCATGCCAGAACTTTGAGGAAGGGTGATCTCCTCAAATGGGGGAGAAAATACACGCCTTATATTTTCTTTTTAAATAGTGGTGGAGTCACAGACCATATATATTCTATGAGTCAAATAAAAGAATCACCTGGTGCAAAAATTCTAAATTTGGGGTCTCACCTGTAAAAGCCTGGTGGCACCTGCCGTACCACGAAGCTCTTCTCCATGTCTTGAAGGATGTCATTCAGCATCCGGATGCGGGAGGGGGCTCTCTCCTTGGGGTCATTGGCAGGTCTCATCTCATCAGACTGAAACAATTCAGCACTCTCCCTCAGGCGGGACGCCACGGCCAGCAGGTGAATGTTGAGTTGATCACCTGCTGAAGATAAACAAGCCCATCTCAAAAGAGACATCCTCAAAGCAACAGAACAAACATTACACCATCCCAACTCTAAGTTATAAACCGGCCAGGCCACTGGGTGTAAGGGGGTTTGCTATTGATAGTTCTTTTTTTTTCTGTCACTTGACAAAAACAAAAGTATGCCTTTAAATCTATCTGTGAAGAAGAGTAAAATCAGTTAAATGTTAATAAAGTTGTTATTCTACCAAAAGTCTTGCCTAGATTGTTCTTATTTTATTGTTTATTATCACTAATATTATTAACTGTAAATAGATTGATTTTTGAGAAATTGCTATTTTCTAGTTTTGAATACTTTGCATAATTATATCAGTATTATCAAAAAATATGCATTTTATAAAATAACTAGAATTAAGAAAATCAAACTGCCACAAATCACCAAACAAGTAAATAACAGACAAGAATGAGAAGTCTCACTTTTGTGGCTCAAAAATTCAGTCTTCAGGGAGTATCTTAAATCTGAGGGGAAAACAAGTACAAGGAGTTATTTTATAACTCCTATTTTATAACTTTTGGTAGAATAACTACTTTATTAACATTTAACTGATTTTACTCTTCTTCACAGATAGATTTAAAGGCATACTTTTGTTTTTGTCAAGTGACAGAAAAGAAAAGAACTTGTGCAAAGATATTCACAAGTTCTTTATTCATTAAACTTAGTGAAGCATCACTTCACCAGATGACATCTTCATAAAATGACATTAAGTTATTCAAATGACATTAAGTTATTCTACCAAAAGTATTTTATAACTCCTAGATTAATCTAGTTATTTTATAACTGCTATATGTCTGCTGCTATATGTCACTAGATGTATATTAGGATCTTCATTTTTTACTAGAAATTTTCTGTTATGTGACCTTGAGAATGTGACATTGAGACAAGCTGATGGAGGGATGGAAGGACACCCATCGGGACTTGGCTAAGGAGAGAGTGAGGCAAAGGGAAAGATTACAGAATGACTTCTCCAAGTGAGGTCCAAGGGACACAGCTCCCCAAAACTTGGTTCTTATGAAAATGAAATTTCCAGATGTCTAGTTGTAGAGCCGAGGGATTTACCTTTAAACACGCCATTACAATTATTTTAAACTTCAAGAAACAATGCAGAAAGATAATTGGTGAAAAAATGAAAACTGGGTTAGAAGTTTTACTGATTCATAAACTGTAATATGACCTTTGTTACCAATGACTAATAATAATTTTATTTCTCATCTTCCTTTGATCATGCAGGTCAATTTCCTTAGAGTCCAGTGAAGTGTTGACAACAAATACCTCTTTCTCAAATAACCAAAGTTATCCCACTAAAGAATGTTTAGAAAAAGTCCATACCAACAAATAATTATGTAATGAGATAATTCATTTGATAAGGGCTTCAAAGATATTTATGAGCAAGCAAGTTTAGATGAGTAATCTCATAGAATATTGTAATTTTTCTTAATACTATATATTAACAAGTCGAGTTGCAGGTTGTGGTAGAAGGAGGAATAATACTTAAGCTAATATGTAGCTCCCTGCTCTCTGATGTTAATATAAATAAAATCAATTACAGGAACTTGCAAAGTTTTGGCATTTGAAGTTTTTGAGGTGCATTCCACATTCACTAATTATAATGTTTATTTCACAACAAAACTGCAGCCTACAAGAGGTTATATTTTTGTTCATCTTGAAATTAGCCTTGAATAACTTAATGTCATTTCATGAAGATGTCATCTGGTGAAGTGATGCTTCACTAAGTTTAATGAATAAAGAACTTGTGAATATCTTTGCACAAGCAGAAAATAAGATAGATAAGGCACAGGGAGATTATATTAATATTGAAAGACTTAAAAACAGAAAAAACAGCTCAATATCCTTGAAAGTTGTCCATTTAAGAAAGAAAAATCTGTTCTGATCTAATGTACACTACAGAACTGAAGGCATTACCACTGAATCAAGTGAGACAAATTGTACCATTCTACCTTATTTAGCTGTAAATGAATTTATCTTCTGTGGTGGTGCAAATGTGGAGAACTGACAGCTTTAGGAACTAGCCAGCTCCAGAAAGGACCCTGATCCTGGAAACTTGCCACTCATAACATGCAGTATGCACTGCTTCAACTGTGTACAGTTACAAATTGAAAAGTAGCTCTACTTTCAATGTTCGCTCAATCATTTTGATATATAAATGATGGTCTAAAGATTTGTAGTAGTCATTCCTCTGTCAATTAGAGTTTGTTTATCCCTTTAAATAAGATTGAGAAAGAAATGCCACTTTCTATATCAGACTATTTGTGAACCTCAAGTGAACAATCCCTCATGCTTCTTAGGATGCCCATTAGAATGTCAGCTTGGTGAGGTAGGACATTTTTATCTCTTTCTTACATTGTTATTTTTCTGACAAAACTATGCCAAGAATTTCATTTACTTGATGAATGGTTGCATTATTTATGTTTTAAAACAGCGTCATAGCATCTGCAACATTTTTATCTTTATCTGCCTGAAAAGACACTATCAGAGCAGAAAGTACATTTCGTCTTTGAATTTCCAGATGCTTGCACAATAGATGTTAAAAATTGTGCTGATTATTGAATGTTGAATTACAGTATCGTCTTTAAATTATATTATTATTATATTAATATGTACAAAACCATTCAGAGAGACATTTGGTATCTGATGAGCATCATCAAATACTATTTCCTTTATTTTCTTGTTAGAAATTAACTGTACTTGGAAAAAATACATTTAAGAACAGTAGAAGCTACATCAATGTAATGATGAGTTAAACTAAGTTGAATTTTATTTATTGTTATAATTTTACTATTATTATAATTTATTTATTATTAATTTTCCTGAAAATAACTATAAACATACAAGATTTCACTTAAGACATATGGAATGTCAGGAAATATAGGACTGTTGAGTCTGTTACCAGTTCATATTTTAAAAGTTTCAAGTTAATTTGATATAAAAAATAGTTGAGAACATCATCTATATAATTATTATCACCAATGTGAACCTGAGTAAATTATTTAAATCCTATTGTTCAACATTTCTGGAGGAAATGGTAATTTCATTTTCAAGATGGGAAAATAAAGACTGATACTGGAATTACATAAAGCTCAGGGACATCTCAAATGAGCTACTGAAAGCTCTGAGACTTCAGACTAAAGCATCTGAATACAGTCATTCCACCTGAAAACAACAGTGCCCGTGTCTGCCTCCTTTCCCCACAGTCCTCACCCTTTGGGAAGAGAAGTCCAGTCCTGAACTAAACCTTTCCAATATTCTAGCATGCTATAGAAAGGATGGAGCCAGATATTGTAAGAGGTGATAATTTTAGCTGAAAAGGAGACAGGAATGGAAGAAGAGATGCGGGGACATTAGATACTGAACTCCGAGATGGATTTTGAGATCTAGGCCAACTAATTCAGCAGACTCCAACATGCACCGGAATAAAAAGCTTCCTGTCCCTTAGGATATTCCCTGCCTGCCAACCAGATGTCAGTGCAGCATTCTCTCCTGAAGACAGCCCGGTTCGTTAGCGAGGCACACTGGAAAAAGAAGGACCCTTGTAATCTGACAGTTCTGGATTCAAATCCTCAGTTTAGAACTTAATAAATGTGCACATGTAGACAAAACATAAAACCTCTGTGAGGGCTAAGGACTTAACTCAGCGGCACAAGAGCCTACCCAGCAAGCACAAGGTTGTGAGTTTGATCTCTAGTACAAAAAAAAAAAAAAAAAAAAAAAAAAAACCCTAAAGCCCGCCTCCCAAGACCAGACTCCACCAATGGGATCTAGAAAAGACTACTCAGCAAGAGGACAGAGGACGCCCTCTGGTGAACCATCCTGTGACCAGGCTGGAAACCCGAATGAGCACACCACACCATGCTGCCCTCCCCTTCCCCATAATCAACAGGCTGATTCAGAGGATTCAGGGTAAGAGGGCAACTGAGCTGAAAGAAATAGCTTGATCCTTAGGTTGTTTGATCGACTTTGCAGGCCTGGGGCTGGTGGTCTGGGCATCTGTTTGGAGGATGGTAGTGTACATTGTTGCATCTCTGGGGGGCTTCCTTTTGCCTTGTTTTTGAAATCCAGTGTTTTGTTTCATTTTACTGTTTACTGTTTCTGGTAACCTGAGCAACTATTTTGAAGATAATAATATGCAGTATAACAACCTTAGTTCAATTACTGTCATCTTGTTTTGAAAACCTATATAGCTATTATTTTTTATTGTTATTGCTATCATTTTGCTTTTGTTGTTTTTGAGGTTTACATCTTGATTTTTCTGTTTTTTCTTTCTTCTCTTTAAAATAATAAAAAAGTGTATAATACATACTGTTACTTGGAAAGAAACTGTTCAAGGGAAGGGATAAACTGTGATGGGGAAATATACGTATGTACAAGACAGTTCAGGTAGTTATACAGCTAGCTTTTGTTATATCATGCTGCAGAGATATATCTATACCCATGTTTATAGCATCAAAAGTAAATATATAATAAGTAAATCTTGGAAAAAAACCAAATGCCCATCAACCACAGAATGGATAAAAAAGGTGTGATATTCCTATACAATGGAATATTGCTCAGCTATAAAAAAGGATAATCTTAAGGCTTTTATAGGTAAATAGAGGCAACTAGAGGCCATACTGATAAGTGAAATAAATCATACTCACACTTGTAAATATCTTATTGTTTCCCTAGTGAGAAAAAAAAAACTGAAAGAGTAATAAGATCCAAAATGTACAACAGATACTGAGATAAAGAAAGGGAAAGAGAGCGTGCTCAAAAGAAAAGTATAACTGGAATAGGGGAAAAGAGGGAAGAAATAAGGCAAAAGTTCATATATATATATATATATATATATATATATATATATGTGTGTGTGTGTGTGTGTGTGTGTGTGTGTGTGTAATGTAATATCACAATACATGTCAGACACTCAACATGATACCTACAAGTTTCTAACTTGTAGGTAGGTTATAGGTATAGGTAGGTTATAACAAGTTTATAACTTGTAGTGATCTTGAAGGTACTCAAGTACTTCCCAGAGAACTTACATTTATGAAAACTTGGGATTTATAGTCCCAACATACATGGTAACAGTAGTTCACAAGCTCAGAAGTACTCGGTTTATTTCCTACCTACTTAGGACGTCTGAATAAGACAATCAATTGTGGTGTTGCCTGTACCGACTGAACATACACAGCTCTAACCTGCCAGGACCTGGGTTTTGCACGTTACCTCTTTTCCTGTGACATTTCGTAGTTTGATGAATTGCATTAAGATAAATCCTGTGGATTAAGTCTGTTTTACAACCTCTAACCAATCTACAATTGCTCTATTTCAAAGAGATTTTTACTATTATTTTACTATTATTTCTTCAGAGTTTCATACTTCAAAACATCTTAGATTTTAGTTTGTTTCTGTTTTTCTGTCTTTGAGTTCTATTTTGTGACAGTAGTTTTAAAAGCCCACTCAATTTCATTTTAAACTAAGAGTGAAAATTGCTGGTCATACTCTAAAACTACGTATTTTTACCAAACAAGCATAGTCTTTTTAAAATAGTGTTTCACAGAACCTCTTTTTCTATGGATGAGCTCATCACAGTTTTACAGGTGCTAATAACTGTACAATCGCAGCGTAAAGTTTACTGATTTATATGACAAGAAAAAGTATGATTTATGTTTTGCATAATATAATGGCTAAGAGCAGAATATTTGTTGGTGGAGATGAATGTTATTTAATGTCATCTTTAAAATATCTTGTGGCATCACTAAAGAGAAGAAAATTGCCAATATGATTTCAGCCAGAGAAACAACAGTCCTGCATTTTCTATTATTCATGCTGCCTTCTCCAGTATGAATCACAATGGATCATCTCAGCTGGTTAGTTAAAAGAGGTTACACAAATAAATTCAGATATGGAAACGTAGGAGTTAGTATACCATGAATAGTCAAATGATTTAACAATGATATTTATAGTGTATGTGTAAAACCATCTTATTTAAAGATAAATATGCTAGAAGATAATGGATAATTACAGCTACAGTGAATAAAACAGAAATATTTTTTGTAAAAATGCCACACTAATATGTTAAAAGGATTAGAATAACCTCTTAAAAAATAAACAACACTCCTGCATTTTAAAGGCTATTTAGTAAGTCAAATAGTCAAAACAGAGACAGATTTAGCACGACTTTCAATACAAGGTATAGGACGACTTCTCTAACTAGTTTCTTCTGGTGGAAAAACTGAACCACAGGCTCATTTTATGAGTAATACATACTGTCACTGTTAGGTTTACGCTTACATGACCTGGTCATTGGCTGCTTTGGAAGAGTGAGCAAAAGCTTTCCTTTTATGAATAGCATTTGTGTGTGTGTAGTTTATTATTATCATTTTCTTGCCGAGGCAGAAATTTGGACTTATATATTTAATAATATATGTGAGTTTAATTATGCATTGGCTAAACTAGGAAGCTAAAAGAAAAAGAAAAGGCTTAAATATAATTAATCAACATGAGAGTTGGGTAATTAAGCTTTAATTCAAGTCAAGATTAAAAGGTGTTTTTGTTGTTGTTATTGTTGTTGTGTTGCTAAGTATCAAGCCTACGGACCTGCACAAAGTATTTTTTAAAAAAAGAACAACTTTAATAGTGTTTCCAGTGAGGCAACAGGCACAAAATAATTTTTATACTAAAAAGTACGTGTATTGAAAAACTATGTATGCTGCAGTAACCCATTATGATAGTGGGAGAGTAAAAGAAATAAGAAGTCACTAACAGATTTCAATCAGTGTAGTGTCACATACAAAATAAAATGTAGGTGACCCAAAAGAAAAAGCAAATTTGAATGAAGATCTCAGAGCAAGGAAGCTGCATGAATAGCAACAAATTGTGAGACAAGAGTGAAGAAGTATAGTTCTGAGGAGTACAAAAGGAACACGGCTAACGTAGTAATTAAGGCTATTATGTGATAAAATATGAGTTCAAAGAGAAAGGAGAAAGAAAAATTAGCTTGGATAGGCAAATGCTAACAGTCTGAAGACAAATCACATACTTGTTACATATCTGGCTACTTCAAATTGTTTTCTTCTGGATTTAATATTGAAACACAACATTTAATATTGTTAAATATCAGAATTTATACCAAATGCAAAGAGGATTGAAATAAAACTTATTTTTAGGAATTTGTAGTGAATGGATGGGCAATTTTTTTTTTTTTTGCAAAACTATCAGTTTGAATAAAGAAGGTAAGATACTTCTTAGGGAATTTTTGAGCTTATCATATAAAAAAAAAAAGGTCAGTTTCAGAAATACTAGATGAACTCAAATTGCCAAGTAAAAATCCCATGAAAGCAAAAAGTTTTCCTTGAAATTATTTGAATTTTAAAAAGATTAGGTTGGACTTCAAGGGAATAAACAGAACTAGGTAACCAGAATCCTAACACTTCACTATCCATAGCCCAGTGTAGAGTTGGAATTGATGGTAATTAAAAGAAACATAGGAGACAGATGGGCTGAGAACTGGAATCATACAATTTGTACAGCATCTAATTTCATTTTGCCAATTGGGAAATTCATTTTATATTACCCAGAAAAAACTAAACATCTCAGATAGGTTTTGATGACTTGTGATTGTAGAAGAACCAAGTGACACTTAAAAGTTGAAACTACAAATTTAACAGGACGCAGAATGCTTGTTTTAGTGGCATCATCACCTTCAAATACTCTCCTTTCCTCTAAAATGAAGTGATTGACATTAATGAGCTATCAGAGCTAATAAAAAAGAAAAAAGTCCGCTCAAATCAGGATTGTCAGTTATTTAAAGAAGAAGAAAATGCTGCCAACAACTGGTTTGCACTTAGGGAGACAATGAAGTGATGGCAACAAGCCACACCATTCAAAATTACGTTTCCTGCTGAGTCTGGCTTGCACTAAATAAATGTGTACATGGCCAGATCAAATGAAAATTCTTTTTACTTTACTTGGTCATATGCAATTTTTACAGTAATGATAAATAATTGGCATTCAGAATTCTGACAAACAATACCAAAATATTGAACAAAAAATAGAACTGCATTATCTTTAAATGCTGATTTATAGATTTTAAATGAATAGGAGCTAAAGTAGGAAGTCCTAAAAGGAGTAAGATTATTAAGTGCTCACTCATTAGTATGGTTCCAGGTTCAAGAGTGGGATGCACTTATTTTTTTCTTGATGCCTCCCTCTAGCCCTGCAAACTCATCCCACTGTATTTTAGATGCAGTTGTGTAACATACATTTCTTTGTCACAGGTATATCTCGTCTATCAATTATCTTATCACTATTTACACTACATCTCCATATACCACAACCACATATAAATATTCATTATCCTGTATGTGGTTGGCATTGACCAAATATTAAGAGCCAAGGTCGCTCAATCAAAATGAGCTTTCAAGAATGACACAATAAATCAACTCAAACAAATTATTCACTGGTAAATTATCCTTCTTTCTGGTGGCTGTGAGAAGGGTAGAGAATGGTCTGTAGCTACTGTAAACTAGTATAATAAATAAGCAAGATGGCCGGTTGTCAAGGGGTAAAAATTACACTGCTGAAAATGCAATTGGGTTTCAAGGACCTTCGTACTTACACTGTTTGCAGTAAGGAGAAACAGTGCTTTATAGTTCAGCCTTGAAGGTCACTTTTTAAAAACTGTAATTTAAAATGTAAGGCTAATCACTGCTAACTGTCATAACAAAATAAAAAATACATCAACATTTTAAGTTTGTATTAAGCAGTAAAATTATATGTTTTGTTTAACATAGTACAGAAACACTATTTAGCTAATGAAATTATCTAGTATTGTGGGTAAAATTGAAATATTTATTTAGGTGTTGATAAATCGTGCCCGTTATTCACACATAAGCATTTAAAAATATTCTACTTCAGAAATAAGATAACAAATGCAATTAAATAGAACAGTGACCTAAATTTAACAAATATTTAGATAATGTTTTGGCCTTGATAATATTAAGTTTGGATGACTAAAATATAAAAAATATATAGTTTAAAGCTGAAGTATCTATGATTTTGAACAAATACATATACCTAGGAGATGGAAAGTTTTTGACCTGCCCCCCGCTTTTTTTTGTGTTTTGCTTTTTGTTTTGCATTGGTTTGACTTCTTTTAATAGGAGCACATCTCAAATCTGACCACATGCTTGTGCGTGAAAGTGACAGAGAGACCCAAAGAGCTTCACATCAAAAGAAAACAAAACACAAAAATAGCCAACAATCAAAGGAAAAAGTCTTCACCTGCAGCAAAAGCAGCCTCATATATAACAGCACGCAGTAAAGTGCTCCTGGCTTATCCAACTGAGATTGCCAGGCTTGAGAGAGAGTTTCCTCTATGCACGGTAGTATCTGGGCTGAAGTAGAAGTCTATAGAGTTTTCATCTGGGTTTTGTTTTCTCTTTCTATAATGACATGCTTTTGAATATAATTTTTAAAGAAACTGTTATTTTGGCTTATTCTCAGAATAGCTTCTTTAACTTCTTGCTTTAACAGAACGCCTGTCCCAATGACATTGCTTCTGCTACAGCTGTCAGGCGGTGATTCTTTTTGTTTTTGTTTTTGTTTTTTTTTCCCTCATCCTTTTTCTACCATTTGCCCACTTTCCTTGGAAGCACAATTGGAATCTTTTCCAAGTCACGCCTCCCGCTGTGAAGATTTTTAGCTCCTGACTCATACCACTCCTTCTTACATGCCTCCTGTGCTAATTCATGCTATTTGATGGTTGTGACTCCTATAACGGAGACAAATAAACTTACTTAATTGAAGCTTATGTGACACAAGAGCCTGCAGAAATGAGTCGAAATATATTGTTTTTATGCTGACTTTGATGAAGAAAAGAGCACACAGAACTTTGATGTCAGCAAGGGCTCCTTGTTCAGATTCTTCTCTGTGTCTTTGAGGATAAGAATGTTCCTTCCTCATTACAGGACATCCATATTTTATGGCCAACTTCACAGGAACATCAACATTTTCTATGGGCTGTGTCAAGCAAAAGGGTGGGAGAAGATCAACAAGACCTTCTTCTGTTTCCTCAGGTGGCATATTTCAGGGCAGTGTCTCTGAATCCCATCGCAGACATAGAAGAATTGGATTTAAACAGAGCCAGAGCTTTTCTGAGATAAGAATAAAGTAGGTAAAATAAAGGGCATGCAAAAGGACACTTCTTGTGAAGGGTCTAAGTATCACAACCAGAGAAGAAATAAATGAAAATATAGGGGAATTAGTCAAGCAAAAGTGAAAAAAAAAAAAAAAAACCAAAAGACTTCGTGTTTGGATGAGGTCAAAGAATTAAGAGCCCTTTGGTTGATGAAACAGGAAGGGCAGTCAGCAAATGGCATTGTTAAAAATGAGATCATAGAACACAGGTTTTGATAATGATGTTGTCCAGGACAGTGTAGGGTGGCTGGTAGCTACAGGTAAAGAGGCTAAAGAAAAGAGAGATTAGATTGTATCTTTTCATTTTAATGGATGGACTATTCCATTTCTGCTTTGATCTTTGTGCTTGAATTTCCCCAAAATTCATATGTTAAAACATGCTTACTCTGAAGGCTATAATGTTAGGAGGCTGAGTCATTGTATGATTATTAAGTCATAAGAGTAGAGCTCTACAAAATACAGGTAATGTCTTTAATGTAAAAAATCTAAGACAACTCTCTCTTTTCTTCTATCATGTATGGTTCTAGAAAAAAATAGCAACCTATGAACCAGGAAGCAAGCCATGGATCTCCTGTGCCTTGACCTTGGACTTCCCAGCCTTCAGAACTATGAGTAATAAATTAATTTTGTTTGTAAATCACCCAATGTATGGGATTTTGTTACAGTACTCCTGTGGATTAAATCATAATTAAGGCAATGTTTTCTAATAATATGTTACCCCTTCTCAAGAAAATCAGTCCAACAATTTTCTATTCCTCTCTTTTTGTGAATAAATTCTGCCTTTTCACTAGACCATTACCATCAAAATAAAAACATGTAGAACTGTTTGACTCAATAAATATTACCTGTTATCACTAGGCATTTATCCTAGATTTATGCCTTGTCTTTTGAATCCCTCCAATGAAGCTTTTGCTTATGTCATTCCAGTAAAATTGTTTTTGTGAGATCACAAATGGCCTATAAATTGTTAAATCTAGTAGTGATTTTTTTTTTTTTTTGGTTCTGGGGATTGAACTCACAACCTCCCGCTTGCCAGGCAGGTGCTTATGCCACTAAGTTAGATCCCTGGCCTCCTAGTAGTGAATTTGTAGCCCTCATTTTTCTTCAACAACAGCATTTGAAAAGCTGACTAAAAGGATTTTATTGTCATGATTTCAGGATATCACATTCAATTGTTTGATCTAATACTTTGGCCACTCCTTCATGTCATGGTTCCCTTCTCTGATTGTACCTTTTTCTCCTAATTTCTAAATGTAGGGGTACCCCAGAAATATTAGACTTTCTTTATCTACATTCAATTCCTAACAATCTCATGTAGAAAACCTCCCAGATTTATAATCCCATATGAGATCTCTGTACACTACATACAACTTCCATGTTCTATTATAACACTTACTGAGAATGTAAATTTAATTCAAAGAGATTAATATTAGGAACTAGTTTGAGCAAGATATTGATTTCCAATTTGCTTTTAATTTTTATTTGTGCTGTTTTTATTTCTCCATGGTAATCTATGGATGGATGGATGGATGGATGGATGGATGGATGGATGGATAGATGAATGAATGGACTGGATATGTCTCAAGCTGAGATTTTAATTGTGTTTTATTTATGTGTTTAGCTAGGGATTTGGAGATATTGTTCATTTAAATTTAGAATAAATTCAGGAGATCTTGTGATGTCTAGTGATTACATGCAAATTTTTTTACACATTTAACTTTTGTTAAATAAGATCATAGTTCATATATTGAAAGGGACCTTAAAAACAGATTAATAAGATATTCTAGTAATGAGCAATAATTTCACTTTTGAGCTTCACTGGCAACCTACATAACTTAAAATGTTCATGTAACAGTAATAATGCTGAAATGTTATGTCTATTTTTGAATTTTAAAAAATAAACTCAGTTGTTTAAAAAATATAATTCAGCTTTTAATACTATTGCTAGCTGAGCATTGTGGTGCACTCCTGTAACCTCAGCACTCTTGAGGATAAGGAAGGAGGATCTCCTGGAGTTCAAGGCCAATCTGGGCTACATGGAGAGTTCAAGGCCAGCTTGAGCTGCATAGCAGGACACTGTCTCAAAAAAAATTACTATTGCTAATGTTTTTGTTTTGCTGGATTTGTTTCTATTTTTATCCTTAAACTATAATTTTATGTCTTTATTACAAAGATATTATAAAAATTGGACTCCACAAAGCAACTTGTTTATCATGTATAAGCCTATTTTATAATGTTACTATTTTAAAGTATGTGGTTTGAGGCTTCCTCCCATATATGACAGCTATTCCTTTATAAGTAGATATTTACATAATATAAATAACAGCCTCCTCCTTTAGTTCTCTGCAAGTTTGAAATATATGAAATACCAATTTAATCTTCTAGTATATGAAAATCAGAACTGAAAAAGAAGAAAAACAATGTGCAATATAAATAAAATATCTGCAAGAAGGTTATTAGTCACAGAACTATTTGGTCTACTGTTTATATCTGCTTTGCTCTTATTTTGCAAAATGTCATATGCTTGGCTACCCAGTTTCTAAACCCAAAATATTCTACAGATAGCAAGTCTGAAGTGGGGAACAGACTCCTATAGACAGCTACGCTAAGGAGAGTGAAATGAAGTAGAAAAGAGATAACGATATAGAGAATGACTTATATATACCATGAGGACATTTTACCTGGGAGAAAACACTACTTGCTTTAGTCAGATTTTCATCACTGAAGCAAAGTATCTGACACTTAGAATTTAAAGAAGAGATGAATTCTTTTGGTTCACAATTTAATATGGTTCATTCCATAGCTCCGAGGCAAATATGACTTGGCAAGGGCCTGGTGAGCTGCTCAACACAGAGCAGCCAGGAAAGAGAAGGAAAAACAGCCAGAGGGAAAGACATGCCCACTCCAATCAGGCCCCGACTCCTAAACAACACATTCATCATAAACTCATCAATAGATTAATCCACTGGTGAGTGTAACATTGCCTTGAGTGAATCACCTTTCAAAATCACCACCTCAGACCATATGAAACTTTGTAGGAAAATTTAGCTCTGTGTGAGGATCATAGCACTAAACATCTCAGTTATTCCCTGAATCATGGTTTTGTAATCACAGTAATGAGTCTTAGGAATCACTGAAGAAAAAAATAATTTTAGGCGAATTCTCTGAGCAAGAAATAATATGGGAAGTTAAATTTAAAAAAAATTGATTTTCCAGTTACTAACAATATGTAGCTCTTTAGAATTATCCACTTTCAAAGAATTACTCCTTAAGCACTATAGTTAAAATATTGGCTTTTGTACTGAGGTGTTTACAAATGATTCATTAAAGATTGGATAGGAAGATGTGTGAATCAAAAGGAGAGTGAAATTCTTAACCACAACATTGCTTTTTCTGTTTGCTTAATGAACACACATAGGACCCTAATTGAAAGATTTCTATGCAGATAAAGGGTAAATAATGCTAATTAATAAGGCAAGGTCAGAACTGCGCAAAAATGATGTATTCAAACATGGTGAGGCTGAAACAAAGACTATAAAAATAACTGTCTGATTGTCTCTTTGTTGTCTTTGAACTGAGCTAACACTGTAATTAAATAGAATAAGGCCTAGTTATAATACAGGCCAATCCTCAAGAAGGAACTTCTATCCCAGTCGTGTTTGGATTTTAGGTAAAATGTTGAAAAGACGACTGAATCCTTGAACTCTATTCTTTCATATGGAACTCGTAAATAATAATAAACCTGTAGAATTATAAATTCATGTGATAAAGGAAACCAGATAGATTATGCTTGAAGACATTTCGTCTTTTGTGCACTTACAAGTACATCTCATTCTTGTTGGGATGGAAGCTAAAACCTTCCGGGCACTTCTCAGGACCACGGAGAGGAGGCATAGCACTGCCACAGCTAGTGACACAGAAGATGGTTTCATCCATACCATGCTGAAAATTAGTTGAACAATTCTCATTTGCTCAAATTACTATAATTTAAAGAAAAATTACCTTTAAGGCTGTTTTGAACTTCTAAAGCTATATCGAGAGCATTAAAGGGCAGAACTGGTTCGTTGGCAATTTGCAAAATCACTTCTCCTGAGAGCTGAAAGAAAAAAGAAAAAAATTACTAGCATTGGGTAATAAAGAGTTCTTGCTTGCTTTTTATTATTTCATATACCTTTTACAATCCGAGGAGCAAAAACATGGAGGAAAAAGCATAATTTCATAAAAGCTTTTTACTATTAAACCTCTTATTTATTTTTCTATAAAGAAAAATGTTTCATTATCTTTCCATGTCACAGAACAGTACAAAGAAATGTAATATTTTGTTTGTCATTTTAGCTAGAATATTAAGAAATATCTTTCATTGTTGAATGAGTTTAGTAGAATTTAAAACAATTCATTATACAATAGTTTGGAACATGATCAAATAAACAGGTGTGAGGAACAACTAGAATTCAATGTCTGGTTATTGGATGAAGTAAAATTCTAGATAAAATTAATGGTTAGTATATGCCATTTAAAATATTATTTAATCTAAAAAATTAATGTTTTAGGTGCTAAAATGCTTTACTATATCCTACTTATTTTTCTAAAATTTATCAAAATTAATACCATTTATATCTTTCAGCTTCTTGTTTAAATTAAATTCAAAATATAAATATGGCACCCCCAAAGCTCACCCCTGTAATTTGCATTCATGCAAAGCCTCCATCATCCCTCTCAACAACTGCACTTGAAAATCAACATATGTCTACACGTGAACTAGCATCTGCTTAATTGACTCAACAAGTCATATCCAGTAATACACATCTCAAAGGATCTTAAGGCTGGAAGCAAATGCCACTGCTATCTGTCCCTCTCTCTCATAAAAGATATTTAATTCCTACCTGAGCTTAACAAATGCTGCTGTATCTCTAGTAACCTGAATCCAGCACACAGGGACGTGTGGCTGTGTTGATATTATTAATACATTATAAAACTAATTAGTGAATGAAAACCTGCCTATGCAAATACACAGGGAAATCAGTAAACTAACTTGAAACAGTACAAGGCACATGAAAAACAACATACAAGGAAAACACGATTTTAAATATTCAAATGCATATATTCAACAGGAACTTAATTTCACTTAATACTGAAAACTGTATTTCCCAACTGTTTGCACAATTCATATCACAATAAAAATACAGTGCAGCTTGATCTTCTTCCATATGCTTGTAAAAGTGTATGTTTTTGCAATGAAGAAAAAGAATTGCCTTTGATACTGCTATATTCCTTTGGGGTATTTTCCTCACAAATGTAGCAACCAATCCCCCCCCCCCCCCGCCCCAGTACCTACAGTATCTTTGTAGCGTTTTATTCCCAGTGTAGCGATCATAAACAAGCTGGGAAACTGCCTGCTCTGACTATGCTGTGTTTCAGGAAAAGAGAATTGTCTGCATTTGCTCGATATGGAGCTGCCTTCTGCTGCACCTACACTATCCACATCGTGTGAGGAATGATTTGGACGTAAATTATTTGTAATAAGGAATTTTTAAAGAAGATTAGGAAACATGTGGTTCCCTTTTTCCAATTTGCACTGGATAATAGAAACTGCAGAACCGACATGTTTTGTTGACACTTTTGGACTCTGAATCCACACATTACAAAAGATTAAAATGAAAGAAAGGGAGGGAGGATAAAGGAGACTGTGCACTGCTGGAGGACATTGCTTTGTTTTCTTTTTGTCCCTTTTCAAGAGTCATTTGGCAGCTTCAGCAGCTAGAATATAAGTCATTTGCATTGCTGTTTCTTTCAAAAAGAACCTGGCATAAGAGTTGTACTTCCAAGGCACCTGGCCCATGATGGGATGCTCAGACTGAAATGGCTATATTTGTAGCTTCACAAGCCTGGAAAGCAATCTGTGTGCCTCTGGCCATATTGTGAACAGAGATGAGTCCCACTGCAAGTCTTACCTACTCTGGAATATAGTCCTCCTGGTGCACACCAAAGCAACCTTTCCTTACATCACAGCGCAGCCTCATTCTTTTCAAAGTGCATTGTACTTAACACATTTCCTTACAGTGACAACTGTTAGATCTGCAGTAGAGGGGTTGATGCACTATGTTTAAAGCATGGAGAATGAGCTTCATGAAGAGATAAATATTGGTAAAACTAAATTACCAATAATCAAAACTTATTGAGCTCCTATCAGTTATGAGATGTTACTCAGAAATTTTTAAACATTATTCCTTTTTCAGTTCTCAGCAAGATAGATATTATGTCCACAGTATAACTAATGAAACTTAGGGTCACAAAGATTGGGAAACTTGCTCAAGACACATTGCTGAGCCTTACTTATTTGAAGTTCTAGGCTTTTCTTCATTGTTATAATGTGAGGGTTACAAGGGGTGATCAAAGTGTACAATCAGTATTTAATTTTAAAATATGTTAACAGTGGGAGACATGTCACCATTAATCCTTCTCCAAATACTCCTCCTTGCTTTGAACACAAGGTAGCATTTCTGTCAATTTTCTAAACAGTTTTGGGAGTTCTCTTTCCTGTTTATCTTTTACAGGTGAGACCAAAAATAGTGAATGCTGCCCCTGCTGAATGCCATTTAACAGAAAGACAGATTCATAAAAACATTATAGTGTGTCCTCATCCAATTCGCAGGATCTGGCACCATGAAACTTCTTTCCCAAAGTCAAGGTGACCATAAAAGGATACACTTTGAATCAATTCAGAATAGCAAGGCCTCTACACGCACGCAATTAAAGGCAAACAAAGGAAGACTTCCAGAATTACTTTTGGAAAGTGTTAAAACCAATGAGATAAGTGTGTTAGAAGCTGGGGGATTATTTTGATGTGGATGATGTCGATGTGCTTTTTATTGTAATGTTTTTAATTAAATATTTCATCATGTTTTTATCAGGCTGTATATTGTTAGAATCTAGGAAGTCAGTTGGTTTTCCATAAAGAACTAACGCTAGACTCTAAATGCTTTGCTTCTTGTTCAGTACTCTTCCTGCTGTACTATACAGTATTTTCTGATTTTAAAAATCTATGTTCCTTGAAATATTTGCTAGTAACTGCGGTATCTCTTCTCAGTCTCTAAATGGTTATGATATTTAGGTTGTCATATGGTATTGTTGGAAATTTTCTTCTAAATACTTGTGTGGGAAATTAAACCCCAAATTCATATGCTCATGGTATTTGCAGAAGGGGCCTTTGCCAAGTAATTAGGGTTAGATCAGGCCATAAGGGCTTAGAGATATGAAAGAGAAATAGAGATGCAAGCTTCCATGTTCTTGGGCTCTCTCTTAGCAGGAGGTGCCATTTACCACAATATGACCCAGTAAGAAGGCCTTCACCAGATTCTGCACCTTTACACCGTGCTTCTAGTCATTTGAACTGTGAGCTGAATAAGCTTCTATTGCTCATAAACAACTCAGTCTACGCTACACTGTTACATCATCATAAAATACACAAAGATGCAGTAGCATATAACATTAGCAAAGAATGATTCAACATATGTCATTCCTTTACAAATCCACAGTTATATAATCTGCCTCAAGATCTTTATCTTTCTTTCTCTACTCCTCAAAAACAATCTTATCCATGTTCAGAAGATAAGAAGTAAGTCTGAAAGAAAAGACACGTGGTATATAACAAAAAATACTTTAAAAATTATAGTCTTCTAATAGCAATGTGAACATTACAGGCAATAGAGAAAGTAAACTAGACCTAATATTTGACCCATCTATGCCACTCCTTGATATTTACTCAAAACAATTAAAGATAAACATAATATAAAGATTATTTCTCACCCAATTCACAATAGGTATGCTATGAGAATAGCCTCGCTGACCATCAACAGATGAATGTATAAAAAATGTATACATACATGATTGTGTAATATTCAGATCAAAAGAAAAATGAAGCCATGTCAATTGCAGAGAAATAGACAGAATTTAAGATCATCATGTTAGGTCAAATAGTCAGACTCAGACAAATATTGCATTTCTTTTCCTCTACAGCATACAGAGGAGGAAATATAGAGATGGCAAGTAAACAGACGGGCAAGTCCTAGAAAAGATGAGGAGAATCAGGGCTGAAGGATGGAAAGGGCAGTGAGGAGTAACACAGGGTAGAAAAGAGCAGATGCGTGTAAGGATGTGCCAAGACAAAATCATTTGGGTTTTTAATTCTTTGCTCTATATAACTAATATGCACTAATAAGACATCGAGTTAAAGATATAAAATGAAACTATAGAGACAACATGTAAAAGGCTGTCTTCTCTTGCTAAATAATAGAGACAGCCCTAGAGAGTGGTTTTATTGACATTACACAATACTAGACTATCAAAAGACAAAAATGATAAGATTTTTTATTTTCTGGTTAATAAAGGCAAACTGTAGTTTGCCCATATAAAACTTTTCTTTCTTCAATGTGAAATAATTCTACTCTGTTTAAGGATTAAAGTGTATTTAAAGAATCTTAAACAACTTTGCTGGAAAATAAGATATCTATCTATCTAGCTAGATAGATATAGATATTAGATATATACAATGTTTATATATATGTACTTGCACATATATTCATTTATATGTTTTTAAACTTAGTAAATAATAATAATAATTTTTCTCCTTATGGCCTTATAAACTAGTATCTATATCTTCAGACTTTGTCAAAAACTAAAAATCATTTCATACTGATTAGGCCAATCTGAAAAGGAAAAAAGGTATCTATTTCTTAAACTGTGACTATCTAGAGAATGGAGCTATTTTTCTGTCCATAATAACTCACTGTTCTTTGTGGGGACTGTACTCCCAATAAATACTTTGAATGAATTTGTTAGTTAATATTCAGACAAGTAGCTGCACATAGATTGGTTTACTAACCAATATCAATGGCGTAGGTCTAAAGTACAGTTCCTCTGTAGTTGCAGGCAGACCAACTCAATGTTTGTAGTTTGTCTATTTTCACAAAGCTATAGACTTCATATCTCATATAAACTGTAAGTTAAACTGTTATTGTGGGATTTTTTTTATATCCTCAGTGAAATTTAAAATGCGGCAGAGACCTACTATAGAGTTGATGCTGTGGGATAATGATGACACCTGATTTTGTAGGTTAGCCTGAGAAAGATGTTGAGAGATAGTGGTTCACTCGGGGCCTGGTGTGATACATTAGGACTAAGAGTACATAAATCATGACCATCCTACTAGCATCTATTGAGCCTTTTCTTGTAGTTATTATTTGCTATGGCATAGTGCAGGGAATAAAACTTTAGCAAAAGACCTAAATTATACAATTTTTACACAGCTAGAAAAATAATTTAATAATAAAGTGTAAAACCTATTAGTCAGCTTTTGCTCCTGGGATCAAATACCTGACACACACAAATTATTGGAGGAAAGGTTTATTTTTGATCAAGTTTCAAAGGATCTAGTCCATGTGTGGTTGGTTCAAGGAAGGAACATCATGAGAGAAGGGCAAGGAGGGTGAAAGATGCTCAGTTAATGGTAGTCTTTAAGATGAAAATTTGAGAAGGGTTTTGTCCCCGGAAAACATATGGAATATTAAAATCTCAAAAGCTGTAGATATTATAAGGAACTTTGTGACTTATCCATGGTCATCCCACAGAGAATATATGTGCAAGATTAAATATTTAGCAAACAATGGCAAATTAAAGTCCCAGCTGTGAAACGCCCATGGCTGTGCATATCTGTCTGTGAAGAAGAAAACTATACGTTCTCTCCAGTGCCCAGAGGAAATGTTTCACGGTCTTCACCAAGTCAATTATATTGCCATGCTGAACAAAGCTTCTGGACCTCCTAATTTCGAAGCTCACATCTCCTTTCAATGAAGAATTGCTACATCTGATAGACTGGATAAAGACTTTTGGATCATATGGGCTTGAGGGAAAATAGATACAGAACAAGAAAGGACAGAAATTTGATTTGATTTGTAAGACATGAGCCTTTAATGTGTCTATTAAACTGATAAAGGCATATGCAGTAACACATGTCAATTCCAAGGTATTAATGAAGAAGACAACCTGTATTGTTGAGATTTAATGATTAGGATCATAAATTGCCTGACTCTTACCTTTCTTCTCAGTCTCTGTTCTTGCTGACAGCTATCTGTTTCTGTTGTCAGCCTAGACGCTGACCACACAACCTGGAGTTCGCCATGAGTTTCCCCCATATTAGTCAGTTCCCTCCTTGCTGAGGCACATTACTCAACATGTGCAAGTAAAGGGAAGAAGCATTATTTTGGTTTACAATTTGTAGTTTTCAGTCTATAGTTAATTGACTCGAAGGCATGGCCGTACGACAGATCAGTGTGATAGGAAAAATGCTCAAGGCTCGGTGATGGGAAAGCAGGGCGTGTGAAGATGGGGTCCAGAAGGGTGACAAATGCATCCAGGCCACACCTTCAATTATTCAGGTCAGACTCTGCCTCCCGACATCACAGCGATAAACTCATCAGCAGTGAGTATCAGACCCCCTGATCCAATCACCTCGCCCATCGGTAAGTACAAGAGGCTCTTGGAGGACCTGTAGGTATAAACCATAGTACTCAAAAACAGATCCTGAGATAAAATCTGAGTACAGTGCAAGCAGTTCTCTGAGAGGTGAGGGTAAAGGTGTGAGGAGTGAGAAGAAAGGAGCAATAGATCAAAGGAAGATGTCTTGTTTTCTACTACTGTGGATGACTGGAGCTTAATATTTCTAGAGGAAACTCAAGAGACAGCAAACATACACGCTTCAGATTTTCTCCATCCGAAGGGCAAGGACACAAGGTATTGATCCACTAACTTCCAACAAGCAATACATTAAGGTTACTCTATGGAGATGTTAATTTTTAATACTACTGTACTCTCTTTCACATTGCCAACTTTCCATGGTTGAAGAAAGTCTCAGGTTATGGATGAAGTTTCATGTTTGAAAATCCTTATGGTAATAGAATATTTGTTTTCTATTCCCGGACCATAGGAATACAACTAGTCTTTCTTGCTTTTTTTTGGGGGGGGGTAAACCAGGAATTGAACTCACAACCTTGCCCTTATTAGGCAGGTATTTATGCCACTGAGCTAAATCCTCAGCCCAGCTGGTCTTTCATTTTTGAAGTACATTTTCTTTCTCAGTGATTGCTATTATTTAGTCATTATTAAATTGTAGCAGATAAAATGTATTAATATATTTGGAAATCATCAATCAAGTTAATGAATTGGCATTTCTGATGACCTTTTAAACTGTTATATTGTGAAATTTTGGAACATAGGTGCATCCTATGCCAGTAAAATCATGCCTAGAGAAGGACCCCAGGGAGAAATTTCTTAGTGTGATTGGAAAAGGATCTTGAAGACACCAACTTTTCTTTTATACTGTGCCTAGCAGTGTTTTGTCTAGGCTGACTGAAAAATTAAAAGTTAAATATCTTCATTTTGTTTCACTAATAACTAACTTCAACATGATATTAATAGTGATGATACCAACCAACATTTATTTAGCTCTTTCCATGTACAAAACATTATGCTGAATTCATCACATGAATTAATTCACTTAATTCTTAAAATAGCTTTATTCTATTTTGTAGATAAAAAAGTAGAGGCATGGCTCAGCTAATTAAACATCAAACGGCTACTTAGTTAGTACATGGTAATTTGTGACTACAGCCCAAGTATTCTGGCTACAGAATCTGGCCTTTTAATTATAAAACCAATAATCATCCATTTTCTTCATTTTCCAGTCTCTTTCCCAATTGTAATTTTAGGAACACCAGTGAACACTGAGGCAGAATTTGCCAAACCTGAACATACAGACTGTGATTCAGAAATACAATGATTGTTTACATTAAAAGAAAGAGATTATTACAGGAAAAGATACACTGTCATTTATCCCTTAAAATATTTCGCCTCATTTTGAACATATTCCATCATTCATGGTATTTTCTGAAGCAGTTCTGGCATTCTGCTTTCATGTCTGTAGTTATACTCTCATGCCCACCTCAATGATTTGAATCTATTCAAAGTGTTTATCTTTCCTGGTCATTTTAAATTTGTGGTAGACTCATAGGTCACATGGTATCATATGCAGTGGATAAGGTGGATGAGGACATACCGTGGCATTTTTTACTTTATTTTGGATGGCATGCCACAGCATCACTCACTGTATTTTTGGTGCCACTACTGGTAAAGATAGTCATGAAAGAGCACTTTGAGGACTGCTTATGCCAGTAGTAAGAATGATGGGATAAATGTGATCAAAGAGAGAGGGCAGATTTTGAAGGGGGCTAGTGGCAGTGTGTCATTTCTGTAATACATTTCTACATATTTAAGTATTCCCTATATATTTATGTCATACTGTAATTCCAAGGAATAATCAGAGGCTGATACCTATCAGAATTATTAAAAATAAAGACTTAAGCAAAGCGGTCTACCAGGATTATTAACTTTTCATATTTGCCAAAGCTAATTGTTTTCAGATTTTGATCCTCTATTCAGAAAAATAGGTTAAAGCTTTTGTGAGGTAAGATATTCGAAATAAATAATTTTTTTCTCATTTTATTCCAATAAATAGCAATGACTAAATATCAAATATAACTGGAAGAGAAGTGTAATAAAAGAAGAAGGTAGTTTGTAGGCATAGAGATTATTATTTATTGGTATTAGTAGATTGTAAGTTAGTACTATTCCTACTTTAGGCTGTTTGATAAGGGTGCAGGAATTTCTAAAAACTAATGACCATTCACCAAAAGGCCATCATCTATATTATATTTATAGTACATGAAAGCATTCCTCCTGTTACTTAAGTATTTATCAGGCACACAGCTATAAGCTGTGAATTATGTTAAGCATTCAAAAGAAGCCTTTCACTAGAGAAGAGATAGACATTGACTATCATAAAATGACTAAAATAATTAAGTGCTGCAGTATACTGTAGAAAGGTAGAAAGGAGTCCTAACTCATCTGGGGATCAGGAAAGGCTGCGCTGTGAAAATTTCTTCTGCAAAGAATATACTGTGATAGGTACAAATCACACAGGAGAGAATCAGACGTAGACGTGGTGTGTAGCAGAACCTCTTATATTACTTTATGACAAGGCTGCTTAGATGAATTTTATGTCTTTTTTACACAATAGTGTTTTTTTTCAAAAATATATTCCTTTAGTTAGCTGGCATATATTTCTTCAAAGTTTCATCTAAGGGAAAATCACAGTTTTCACCCCAACGTCATTGCTATAACCAGATACCAACTTTTTTGTAGCTGTATCACAAAAGATACGGTGTGACATTGTAAAGGTTGTTCATTTTTCAAAGAGTTATCATATATTTATTAAAACTTAACACTTGATAAATTATCTAAATCAATTAATAATAGACAGGAAGATTAGAGAGTAGATTTAGCTGAGTTTCTAATAATGCTAAAGCAACATACATCAAGTGTACATAATATGGAAAGATGAAAATGGTTGATGATTTTTATGTATAAAGCATTTATAGGGATGATATTCCTAAAGCATAATATCAGGTATCTGTGCATTCAAAACAATGGTTTGAGAATTTTATAAAATAACATTTCAATAAATGATATCATAAAGATTCAATCACATAGTTGATTAGTTAATTGATAAAAGTTATTAATTTCATATAGACTGTTGATATTATTTCTTTCTCTATTTTCTAGTTGAATCCAACATAATGAACTTGTGTTATATATTTGGATATGTGATGAAATTTTGCTTTGTTAAAAAACTGTTTTTTTCCCATTTCTTAAGAAACAGTGAAAACAATGATATGCTTTTATATTATAGAAACAAAAAGCAATAGAGAACAATGGAGACATAAGAATAAAAAATAAGATTTTTTAAAAAATTTGCTGCTTTTATCTAGAGGAACTTTACATAATGGTCAAAGTATATATGACCCTTACTGTATGCAATGACATTCTCAATGTAGTTTTGTTTTTATAGCTACAGATTCCATAAATGTTGTTGTAGAATGTTTCCTACAGAGACATGACATTTTTTTAAATAGTAAAAAACAAACGGTTTTAGATCCTGGATGTGTGATTATATATTATAATTGTAGATGTATATATTTCTTCATATGATGTGATTTGCTTTTATTTTGTGTACATGTTGGTTAGTGACAAGTATCCAGAAATCATAAATCTTCCATATTATTATTTTAACACTTTAAGAGGTAACCGTCTAACTAGGTAAGCATCTAAGCCTTGAAGTTTATTTTGTATAATTTTTAAATTGCTATACCAAGTTTCTTTGGTTAATATTTGTCTGAGACATTTGTTTTTTTATTCTCTTTGAGTTATTATGTCTCATAATATTTTGAAAACCAAACTTAGCACATAACTATTTTTCTGAAAAATTCAAAAATTCAGACTGAGAAAAATTTTGCAACGGATTTATCCTACTTATAATTATTAAAACTACATATATTTATTGTATTTATTTTTTCACTTTCTAGAAAATGAGTTATTTTGCTTCTTTTTCTCCTGTTAAAATCTACGAGTTTGACTGAGTTTTCTTTTTCTGTGACCTTTCATTTATATATAAAAGTATAGATTTAGGAGTTTTATATTATATGTTGATATTTTATTTTGGTAATGCATTTTTATTTTAGAGACGATGAGTAAAACAGACTGAAGTTACTATCTGTACTCATCTCCCAACTCTATAACACAGCAAGGTCCTTAAAATAAACTATATAATGTATGTATACAATTTTTTACTTATCCATTGAGTTATTTGTTTATTGTGGTGCTGAAGATTGAACCAAGGTAATACCCCATTTCCTATTCATTGAATTTTAATTTTACAGTTTATATTGTTTATTTTTAGAGCTAACATATTATTCTTCATACGTTTTCTATTTTTTTTCTCATAATTGATTCTCTATTGTTGGTAATAGTTCTTTTTCTATCAATAATTTTCAAAAATGTTTACATCATAGATTATTTTAGGATTAGTGTAATTTAATTATTGTATATGTTCATTTCTTGCATAATTTATGGTTGTATATGATTATACTGGTGATTGTATTCCATCTATTATTTCTAATATTTCATTGTATCACATGAATTTTTGAAGAACATGAGTATATAGAACATAGTAGCCTCTCAGTTGTTTTTATTTCTTTGACACACAGAAATATATATATATATATATATATATATATATATACACACAAAAAAATATGTGTTTCTAAGAAATACAAATGGGTGAGAGAGCACTATGTTCTAGAGGGTTGTGTCCTAAAATTCATGCTGAAATTCAAGCCTCTGATGGAGTTAAGCCTTTGGGAGGTAGTCAGAACATGATATCGAGGCTCACAACTGGAATCCATGCACTTACAAAAGATCTTGTAGATGTAGTCCCTTCAACTATGACTACAGAACAAGAAGCCACCATGTGTGAATCAGGAATCAGCCCCAGCAGATGCTGAACCTGCCAGTGCCTCAAATGTGGACTTCCCAGCTCTAGAGCTGAGACATAAATTTATGTTCTTTGTAAGTCACCTAGTTTATGATACTTTGTTTTAGTAAGCTGAATAGACTCAAGACACTGTAGTTTAAAGTGAATTTGAAGAGTAGATCATCCTAGAACTTTAGGACATGAGTTATTCATGATAACTGCAATGGGAAGCCAGAGCTTAAGAGTGATGCGACATGACCTAATCTATGCTGAAAAACGAAGACAAAAACAAAATAGAACAAGGCAGAAGAAAAAAACAGGAAGATCACAATTTGAGTCTTGCATTGCCAAGTTAGTGAGACCCGATTTTAAACTTAACAAACAAACAGAAAAGAAAAAGCCTGGGATCCAGGTCAGTCACACAGTGCCCTGTGTTCTCAGTACAATGGAGAGGCAGAGGTAGGCAGGGAAGAGCAAAGAGAAGTAGAAAGTGGGAGAAGAAAAAAGAGCAGAAGAAAAAATCATGGAAACATTCAAAATATTTTTATAAAGCAGATTTTATCTGTTACTGTCAGACACAGTAGTTATTTCACTGTCTAGGAAATGTTTCACTTTATGTTTCTAACATGTAGAGTCTCACGTAGTACAAACATTATAAACCTGCATGCCAAACCCTACCTAGCGGGAAGCGAGTATGTATTAGCTTGCTAAATGTTACTGGAACTACCCTTCACAAAACATTATTTACATAACATTTAGAACCCTTTTTTTTTTCTTAAACATAGATTAGATCTTATCATTTTGCACATAACATTCAGATACCAGGCAGCTTCCTGAAGGCACATGGCAATCTTTCCAAATCTTTTATGCCTTGAAGATGAATTTGTGAGTGCTCTATTAATGGAAGTGCTCTGATTCTTATTTTTGCAAAGTTAATTCCTTTTTTGTTTTACTTGACTTCATTTTGAGTTTCTTAATCTTCTATGTCAATCAGAGAAAAGAAACATTCACTCCTACTTCTCCCCAGATTTTTCTCTCATAGTACTCCATTAGTTTTATAGAGCTTTTGTTGAGTATGTATATATTGACTATGATTGTTTTTGCTATTAATTATAACTTCTCCAAGGGTTGCTGTTTTACCTATTTTTATGTCCAACATCTATCACATTGAAGTTAACTTCTGTTAGTAGACATTAAATAAGCATGTACTGATTAAATAAATAAAACATTTGCAAAACTAATATTTTCAAATATTTGGGTGTCATCTTATAATCATCTTAATCCATTATCATTAGGTAACAAGGAAAAATAAAGACATCTAAGAAGAGCATCTATGATGGCTATACTAAAAATATTTAAGATATATTATGTTACTTTTGATACTTATGCATATATTTACCAATTAGAGAAACATAGAGGACAGGGTTTTGATTTTGAAGGTACTAGTATTGTTTAAAGCATTTTAAACAACACCTATAGAGAGTGTGCACTGGATAGAAGAGGGAGGGGAGGGAGTGAAGAGCAAGGGGTGAGAGGAGAGGAAGGGACAAGAGAGGGAGAAGAGGAGAGAACAGGAAAGGAGAGTAGGGGAGGGGAAGGGAGGGGAGGAGGGGAGGGGAGAGGAGAGAGGAAGGGAGGGAAAGAGAGGGGAGGGGAGGGGAGGAGAGGGGAGAGGACAGGAGGGGAGGGGAGGACAGAAGAGGAAAGGAGAGGGGAGGGGAGGAGGGGAGGGGACAGGAGGGGAGGGGAGGGGAGAGGCGAGGGGAAGGGAGAAGCGAGGGGAGGGGAGGGGAGGAAGGGGAGGGGACAGGAGGGGAGGGGAGGGGAGAGGCGAGGGGAGGGGAGAGGTGAGGGGAGGGGAGGGGAGGGGAAGAGAGGGGAGGGGAGGGGAGGAAGGGGAGGGGACAGGAGGGGAGGGGAGGGGAGAGGCGAGGGGAGGGGAGAGGTGAGGGGAGGGGAGGGTAGGGGAGGGGAGGGGAAGAGAGGGGAGGGGAGGGGAGGAAGTAGGCCAAGGGAGGCGAAGGGTGGCAAATGGCAGGGAGGGGAAGGGAAGAGAAGGGAAGGAAGGGAGGGGAAAAAAAGTGAAAGGAAGGGAAGAGATGCAGTGGGAAAGACTAATGCTACACGTGCTCAGAATACTCACATTCACCTCTATTTCAGCAAAATTTTCTAAAACTAAACCCATTTTACAGAAAAGTGTTGAAAATCTCATATAATTAAATGTTGCATTGAAAATAAAATATAATGAGTCTGTAGGTACACTTCACAGTGTTAAGAAAATCAGTAGGATGAATCATAAGAACTGACACTAATTAAAATAATACCAAAGAAATGCTCTATAAACCTTTATTATTAACCTTAAAATGTGAAGATATTGGAAAAAGCATAATTTTCCTTAAACATTTGTATTCATTTCTGATATGAATGGATAGCTTAGAATAGAAACAATTCTAGTTTGAATAGAATTTCAAAGTTAAGGATTACTAATTATTAAATAATATTATATGTTCATTGTATTCTAAATTATGATACTCTTTCTCAAAAGAAAATATATTTGAAACCATAGAATTATTTTAAATATATTTTAACAACCTGTTTCACACATTTACTAACAGTCTTTATATTTTAGGGTAGTAGAATTTATTTGAAAGAATTAATGGAGATAGTTGTATAAATAAAAAAGTATGAACCATATCATAGACTTCTATGAATATATTATTCATTTTCCTAAACAAGTCTAAAATGTGCACTTAAAATGTGCTAAGCTCCTAAATTGTTGATGAAAAATAACTACTGGGTGGGCAAGTACAAACTGGCAAAGCTAATTCAATTCAAATTATTTAACCATTAAGCGTTTTATCGATCTAATACAAAATAATTATTTATCCATGAATCTTAATCTTGTCATCACCATCTTAAAAGCAAATATCCTAATTTAGAGTTAATATATGAAAATGAAAACCAATGTTTGACTTTCAATTTCAGGCTGATGGAGAAATCAATCATTTCTAAAGTTGCTTTTGGATTGTTTTCCCATTAAATCAGAATCACTATTACATAATTAGATTAGTTGTAGATCTTTTGAAATTTCATTAGGTCATAAAATAGAGTTAGTGACTCTGATACCACACAAAGCAAACTGAGCTCAGTCTCAGTCACTAAACACAACATCGGTTGTCCAGGTTTCTAACACAGGTCATATGGGGCCTTAGAATATTTTAGATTCCATTGTGATCTATTCAGGATTGCTCATACCATAATGGTTTATTTAAAAATAACATTTAATTCTCATAGTTCTAGACCTTGAGCAATTTTAAATCATGGCACTGACAAACTCAGTGCTGATGAGGGAAGGTTTCTCAAAATGGTGGTTTCCAAGTGAGTCATCACTGAGAACATGGAAGGAACAAACAAGTGCCCTTTGATAGATTCTGCCAGCCCGGGCTTAGCTATCTCCACATGACATCCGCCTGACCTGCCCCTGGGCCCAGAGGAGCAATTTATCTCCCCAAAAGTAGCTTCTATGTTCTCCTACTTGTTCCAGCAATAAACGTCGTACTCCCTTTTAGCACGTGCAGGAGCCCTCTGCAATCCCCAAACTCCGCAACCACCCAAGCTTCCTTCTCTAGCCCAAGCCCATACTGGCCATTCCCAGTTCTCCCTTTTAAGGTTTTTTGCAGCCTCCAGCAGCCCTCTCTTAAAAATAGTAGTTTTTAATCTTTCTCTGTCTCTCAACTGTGCCAAAAAATCCTAACACCCTTAGGCATTTGGTTTTTTAAAAGGACAGCAGGCCCACTGATGAGAGTGCTGCTCTTGTGATCCAGTTACCTCTTAAAGTCTTCAACTCTCAACACTCTCACACTGGGTGTTGAATGTCAACCCAAGAATTGAGTCTGCCTTTGAGAATGTGGCACATAAGATGAATGAGCTAGAGGATCATTCCCTGATCTCCAGGGCTTTGGCTCTGATTTGACCTTGTGCTTGTGTTAGAACTAGCCACATTCTTCCAACGACAAAAAAAGTGACAAGTGGAAGAGCTTATGGATATTTGACTCACAGAAAAACGTTTCTGTAACACAGATCTGTGGCTGAGCCTCAAATGTGTTAATTATGAACTGTGCCAGTTAGACAACTTTCAACAAACTACAGTCACCCCTCTGAGCTGCATCATTGTCATGGATGATTGTGATATATGTCTTTAAAAAGCTATTTAAGGGAGATAATATACAAAACATGCTCGTGCTAGCATTTTAGGAAAATGTATTGTATCTCCCTAAATTTTTAAGAAGCAGAAAAATACAGATGACAAGTGCATAGTTGATTCAAGACACAGTTTTACGTGAGGATCAGCACAGTATGGTTTGAAAGTTTGTCTCTGGCAAAACTCTTATTGAGGTTTAACTGTCTTTTTTTTTTGTCTTTTTCCTTTTTATCGGTACCGGGGATCGAACTCACGACCACCTGCTTCCAAGGCAGGTGCTTATGCCGCTGAGCTAAACCTCCAGCCCCATTAACTGTCATCTTAACACTGGGGCCGGAGATTTAGAGCAGGGGTACAGCATCCGCCTGGCAAGTGTGAGGTCCTAAGCTTGATTTTCCTACCCTCCCCAGCAAAAAATGAACAGACCCTTTAGGAACAATCAGACCATGTGAGTCCCATCTTTAAGACTGGGTTAATGCCATTATTTTAAGAGTAGGTTATTTATCCCAGGAGAAAAGTTTCAATAAAAAAAACATGTGATTCTTTTTTTTCTTGTGCTCGTTTATTCTCCTGCCATGTTACCATGAAGCAGGAAGCCCCTTGCTAATTCCAGCTATGATTTTGAAAGTCTCAGCCTCCAGAACTGAAAGCCAAATGATTTTCCATGGTTTACAATTGACCCAGTGTGTGGTATTCTGTCATAGAAGCAGAAAATGCACACAGACAGTGTGAAATATCTATTCGTTCAGATGATGAACTTCCAAAAGTATGGAACCATGAACTTTTCTATATGGTTTCCTGTTAAGTCAACATAGTGACTTTAACATATTTTTGATGAACTTAGAGCTTTTCACCTTACAACAGGCATGTGCCATTTAGCATGTAATGGAAGTATATTTTTAATGCATGCACTTACATAACTGTGTAAAAGAACTAATTACTATCACTAGCCTCATTTTTACTCATAAATCAATGTTATTTTTTCCTCTTCTTATAGGTAGTAGGATTTTACATGGTTCAAAATCCACATTCACTCTCTAGTTATCAATATTGGAGCTCAAAAATGGTCTTTTCTTCATGATCACTTTCTAAACTGCTTCCTTTCCTCACTTTGAGATATCTTGCTTTCAAATTCTGACTTAACCTAAGCAAGGACAAAACAAGGACTGAAGTGTGATATTTTATGTTTTAACCTCTATTACATAGATTACCAGAAAGATTGAAAGTGTATGTTAACATTGTAGACTGATGACACAAACGGGATTTACTAATCTCATGGAATTGTCATTTGACAAGGAAAGAAGGAAGTAATTTAAGCCAGATGTTTAAAATAGATTTTTAGATATTTATGGTGATTTAATAGCCAGTAAATACTGGTTTTATTTCTTAGTCATACCTTCTGATATACATAGTATGTGTTTTAATATTTATTTTAACAAAAAGAATGTTTCTGTAAATTTAAGTACTTTAACACAACATTTTATATACCTTTTTATTGTGACAAATAAATTATGTTAAGTGCTTCTTTTGAACCAAATACCTACTGCAACTTTTCAAGAAGTCAGTCATTGGTAAATGCATATTTCTCTATAATGAAAGATATTTGAGTATAGTTGAATACAGTATTTTAGCTACTTAGAGGTTAAAGAGCATAGAAATTGCATTTGAAATAGGTTTAAAAATGAATGCTAACCTTTTTTAAAAATTAAAGGCCTTTTGTTCTTTATGGCAAGTAAGTACATAACAACTAATATTTTACTTTTCCTCATTACTACTTTTTCAGGTTTTGCCTGGGAGAAAAATTAGAAAACATAATCTTTAAACTAGCTGCATAAGAAAAAAATAAAGCAAATGGGTTATGTTGGATAAAGACAAGTTTTTCTCTTGCATAGAGATACACTTTTTTGAGGCTTGTTTCTCACCAATTTTAAGATAAGTTATCTTTTGTGAATAAATGAAAATTCTTCAAATTCATCAGTTACATAAAATCAGACTGATTAGGACATATCATTTAATCACTTCTTCCATTAATTTTAAGCCCCATAGTTGTTATCTAGAAAACTACACTGCAGAATTTTTTTTGAAAAATAGACTCTTTGAATGATGCCTCAAAGTATGATTCAGATAAAATTTCTATAATCACTAACCATTATTGAAATGAAGCTGATTTAATTGAACCTGTAAAACGGATTGCATTTTCTAATCATATCTCATCTGTAGATGCTTACTATTCAAAGAAAATCATATGTGTTTTCAAGCACCCTTAATTAAAATAATGCATATAATCTTAGATGTCTTTCTTCCTTGGTGATTACTCTGGAAGGATTCTTGTCTTTCTACTATTTCTTGGGCATAAGAAATATTTTCTTTTTCATATTGAGTAAATATAAATTAAAAAACAATTCAATAATATAGTTATGAGGAATCCCCTGATAATAATTTTGAATATTAGAATTTAACACTAACATTTAATATCAGGGTAGAATTTTGTAAAAGGCACATAGAATTCATAGCATCATTAAGAGTTATTGTAAATAAACTCACTGAGAGAGATATTAAAGAAATGACACCTTCACAGTAGCATAAAGAAAAATGGATTCAAGGAAATAAAAGATCTTGACATTAAAATCTATTTATTATAAAGAAGAATATTGAAGAGGATATCAGAAAATGGAAAGTTATCAGCTGTTCTTGGATAGGCAGAACTAATACAGTGACAATGGACATACTTCCTGTTATGCTAATTTAATGGAATTCCAATCAAAATACCTTGCAGACATAGAGAAAACAATCATAAAATTCAGATAGAACCAGAAGAGATCTAGAGAAGAGAAAGCTGGTCTGGACAGCAAGGCCAAGGCAGGGGGCATCAATTTCCCTGATTTGAAGTTATACTGCAAAGTTACAGCAATTAAAAACAGCATGATACTAAAGACCAAAAAAAAAAAAAAAAAAAGATTTTGAAGATCAGTGAAATAGAACAGAAGATGCAGAAGCCATTCCAAGCACACCAGGATTTTTTATCTTTGACAAAGGGGCAAAACACAATGGGCCTGGGAAAACTGGATTTCCACATGCTAAACATTCAACCTACATCAGTATCTCTCACTATATATTAAACTAAAATTGAAATAGATCAAAGTTCTAAATATTAAAATAGAAATAATCTGTTAGAAGATGGAATGAGTAAAACTTTGAAGACAATGGTTTAGGGGAAGATTTTGTGAAAAAAATCCTATTGCAACAGGAAATAGCACAAAGAATCAACAAATGGGATCCTACTAAATTTTCACACAACAAAAGAAACTAGCGACAAAAGGAAGAGACAACACATAGAATGGGTAACACAGTTTCCAGCTATTCCTGAGAGAGGACACATATCTAGAAAAAATAAAGAACTCAATTTAGATTCCCAAAATTTGAAGACTCATACAAAAGTGGACATTTGATATAAATAGACACTTCTCAGATGAAGTACAAACAGCAAATAAATACATGAAAAAGGTTCACTATCACTGCTCATTCGAGAAATGCAAATTAAAACAACAGTGAGATTTAATTTCACTTCAGAAAGAACTGTGATCATTAAGAGATAAACCAATAACAAGTACTGGTGAGGCTGTGCCAAAACAAAATAAAACAACACCATCTTCCATCATTGGTGGAAGTTTAAATAGGTATGATCACTCTGGAAATCGGTACGGAAATTCCTCAACAAACTAGAAGTTCCATTTGACTCAGCTATTCCTCTTCTGGATATCTTTCCCAAAGAGTTAATGTCATCATATCACGATACATGCATTCTTATGTTTGTGGTAGCACAAATTAGAAAACCTACATCATGCTTACATGTCCATCAACAGATGAATACATAAGGAAAATGTGGTTTTTATAAACAACAGAGTTGTTTATACTCTGCCATGTTTATACTCTGCCATGAAGGATAAACTTAAAACATTTTTATGTAAATGGACACATCTTGAGGCCATACTTGCAAGTGAAGTAAGTCAGACACATAAGTTTAAACTGTTTCTCTTGGGTGAGAAACATAAATATAAATAAGAAGTCAAATAGAGGATACATTGGGGAAGTAGGAAGACCTAATAGGAAGAGGAACAAGGAAGGGGAAAGAAAAGAAGGGAAATGGGCTTTTTAAGTGGAAAATTTAAGGGAAAAAATAGAAACAGAGATTTTGTAAATCAAAAAGAGAATAAAGGTTGAAGGGAGAGGAAAAAATAAGATATTGTGTGCAAATTTCTCATGTTCAATGTGATTATTATATATGGAAAACAAGTACTAAAAAATTATTGTGGGCTGTATTCTATCTTGAGCGGCAAAAATTAAAAATCAAAGGGCACTTTTGACTAATAAACAGGAGATATTAGAATCTACTTCTCCATGCAAGTAAGAAGAAGGGAATATGTGCATGCTTGGGAATCTTTAAAACCATTATAATATCCACATATAAAAATTTAGAAAATAAAAGCATACCAATCTGAAGCACATGGTTGTATGAAGAAAGATTCCACACCGATGAATGATGGGTAGTGAGCTCTTAGACGGAATTCAGATGAAGAAGAGGCAGGAAGAAGTGCAGGAATTTATAAAGTAAAGAAATAGCATTACCTAGCTGTCTGATTCATATCGTGGTAGAAAAAGATGATCCTTAAATTTATTTCTTCCTCTTCCCTTTTTATTAGTAAGTATTTATAATATATAATAAATCCCTTCATCTTAGGGAATTGGAACATATACTGTACACATATTGATCTTTTTAAAAAAAACTTTCACTTCCCCTCCCATCCTCACTTTCTTACTCTGTTCCAAAATCCCTCTCCTAGCTTCACAAATCTCTGTTTCCTAGTATCTACCTTTTATTTTACTCTTAAATTATTTATTCTGCAAACTTCTCATATAAGAAAAACCATGTAATATGTAACTTGTAGACACAAGTTATTTCACTTAGCATTATGGTCTCAAGATGCATCTATTTTCCTATAAGTGACTGAAATTTATCCTTCTTTTTCACTAACCAGTACTGCAATTTCTTTATTCAATCATCTGTTGAAAGGTATACAGATTGATTTCAAATTTAGCTATTATTAATTGTGTCATTAAATATATTTATGTTTTCAATATATGTTAGTGGCTCTGAGAAAAGGATTGGCAAGAAGTATAATTATAGATGAGGCTTTGACATAACTGTTACTGAAACTTACAGAATTCAAATGACCTTTACAGATATATCTTCCAAATACCTTGAAATGTTTAAATGTAGCAATATAGGACGTTAAAACCCTTCTTCCATAGCAAACATCCCCACTTTCTAGCAATAGTAGGTAAAAATTTTATATGGTCTTTAGTGTACTGTATGTATGGTACAAAGATATATGCATATATATGTATCATAATTATTAAATTATGTTGTGCAAAATGCTACAAGAATTCCAGAAAAAAGCTCAGAGAGAAGATATTTGGAAAAAGCATAGAATAAAAATGACTTTTCTTTAAAGAATGTCTAGTCAAGAAAGTTATTTTTTTCCTTAAGCCAAGAATCCAAACCTATTTAATTTTTTTTTCCAATGGTAATGGGATCGTCATCTGATTTAGGGTTGGCGCTACATTTCCAAAGGAAAATTGGGAGTCAGCTAAACATTTTGATCAACACAAGTCATAATACTCTATGTGAGTGAACATAGTCTACCAAAACGGATATAAAAATGCATTGTATCCATTGTATTAGTCATCCTTCTTAGAAAACTGGGCTGTAGTACCTAGCACTCACAATTTAAAGGATGAGAGCATTTATTTGGCTCATGATTTCAGGGAATTCAGTCCATGGTAAGCTGGATCCAAGTCAGAAATACCATGATAGGCAGAAGAGTGTGATGGAACAAAGATGCTTAGGTCATGGTGGCTGGGAAATAGAGCATAAATACACCACCAGAAAGGAAGGGTGTGGGACAAAGTACAGTAACCACCCAAACTAATACTTTCCAGAACTACTTAGAAATACTCTGAAGTATGCTTTACTAATCATCTAGGTGTCCCCTAAAGTAAAGCAACTTGACAATTCACCTCAACCATCACATTACCAGAGAGACAGAGAAAGAAAAGGGAGAGAGACAGAAAGAGAGACAGACAGAGAGAGACAGAGAGAGACAGAGAGAGAATATATATGCAGGATAATTTACGTTTCTCACAGTTAAAAGTTTACTTTAACTAACAAAGAATAAAAGAAAATTTTAAGAAAATACTAATTCTAGTCCACAAGTATACTATGTACTGTCCAGTTTCTCAGACTAGTGAAAAATACTAAATCTGTCAGATTTGTATCACCTCAAGGAACTCTCTAGACAGTTTAATAGATCTCCTGAAATATTTTGTAATTACATTGCTTGTTCATGATGTTCAATGATTTACCGATGAAAGAAATTTTTCTCTACTTAGGGAAAATTCTGTTCATGAGCAGGAAAAATAGAGGTGAAGAATGCTTTATACTTAACAGTTATTTACAAGAGAAATGCTGTGAATGCCTCTTCATGTTGATTGTTATTTAATTTAGATTAGATCTTCAACAAATGTCTAAGCTTTCCAAGCTTAAGTTTAGTTAAAATAATTTATAAGGAAGCAGGTAAGATACATCAAGTATATTACAGAATATGTTTCACAGCAGATTGGTGGAATTCTCATCCTCTTCTGGATATAAGAAACATTATACATATAATTCTATTATCTCTTCTTTTATAAATCTATGATCTAAAAATTTACCCATTAATCCATATCATAATTTCCTTCTAGAGATTTTTTGTTGACAATTTAATTTACTATTAAATTTTAGCAAGTAGAGGAGGGTCCATAATTACCTGAAAAGGAAGTTACTGATTTACATTCTTTGACTGTTGAAATAAATTTTATTCTTAGAATCTTAGAGTTCCAAAATTAGGAATATTTTGATAACATTAGAAACTTGGATGGTCTTGGAAAACAAATGGTATTAAACATTTTACAATGGGTATAAATCAGATTCAAAGTGATATTTGTACATTTTGTGTAGTGCTAATTTTTTTCTTTTTATTTAAGTATCCTTTGTGTTGGCCTATCCTTCATAAAGTCTCATAAATCTTTCATACTCAATTCTCTGTTAGGATGATGTGATTGATTAAAAAGTAAATTCAATACTATTAAAACAACTTACTGTGAAGGAAATGCTAACATACACCTATCTTCCAGATTCGTTAGTATGAATCCATTTTCAGGATGCAGGAAAAGATTGTCACTTTTGAAAAACAGTGTCCGCAGCGCTCTGAGACCTGCAGAGAGCGACCGTCAATACTGGGGCTGCCGAGCTATATAAACTACAGTTAGTGCAGAAATACGAGATTAGCTTGCTATTTCCTTTCTTTAGTGTAGTTTTATAAGACCATTTGTTATCTTGTTAAATGTTAGAACTAGCATGTTTGACATATTCATAATTTATTTCCTCAAGGCAAAGAATCTCAGAGGAAACTGTAAATAAATACTGGAGATTGGAAAGTCTGAAATATTTAGCTGAATGCATTAACTCTCATAGCAGTAAATCTCCATTATTCAGTAACTTAAAATCTGGATAAATTAGTATGGTATTCATCTCATTTCTAAAATTGGAAGCATAGAACAAAATTTAAAAAACATAATTTTGAACAAAAAGTAAGAAAAATAACTGTGTTTTCAATTATCTAAGTGAAAGTGATTCAGCTATAATAATATGGTCATGCTAAATGCACCTTTGGGAGTATGAAAGACAAACAGAAATATTATAAGAAAATTAGGCTTGCATTCTTTTAACAGTCGGGATATTAGTATAATTCATACTTAATGAGTCAATTCTGATGTTGGTTTCTGTGGCCATACGTTCTGTATGAAACGGCAAAGGCGGTGAATTATAGCTAAGTCACTTGATGCAGTTATTCTCCTATAACCATGAGTACAATTTTTCTATGAAAATCATGACATTTCTGAATATATGTCCACGTAGAAATAAGTCACTGATTTCATGAATACATGGTGCAGCACCTTCACGTGTCAGTAGTGAGAGGGTGAATGTACAAAAAGACATTGGCCAGACACATGCAAAAATAGAATTCTGACCCCCACACTGCAGTAAGCAGCACAGAAATTGAAACCTAAACTTCCAGAGCTACCAACTTAAAGGAGCCAGATTTGATCAATAACTGATAGTTCTCTAATTTTTAGCTCCCCGCTCATTCCAACATAGGACCAACTGGTAAAAAAGTCAAATATGTTCCAACAATTTGTATAGAATGCCCCATTTCAAGTTTGCCCTCCCTCAGAAGTTTTAAATTGAAGCCTCCCATCAGAATATAGTGTAAATCTTTTTTTTTTTTCTATTATAAAATTTTGCCTGCCTGCCTTTGAGTCTCTACCAAAGGCAAGAAATCTTTTGTGGCTTCTTAGCTATAGCAAAGCTTCGAATAAATAATTCTTTGTTTTTCATCTTAATGGTCTTCATTTATTTCCATCAGTTATTCAGACTGGATCATCCTAAAATTTTGACTGTGACTCCTCTCTGGTGGTGCTTTTGTCTTCCTTTTCCCACTAATACATTTGTTAGACATATATTGCCAACATCACAATTTAAGAATCAATAAACACTTCTCTTAGTTACTTTTTTTTTTTTTTTTTTTTTGTTGCTGAGACCAAATACCCAACACCGTAAGTTATAGGAGGAAGTTTTATCTAGCTCAGAGTTTTTGGAGGTTTCAGTCCATAATCGACAGGCTCCAAGGCAGGCTGGCTTGGCAGAGGGCTATCACAGAGGAGAACCAGTTCATGGCAAGCAAAAGACAGTAAAATCAATCAAGGGGACAACCACAATTCTTTCTAACCCTTATATCTTATCCAGGCTACCTAAGGTGGGCAGCACTAACACCCTTAATCCTCGTGCCCCTGACCCCAGTGTTACACTATGAATCAATCCCAGCATCACACGCTCTACATCCAGCACCTTTGAAAAAGCGTCACTCATGAGGCTTTGGGGCAACATCCAGACACAACTCATAACAATATTCTATTGTTCTCCAGGAAACATTCTCATTTAATTTAAAAACTATATAAGAATACTATTCAACCACAGCTTAATTAAACATAAAGAAATGACAAGGATGAATGTAGAAATAATGATGAAAAACAAATTATCATGTACATCATTTGTAGCAATTTCTTCATCTAGAAATGCAAACTAGTTGACAGCAATTTAAAGTTGCTATATAAACCAATGATTCTATACTTTCTCTTCACAAATCTCATATACCTTCCAGGAAGTAATATTAAATTGTGAAAGCTCTGACTTTAATAATATCACATATATTTCAAATTCCATATTCATTGCAAAAGGTAGTTACCATATTCTTTTATGAGTTTCAGAACAGTTACCATTGTTAGCACAGCTATGGGTAACTCTCTTCTGATAGAAACACTGTTGCCCTTGAATTATATTTGTCACAGTAACATTTTCCTCTACATAGGTAAGATTTTATGACACTAAATCTCACCCACAGAAGGTTCTTGAGTTTTTTCCAGACTCATATCCTATCAGCCTGATGACAATATTGATCTTTCTCTACTTCAGTCAAGTCCCTTAATTAAAGCTGGGTGGAAACTTAGTATTAAAAGCTAATTGTGGTAATCTTATATACCACATAAGTCTGAATAAGCATAATCTAACATATAATAGTTACAGTCACACAAGCTCTTAATGTACATTCACCTTTGGTCTCCAAAGAGCATGGTGGTGTATGGTTGACTGCAAATGTATGCAAAATAAATCCTTCTGGATACAAAAATTTAGCATGACAAATTCTTAGTAGATGTATGACAAACTTTATCTTTAAAAGTAAAACCTCAAAATATATCTTGGAAAACTAAAAGTTTACTCTCTCTAGTATCCTAACTGGACTATAGAAAATGTACTTACACATTCTGCCAAGGCTTTGAATTTCTCCTCTTCTGACATTCCAAGTATAACATTGTGTAAAATGTCTTGAAACTAAGTATTAAAAGATTTGGCATTTATCAATTATTTAAAAGGGTCTATTATAATAATGACTATGCTGAGAAAAATTCTAACACATAAAAATATCTGTCACTCAATAAGTATGCTGACTTATTTTTAAGTGTTTTCATTTCTACTATAATCCTTCACTGAATTTGCATAATTCTATACAGAGTACACAGTGGGCATTTAATAAATACTTAAATATAATTTATTCATCATACATTCATGTTTATGAGCATTAATCTCATTGGAAATACTTTAAGGAGACATAAATATCTGGCTTCTTAAAAATGATATAGAGACAGAGAAGCAGAAATACTTCATGAAGTCTCCATGGGAAGCTCTTGACAAATCCTTGAATATAGAGATAATACCTTACATTATACTTAGAGAAATATCAAAGTAGGAACTACTGAATGTATTAGCAGATCAAGATAAAGGACTACACGAAAACAACTTAATTCTTTGTTTTTAATTCCTTGGTGCCTGTCATTTATGTAACAAGAAAAAACTCAATTTAGGAAAAAAAATATGTTTGTAGTGCTTTATGATGATATTTTTTCTTCACTAATGTTGCTCCAATTTATAAGCTAAAGCAGCTATTTCTAGTAGAATTGGAATACCTGGACACTTTGCCATAACTTTCCTTCCTTGACATAATCCTATTTAAAGTGCGTATTTGAAGAACATATTATTTAAAAAATTTAACTTAGAAAAAAATAATATTTTGAGGAAATTTTTCAAGTGCTTTGATATAGAACACTATTAAATGCTAGAACCAGAAGCATTTGAGTGTAACATCTCAAAATCAGTTTTGCATTTATTATACATTTCTGAAATCATGTCAGAAAAGTAAATATTTAGTATTTTTCTCATAATTTTGATTTTTATTTCAATGAAGAATTTCAGTATGAAAAGTAATATTCAAAGCAGTTGGATTCTAGTGCTTTATGGTCTCTAAGATCAAATACTATTTGGCCAGATTCTCTGTACTCATGACGACTATGAAGCTGAAGATTCTTACAGTCATATGGACAGTTGGTTAAAATGCTATGCTGCCTTTAAATGTTCCTCTAAAACACATGTTGAAACTCAGGTGCCACAGTGATTGTATTATGCAATGGAATCTTCAAGAATATTAACACCATTATTCCAGGAGTGACTTTATGATAAAAATTTAAATGAGCTACCTCTCATGCTCCATCACCTTGTGATGTGCAGCATGTTATTCACAGCACAAAAGACCTCACAGCTAGTCTTTGGCTTCTTGGCCTCTAATATTGTGAGTGAAATAAAGTTTATGGTTTGTAATATAAAACATGCAATATTCTGTCATACTATCAGAAAACAGATTAAGATATTCTGTACTTTAAATAACTGAAACTCATGATACATGCCACAAGTGCTTCAAAGTTCCATGTATTTTAATTAATTTGTCTACTCTTACTGAGTTCTATCAGACAGGCTCTAACAAATGCAAACTCTCAAATGAATATCCTGGTGCTCCTTGCATATAAACAGTCATCAATTCAAGTTTCCTGTACTCTGTTTACATAAGAGTTAAATATATGTGTCTGGATTTTTGTCCGCCTTACTTTGTGATCTATCAATGTGATTTTGGTCATTTTAAAAACTAAACTGAACATGTAGCATTTGTTTTATTATGATTTACATAACTGTAACACTAGCATAGTAGACAAAGTTGGTCTACTTTGGAGCTATATCTTACTTTAAGTTCTAGAGTAATGCGCAACTATACCCCAGTTTGTCTGGCTAAAAACTAAAATGACAAGATGCCCTTGTGGGCTATTTTTATGCTTTATTTTGGGGGAGTATAATTTTGCCATTTAGTAGGCTCCTCATGTAATGCACACATTATGTGAAAACAGAATTCCCTACATCCTCACCTAATAATATGTGCAGGGAGTCACTTGTCTCAGTATGTTCATGTTCCTACATTTCAGCTGCACAGACTTACAAGACAGACACCTAGTGTGAACTGCTTTCTAAGATCTAAAGTCTAAGTTTTCTGGGTTGCTGTTGGGTTCAGACCACCGAATAGGTTAAAATCATTAGTGAAGGACCAGAAGTCTACCAGCTTAAATGAATAGTTTGAGCCAACAATGTAGCCATTGTCAATACATGAATATTTCTCCCATTTTTCTCCCTCAGTGAAAAAAACAGAAAACCTGTTTCCATATTCCAAAATACATTCCACATGTCTGCATTTCTTGGCTTTCTTTGACAGTTTCTGTTACTTGGGGAGTTAATTACTTCAAATGTTCCCTAATCCTTTCCTCTCAAGTTCTGGTCAAATGAACTTTCAAATGATCTCCCAAGCTGAGAGAAAAGAGACTTCTTTTCCTAAGTTTCATGTATTATATATTTTCTGTAACACTAATTCACTTAGAGCATGCTGTGTCTGCTTCATCTCTCTTTATAGACACTAACCTCCTCAGGGGAAAGTCCTGTATTTGGTTCATTTTTATTTTCACAGCATCAAGCAGAATGGTTTGCATCTGCTAGATGCTCAGTAATACATATTAAGTAAATGTTTGCAATAAGAAATTTTCTCTGAGAAGACTATGATATTTTCAGGGCACTGGAATTTATCTGAATATTGTCAGCCTTGCCATAAAAATTTATGACTGAACTAGAAAATATTTCACCATAATCTTTCAGAGACAGAATTGCAAAACAAAGTTCAGGAAATGACAAGAATAACTCAATGCCAATTGTTATCTGTTTTGCAAATCCAGATGGCAAGTTATTAGCTTCATCCTTTTTTTTGTTTTGAGTTGAACACTACATTACCACTTTAATTTTAACAGAAATACCCAAGGTAATTCTTGCTAATAACAATGACATGGGTAGTATATCACTACCTATGGAGTACTGGCTAGCAGATACTATCAAGTTTAATGATTACAAATATGAGATATTTGTTTATTCCTCAAAGGAGATATCTCAAAATATCTCCTGTGCATTTAAATCTGTTTTTGGAAGCATTATGTCATTCTAGTGAAACATTATTAAAACTTATTGTAACCAATTTTTTTCAGTACTGTTGCTTAAAAGCAGATGACTTCTGATCGTTAAGAGTACCTCTGATACTAAAAGAACTAATAGCACTAATTGCCTATATACAGGTAGAGACAGTGATCATCCTGCCTCCAAAAGATCAGCATATGTCATCAGAGTAATTCATTCAGAACATATTCTTTTAAGAGTAATTCATTCAGAACATATTCTTTTAAAAATATTACCATGAAAATCACTACAACAGATGTTTGAAAGTAAACTCCAACAACAAAATTGCAATGTAGAGTATATGATTTGAGAGTATGTTAATGGGAAGAGTAGGAAAACATAAAAGTCTCTATTGAAAATCTGAAGGAATCTTGTTGTGAACCATGGTTTATGTACAATTGAAAAAATCATTCTACATAAAATTGCATGTGTGTGTTGTACAAAAATGCTCAATTATCTAAGGGATTGGGTTTTTTCAGGTATCTATATAGATTTCGCAACAATAACATCAAATTAGGTGATGAAAACACAGCAAGGCACAGAAAGTCTAACAGCAATGAAGTAGAAACTGTTCATTACCAACTGTGTACTAAGCCTAACTCTGTGTTCACCACTTACATTGTTGGAAGTCTCCCAAAAGCTGACTGTCACACTGCTCGGAAAGGCCTACCATTGGACTTTAAAACTTATTTACCTGGATTTCTGTCTTTCTATCCTTAAAAACATAATAGATAACAGGGGAAACTGAAGAGAACCACTGCTTTCATCATTGATACTGACAAAGAACTCTGGATGATAGCAGAAAAGACTCCCTAAGTCAGAATTTCTACTTTTTGTTTTAATAGAGACATAACATAAAGATGTCTAACGTTCTTTCCCTTTAGTCTTCGGTGCTGATTCCTTTCTTATTTCCAGGAAATCATCAGAATATTCTAAATAGAAAACATGTATACAAAGTATATAGTTCTATAATTCTTAAATAATTCCTTGGCTATGAGTGCTGATCAAAGTTAATTTTTCCAAGATGATGATTAAAATGAAAAATTATAGTCTATATATTATATTCCTTTGCCACTCCAGTCAACATTTTCACATTAAATATTTATTTTAATCCACCAGAACTAAATTGGATTCCTTTATAATTTTATTTTGGGTCATATCATTTATGTCTGCTGGAACAGGTAGAATTTTATGAAATAATAAACAGATTATTACTTATCAATGACTAACTTCATTTTCTTTAAACCAGTAAGAGAATTTTCAGACAATGTTTTTATGGAATTTTAAACTTCCAAAAATGCCTGTATAAAATATATTTCTTCAGAGCAGTGTTTCAGTACTGCTTTTTGTTACTGTTGTTTTTATTGCATCAGATATTTTCTGAGAAGTCAGAAGAGTCAGATCACAATTTTGGTTGTTATAATACATTTATTAAAAAAATGGGTAACTTCTCAAAATGGATAAAATGTCCAAAAATATTTATATGTTAAGCAGACAACTCAGTTTTATAAAAATCCTAACTATCTTATCAGTTGCCCAGTGTCTCTCAAAGGTTCACGGGAAGTCTTAGGCTCCCACCATGTACTCACCGCATGATTATTGTGCTCCTGGAGTCCACAAAAATAGGGTCAAAAGACCATGGACTACTACCTCTGGAATTATGGCCAAAATAAAATCTTCCTCCTTTCAATCTTATTTTCTATTTTGTTACACAGAAAACATATGAGTAAACAAAAAGTAAAATGTGTTGACATATTCCATTACTTTAGATGAAAATCTCATGTTTGGAGAGGAAAAATAACTTCAAATGGTTTATATAAAAAACTCATTTTTCTGAGAATATTCTTACTTTGTTTTGCAATTCAGTACTTCCATTTATACATAACTATGTACAGTTTCAGTATTTTCTGTAATATATTTCAATAACAATACATAAAACTTTAAGTTTCAAGATCCAGAGTCCTTTCTCTGTTAACTATGAAATTCCAGCGTTCTGTAAAGCTTGATCAAGAGGGTCACAAATTCAAGTGCAGCCTAGTAACTTAACAAATTATCAAGACACTATCACAAAAATAAATAATCAAACAAACAAATGACTGAGTAGTAGCTAAATGCAATTGCCCTATGTTTAGTCTCTAGAAACACACACAAAATAGTGAATTTAACTATGTAAAAGAAGGGCTGAACTTTGCCTTGGTTCCTAGCACATAACATGTATGCTTTGGAAAATTCTTGCTAATGGAAGCATGTTTGCTGAGTCCATTGATTTCTAACAAATTGTCTAACAAGGTGATTTGAGGAAAGGTTTAGTCACATCAAATGGTTTTATAATCTGATTTGTGGCAGGCAGTTTATATTTGTGCTATAGGCTTATAATTTGGGTGGGCTGGAGATAGATATCAACCACGTGCTCAGTCAATCATGCTACGTTACAAAACCACAATGAAATCTCCGGACACTAAGACTTGGTTTAGCTTTTCTGGTTGGCAATACTCCACATGTATTGTCACATATCATTGTAGACAAAAGCACCACTGTCTAGAATTCCAAGTGGAAAGGAAAATAGCTTCACACTTGGAAATCTGGTCTCTAGTATGTACATCTATGCTCTTCACTCTGTATCTTTTTAGTGTAACAAAATATGACTGTGAATTACTGAATCTGAGGTTAATCTTGGGGACTCTCAGATTTGCCATCAGTTTCAGAGAAAGGATTCTTCTCTTATTTCATTGGTCCTGGGAAGAAATACCCAACCATCATAAACTGGAGGAGGAAAGATGTATATTAACACACATTTTGTAAAGCATTCAGTCCATAGTAGCTGGCTCCAAAATAAGAGTAGCATGGTACAGGATCATGGCAGAAATGAGAGTCCACTGCAGGACAAGCAGATGCAACCTGCAGGGAGCCTGAATGGAATAAAAAGACAAAGCATATTGAAAGATCTCTCTCACACCCAGGGAGGGTCTTCTCTATTCAATGAATCCATTCAGTCACATCCAGTACTATGCTAATCTAATTAGAAGATTAAACTAGTTATCACACTCATAACCCAGTATCAGAACCTTGATCCAGTCATCCCTCAGGCACAGCCAAAAGTTTATTGCTTCCAGGTGGAGTTTTGGTGTGCCTAGATGCAAACGATAACAATGATCTTGTAAACAATTCCCTGAATTTATATTCTTCCTTAAAAATGATCTAAAATTTATTTGTTAAATGGACTTTAAAAATGAGAAATAAGGAAAAATTTAAGTTTCTTTTGTTTCCAAAATTCGTTTATGATATCAATGTCTTATTTTATTCCAATATTTTCACTTTACATTATAGTTCTTTGTTTCATCCTAAATCTGAATTTTACCTGTGACTATGAAATGAATGAAAATATCCCAAGAAAAATCCAGAAAGAGGGAGTTCTCTCCTTCTCCATGACAGTATTTTCAACTCTAAATTGTAATATAATTGTATTTATCTCATTTATCACGATCCTCCCTGTTTTTTTTTAAATCATTATATACTGTGTAATGACATGCCCTGACTACTTTAAGCCAATTTACTTTGTAGCTAAAATTAATTGTGGAATCATACCCATACAAACTTCACACAACCCATGAATGAGGCTTAAAATGAATACTTGGATGTGATCATAATGTGCACTGTAAAAATTCATTGTTTATAAAAATTTTATTCATGCACAAAACTGATCAGCATTTATTTTAGTGTAATTGCATGTCTAGGACCAAACTCTATATTAATCAATATGCACTTATGAACTACTTATAAGTCAGGCATGGTGGTAATACTTTCAGTCCTAGTTACTTGAAAGGTTAAAGCAGAAGATCAGCCAGAACATAGGAGTTAGAGGCCAGCTTTGGTACTATAGCAAGACTGTCTAAAAAGCAACACAAAATGAATGATTGTTTTAAAATCTTAAATATGGAAATAACAACAAAACAAAGGAACAGCTATATAAGCATGATATTACATATTGAAAATCATAAAAATAAAGTAGTAAGGAAAAACAACTGACAAACATCAAATTCAGAAAATTCCTAGAGACAGATATAATTTCAGATTCTAAAAATTTACAAAGCATTTAACAAACATGAAAGCTTAAAAAAATGAACTCCGAGACCTGTGGGGACTTTGTGTCCACACCCAGCGACCCACAGTCATCTAGTAACACTTGGTGAGGTCTATAGGGACTGCAATTCTGCCCTCAATGACCTGCCCACACCCAGGAGCCATCCTGAGGCCCACGGAGACCAGGAATCTGCACTCAGCAACTCACAGTCATCAAGAACCCTTGATGAGGCCTGTGGGGATCGTGAGTCTGCCCAGCCAATGCCCTCAGTCATTCAGGAACCATCTCTAAGGTCAATGAGAACTGGGGCTCTGCACCCAGTGATCTGCAGTCACCCAGAACTGCACAGTGAGGACCCTAGGGTTATGAAGTCCATGTTCAATGGCCCATCCACTCCAAGGAACCATTTTTGAGGCTCACAAGGAATGGGAGTCTATGGCCAGAGACCTGAAGCCAATCAGCAAACCTCAGTGAGGCTATCAGACCAGAAGCAACTAGGACTTGTCATCGAGATGAATGAACACAGGAAAATGCCAGAGCAAAATACAAAATGCAGTCTTAAACTTCCAGCCTATTGAGATCAAGGACAGGAGACATAGACATGGATGAATTAGAAATTACATACCTGAAATTTCTGAAATGATAGCAATAGAAGTAAAGAAACAACTCCAGGAAGCTGTAAAGGAAATCAGATCAGAAATAATCTCTCAGAACAGCAGAAATGATAAACATAAAGAATTGCTAAGTATATCCAAAGTAAATATAGATAAAAACAAAGAGAGGAACATAGGAAAGTGATGGAAATCTTGAGTGAAGGACACAGGAATCAATTGTAATACATGAAACAGATTCAAGGAGATATCCAGGAAATCAAAAATTCCCTTGAAAGCTGGGAAAACCATATGAATGAAATTAAAGACAGATTCTTAGACCTTGAAGATAGAATTTTAGCTAATGAACACGAAGGGAAAGATCTCTTAAAAATAACAAGAAATCAAGAAATAACAATGCAACAGCTGCAAGATGATTCAAAGAAAAAATAAATGATAAGTGTCAGTGAAAAAGGCGATAACACAAATGACATAAAAAAATATTTGCAGAAATAAAAGCAGAATTTCCCAAGCATGGGGAAAAAACTTGGCACACATATTAAGTGAGCCATATAGAACTCCATAACCAAAATAGCCATAACCAAAATAAATGTTCACTTTGACATATAATAATCAAGATCCCAGAAATTCATGATAAGAACAGAATATTAAAAGCCACTAGAGAAAATAAACAGACCAACTATAAAGGAAAGCCTATCAGAATCACACTGGACTTCTCAACACAAACCATCAAGTCAAGAAGAGCATGGAGTGAAGTATTTCAAGTACTGAAACAAAACAAATTTCAACACAGATTAATGTACCTTGACAAACTATCTTTCAGAAGCAGTGGAGAAATAAGATACTTCCATGACATAGAACAATTGAAGAACTTCATGATCAGCCAAACAACCCTAACAAGAGTACTGAAAGATAGTCTAGAAAGAAATAAAAATGACCACAATTCCAAGAACAACAACAGAAAGAAACCAACAAGCCGGGTAAGCAATAAAACACAGGGGAAAAGTATGGAATCAGTAGCAGGAGGATAACATGAAAAAGATAAGCCAATACATATCAGTTATAACCATTAATGTAAATGGCCTCAATTCACCAATCAAAAGAAACACTGGCAGAATGGATCAAGAAAAAATCCAAAAATATTCTGTATACAGACATATTTAGCTCAATAGGAAATTGATAGGCTGAAATTCAAAGATAAGAAATAATTATCCATGTGACAGGAACCCAGAAAAAGCAGGGTAGTTATTCTGTTTTCAGACAATGTGAACTTCAAACCAAGAGTGATCCAAACAGATAAAGTCACTACATAGTTGTTAGGGTAAAACTTTCTGGGGAAGCAATAACAATCATAAATATATTTGCATCAAATATGGTAGCACCCCACTATGTAAGATAAATATTAATAGAGATGAAAAGTCAAACAAGAAAATAATACAGTTATAATGGGAGAAACTCAATACCTCATTGTCACAAACAGACAGATCAATTAGACAAAAGAGTCAGCAAAGAAATAACAGAACTAAATCAAATTTTTGAACAAATGGACTTAATAGACATGTAGAAAGTGTTTGACCCAACAACATCAGAATAAACATTCAGCTGCATTAGGGATGTTCTCTAAAATAGACCATATGCTAATCTATAGAACATGCTTGAGTAAATATGAAGGAATGGAAATTATCTCATGTATATTAACTGACCATAGTGCAATAAAATTGGAAATTAATAACCAAAGAAACTTCAAAACCTTCATAAATACACAGAAAGTAAATAAAATCAGAATGGTACTGGCCAAAAAAAAAAAAAATACTCGAAGGATCAATGGAACAGAAAAGAATATACAGACAAAACTACAAACACACTAAGTGTCTTAGTTCCTTTTTACAATTTGCTGAGACAAGATACCTGATGCCCAAAGTTAGGGCAGGAAAGGTTTATATGTCTTACAGTTCTTTCTGTCCATTCTCAGTTTGCTCCCAGGCAGCATGGCATGGTGGAGCAGCCCTTCATGGCCACTGCAGACAGTAAGGTACAAATCAGCAAGAAGGAGAGACACACCTTCTTCCCGCTGTTACATCATATCCTGGCTCCACCCGTAGGTGAGTGTAGCACTCACACCACCAATCTGAGTGCTAGAAAATGAACTGAGCAGAAAAGCTAGACTTGGTTGAGTTCCTAATGAGGTTTGGGACAACTGACATAAACCATGGTACTAAGCGGGATACCATATCTTTGACAAAGGGATCAAACTTGTTCACTGGACAGCCTCTTTTATAAGTAGTGTTGACAAGACTGGCTTTCTACACACCAAAGACTTAAACTAGACTTATGTTTGACAGCACACACTAAGCTAAAGTCAAAATGGATCTAAGATCTAAATGTTAAGATAGAAACACTAAACTTACTGGAAGACAAATAGGTAGATATCTAAAGGACATAAGGGTAGGTAAGGAGCTCATGCATGAAAATCAAACTACATGAGAAATACTTCAAAGGATCGATAACTTGGATCTTATCATATTAAAACACTTTTGCTCATTGAAAGAAATTACCAACAGAGTAAAAAGAAAACCCACGGATTGGGAAAAGATTTTTGCTAACTGTACCCAGGTAAATGATTTTTATCTAGAATACGTAAAGAATTGAAAAAATCAGGTCCCTCAAATTTAAAGACCCAGTCCAAAAATGAGCATCTGAGATGAATACATAATTCTCAGATGAAGAAATATAGATGGAAAATAAATATTTGAAAAAATGTTCAATATCTTTGGTCATTTGTGAAATACAAATTAGAACAACACTGAGATATCATCTCACTCCAGAAAGGTCAGCTAATACCAAGAGATTAGCCAATAACAAATGCTGGTGGAGCTGTGGGGGGAAAAGGATCCCTTCTACATTCTGATGGGAATATAGACTGGTACAACTATCGTGGAAATCAGTGTGGAAATTTCTCTAAAAGCTAAGATTAGAGGTTTCAACCCAGCTATTTATAATCCTTTCAAGGTATTTTCCCAGAAGAACTAAAAACATATCACAGTGATATATGTGCAACCATGTTTATAACTGCACAATTTGTAATAGCCAAATCTAGGAAACAACGCAAATGCCCATCGACTGAGGAATGGATTAAACAAGATGTGGTAATTTTTTTACAATGGAATACTAGTCAGCCATAAAAATGATAAACTCAAGACTTTATAGGTAAATGGGTACAACTAGAAATCATACTCATAAGTGAAATAAATCAGACTTGCATGTGTAAACACTTTATTGTCTCACCTGTATAAGAAACTGAAAGAGTAAATAAGATCCAAAAGTTACAATAGACATAGTAAAAGAGAAAGAACTGCTCAAAGGGAAATTAGATTGTTTCATCAATCTTGCATGCCTGTATCTGAAAATCTTAGCAACTATTTTGAAGACAACAATGTGTAATACAATCATTGTTAAATTCCTATCATCTTATTTTGAAATTCTATGCCTCTATTGTTTTGCTGTTGTTTTTGTCATTTTGCTTTTGTTATTTTTTTATGTTTGCTTCTCGGTTTTTCTGTTTTTTTTTTTCTCTTTAAAATAGTAATAATAAAAAAGAAACAAATGATAAGGGGATAGAAAAAATTGTAGGGAAAGACTAATGACACGCTATTTTTAAAAAGACCTGCAAAATTTACGATTCACAAGATGAAGTTACTTATAAATCCACAAACTATGTCTTTTATTATAAATTTAAACTTGATAAACTGTTTCAGACATACATTAAAAAATTCTATTTTTATAATAAAAAAATCAACATTTCTCTTCATCCTTAAAAAGATATAAACCTAGTAACGTAGATTTTCTAATTTACAATGATACACAAAATTCCTAACATTCTTAACAAAATTTCCAACAAAATTCAAATAGTACGATGTGTAATAGGAATACACTGGAGGCACTTACCCTAAAGTCGTAAATAAGACAAAATGCTCAGGACCAACATTACTATTTTCATTTCCTTAAGACATTACTCCTCATTAATAGGAAAGAAATATAAATAAGTGATATAAAAAGGAACAGAAGAGGGAAATTGATAGTAAAATTTTAAACTTGAAAAATCTATTATTAAATGAACATCATAAACAATAATTTGAAAAATATATTTAGTTCACAAATTTGCTGTTTCTAAAGAGCTGAAATTTTAAGGGCAAAATCATAAATAAATAGCACATTCATGATCTGATTAGTTTTATACATACATACACACACACACACACATATATACACATAATACAACAAACAGAACATATAACTAAATGTAAGACTATCTATAATACAAAGAACATATATACCTATGAACAGAATGAGAAAAATTCAATATCTTCTTCCAAAAACTTTAACACTTAAGCACACGAAAGAAAACTTGAACACAATAAAAATATACCTTGTTGTTGGAAAGCAAGATTAATATAACAAGGGCACATAATCTCTCAGAAGTAATTTAAATTTCATTCACTGCCAATAAAGTGAATGAAAGATTCTTAATATATTTATTTTAATGTAACTAGATATGCTAAATGTCAAGTTTGTTTAAAAATACTTAGTAAGAAAAACATTGAAAATGGCATATTTTAGACACAGACATAACAAAAATAGTAATTTATTAAAGTAACATCTTACTCCATGATTAAATCTGACAGTTTAGCAAGGTTAGCAAGATTCCTACTTCTTTCCTACTCCCTAGTGCTTTTTTTCTCTAGACAAGTGTGGACTTACAATATCCGGTAGCATTTCAGAATAACCTAAAAATTAAAGACAGAAAGAAAAATACCTCTAAGACTTTGTTGTGGGACTAAATTAGAGCCCAGCTCTGAAACTAAAATCTCCCCATAGATATTGTGTTTCTCTTAGAAGTGAGGAAAAAAATCCAGAATTGTATACCTGCAAAGTACTGCTAAGTGATTCAGATGAAAATAATGCTTATTTTTAGTTTCATTTTACTGATTCACTTAACATGGTGGGTTAATGGGGTTGAAATCAGTCTAAGTCACACAGATCTCAGAGCATTATGTGGCATTTTCTATTTTTAGCAAGTTAAAATATTCAGCCCCTCCACGGTGATTATGCCAAAGTTACTCAGACTTTCTCCCCAATTTCCCATCTTTTTCTGCAGTAACTGATATACAAAACTCTAGGATAATGTCTCCATGCTAGAAGGGAGAACACAGAAGCAAAGTCTTGGGAATTACTCATTGAAAGATTCTCAGAAGGTAGAGATTTCCCAAATGAAAGGTATGTTAGTTGAGAATACATATTTCTACCTCTTTATACCTTATCTACTTTCCTTGAATTGTATTAGAAGGGGAAATATGCTGTTGTGATATAAGTGAGGTTTAAAGTCACTTGGCTTGGACACCATTCTTGTGACATAATTTATAAGTAAAATGAGATTGTACCTGAACTTGTATGGCCTTCAATTTCTTCATTTGTTAAATGTAGATAATAATATTTACTACAGAATTGTTTAAAAGATTAAATACAATAATAGATTTAAAGTACTTAATTTATAGCAGTAATTCAATAAATGTAATTATTACAAGGTGATTCAAGGACAAATATAAAAGCATATTTCAAAGGCAATACATGGATCAATAATGGACTTTTCACAAATATAATAATTATAATCTTTAAAAATTACTAATTAATAACTAACATAGAGATATTTAAAATGGAGAGGATAACACTGGGTACCACAAACACATCCTTTACTTTTTTTCATCCTTTACATTTCTACCATAAATTTTTATTTTAGAGTAATAGTAGCTGGGTATGCATGTCAGTACCTTTGCCTGAGGGATGTTTGAAGCAGTTTTTGTGTTTACCCACTTGGTATAATGAAAGGCAAGGAGTGCACATTTGTGCAAAAGTGTCAAACCAAGATATTCACTGACACAATGTGCTTTCCAACAGATTTGGAATATGTTTACCTGAGCATCACACAGGATATAGCACACCCAAACCACTATGATCCAAAAGTCATAGTGTCCAATCTGGAGTAGAAAATTTTTTCTAGTGCCATAAAAAGTTTAGAATTCATCCTACATATTTATTAATAAATCAATGTATCATTACTGTATATATTACTTCTAAGCATAATTCTCAGTTCTAGAAGTTTTATTAAAGTTTCAAGGTTTCCTGAAGGACATTCTAATATATTTACTTAAAAATCTCATTAAATCCAGTTAGCAGTGATTCCTAAGACGGAATTTAGAACTGAAAAGAGCAAAGGAAGCTGATATTGATAGAAAAAGATTAGTGTGACTAATCCCGGAACATAGGTAAGAGTGTTATTTGGATAAAAGGCATTCAGAAGTTACAGTTTCTTTTTGTTTTAAAGCTTATTAATATTTTGGAGAAGACCAGAATAAATTACGGATGTTAGAATGACAATTCCCTAAATATGAGGACCACTATAACATTATTTATCAAAAAGAAACAAAACATGTAATTCAATTTATCCTGAAAATAACATTAAGTAGCAGCAAAATCTATAAATGAATTTGTACAGTAGCTGAGGAATAATCTCACAGAAGGCTTTGTGATAGTTTTAGTTTGAACAACTTTATTTTCCAAGTCACATATAAAGAGTTAAGATCTTGATTAAAATCTGACATGTGTTATTTTCTCAATTATAGGAATTATTAACCTTTTTTGCTTTCCCTTTTTGTCTGTTATTGTAGAGTCTACATTTCATATATATATATATATATATATATATATATATTATAAATCATTTGATCTCAACACCATTCTACCTTCTTATATCTTACGAATTTTGAATTGTATCTTTGAAATGATAAATCATTGTAATTGATTCATGCCAAAATATGTTTTACATTGTGGATTTTAAACTTTCTATAATTATATATTAGATATCTAACTATTGTACTGTTATTTCATATTCATTTGTGTTAGCTTATTATTTTAACATAATTGAAGCCATTTTCACTTTTCCTTAATAACTCAAGACATATTTATATTAAACTTTTGTTAGCTGCTTCAACAAACTTAACTTCATGCAAAGCAGGAAGACCATGAATTCAAGCCTAGCTTGTGTAACTTAGTCATTTAGCTAAATAGTGAGATCCTATCACAAAATAAAAAGTGAGTAAGTGATGGTAATGTAGTTGGTAACAAAGCCTGAATTTAATTTCTAGTACCTGAAAAAAAGGAAAAGTAATTATACCCAGAAAACCAAAAGCAACAACAATCAAAAGGCCTAAATGTTATATACAATTTTTTTACATACACTATAAGCAGACCATAAGAACTAGATTTTAAATATCCAGAGTAAATAATAATCTACTTATTTTTAAATGTTTCTCATCTTGACTAAAAATTCATAAATAATTAGCAAATATATGATATTACACTGATAAAATATAAAAGGCAGAAAACATAAATTGAGAATGAAACTAAATTTTGATAAAATGACAGAATTTTTTATTGAACATCCACTGATACTTGCATGTAATGTGATGATTTTTACATAAGAAAAAATTAACCTAGCAAATTAATAAGCAATTTATTCTTTTTACATGGTGTAAATTTTCATTAGCATTTATATTTCTGACTTTTAATATGTAAATGCCTATCTGTCACTGACACCAGACCACTAGTTCCTCAAAAAAAGTACTTTTGGAACCTCCAATACCCAACAGTGTCTAGAACAAATACATGAATCAATGGAAAGCACATGCACATTCCTTTAGAGAGCTCTCAAATAGGAAGTCTCTTTTTATTGGAAACATTAGAAATGCCTATGGAATCAAAAAATCACCATAGTACATGTTTACGTGTAGCGATGAAAGGCATTTTAAAGATGCTAAGTTATCAAAAGTACAAGACTTTCCTAAAGTGGGATGCTATGGTTTAAATACCTCTGAGCCAATAATATCTCAAAGCAATTGTTGTAAACTTGAGGGCACTTCTGAGTTATTCAAAACTCTTACAGATTTGGTACGAGTAGTAATAATTTAATTCAAAAGTGCAGAAAATCTTTTCCCAAAACTGTTTTCTTTCCCTACTTCAGACAAGTGAAAATGTGTGTGAAGTCATCCTTTTACCTCACTTTCTCTCCCCTATCAATTTGATTCTTTACTGTAATATCTTCAGTTATAGGAGCTCAAGTTCTATTTTTGTTTATTTGCTATACTTTTCACTGAAAAATCTGCTAAAGTTGAGTTTCTGACATACACAGGCAATTTTCATGGTAAAAATCAGTAGCCATTACAGCCTTTTCTCACTTTTTAAACAGCAGTTTCTCATTTTAATAAGAGCCATTCATTTGTTTATCATCAGTAAAATACATTTCATATTGACCGGTTTGATTTAGGACTACAGTGTTCCACTTAGAATTACGTAAAAGAACTATAGAATGAAGCTCCAAATTAAATCAAGCAGACATGTGATAGTCTATGGTTATCCATATACTGCTCCAATTCACAAGGTTTTCAAACTTTAGACAATGCTTCAAGTTCATTCTCAGCAGGATTAAACAGAGAAATGAAACGGACTTTAGATTATAAAATCATATCTTACTGTTGTAATTTATTTTAGAATCATTCATTCGTTATTAGGCTATATTTTAAATCTTAATTGTTCTAAAAGCAATTGTGATTTGTCAAAGGCATGCCTTCAAAAAAAACCAATTAAGACTCACTATAGCAGACATTCAGCAGAAAACTTACAATGCTGACTCTGAAGGTTTCTGCTCAGCTTCTGCTGTATTTTCTACTGTCAAATGACATTCTAGCATCACAGACCACAGTACCATCTTCCTGTGTTCAGGAGACAGGGGAGAGCAAGGAGCCTTTTTAAAAAATCATTTGCATTTTGTTAGTATTGAGTTTAGGCAGAATATTGTATTCCCTCATTAAAAATATTTATTTAATATTTTCAATTATGATACATACCTTTGGAGGAGACGCAAGCCAAGAAAATCTCAACTCATATAGATGGAAACACATCCTTTAATCAAAACTATGACACTGTCATTTTATTCTTCAACAGGTAACTACAAAACTGTAACTCTTTAAATTTTTCAAATTTCCAATAAAAGCCATAAAAGACTAAGCTTTTCCGGTGAAGTATATTTAACTATGAATATATAAAGAAAGCACAAGACTAGTCAGGTAAAGCGGAGATGGAAAGCAATTACTAAAGTAATTCAAGCAGAAAAAAAAATTTACTGAAGAATAGACAATGCTTGCTTAAAGTATTCAGACTGGCCATCTATAACAATTAAATTCATTAACTCACCTTTCATTGCTCTTTGCCTTTGAAGATACACTCTTATTTTTACTTAAAAAATCTGTAGGTAAGACTTTTGAAATATTTGTTTGTGACTTTACACTTGTTTGATTATGTATAAAATGAGTTCATAGGTTTCAGGAAATATACTTTCCAGATAATTAGATAAGGGAGACCCTAGAGAGAGACTAAAGATGGGACAATGAAACAATGTGCAACCTATCTGGATTTTGTAATATCTGTTTTATCCAAGTGACCCGCTGTCGACTTGTAGGGAGGAACTGAAGCTAGAGATCGACACTCGTGTGCGGCTGAAGCAAGGCCAGCCTGAGAACATGGAGAGCCCAAAGCGAGCCATGTAAACAGGCTGTGTCAGCTTGGAGCAGGTAAGGTGCCCAGGCAGTCAGGCAAACAGGTTGCCAGGAAGTGGGTTTGAAATTCACATCATCTTTCTGAGTGTATGAATAATTTTTCTACTGTGATGGAGAAGTTGCTTTTCTTCCATCAGGGAAGAGAGCTTCACCTGACCTCAGATTTTGTCTCTTTTCTTTATTTTTCCATCCTCTTGCCATTTTCCCCCTCCAAACCCTGAACTTTGAGAGCTGCCCTGGTGCACAGCGTAGAACAATCAACACGCTCACAATCGTTCCATTATGTAACACCATTTAACAGTAACCAGACATCTACATTCCAATTTTAATTAAGAATATAAAAATTCTTGTGAGAATAAAAGAGTCAAGGTTCCTTTCAATTTTAGGCTGTCAGATACACTTTCCCAAAAATTTAAAACAAAGGTGTCTAAAAACAGCTTATTAAAAATAAAATGGCACCCACCCAATTGCTCATCATTGTAGGTATTGTGATACCATGGAGATTTCTCAGTTGGTGCCACCCCTTTGAGAATTTACTTTTGCTAAACTTTAAGGAGAAATTAGTTTTTAAAAAGAAGAATTTTAAGATGATTCCCACATAGGAAAATGTTTTATGAAGTTGAAGTTGACTGGGCTAGACACGGCAGAAGAAAATTGTAGTTAGAATATGTCTTGGTTACTTTTCTCTTATTGCTGAGACAAAAACAACTGACACTTGAAATTAGGGAAGGAAAGGTTTATTTACCTTACAGTTTTGGAGGCTTTAGTCCATAATCAGCTGGCTCCAAGGCAGGGTAGCATGATACCAGGGCAGCACTTCAAGGCAGCAGCCAGCAAAACCAGCCAGAGCAGAAGGGGAGAACAAATCTCTTCTCCTCCCTTACACTGTAACTCAGCAAGCCCCCTCCTTAAGTAGCATTGGTGTAGCATTTACACCATCTGTGTGCCTTCCTTTTGCAGAGGCTAAGGGTGTTACAAAGTGAGGACCCTGGCCTCCTGTTGAATCACTTAATTAAATTTCTAAACTTCTCAAGTTGACACACTGTATCGACCAGAGTATATAACTTCCCAAAGTTAGCTTTGAATTTCCATGAAGCCTACAATGCAAAAAATGTCATGGATGTAATTGGGAAACAGAACTTGACTGAAAGCACTGCCATTCAAACTGTGGGGTAGCCAGTTGTTGCAAGTGAACTGGATATGAGTGGAGAATCTCAGACTGGTTCTGAGAAAGCATCATATTTGCTGCCATTATTCTCATCAATCATTATCTATTTCTAGAGGAAGAATTGGTATTTTATGTGACATTATTGTCAAAGTAGGAAATAGTGAACAGTAAAGCAAGTAGCAGTGATATATAAAACATATCATGAATAGGTATCATTAATCATTAATATGACGCTAAACTCAAAGGATGACAAGTGTTATTTATACAGAGATGTTAACACGACTTGCAATACCTGGAAGACTCATTTACATTTAGTGTGTGAGAAAACCAATCTGAGAATTACAATCTACCTATGTACTATGTCCCTGATAAATCGCAGTATACTTTTTAGTTACTTTTTGCATTGCTGAGAAAAATACCAGATGCCCAAAGTTAGAGCATGAAAAGATTATTTGACCACAGTTTGTAGAGATTTCATTCCATAAACAGCTAGTACTAAGACTGGGTGGTTTGACAGATGGCCATCACAGAGAACAGTTCATTCTACCCATGAGAAGGCAAAAACAAGTGAGGGGACAAGATTCTTTCTGTCCCTTATATTGTATGCAGGCTAAGAGCCCTAGGGCAGGTGTAGCACTCACACACTGAATCCTAGTAAAACTATGCCAAACCAATCAATGGGCTGATTTACTAATCACACAAACTTAAGTCCAGCATCACTCGAGATTCAGTCACCTCCAAAAAGATCCTATGACTGCATGAGGCTTTGGGGAGACATCTAGACACAAACCATAACAATAGCTCACACAGGGGTTTTGCCTATATAATATTATGTATAAGACTTGATAGACAAATGCTAAGTAGAGCATAAATGAACCAAAAGAAGTAAGACACCCAGGGGTGAATCTTGTGGATGTATATAATGACATGCAACAGTATAAAACATTCGTCTGATAGAAGACATCATGAGTGAGGAGAATATAACCATTGTTTTGTTGAAACGAAAGGAAGATGTAATGAACTTATCAGAAAAATGAGAAGAGACAGATGGCCTGCCTTGGGTATTCATGGTGACAAGAGTCAACAGGAATGTGTCTGAGTTCTAAATTAATTCAAACATGGAAAATTTCCTATTCTAATTACTGCAGATATGGCTTCTGAGAGCTAGATGTAGAAGTTGTAAAATTTGTAATGAATTATGATTACTTAGCTCCTCAGAGGGTTATATCATCTAATTGGAAGAACTGGTCATAGTATTAAGACAGGCACAGCATACACTTTCTTTACACCTGGTAATATAAAGCAGGCAAGCGACCTTATCACACTATGAATCCCATGTTGCTTCAGTGGGTCAAAGACAGAGGTTCAGGTCATTTCTGGGGTAGAACAGGCATAAAAGATGAACATTTGTACCATTATTTATATGAAAGAGGTGAATTTAATACCTATTTATAGGTTTAATAAATTAATGCAATGTTAATTTGGTAAAATTATTAACACACTCAACTGGTTTTCTTTTAGTCAATTACTAAGATATTCACAAGACTCATCACCTTAAAGTTACCAAAATTATGAGAGGTTGCCTGTCCTCTTGAGAGCTATTGGAAGGAAAAATCTCAGAATGGTGCTACATTTTGTTGCAAATTACGCCAGAGGTTATTTTTAAAATCAGTTTGTATTTGTTAATCTATAGACCAGTTTTAGGACTGGTAATTCAAGAGACTTACCAAAATCCTAATGATAGCACACTGTTATATGGAATTAATAATGTAGATATTCATGTGCTATTACAGGCAGATGTATGTATATATCTGGTTCCCTATGGCTGCACCCAGGGTTAATGGATCTTAATAAGGTGCAGAAACTACCCACAGACATTTTTATAATGCCTTTTATATGTGGTTTTATCATACATAATCATTATTTGGAAGACATGGCAAAAGAAGAAATAAGGGCATTATAGTGCCACTTTTGATATTTAACTTGGTGTTCTGTTTATAAAACAATAGTGCATGTGGTGTCTCTCTGTGTGTATGCTAGAATACACTTATTGTTTTTATAAAAGCAAAAATATAGCATTTTACACTACAAAATCTCAATGGAGCATTTGACCTTCCAATGAAAAACAGACTGAATAAGTGGAAAATGTAATTTATTTTATAAATTTGATGTAATGTAAAACTTAAATATACTCATTTTAAGCATAGCAAAACAAACTATTAAAATAAAAAATTTTGTTATTTAAGAGATTATTTAAAATAATACAATCTAGTGAAAATGTGATAATAACTGAAGCCATTTCAGTTTAAAAAGCAAATATACAGTAATACCATGGCTCACAAATGCTTCTGTTGGCGATCAATTCACTTTGTGAACAGAAGCACTGAGCAAAATTTTGCCTGTGTTCCTGAACTCTACATAAGCTGATGAGCTCGAATGTGACCATCTTCCCTGCACTCAAGATGCCTCCATTCTCCCTAGGATCACAGAATGAATGAAGCTCCTGAACTGAGGTATTCCAACTATCAAATCGTTGGAAATTATTAATAGAAAACAAAATGTAAAGATTTTAATCTTTGATAACATAAATAACAAACATATTCTCAATTAGGATTTAAGGCTGAAGGATTATGTAGGAAGAATGCTATTTTTTTAACGTAAGGCAAGGATTTAGTGGGTACTATATTAAATTGGAATAGATATCAAAAACAGCACATTCAACCTCTCAAAAATTTTGGGGATATTTTTCATAGCATAATGAAATTGTTTGTTAAATAATACATATTACAGAGAAGCAAAATAAATATAACTTTTTTACTATAGCATATAAATATTTATTTCGCTAAAAAATTCTATATTTTCTGTTTTCCACATATATATTCATATAAATATTTACTTATATATACACACAAAGTGGTACAGTAACTTGTTTCATAAATTTAATTTGCTTTGTGATTTTGGGAAGATGGTCATGGTAGCATTTGTCATCAGATGTAGAGTTTGAAAATGCAAGCAAAATCTTGCCAAAGTCCTTGAGAACTGAGTTGTAATAAAAACTGATATATATATATATATATATATATATATAGATATAGATATATAGATATAGATATATAGATAGATAGATATATGAACTGTAATATATAAGAACTGTAATATAATACGAACTGATATATATATATATAAATGAACTGTAATATATAACTGCAATGTAATAAGAACTTATATTTATATATATATTATATATATATATGAACTGTAATATAAAAGATCTGTAATGTCATAAGAACTGGTATATATATATATGAACTGTAATATATAAGAACTGTAATGTGATAAGAACTGATCTATATATATCTTATAACTATATATATATATATATATATATATATATAAATGGTTGTTTGGAAGGTGAGACCAGTGACCTTTAAAAGATTATACTGTTTATATTCCGTGTTGATTACAATTTTATACTAAGACTATATCAGACACTGTTAGGAACACTGGTTTACATAAACAAAATAATTGACTAGGCTATATGGGTATAAGAAAGCTGTTCGTGGCCTTTTCATTAGTAACTTTAAAATTTTGAAACTTGTGAATATCCTAGTACATAAAAAACAAAAACTAGTTATAAGTATTTTAGTTATTTTACTTGATTAATATTAGTTTAATTTTTAGAATTACAAATAGGTAATCTGGGCCGCTTTAAGATAGGATCTCACAGTTGAGAAGTGAAAAAAGAAAAACCACCACAAGAGCTAAAGATAAAAAATTAGGATAAGAATTGAGAGATAAGAACCTTTCCTTACAAAAGGAGAGTTTCTTATGCATGTGCTAAGATGTGTGATACTCCCTTACATCCAAACTTTGGAAACATTAAAAATACAAAATAACTGATTTTCTTTAAAAAGCAAGCCCCCTCTACCACCGCCCCCTTGAATATTTATATAAAAGCAGAAACAGGAATACAATTTGAGTTTCCTTTTGAATCCTCTCATTCATATTCAAATCTAGGAGCTATTTTTCTTCTTCCCAATATACTCTCTTAATTTCTTCCTTTAGGTTCATGTTTCATTCTTCAACTTTGTGAAACCATAAACTTATTTCGTACTGAATTAACTGTTTCAACATGATAGTAAAAGTTACTAATTTCAGGTGGGTGTGGTGGCCCACTTGTGTAATTCTAGCACTTGGGGGGCTGAGGCAGGAAAACTGTTTGCAAGTTGGAGACCAGCCTGGGCTACAAAGTGAGCCCAAGTTCCGACTGAACTGCACAGTGAGACACTGTCTCAAAAAGACCAAAACAAACAAAGAAACAAACAAAAGTATCTAATTTAAAGCTAGCTGAAATTTAAGGTCTAATTCTGCTCTAAAGATGGTAAAGTTCTAGTCATATGTAGCTTTTTAAACATAGAGCCCTTAGAAAATCATTTGAAAAACAAATTCTTAGTGTTGATAAAAACAGAAACATTATTTTATGTGAACAATTTCCACTTCCATTCTGACCTCTCCTTTACTTAGAAACAAAATACTGTCTTTGCACTGATTTTAGAAAAGAAAACAGAAATAAATGTGCCGGCTAAAGGACTTCTGGTGTGAGTAAATTGAGATGAGAAGACAATGACAGAAATGAATCACAGAGAGCTGTTAAAGAGGAACCAATCTTGTAAGGTTAGGTCTGTGCTTCCTATGAGAATCTACACATATTACTGCAACACTTATCAGCATGCCTTATCACATAACAGTGTTTCACACACTGCTTAACCGTACAGTACTGAGTGACCTAAAATGGATGACTTCAGCTTGAATCCAGAAATTAAAGAAATTAATCTATAATTGTAATACAGTTTATGTATCTCAAAATAGCTTTGTATTTATGCTTAAAATTAATTTAAAATATTTTACTATATTTACAAGCCTAACACAGGTTTACAAAATCTAAGAAAGTCACTGACCGTGCCAATAAATCCTAAATTAAAAAATATTTTGATTTATAGATCTCTCCTGTACATTTAAAAGTAAAGATGACAGATTTACAAAGCAGTATTTTGGGACCTGTGACATTTTGATTGAGAATATACGCCCTATTTTTTTATTTTACTTCAAACTTCTGACTTATAAATCCTGATGCTTTTTCTGCTGCTAGCTCAGTCTTTGAAGTTCATGCTTTGTAATGAGCTCTGTAAGGGGTTATGCAATTTGCTTTCCTTGTCTTTTTTCTAAAGCTAAAACTCTGAGTCAAAACAAAACACCTTTTTTCTTTTGTCTCGTTGCCAAATATACGCAGTCTTGATCAGTGGTATATTCATTTACCAGCTCTAGTAGGTTAGTTTTCTCCACAGAACCCATGGATAAGAGGATGACTTCCCATTATTAGAAAAAATATTTCTGCAGAAAAATAGCAAGGTAATTCCAGAATCGGTGTTTACGCATACTACTCATTATCTAACACTTTCAGTTTAGTCATAAACTTGTGTTCCCTGATGAGGTTAAGATGGAAATTTGCTTCTGGCAGTTTCAACCAAGCACCAATAAAAAGCCAGCACAATTTCTAAAAATGATTAACTCTTGACTCCAGTTCAAGTTTTAATTCAGCAACATTTGCCTCTCTCAGCAACTCCTGCTCCACCAGGCTTCAGTAATTAAAATTAGGTTTAAATACTGAAATAGCAGTGTTCTGAGGCTGGGGAAGTGATCTCTTTTGGCAACACTTTAATGAAAAACTCACAGATTAAGAGCTTTCTCTTGTTGAACTCCCTTAAAGTTAATAAAACATAATTTCATAAGAAATTTCATGAGAAAATGTTGCACTATAATAAAACCAAAGCATACTAATAAATTTAATAATCTAAATTTATACAATCACTGATATTTTCAATTATTCATTCTCTAAAAGTTAGGACAAATATATTTTAAAGTATTAAATATTAATAATGATTAAGTATACATAATTTGATTTTAACAATCTTTTCTATGTAATTCTAAAAGAGTTTAGTTATATAGTTCAAGCAATCTTTAAACTTGTAATATTTTCTGAAATAGTTTGTAATTCAGGCACAAATCTCCAGGGATGAGCTTACTTAGGATTCCCAGTGATTTTCTTGGGAAAAACAAGAAAAAAGTCTAAAAGACCTAAAGATTCATTCACAGTGAAATCTAAACATGTAAATTATACACCCTTCATCATCTTAATATGTAACAATCAATACCACATGTTACATTTCTTAACAAATCCCTTCAAGTCTGAAATTATCACTGAAGAAAGATAAGACATGATAACAACTTACATAGTCGAAGCATTGAATTAAATTCATAAAAATAATACTATTGCTGAGACAATCATAAACTTTTTCTTTCAATAATGAAGATTATTCATGTATCACAACTTCAGATTCATCCAGAAAAACAATTCAAAGAATATTTTAATTTACCAAAATACTAAAAAAATAATTAACATTTGGCAGGAACCTGTGGAATAGAGGCAAAAAGGGGAAGGAGGTTCAATTATTTTTTCACTTTCCCTGAAAAAAATTCAACTTACAAATATTAAGTCATAAGCAACATTATGCATTTTTAAATTTAAAATAAAACATCATTTCTGAGAAACACATTTAAAACATTCTCCATTGTCTAGGTTTTAATTTTTTTAAACACAGAGTTCACTGGTTGTTCATAAAGGTAGGCTGGCTTACATATGTTCCAGTAATATTCAAACTACTTTCTAATTGAATTAAATTTCTCTTTTTACCTAGAAGATAATATGTTCCTTGTGAGTTGATTTTTTGAAAATAGGGCAACTAATATTTTTTAAAGCAATCTTCCTGTAGGTTGCATTTTTAAAGTAAGAAAGTATATGTAAAAATGATGGACAATGTATATGAAATTTTCAGAATGACACAAGTCACAAATAATGAAATATTTCCATATTGTTCCATTTATACATAATATATATTTTCAGTATAATACTGTAAATTTCTGTTAGTGGAAAATCTATTCAATAAAATAAAATTTAATGTTACCAGTTTTGATCAAAATATAAAAACAACTTTAAATTCAATTTAGGTAAGTTTAATTATTCAGTTTTCATGAAGTCAATTGATACTGTTTCTGTTTTACACTAAACTGGTTATTGTTGAGTGCTCCAAGATTTGACCCTGAGCGTAACCACTACAGTCAGATTGCTTAGGTTGAAGTGTGAGCTTTGTCACTTCTGGCTCTAACTTGGGCAGTTACACAGCCTTCTTCATCAGCAAAATGAGGATGATAATAGAGATAAAGTGTAAATAAATTGAAGTAATGAACAATGCCTGAGATGCAACGAAGTCTGTATGTCAGGTATCACTATCACGTTTTTATGCTGCTGATTATAAATTGTTTAGCAAGCACTGAAAAGGGTATTTTAAACAACAGATTGTGTGGACACATCCAAAAAGATAGTGTTGTTCATTGTACTGTTTGGGAAATTATTCACTCATTACTTGTTGCCACTAATCAAGAACTTTTAAAGTTTTCTCCTTTGTAATTGCATTTAGAGTCATTCCAAAGCCAAATAAGGGAATGTATTTTATTATTCCCAGTGCTATAAACACTGATTTTCAGTGTGGCCATTCAATATTTAACAGTCACCAAACTTGGCCTTGACATATTATTATCAACAATATTTATTTTATTTTTATTTTAATACTGGGAATCGAACTCATGACCTCGTACTTGCCAGGCAGGCGCTTGTAACACTGAGCTAAATCCCTGGCCCCCATCAACAATACTTCAAAAAGTCAAATATTTGCTGAATATTTTACAAGCAGGTCTGACACTAAATAATTTGTGGTTATAATTTCATTTGTCAGCATGTTAAAAATGGCTTTCACACTCAATAAATGGGACATTCTAAAGGATACAAAAAAAGTGCTCAAGGTAATTTTCACTGAGAGACCATAAAAGCTTTTGCAACCTGATATAACTTATGTCAGAATGGCTGATGTAGTTATGGAAGGATAATATCTCTGCTTCTTATATATTATGGTATTTTAGTTAAAATATACTTTTCTATCATTTCAAACTTGTTAGTATCATTAATTTATATGAAAATCAAAACAAATAATAAATCAAAACCTGGAGGAACTCATAGTTTGTTTAAGCTCTAATTTTTCCTCTCATGTAATTATTTTAAAAATTAAAAGTATGTATAATAATAATATAGGATAGGTTTTGATATTAATAAATCATAATAGAATAGTATGTTTTATAAAACTTTGGTTAGATCTCTTGCAGAAGAAACATTAGTTTTGTTCCTCATTGGTTAAATGGAGATAACACCAACCAAAAATAGTAATTATGATGTACATCTTGCCCTGTAGTAAATGCTTAATAAATTCTAACCGCTTTCAGTAAACATTAATTATTAAGTCAAAAAATTGCTATTTTTTTGCAATCAAATGTTTCTAGTTAGCAATTCATTATATCCAATGGAAAACTGAGGGAGTCTGGTATTTTATTCAAAGGAAAAAATTATTTTTTCAAATATTGCTGATATTGTTATCAATGAAAAACCTAATGAAAAAAATTACTTTTAAAGGGAACAGTAATCATGAAACGAGGCAGAAATCTTACGAAAATTTGAGTACAGAAACAGTATTAACTGGCGTGAATGGGGCAAAGTATAATTTTCTTTCCTCTCATTAATGTTTCTTTGTACTGTAATTTTGCTGATATTTATTCTGTGGTCACTTCAACGAGACCAGACTCATATACATGTAGTGTGGCTGCAGTTTTTAGACAGTATTATTTTTCTTCTTCAAAAATAAAAATTTCTGAAATAGCAGTAAAAGTCAAATGTAATACAGAGTTAAAAATAATGCTATTTTAAGGTTATCATAACATAGCAAACAATAACTAATAAAAAAGATCTGTGGTCGCAGCATGAAACCTATCAAATCCCCCAATGGTTCTCCTTTGGACAGGTACACAGGCCAAACTTAAGCAATATTATACTTTAGTAGCTCTTGCAGCTACAAAAGATCATTGTAAAGGCACTAAAAGGACTAACATAATCATTTTCTCCATCTCTCTAAGTAATTGTTAGAATAATCAACTTCAACAAAAGTCCACGTATTGCCTAATGAAAAAGTTCCTCTGAAGAAAAAGCACAGTAATTCTTGACTGTTGAAAGGGAGTGCAGTATTAAGCCAATATTATTATTGCATCCTGTCAGCACTTTTATGATGAGTGTACTTTTCTTATTGTGGCTGGACATTCTAGTCTGTAGCAAATGCCCAGTGAATTAGTTAAAGGATAAATGCGCTGTATTAGTGTGAATAAACCTTGAGTAGAAATAATGGTAGATTTTAAGGATATCAAAACCAACATATTTCAGACAAACAGACATTCTGAATGCCCTGCCATAAAATAGTCATAGGGAGAAGGAAAAATGCCCTGAGTCTGATGTCATCTTATTGCAATAGAAACAAAGAGAAAGAGAAGAGAGAGAGGAGAGAGAGAAAGAGAGAGATAGAGACAGAGATAGAGACAGAGACACGGCAAGATAGACAGACAGAATGACAGAGAGAGATACAGAGAGAGACAGAGAAACAGAGACAGACTAAGAAATCTCAAGGACAAATGAAAACCAAGATGTACATTCTCTAACTTTCTCTTAAGTGTCTTGCTGCCTGCTAAATTTGATCTTATTTGAAGAAGAATTATGGTATTGGATTTGTATGGCCTACTCTTTCTATGCAAAACATCAATAAATACAGTACACTAAGAAACAAAGTGAGCAATAATACCACAGCAACAAAATATAACCTATCATGGAATTTCAGCAACACTCTATTTTCTAATCTCCAAAGCTGTGTTGGTAATAAACCAGTGTTCATGAAAGGAGAATATTTATTCAGATTTTTAAATATATGTAAATTTGGACCTTTGTTCACATTTTCGTCTTTTGAAAGATTTGAACAGCAGCACTGTTGCATGGTAAAGGATTTGAACTGGAGAAATTAGTCAGTTTTACCCTTCAAGTACCTCTGTTTCGTTTCTTACGAGCACAGACTTAAGACACTTTTTGCATAAAAATCTGAAAGATTGAAACTTCATACATTTACTATACTGTGCCATATTTATTTGCCAAAATATACACTATACTGTCTATAAGAGATTTAAAGATAGCCATAGTAAGAATAACTAGATCAATTAAGTCAAATAGATTTGTGTCAGTACACCTGAGTTCTTTTCAACTGTTTTATTTAAACTTTAATTTTCTAAGCCTATCTACAAACAGAGTCTACTTATTCCTATTAAAAATTAATCTACACTACAAAGGTGCTAAAACTTGCAGATATACGCTGAAATCAATATTTAAAAAGTCATATTTACCTGAAGTAATATTTTTATGATGGTAAAACTGCTGCAGGAACTAATTCTGCTATCTACAAAGTTAAGATAAAGAGTGAAACAGAATTTGAACTCTTTTTGTAGGCTTGTCGTGCAAAATAATAGTTTTCATTTAAATTTCAAACTAGAACTTCTACATGTTGGGTTTTTAACTGGATATGTCCAAGTATTAGAAATAGCACTTTTTAATAAAAGCATTTACAATAAGTTGAACAACTTATTTGGAAAAGTGTTAAAACAGCGATAAAACAAATAAATCTTCAATTTTAGCACATAAAAATATTAAAATGAGAACTTGAAGAAATACTTCATATTCTAGAAAGAATATTAAGTTAATAAATCTATGCCTTGGTCACTTCTCTCTTATTGCTGAAGCAAAACACCCAGCACTCAAAGTTAAGGAAGGTAAGATTTATTTAGCTCACAGTTTATGGAGGTTTCAGTCTATAACTGGCTGACTCCAAGACAAGGTGGCCCATGACAGAGGTCAACAGTTCATGGTGGCAGAAAACAGCAAAAGTACCAGGAGCAAAATGGGAGGGGCACACAAACACTTTTTGTGCCCTTTGTATTGCATGTAGGCTACCCACCCTTAGGTGAGTGTAGCACTCACACCCACAATTCCAGCAATGAACCATGAATCATTTATAAATTTTGGAAACCTGTGCCCATGACTGCATAAGGCTTTTGGGGGATCATTTAGACACAAATCATAACAATCTGGGATCCTGCATTTTTCATCTTAATTTTGTTCCTTCACTGTGAACTTCATTTTCTTTTCTATGAAGCCATGGAAAACAGTCTTATTTTCTTTTATTTATTTATATAATTATTCTTGAGACAAGCTCTTCTTACATAGCTCACAGTGGCCTTGAACTCACTATTTGCCCAGGTTGGCCTGGAATGCATGGCAATCCTTCTCCCTCAGCCTTCTGTGCTGGAATTACAGATATGCACTCGAACCAAGCAAAAAAAAGCAGTACTAAACTGTGGTAAAGCCTTCAATTCAAGAGATCTAATTTGTATTCTTGGTACCTCCAGTAACCGGGCTTTTTTTTTTTTTTTCTTTTTGTTTGTTTTTTTACCTTGGAACAAGTTTCTTAACCTCTCTGTTTCCTCATCTGTAGGAGAAACACTGTCATCTACCTACTTTAAGTACTCATCCTGGGGAGCAAAGTTTTACAAGTATAATATGCTTAAACTTTTCTGTGGTTCTGAGGATAACACTCAGACCCTCATTCATAATATATTCTTAAAATGTTCAAATGTCATCATAATCATGATGTCAGAGTTTATTCCAGCATATAAATTTGGTGGTAATGTAGTTATTTATTTGCAATATAGATTTCTACATATTTATACTTAATAAAAACACCTTGCCTATTATTCTATCAAGTCAAAAATTCTTAATTGTCTTCCTTTAACATTATTAACATGGTTATATTTGGAAATTATTGTGCTTTAAATCCACAAAAGTTCTCTTTGTATCTGTACTATTTAAAAAAAATTCAAAAGGGATATCTACTTTCAGCCTACCTTGAATGTTTAGATGTTGAAAGAAAATTGTTCTAAAATAAGGCCTTGTAACGCTTTGCTCTATGTCACCTTGCATATAATCTTGATTACACCAGTCTCATTTTCTTATTGTAAGTTTCAAATTCCAGTGAGCTTACAGCATGAACTTTGATGGATGTGCTAGACTGTTGTGTCTGTCTGGGCAGGTGTGAGATGAATTGCTGGGCAGGCCATGATCTTTGGGCAAATTACTCTCCTTGACTACAATATATATCGATGAAATGTGTCAGTGTTCATATACACACTTGTCAGTTGCATTACCCAGGTGATGAAAATACAAGTTAAGGGACCATCAAAATGAAGAGGGAGAAATTCAATATGTCATAGGAAATTAGTAAAAGAACCATCACTCTAAGCTGGAAATATGATGAAGTAAAAACTTTGGTAGGTTTTGGTAAGGGAAAATAATAAACCAGTTAGGTAAATGTAAGTGATTACATTTTTCTTCTTTATCCAAGATTAGCTTTATTTAATACAAAGAAAGTGAAAATGAATTATTTGAGGTTGTTATATGGGAAATATAAGACAAAAGGCATATAATGCAATTTTTAGATGTTTTAACTATTCATTCAAATTTGGAGCTGCTTTTGTTCTTGTTTCTATATAAAAATTTCTCTATGGAATATATCTTTAAGCTACATCAATATTTTATTGAGAATCTTTTTGGCAGCTGTCTAATCTGTGCAAAGAAATAAGGTACTGTTCTAGGCACTATAGTACAGGTAATTTTTAAAAAGCGGTATATTTTTATATTTTTTAATAAAGCATTAATTGATCTTCACTTCAAGACATAGAATATTATATGTGCCAAACACAAAAAATCTTGAGCCAAGAAAGTACAAAGATTATAGAAGAGGCCATGTGATTTCTAATAATTTCATGCTTTGCCAAACCAACTGCCAGTCAGTATTATATTCTTTACAGTCTAAAAAGTAAAGATTCCAACAGACAAGGATATTTAAAGCTAGTGAGTTAATGTTGGTGCACAAATATATACTTGAAGTATGAGTGATTAGAAAAAGAAATTAGAAGCTAACATAAAATACTATAATAGACTGAAGTAGAAAATGCTTACAAGTTGTCTAAGAATTGCTCTTCCTTTTCCCATTATTATAGTTAATAAACTTTATAATTCCATATCCGCATTTTGATTTACCCAGATAGACCTTATTCTTAAACACTGTTGAGCAACATACTTTCGGATTAATAAATAGCTCAGTAAATACAAATTAAGATTTTCCATTTTGTGATAATCATAATTTTAAAAGAATGTAGATTATCTCGATTGTAACAAGTTTCTAAAACATTGGACCTCCCTAAAGGATTTTACTTTAGCCTTATATCATTTTTTAACAAATGAAAAAATAATTTTTCATAATTATTAATAAAAAAACTTAAAGTAATGAAAATATATGTAATAAAAGTAAGGTTATTGGTTATGAATAGCAATTTATTGTGGTTAATTATGAAAGTTGATTTTAGTATTACACAAAGACTAGCAGGAGATGTATATCCCCAATACCATAACTGGTTACCTATATCCTGCTCTCTGAAATAAAGGCATTGATAGGTAAATAGAAATAGAGGAAAATAAAATATTCTCCTTTTATTTGTGATCCTCTTTATATTACAAAGATTATAGAAATCTATGATAATATTTGTTACAACTTATTATGATGATATCTATTTGTATAATGTAAATTTCTTCCCAAATGAAGACATGTCATCTCTTTGGAGTGTTTTTAAAGTGCCTGTTATAGTATCAACGGTAGTATTTTTATAGTCACAAGATAACACGTGAATGTTTATACAAAAATTCACTGTGCACAGCCTAGGGCTCCCTTGACAATGTGACAGTCTAAATAAATTGCTATCTTTGCCCCTCTGCCATGTGAAGACACATCAAGATGGCATTATTATTATTATTATTATTTGTATTTTTGAGACAGGGTCTCACTTACGAAGTTCAGGCTGGCCATAGGCTCATTTTGTAGTTCAGGCTGGTCTGGAATTTGCAAATGATTCTCCTGCCTCACCCTCCCAAGTGCTGAGATTATAGGAGTGTGCCACCACACCTAGCTGAGAAGGTATTATTTTAAAAGCAGAAAGTGATTCCTCACAGGACACTGAATTTGCTGTTGCCTTGAGCTTGGGTCTCTCACTCTCTAGAACTGTCAGCAGTAAGTGTCTGTCATTTATAAATTCCCAGGCTAAGGATTTTTTGTTATATCAGTTGGAATAGTAACACTTGATTGAAAAACGGACTCAATTTTCTTGTAATCATGATAATGGAACATTAAAACACAAAGAAAGCAAGTGATACATATTAAAATCTAGCTGATCTTTCACTGGATAGTTGTGTGTAATACAGCAATCTCAAGGTCAAGTTAAACATTACAAAATAATGAATTCATTTAATTTATTTATAAGAGTAAGAATGATGTTTCTAAGAAAGACCTTAATAACTGTTTTAAATCAAGCACTCAATTTAATTAAGTCAATTATACAAAGTTGAATGTTTGCTTTTTTCAAATTGCAAAATACTGAAGCTATCAGTGAAACTTACTGTTCATAGTATTTGTTATTTAGTGATTCAATATTCCAGTAACTCATATAAAATGCAATAGAATTCATGGATATTTGAAGTACAAATTAAATTGCAATGTAGCTATTAATTAACAAGAAATAACAAAAACTTTGTAGCGTATTGCAAAAGCATCCAAGGATGAAATGACACAGCTTTTAAGACCTAAGTAAAATATTTTTCTAAAATTTTGTGTAAACCTGATGAATCACTAAGAAAAATCATATTATCACCACTGAGAATTAATAATATTTGCACCATGCTCTTTATATTGATATTCTAACTTTAAAGGAGAAAATGTATTAAACACTTTTTCAATAAATATATAATACTAACATTTATTGAATTTTTACTATATATGAGGCATATGATCTTCAAAACTATTCTACTTATAGATAATTGCTGAGGACCAGCTTGAGGTGGTACAGAACAGGCAGTATTTAATATTAATAAATTGGCACAAAAATAAATTGGGATTCTGTCCTAGGCTACATAACTTTTAACAAGACCTGTGGCCGTTTTAAGACAGATTACTCTTTAAGCCAATGGTCAGAGCTGAGATTGGCAAACAGTCTGTGACATTCAGGTACCTCAAAGCAAGATAACACAGCAGCTGAGGACTGGACTTGTTCAAATTCCTTCTAGCTTGGTAGTTGCAGTTAGCAGACAATCAGGTTATTCGTTAACTACCATCTGTTCCTGTGTGCTTTTCCAAAAATGTGTCATTCCTCAATTATCAAGCCTTGGCCATGTCAGCAGCTCACCCTCACCACTTCCTTCAGCCACCAACACATCCCCAATCAAGCTGTACAATTAATAAAGGCCAGGACAATGTGTCTTATGGTCTTGGTCCTTAATGGACTTTGACCATCCTGGTGCTCCTTGTAACTAAATTGTGCATGTTGTCTGTGTTTTATTCTGTCATCATACCTCTGTGCAGGAGATCACTGGTCCTAGGCTAGGCTCCCCATAGATAATATTATTATGAAATTATAGAAGAAGGAACAAAGATTTTGAGAGTTTCACTACATTTCCTTAAGTGATACGGTTAATAATCAAAGGATCCCGAATTCAAGATCACATTTATATCCTAAGCTTTAGTATCCATATTCTTCAGCCTTAGCATTACAAATTCAGAATATACAAAACACATCTGTGTGTTTTTATGTGTATATGTATGTGCCTAGTATCTTTGGATAGAAAAATGAAAATTATGAGAATTATACAAATAATTTGTAGTGTATTTGAACATTGCATTTGATAATTCTGATAACAAATGAAGGTAGGTAATGTATTTAAATTTAAAAAAAATAATAAACTTTTCAATTCAAATTATTGAAGAATTTAAATTATTTCAAAATTAGGATTATGTAGTTGTAGCAAAGTATTTTAGTGAGTATGTATTTTAAAAAAAATTACTAACTGAACATACTACATACCTCAATCAATTATGAAGCAATAAAAAGCACTTTTGACAATTTCTAATGATGTGTTGTTTCTTGTATTGCAAGAAAGATTGAGTTATAGGATCCAATTTCTACTTTTTGTTTATTTTACCCACTGACCAACTGCCTCTGTATTCCTCAAAATCAGCTAACCACAACCTCTATTGAACAAAGAAGTTTAAACAAGAGAGCATTAGAAATGTAACTGAATAAACAATAGATCATTCTTAATGATGAGGAAATAAATTTATCCATTATACTGCCTCAAGTCAGAGAGATTTCTTAAAGAGAAATTAGCTGTCCTTGAAGAAGTCTGAAATTCTGCAGACATTATACTGTGGGCCCTGTTGTTTGCCTTTCAGAGTCCATAGCAACCACAGCATTTAGATTACATAATCCATAGCAACCTCAGCTCGTCCAGAATGCGTATATAAAAAATATCCCTGTGGTTATGATGACATAGTAAAATGTTAATTTCACTCAATCTAGTATTCTAACTCCAGAGACTAATTTCAAAATGTTTATTATGATCATCACTTTCCTCCAGAGAATCACAATTTTTGTCTTCACAGAATGAGCAACATTTCCTTCTGACATACCTAAGTTGAGTGCTTTGGCAGTGATTGTAACCTGGAAAGATTGGCAAAGAAAACAATTCTAACGCCCTAATTACAGGCAATAGCAACGAAATTATTATTCATTTCTAATTTGCTTGTCATTTCACTTTCTCTTCTTATTCAAAAACTTTACTAGTGGGAATCAAGTAGAAACTTTATTATCTACAAAGGAAATGCTATCATTTCATTTTAATATAAGCTAAGTAAACAAGACAGCATACAACATAAGGATAAAGATTGTGATTTTACAAAAATGGACGGCTATTTTTCTTTAATGTTTAAAAACTATTTATCTCACATTTATAGAATCACTGTGGTCTTTAGTCTACAATTTTAGTGATCAAACTTTCAATTAAATAGCTTTTATGGAAATTAAATTTTTTCATTTAAGCAATTACATAGATAGTGCATCCATACAGACAGCATTCTTGACAACTACCTTAGAATCCCACAATTTTAGTAAAATTTAGAGTGAAACAAGGAAGAGCTTGACTCCTAGAAAGGAAACAAAAATACTGACATTTTAAAACTAATATTCTGAAGTCACATTGAAGTACTAGTTCAAATGTCTTTGACTAATGTCTTTAAACTTCATGTATCTTTATTTTCTATCTAGAAGATAAGAAATCAGCATTCATTCTTCAAGGCTAGCAAGAAAGTTAAATAAAAATTAAACATGAAGATTTCTACTCTAATATGCAGCATGTAGTAGATGCTCAGTTATTATGGCCATTATGGTGGCAAGAAGTTGCATTCATTTAAAATATTGATTCTGCTTCTTTGAGGCCAAGTAAGGTGATAACTGTAATTCATAAAATCTTTGCAATTAGAAAGCCAGTTTTGTGAACTTAGGCATGATAGTCGATCTGGTTACTGTTGCCACCAGCCTGGTAAACTTTTAGTTTCCACTGTAAAGTTTTGAGAAAGAGTGTACATTTCTATATAAGCATATGTCACTTAGTGTTTCTCTGAAGGGATAGTTATATTTTTAAAAAATGCATTCCATAAGTATAATGCTATATGGTTGCCAAAAATTAGATTCCATTCTAAATATCTTTGGTAAGTGAAGTTTTGTCCAAAATTTTTTAAAAAAGAGAAATATTGAGAGATCAGACAAAATTCCTTTATAGGAATTATTCTCAGAAGGTTCTAAGCATAAATAAATTATACCTTAATTAAACCAAAAGTTATGGTTGCCAGAAAATGTTCATTCATTTCTGTGAAAGGTAATTTTATGTAGAATTAGATACAAGAGAATAAGGTAGAGTTTTTGAAAGTTCCTGGGTTTCACTCTTGCACTTTTCAGTGGTAGGACAATGCTGGTCTCTATCAAACCTACAGATGGTATCATTGCTAAAGAAAACTTTCATCTAAAATTTAGGCAGAGAGAGGCACAACATCCTGAGTGGCTAACAGTGTACTACACTGAAAGTCAGCATTTTGAAAGCTGCAGCTCAACTATAGTATCAACCAATTTGAGACTTCAACCAAATGACTTTAGACAAGCCATTTCAAAACTGTACTTCAGCTATCTATGTGCACAATTCCTAAAGCGCCTTTCCATGGACATAAGAATGCAAGTAGCACATACCTTCAAAAAACACAAAAGGCATACTATTTGCTTTCCTTTTAATATTAATTTTCTTTTCACAGGCAAATAACTGCAAATTCCAGCATCTATAACAGACTTCTACCAAACCTTGAAAATGTAAAATGGGAAAATCATGTAGTCTAAAGCAATATGGGAAACTCTTCGGACACTTTGAAGTACTTTAAGGGTGCTTTTCTTGAAGTACAACTGCAGTGGCTTTTGTTTCCTACTACTTAACTTTGAAGTATTGCTCTATTTTGTAGGGGTGGGAGAAAATTTCAGTTGCTGATGAATGTTTCTGTGATTTTCCAGTAATTTTCAAAGGCACTTTCTTTCAGCAGGTACAAACTACATATTGTGCAACCCAAGACTATAGCACTACATGCACTCACTACTTAGAAAGAAATATACATAAACATTACAGTTACAAAAATTTTGAATTGTTTGGTACATTTCAGGTAACAGACATTTTAATATATATAAATATGTATGGTGGATTCAATGAAACACTGTCAAACAACACTTTATTTTTTCTTTTCCCACAATTCGTAATAGTAAGAACAGCATGAACTTAACTATGCTCTTCCTTACTAATTTTGATACTAATGATTATAGTACTTCTGAACGATTACAATTCATAGGTCCTGCTGAGCTAAGACTAGACCTCTAACTTTCTGTGGCAAAATATTGTTTACACGTCTATAGCTACCAGATATTTCAGTAATATAAAAATATTCATGTTGTTAAGTGTGAAACATTATGAAACAAATCACATATATATCATATATAGTATATCATTGATAATATAAAAGGTCATGTCTAGAATTATTTTTTACAATTTGAAAGATGGAAAATGGGAGCCACGACATATTATTACTATGGTATATTGTAACACTTAACTTTATCATTGAAGCCCAAGGATCTCACAGGACATATATGTGGGCTGAGGTTGGGGATTTGTAGTCAACAAATCATAAGCATCTACCTTGACTTAGACTTCCCACGCAAAATAAAATTCATTCATTGTAACTTCTACTTTTTCCTACTTTATCTCCCTTATATAAGTTGATGTTTATGACTAAAAAGGGATTTTTTAGAGAAACTAAGCTCTGTTGCTCACGATAATGGGAACTCATTGAAAATATGTAATTTTTCAGAATGATCTTAGGAACCATATAATTGTCTCAATTTTATGTCTGGATAATTGCTTTCTTAAATAGCCAACGAGGTTGACACCACATTGAACTTTGAAAGATGGTGCCCATTTCACTATTTCTGCTCAAATTCGATGAACTTTGGTAAAAATAAAGCTTTTAAGTCATGAAAACTTCAGTAGTCAAAATCCAACCAGAAGTGTTAGTTCTTGCAGGCTAGCTTCTCTTTTGATTGACAGCTTGGGTTTGCTACATACAGGGCAATTACAAATCTACTACAATGAGCTGTAAGAATCATGAGATCTCTCACTTGTTGAAGGATTTATATTTAGTGTTTGATAAAAGTTTCAGTCTGTGATAAAAAACAACCTGAAAATACCATAAAGTGTTAGCATAATGCAAAAAAATGGATGTAAATATTCAATATTTATATCATGTCACATTAGTATATATTATTAAAGGAAAAAACAAATTCATACCTTAAAATTCTAGTAAATTATGACAGAGAACTTGTATAATTTCTCAACAATGTTTGGATCTCTGTTTTTATTAAATTGTTCCTATGAATTCCAAGCGACTACTCTTGTCCTATTTTTAAATAATAGGAATCCTCAGAACTGTCTTTCTTTGTATTTTCTGTGATAAAATTCTCTCCAAAATGAATGAAAGTGAAACCAACCAATCATTTGCACAAAGACTCATGTTATTAGACTGTATCACTTTATCATTAAATTCTATGTCCATTCAAGATCACAACCTTCAATAAAAATATTTACACCATAGCACCAATATTTGACTTGAGCTACTTTCATATATTGCAACTGAAAATTTGTTTTTGTGTATTTGCTATACTCAAAATAACTGGTTTTTATTGTTGAATATGCCTTATTATTTATTCAATAAGTTTCTTCACTTAGGGAGAGAAATTTCATTAAATGAAATACAAATTTGAATTAGTAAAAGATGAATTATAAAACTTGAAAGGAGAGAATCACGTTAAAGAACAGTTTTCAGGAGTGAAATTAGGAGACACAATTTTAATTCATCACTACAAACACAGTACTATGGAAATTGTAGTAAAAATCTTATTGATAATTTCAGCTATTTAATATTTAATTAAATATTGATAATATTTAATTTTAGTAATAAACTAAGAGAAGTTATGTTATTTAAATATTGCTGCTCAAAAGAAAGGTAAGCAAAGTTTGAATCCAGAATTTTGTGATTCCAGTGAACTTCCCAGTCATTTGAGCTATACTACATGCAGCACTCAATTCTCAAAAAGGTTTTCTCTTTTAGTGCATCTTCCAGGTGATTTCGATGTTATAGATCTTTAATAATAAAATGGGAAAATGTTTCATTTAAAGTAAAACAAGGAAGTAAATTAGATTAATAAGAAGACATTCTCTAGGCGAGATTAGTACTTATAAATGGCCCTTTCTCCTTGAAAGCAGTAGGTATAGGGATACAGACACATTGAAACACTTTTCAGGATCAAAGATCACTTCAGGAGATGAATGGGACTACATTTTGGTAAAATTAGCAAGAATTTAACTATATAGCTTTGAAATGATTCAGGGAAACATACTTTACATGAGGGATCTTTAATTTCTACCAACTTTGTTGAGGTGTAGTTTATACAACATAAATTTTATCCAGTGCAAATACTCTCCAGTGGTAGTAAATTTATACAGTTATATATCCAACTCCAAAATCTAATTCTAGAATATTTTCATTACTTCCTCAAAATCCCCTCAATTTCCAATTGAAAACAGTTAGACAAAGGTCCCACAGGCTCGCAAATATAACTGTTAGCAACCTTTCTGCTTTCTGTCTTTATACATTTGTGGGTTTTGGAGAGTTAATATAATCATATAACAAGTACTTGCTGCACTTGGTATCTCTTAGGTAATATTTTTTGAAGTACATCCTCACTAAAACATGTATAGGCATTTCATTCTTTTTTCTGAATAGTACTTACTTGTATGGATAATCCACATTTTCAATATCCACCTGCAAAACTGATGGAACCTCTGGAGTAGTTTAAATATGAGCTGTTTTGAATAATGTTGCTTTGAGCATTTGTGCTCATATATTTCTGTAGACATGGTTTCATGTTTCTTAGGTAGATTTCTGGGAGTGGAACTGTTAGATTCTAGAGAAAGATGTAAGCTTCTGTTTGCTTCATAGGAAACTTACAGATTGCTTCCTCAAGTTGATGTACCATTTTATATTCAGAGAGATTTAACTTTTATTTTGGAGTTAAATATATAAAGTTTGTGTGCTAGTAAAAATAAAAACATCTCTGCAGTTTAAACACAAAGAAATACTATTAATTAAATTTTTCTTTCCCTTCAAAATTCATGTTAGTATCCTTCTTTTCAGTGCATGGAGATGGAGTTTCTGGAGAAATAAGTATGGTTAAATTGCGAACATAATAGTGGAGGCCTTAAGGTGATAGAATTAAGGTCCTTATACAAAAAGATAGCAGAATTTACTGTCTCTGTGTCTTCCTCTCCCATGTGCACACACTGACAAGACCTTATGAGCATTCAGTGAGAATGTGGCTGCCAGCAGCTCAAACAAAACCTATCCCAGACCCTAGCTCTTGTTGTATCTTGATTTTGCACTTTCAGCCTCCAGGATTTTGAGAAAATATATTTCTGTTATTTGAGCTACTCCATCAGTGGCATGTTGCTACAGTAGCCCAAACAGACTATTATAGTGAATACACCGACAACATATTCTACTGAGAATTTAGTGGTACTACAGGGTCAGGAAAAAAATCTGTCTTCACTGAAGGTTTGATAAACCTGGTGGAGGTTTGGACTCTGGATTTTTTCCAAAAATGTAACTTGGATATTTCATGTTGCAGTTTTTCGTCATATTTTTTTCCATAAAGTTCTTTCAGATTACTAGTAATACTGTGTACAGTTCTAAATTGAAGAGGTAATGACAGAATACAGTGAGTTAAGATACGACACAATAAATTGCTGATGCCATATCTACAATTTTGGTTCATCTGTGGCCATTTTTATAAATTATCTTGTTCTCACAGATGTCCAACTCACTAATTATATGTAAACAATAAGAATCGAGTTTCTGCCAAAAGAATTAGCTGTGTAACCAGTAGCAACTGCCTTTGGCAGGAGAGATGTATTCACCAGCATTAAAGCACTTAATTTTTTGTTCTTGAATTAAATATGTGTAACTAGTTTCCAAAAGAGACAACTAAAAATATGAAGAGAAAAGATAAGTGATCCAAAGGCAAAGAATTTTCTTTTAATACAGAAAATATAAAGCTTAACCTTATTATTTTTGGAATTGAAATTCATACAAAGAAAAAGAATATTTATTTTTAGTGGTGCTGCTTTTATGAGATGCTATAAGGCTTAGTAATGATGCTTTTGAAATATAAAGTATTTGGATCTAAGAAAAGTTCTTTGGAGTACATATGGATTGGACTAGATATCTGAGAAAATAATTAAAATTGCCAGTTGAAGCAAATATTCCATTTGGAAGCATTTTCTGGCAAAGTATAAAAGTCTAAAATATATGTAATACTGACACATATTCAAAAGTAATGTGTTCTTTATAATTCAATAAAAATTAAAATATGAAATAAGGCAAAGCAAATTATCTGAATTACAGAATGCTGCAGTTGAACTTTTTCCAAAATAGTGGCCACAAATCTCCATTGAATCATATGTAGTTTTAAAATATTTTTTATACATTGAGCACAATCATCCTCTGAACTTTCCTGTACTGTATATTATCTTATAAAATTTAATTACCCAGTGAACCCTCTTCCTCCTAAGTCTGCCTTTTATGCCCATTTTTTGTAGATGAGAAAACTAAAGGGGAAATAGTGAAAAGAGAGAAGCTTCATTCCATAGCTTCATATCTCAGTCATTTCACTGTCATACCACACAGAGGAACACAGAGGAAACTAGGACACTCACTGTCCCCCTACCTCAAAGATAAACCATGCTATCATTCACAAAAGTGCGGAAAGCAAATATACTAAGTATCTAGTCTTGTGAACTGGGATATGACGAGTCAGCACGAGGCAGAATGAAGACTCAACATGGCTTTAGTGCTCACTACATTGTGCTGAATGTTATTACAAAGTGTTTCTCGGGGTAGAGCGGATCTAGACCAAAACAACATTGTAAAGTAATTGCTTTGACTCTGATTGCTCCAAGGGAAATCCATAGACAATAAATATAGAACACTAACAAGCACAAGAAATGAGAGCTGCTGGCTAGAGACTTCTTTTTGCCATGATACTATAGTAACCATCAAACAAGTCCTCTGTGAACACCAATGTAACTTCGGCAAAGGTGTGCCATACTCATATAGTTCTTGCATTACACAGGACTCCAGGTGTAAAGCACTCCACAAATATTACCTGTAATCACTGAGTTACCCAGTGAATCACACTTCCTTCAGTAGCATAAGTAGCGAATACATCAAACAAAACTGCTCACTAGATTATGACTAAGACAAATCATTTATGGTTAGACTTTTAGTCCTAAGAGAATATTGAAAATTACAGAATATTAAATCAGATATTTGAGGTAAATTTAATTACAATCAACACAAAATAACAGGGAAAAATTTGTAGGCATTACCTCAATGCAGAACTTTGGACTGGCAAAGTAAATCAGTATCTGTTCCTGACATTTTGCATAATGTTCATTTTTGAGAGTTTATATAATACTTCTTTTCATTACTTCAGACTTAGAAACAATTTCTAAGATGCACATGCTCTGTCAGCTTTAGTGATGCCATATAGAGGTGGTTGCATTTTTGAAGTTTCAATAATTAAAATAAATGATATTCATATTTAAAATAACCTCAAGCTCCAGTTGCATCGAACAACAAAACATATCAAAATAACTTTTTGAAAATTTAATTGAGATTTTATACAACTAAATATTTCACGTTTTAATGAGGTATTATGTAACATAGCATATTTAATAAAATAACTAAATCTAAGGTCAATATAGCATAGTTTTGCAGAGATTCTGTATAGAGTTATAAATCTCATTAATATGGAGAGACCAGTTTATTTTTAAAGTTTATTTTTCTTTCAGAAAATATATCTTTAAAAAAAGAAATATCTTTTTTTACTAATCTCACACAATTGTCAGTACCAAATTACTTCATATGACAGCAATCTATAACAATGTATAACAATGTATAACAATCTATAACACATGGTACCAAATTACTTCATATGACAGCAATCTATAACAATGAATTAAAAAAATTTATTGTAGTAAGAATTTTTCTATAGAAGAAATAACAAATTATTTATCTTCAGCTTTCTTTTTAAAATTTATAAAAGATGCAGAAAACTAAATTCTGATTAAAATATGGAAAACAATATAAACAATTCTAGTGTCTTGCTGCAGAATTAAAAATTTTTATGTTAAACTGGTTCACTCAATCTAACAGGATTTTTTTCCACAATCGCAAAAAGTTCCTGAAAATCATTTATGTAGAAAATTTCGAATTTGTATGACTGTAAACACCTGAGATTATGCAAAATAATAGAGGATCTGATCTACAATGTACATACACACTGAATGGTGAAGGAGATCTCCTTACTTAACTTCATTTTACACCAGGAGCTCCCAAAAGTTGAAACTAATTCTATTTGAGAAATGTGGGTCTAAAAAGATAAACAGACATCTTTACTTCATAGCTTTTCAGTGTTTCCTATTTAATAACATATTTTATAACCACCCAGTAGCATGGTAGATGATATGAAGCCTTTTCCAAAATTATCTGAATCTATATTCTCATTTTCCCCTCAAATAATCTGAAGTAATTACTTTAGAGGTTTCATTTTGCTAATGTAACTCTAGCCTTTCATGGTTGGGAATTTTACATATAAAAACAGTTGAATGAAAATCAGAAACATTTTTTATTTATTTTCTTACCATTTAAAGTAGCTGTAAAACCAGCTGCATAAAAATGTTATTACAGAAAAATAATTACATTGCTTCTCAGCCTTTTGGCTAAGATCAAGTACAGAAAAATAATTACACATGTATATGCCTTTCTGTAGAAACTGTATCTCAGGATCACCAATACTATAATAAAAAATAATACCATATGAAATCTTATCTGTTAATACATAAAGAAGAAGCAATAAAATTAGAAAACTCAAAATTTTAGTAAAACTCATAATTTTGATAATTTTCAGTTAGCATTAAAACTACTAGGTAAATGGTTAATAAATGTTCTTTAGGTTGATAAGCAATATTTCTGTCTCCCATGTCCAGAACACATGGTACTAATACATCTTCTTATCCCTTCAACTTAGGCATAGCCATGTAACTAGTTTGGTCATAGAACCAAGGTGTGTCACTGACAGAAATATTCAAGAGACACAGTGTATGTGTACTGTTTCACTTGGTTCTTTCTTGCCTGGATGATTTGAAATAGTCTGATAAGGAGATTAATTCACTTCTCATATAATGGACATTTCAAGCTTTGAATTTGATAGAAGTAACTGATTGCCATTTGAAGCCATTGAAAGTTTGGATTATTTTTTATTAGTGCAACATAACCTAACATTTTGTGACTCTTAAATTGACAGAGATAAAGTAGTGTCACAAACACCATTTTTTGGGTAGCAATGCCAATGTTAAATAGATCAGAATGTTACCCCATTCATCAAATGGTCAATCTAAATTACACTAAATATATGGCAACCAGGTAAGATGTGCACGTGTGTGTGATGCTATGCTACATGACATAAAGCTGTCCATGTAGCTCTATAAAAAATGCTTAATATTAATGAATCTGATCTTTAGGTCATTTCAGGTATACATGAAGAGGAATAAATGAGTTGGCTGAATGATAACAAAACCTTAGAAAGTTAAACTAATGTTAAGATGATTAACTCATTCTCTTTAATAGATCGATGTTATTTAAAAAAGAAGGCTACTAAAAAAAAAAACTGAGCATAATTCAGTGTGAAACCACATTATTGCTTTTGAGTATGGAGAAAACCAAGGAGTGTAAATATGCCACCACATACTTCAGCAAATGAAGTAAATAATTAAATGAGTGATGGACTATTAGGAATTTTATTAATGTGAGTGTTTAGGGACAATATAGTTCTGTTACTTTTATTATTATTGTTATTATTACTATCATTTGGGAGTTCAGGGGTTAAACTGAAGGCCTTTGCATTGAGTTACATGTCCAGACTTTTTTTTGAACGTTGTTGTTGGCAACATTTGTTGTTGTTGTTTTAGTCTGACACAAGGTTTTTCTAATTTTCTAAGTTTCCACATTGACCTCAAACTTTTTGCTACTTCTGCCTCAACTTCATGTGCCAACATATATATATATATATATATATATATATATATATATATATATATATATTTTTTTTTTTTTGGTCTTTTTCCTTTTTATCGGTAGCAGGGATCGAACTTACAACTGCCTGCTTGCAAGGCAGGTACTTATGCTGCTGAGCTAATTCCCCAGCCCCTTGCCAACATATTTGACAAGGAGTATACTATTATTAAGTATGACTGATGTTTAAATATTAATTGTGACAATTACATCACCATATTGAACCTAAGTCCTTCAAATATTTACTTTCCATACTAGTCACTACAAGTAACTTTTTATTTTTGTGAACAGGTTTCCACTCTGTGTTCCAGGCTGGCCTTGAACCTGTGGCACTCCCCCTGCCTCAGCTTCCTACGTGCTAGGGTTTCAGGCTGGCTCAGAAATGCCACTTTAAAGTTTCTGAACAAAATAAAGTGAAACAAACTAAAATAATCTTTAAAAAGAGAAAAGAAACATGTAAAAAAATATATTCTTCTAATTACATATAAATTAAAGGTAGACATCAAGTTCAAGGCTTTACAAATTAACAAATATTAGGTTATACTAGATTTTCTTTCTCCACATATTTCTTTATTTTGAATTTAAGCATTGTCATCAAGCCATTGAACTAATTACTCCTTGAACATGTCAGAGCTGCTCTGTAGTGCTGTTTATTGCCAAATGAAAATCAATAGATTCAGTCATCATTATCTATTCCAAAGAACGTTGTGTATTGATTTTGCAAAGCCCTATGCTGTTGATTTCTGGAAACCTTTTCATACTGTCCTAGGAAACTTCCTTTTTTTCTCAAACAGTATGGTGCACCATGAGGTCCTATTCTGTGATCTAACCCCAGCCCACCTCTTTGGTCTAAGCCAAATCACCAACACTCTTGCTCTGCTTTACAGGGAAAAGGCCTTCAGTTCCTAAAATATGCTGTGTTCTTGTATTTATTTTATGAAAATGTAGAATAAAATTTCATAGTCAAATACTAAGAAACACAATAACAATAGTTATTACACTTTGTACCATTTTAGTTATATAGATTTCTTTGCTGATTCTCTTTTCGTCTTTAACTAGAAAATTCTTATATATACTTTAGATCAAAATTCAAAAATCACTTTTCCAGGAGACATTTCCAGATATCCCACAGTAAATGGGATTCCCCACAGCCCTAATATGCTACTAGCATTGTAATATCCCACTGGAATTCAGAATCTTAGCAAGGTTTGTGTTCATACATATTTTTATGATATCTACTTCCTATAGACTCTTGGCTCAGTGAAGGTTATTAATAGTTCTTTTTGTGTCTATTTCCACGTCCTCTGAACTGATACACTACCAGCATCTAAAATGTGTTAAGTAAAGACTAGCCCAGTGATTTGTTATTTGTTTATTTGTCTGTATGTAAAGCACTGGGAAAATGCTTTTTCTCCTGTTGTTCAGTGTTACATGTCCAGCCATAGAGAGAGGATGATCAAGTTTTTTCTTCTAATTTGAATTAACTGGATTACAAAAGGAATAACTTTGCTGGAATCTTCTCAGCTACATACCTTATGTTTTAAATGATTATATTAAAGGATATTTTTAACACTAAATAACTTTAAATCTAGGGTTTTAAATTACTTACTTTGCTATTACAACCATTGTGTGTGATGCCAGAAATGAAGAAGGATTAACAGCATTAGATCAAGCAAGTATTTATTGGACAATTATATATCGACTTTAAGGCTTTTTCCTGTGAATCTTACAAAATTATTTTTTACATTTACATGAAATTGCAAATGGTAAGAGGACAAAAAATGAATTATTATGTAGGAAGTCAAGTTGTAAAGTTATGGGCTAAAACAGTACTATGCTGAACACAGATGGACAAAGAGCATAATCAAAAGCCCATAAATAAACCTATACATGTTAGGTAAACTTGATGATAATTCCGTTTTATTGTACAATTATTGAGGAAGCATCAGGCTGAAAACTGAAAAGTTCTCAAAGCATGAGGCTAAAAACTGGATATTCTTCCTTGAAATAAAGCATCATAATAATATAATCACCAAAATCATTATTCTCTTCATTATGGTTTACTTAATATTTAAAAAGTATATAGAAAAATTATGGCTGGGGATTTATCTCAGTGGCATAAGTGTCTGCCTGGCAAGTGTGAGGTTATACATTCAATCCCCAGTACCAGGAAAAACAAGAAGTTATGGAAAAATTATGAACATTTATAAAACAATATATTAAAATTTCTTTCAGAGTAGGTAACAATTTCATAGCCTAAAAGCATTCCACATAAAAGAAAAGAATGGTCAACTACATTACAATGAAATATAGAAATAACTTCCCATCAAAATATAAATTAAAAAACGTGGAAATATGATGGGAGATATTTGCAACACAAGTAACTGAAAAAAAAAAACTCCCAGCCCCCTGTAATACTTTCATCCTCTTGAATGGTTTCACACTGCCTTGATATGTTTGAAGCCGTAATATACGAAGTTATGTTCAAATATTTCAAGGAAAGAGACACTATGTTAACTACTATTAAGTCAGGTTATCTTGTGGTGAAGCACTAGGTTGCTGAAATTGTTATGCTTTGACCTGTATTGCTATGTTGTTATATCCTCTTTTATCTCAATCTCCCCCTTTTTAAAAAAATATTTATTTTTTATTATTTTTTTAATTAAGGGAAAAATCAAAAAAATTAGCAGGATATATTATAGTAACTTTTTTGATTTCCCATTAACTTGATTTGAACCCCTATATTGCTCCCACCATCTTGTTTTGACTGATTTTACTCTGTTCTGTTCTGTTTGATAGTATCAAGTCTGTGGGTATAGACAACTACTTTGAAGGCAATAAGATTCACTATGATGGCCATTCTAGTTTGACTATTATCTTCTTTTGAAGTCCCTTAATGTCTCCAATGTTTAGGTGTTATTGGTCTTGTTCTGTACTGTTTTGTTCAATTTTATTATACCTACTGATATAAGTAATTCTTTTTAAGGTAGCAAGAGGCATTATGGTAATCATGGTGGATTACCTTGTATTCTGTTTTTATATCATGTGTTATGTCCATCCTTTGTTTTGACTGACTACTTTGTTTTGAATATTTGGTTTTATTCTCTTCCAAAAAAAAGTAATAACAACTACTGGAGTAATAAAAACCAAAATGTGTAAATGTTGTTTTAAAAAAGAGAGGGGAAATAAAAGTGCTCTAAAGGATACAACTGCAAGTGTGTTTAGGTGTTAAGATAGATGACCATATTATACTAAGTTTTTGTTGGATCATTGAACACAACTGTTTGCAGTCTCACTGTTTGAATGTCCACTTTGTATGCTTTAATTCTGTAACTTGAACAACTATTTCTAAGATGACAATATGTGATCTATTAACTAGTGATTTCCTACTGTTTTTTTAAAATTCTGTATTACTTGTACCCTTATGCTGTTTTTTTCTTTAAATAAAAAACAAACCTCACTGCCAGAATATGTAAATATCTTCTATGAAATAAGAAAAATAATTCAATTTCAAAAGTTGTCTGTCTTTAATAGGAACTTAATAATAAGCATACCTTACATACAGAAAATCAGAAAATTCAATTACCAGTATAAATATGTAGATACTTGTCCTCATTCACAACGAAAGAAAGATAATTTAAACTACAAGTAGGCATCTGTTACACATCCTACATTGCCAAAAGTTAAATAATAACCCAAAGCAAATATACTAACAAAATATGAGTATTTGATTTACTTCAGGGCACAGGTTTGGTATAGGATCACAGCAAAGAGAATTACTACACATGATTTAAAGAATTAAGATTATCTGGAACCATGTAGCTATCAGCACTAAAAAACTAAGATTATTTGTAGCCATAAATATTTATGCCAGGCTTTGCTTGTGAAGATAAGGGTTTAAACTAATAAACAGTTGTTTGCTTTGAAAAATTTCTGTATATATATATATATATATATATGGTTATATATCTTGCTATTCTGAGCAGTCTTATCTTCATATTAAAGATCTTAAATCGAGATAAAAATATACAAGAAGTGAAATCTTATTTAAAACAAAAACCAATGAATAAGTAGAGAAAGAAAGTTTAGTTCATTGACCTTAAAAGAGCTTGCTGCTCTCTTCATGTTTAAAAATAAATCACATGTGAAAGCAACACTTTTGGAAAAACTGCTGCGAGCAGAAGCCCGTTAAGCCAGTTTGAGCAGGTAACATAGATATTCAACAAGTCCTACTGTTTTTTAAGAGAAGAACCAGGCAGGGCGGAAGCCTGTTTACAGTGTAACCTCAAAGTACAGCTGCACCAATACAAACATGATACCTTAGTCTGTAGCTGAAACCAAGATAAAATACCTGCCAATGAATAGGTCGAGAGATTTTAGCTATTTAGTAAAACATGGAACAAACCACAACCATGACTAATCAATGAAGCCACTGCTAGGCATTTCAACAGCATTTAAAGGACTGACCAGAAGGAGTCAATTTCAAATCAGAAACTATAATCTACTAAGGTAAATAAGTATGTGCCAGAAAAAAGAAAATCTTTATATTTGCCTAAATGTTAGAGGTTGGCTTAGTGCATATTTTATCATTATTCTCAGTTAAGGTATTTGCTTAGATGGATTTTTTTCTTTTCAGTTAAATAATATTCTACCACTGAGATACAACCCAGCCATGAATGGATTCCTCAGAAAAATAATTGAAAGCATAAATATCCCCAGATTCTTACATTTAAATTCTCCCCCTATTTTAATCTATATAGATTTCTATAAAAACTTACAGAATTTATTTTGAAGGTAAAATATTTTTTAATTTAAAAGTAAAAATAGCTATATAATAAGCTTGTGCACTCATATTCCAATATATAATATCTACAAAAGCTGAACCCATGTACTGTAATCTATGTTGCCACGTTGTGGCAAGAATTGAAATTTAAGAAACAATATCTGGCTACATCTGTCACATTTCCACATGTAACTCATTGTTATTATGAAAATCTCCTAAAAGTGGCAGTTTGATTTTTCCCTCTGGTACCCTAGAGAACAGCAATGAAAGGATAGTGATCCACTTCAACAGGAACACCTGAGTCTTTCCAGATTTTCGGTGAAGACAAGAGGATAAGGGTAAGGTAAAAAACAATCAGAAAATGCATCTTTTTTCCCACTATCTCAAAAATTGGTCATTTTACTTAGATAACTATCTCTTTCACATATAAATTGACTGCATTCAGGAATTGTGATTGCTATCACATCAATATAAAGTTTTTTTATGATTTAAGATAATAACTATACAGTAATTGCTAAAATGTGTTGTTCATTCCTGTATTTTAAAAACTTTTTTCCATATTTGCCGTGTATGTTTAAATTGTCTGGAATACATTGCCCTCTTCTCAATAAATTCAAGTGCCACACATTTCTCATCCCTTTCTCCATTCTTCATGCATTAAACTTGTTGAGAGTCAAAAGCAGTATTGATCAGTACACTATTTTATAGGCTTCTTAATAGGCATTAAATATTTTAATCTCTAAATTCATAACATGCATTATTATTAATATTGAAGTTTATAACAAAAAGTTCATTTACTTACTAAATTGAACATAGGATTTTTTTTGGTCTGTGTACACAAAGTAGAAACTTTAGGCTTAATATAATGGAATGGGTTGGATCAGGAATGTCTCTGGAAAGTTCTCATGTTAAGGGCTTGGTCCCAGCCATTGGTGCTATTCGGAGGTAGTGGAATCTTTAGGAATTTTTTCTACTGTTAGGTCTAGTCATTGGGAGTGTTATGATGTAGATCTCAAATGCCCCCCAAAAGTCTCATGTATTGAGAGGTAGGGCTTCTGGTAGATGTTTGATTATAAAGATGCTATACCCATTGGTGGAGTACTTTGTTGGTAAAATTATAGTGTAGTGTCTAGGAGGTGGGGCCTGGTTGGAAACAGATCAGCGATACTCGGCTTGGGATATGCTGTTCATGAACCAATCCTTCTGTTTTCTCTTTTCTTCCTGGCTGTCATGCGTTGAGCAATTCTCCTCCTCTATGCCCTTCCAACATGATGCTTCCACCTTGGAGCCTGTGCACCACAGATTGAACCTTCCAAAATATATGAGCTAAATTACATTTTCTCCCTTTAAATTTTGACTGTTGAGTGTTTTATCACAGGGACAAGAAAATGACTAATACAAGAGTTGTGCCCTCAGAGATGTTTGTGATTCTCTGGTCTTTTCCTTTCTCTATGGCTTTTGTCCCAGCCAAGAGGTAAGTGGTTTTTAGTTCATCAAGTGCTCCCACTATGATATACTCCCTTATGAAGTCCCCAAAAACAGCAAGGAAAATCTACCATGATCTAAAAACTCTCAAACTGTGGTTCAAAATAAACTATCTTCTCTTTAAATGATAATGGCATCTATTGTTTTGTTAATTAACAGAATGCAGACTAATAAATAGAAGCTTTAGAAACTACGATTAAATCAGGAATATGATAATTTTACTTAGTAGATCAGTAAGAGTCACCTTATATAACAAATATTTACAAATGTCTTTCAGACTGGTACATGAGAAATGAAGTTGGGGCATTAATAAATAGACATGTCAGAGAATATATCATGCATACAGTATTTCAATATTTGTATTCATTACATTGCTAATTATGGATTATTGGTTAAAATCTTGATTAAAATTGAAATAGAGACATAGTGGTAACTATAAGTAAATTACAACTTTGACCATAAAAATGGATTAAACATAAATCCCTAAGCAATGGAATGAAACATTTAAATATCTTACTAAATGCAATAGCATGCTGACAAATGTTTCTAACACTGGCAGGCACATTAGTCCTTTTAGAGCAAAAAGATGTTGTGTTTTAAAGTATCTGGTATTTTTAACATTGTCTCATGTTTTAATGTAAGCTATTATTCCAAACAATTAGTTACTAGCTCTTTCAATTAGTGCATGTGTTCAAATAGCTCTTTGCATTAGTGGAGCTTCTTAAATCAGTGATTGCTTAATGTTTCTAAGAGTCACCCACCTCCTTAAAGACAGAGGGTGGTAACTGATGATCATTTTAGATTCTGATTGGAAAACAGGTTTTTCTCATATGTCAAAACCAATCAATTCATAGAGACAGTCTAAAGTGACACACTGAGAATGACTCAGGCTCAGGGTGAACACATTGTGATTATACTAAATGCCTACCAAAGGAGCAGGAAGAGACAGTCGCTTGATAAATACAATGAGTTTTCTAAGCTTTCTTAAATCTATTTAATACTCCATAAAGTGCTCTGAAACTCTGGGAATTAATGTAACTAACTTAATTCATTTTTATGAATTTACTTTTTAGACTGTGTTTTATTCTGTTTAAAATATTGTCTTCCATTCCACTTCAAGGACTTATAATGATTAAACATATCAGAATGTATAACCATCTGTTGTCAGTAATGTCTCCTATTGTTGAGCATTGGTTTTTCATTTTCCAAAATATAGAGTCTTTAACTTTTGACGACCAAAATGTATGTTATGATCATTAGATTTGGTAGTTTTCTATGTAACAATGTTGCTACTCTATACCTCATACAACTGTGAAGCACCCGCATTTGGGGAATGAACTGACTCTAATTTTAGCAGAAAGAATGATTGTCCTAAATTAATCACAACAACTTTAGTTTCCTTTTTTCAGTGGTTCCTTTATGTAAACCTAGCCTAATTCAGTTGATGGAGTTATTTTCCTGTTTAAGAACAATGGTTCAAAAATAGCCCAAAAGCAGTTGAGACTACTAAGACAGAGGTCAGTTTTGCAGGAGCTTTCTGGAAATCAGCATCACTGCTGTTTAGAGTAGGTGGCCAGAAGAGAGTTCTTCTCTTTATTTGATGGAATTATATCCACAATTGCTGAAATTTTTCCATAGGAAAAAATTGTGCTCATAAGTTGGTCAACATAGATATAGACAGAGCTGAGAGTAAAACATAATGGGTATGGAGCTATATTTCAACCACTCCAAAAGAATGTCCATTCTAATTTTTCAGAGATACAACTCAGTAGAATTTCCTTATTTGTATTCAGTAAGATTGTAGAAGGCTTTCTATAAATTGCAAGTAATTATATATAGTTTTTCTTTTTGTTGATCATGGGAAGAAATGTCTTTACAATGGCTAATCATATTGTTTACTTTCTTAAAAATCAGTAATAATTTGGGTAATATTTCTTCTAGAGTTTTGGGAGTAGAGCTATGAGCCTTCATTCCTGTTTTATTTTAGAATGCAGAAATACTACTGTTTGAACTTCTACTAAATGATTTAATTCCACTGTAATTTTAAATGTATTGAAACTCTAAACTTTAACTTTGAAAAATGAAATAGACATAAACAAATAGTGGATAAATCCTAATTGGACCAAAATAAATATTATTTTCCACATAATGTTTTTTAAATACAAATTCACAATTTCTTCAAATTTAATTCTTAGTTCATAAAACTATTAGTATCATAAAAGTAGTTATATTTTTGGAATATATTAATTTTACAGTAAAATATTAATAATTACTGTGAGTGCTTCAAAAGATGTTGCCTTATTCAAATGATGATTATACTACATCCCAACAGCAAGTTACAATTTGAATATTTTCCATATTATACTAACAAATGCAAAGAACAAATTACAGTAAAAAAAAAAAAAAAAAGAAGAAGAAGAAAACTCCAAAAAATGGCATTAGAGTTTCTTGGAAAAGAAGAAAAAGAGATATACAAATATAGGCATATACAAATACAGGTATATACTTTCTCTTGATATGTGTATGAGTGGGTGTATTTTCCAAGAAATAATGCAGTGTGTGACTACATTGAAAATTTCTACAATTGAAAATTGATTAGCTGATACTCTAAGATAAGTCTGAGTGTTTGCCTAATGCTATAGTATATTGAGTTATTACTAAATATTAAGACAGGATAGAGTGCAAAAGCTTTAATTTCTGAGCATACTCTTTACAGTTTTGTATAGATCAAGATAGATTTTAATATGTATTTGAAAGAATACCAAATTATTTTTTATATGTCAAAATACGATATTATGTGATCATCATCATAATGTACTGAAGTTCATCTTTAATATTTTAGTCACCCGTGATGGGTACTGTCTCCAGGATGGATAAGCGTCAACATTAAAGTATATTATTGCCTGTAATCCTAGCATTCAACTGAGGCAGGGGAACTGCTGACAGTTCAACTGTAGCCTTGACTGAAAAGTGAGGCTGCTCAAGAAATAGAAAGGAAAGAAAGAAAGGGAAGGGAGGAAGAAAGAAAAGGGAGAGAAAGAAAGAGAAAAAGAGAGAGCACTGTGGTGTTGTAACACGTCCAAAAGATGGCTTGTATTCTTTTAATACGTTGTCTTGCATTAGATTTTTTTAAAAATAAGCACATGGTACTAGCAACTTTTAAATCGTTTCATTGTTCAGAAAATTTATTTCAATAATACTTTTTGAAGGAATATTTGATCTTCTTAACTTGGGATTAATGTGTTATCTATTCAGTATTCTGGCCTTTGCCTGTGTACTTCTATAACCTTTAAAAATGGTAATATCTGAGAATGGTATGAGAAGCTCATCTCTCTGCAAAGTAAAGGGAAAATGCAGAAATTAACCAAAAATTTCATTTCTACTTCATGATTGCTCTCTAAAATAAGAATGATTTGTATCTAGAGTATAAAGAATTCAACTTCACCAAAAACATTACCTCACTGAATGAAGCTATTCCTAAACTAGATGTAAAAATGTCCTGAAATATGCTGATTGTGTCTTTAAGAAAAAATTTTTCTTAGGAAAAAAAATTGTTGCATTATTTATAGATGATTACACACATTCTTATTGGGACTGACATGGCTAATAGATAAATATTGTTGCAAATATATGTTCAAATCATTCTTCAAGTATACATAAATTTTAAGAACTATTGAAGAATAACTGGCTTTCTACCCTCTCCTATCTTAATAGCTCTTTCAATATAATGTGGCATTAGGCAAAATATCTGCTTCAATATTAACTTCTGTTTAAAAAGAAGATTTTGACAATTTCATATTGTGTAATAATTCATCTTTGAGTAATAAAAACAAAAGAAAGAGAACTGATAGTATAAAGCATGCCTTTTTAAACTGCAATACTTGTGTAGTATAATTAAAAATAATAAAACAAAATTCTCTGGGCACAGAAAAAATAGTCATAACACAGTTCTCAATACCAGTAAATGAAGATTTTAACTATATACACATAAACAAAGAAAGATATACCTACACTATTTCCTCTTTAAAACATAAGGAGTTGGTTTTAATATAGCATCATCTCCCTTGTGTAGCTTCAACCAACATTCTTTATTACAACATGCAAGTAGTTTGTGCACTGGAAATATGTATTTGAGATATTGTCTGGCTAAGCTCATGTCATGAAAATGTATACTGTAGATCTCTATAGAGTCATTTGGTATCTAGTACCTATAATTTAATATAGCAGAGGAAAATCACAAATACATTTGAACAAAAGCTTTAAATCCACATCTTTAGAATAGCTTCAAATGCATACCTACACAAAATAAAAATATTTTTAAACTTGTTTCTTAAATAAAATATAGTATTTTCATGTTTATGCAAATAATATATCAATATTAGTGATTCTTGGAAGACATTCAGATTTTCTCACTCAGATTGGAAATCATAGCCAGATTTTCTTAGCATTTGAAGAACTATGTCTGAAATTCTATTACTGTCATAAATATGACCTGCCTTTGCAACTCATAAAGCTAAATAAAAAGTTTTTTCTTACTTTGTGTAAGGATATTGAACTATATTTTTCAAAGCTATGGTTTTGAATGGTATAACAAGATAAATTATATTATTCTGCATTTTAAAACACTTCTATTTTATAGATATAATATTAGTAGTTATTTTAAGTTTTCAGTTATGATTTTTTAAGATTCTCCAACAATATTATACCAACCAATTCAAGCATGTTTTTACAATGGTCTTTTTACATAACTTCAGATTTATATTTCAAAAATCACGTATTTAAAATAGTGCTAAAATTATGAGTTTATTTTATTTGAAGTGATCATTGTTACTTAAATATAAAAGAACATTGATAGCCAAATTCAATGATTATTAACTGAAACAGTTAAATGTTAGAGTTATTTAAGTGTTTTTCATATTTAAAGATACCACTACTAATCTTTATTCACATCAATAAAATTGAGCTAAAATTTAAATAGGTATATTAGAGGCAAATATAACTACACTATTTTGTAGAAAATAAACTATATAAGAATTACTAACCTTAATTTTCAGATTGTACACAATATTGTCTTGCTCCGAATTTTAATTCCATTGTGATACTTTTTTCATGTATGTAACTGCAATAAGTGCCATAACACTCATAGTATCTTCTCTTCGTAACATTGTAATAATTAAATAATTTTATGAAAAGATCCTAGTTACATATTATATAAGAAAAGAAATAAATATAATCTTACTAAGTACAATAGTTTTGAAATCCCTATACTTACTAACATTGTATACCCAATAATAATTAAAAATAAAGCACTTTTTTTAAACAAGAGGAAAAAAATGAAAGCACTAACAAATTGATATTTCTTGAGGAAGCACACAAACAGAATTATGTCATTTGCTGGTTTCCATGGTATCACATATATAAGGCATTTCTGCTGCACTGAAAGTTGCATTTGAATTTGAATATATATAGTTGCTCTTTTCTGAGCACTAAACTCATTTGCTGTTTGATGTTTTTGTCTGGGGGTCTTATATAACTCCACTTCTCCACATGTACAGTGTCACACTCATCAGCTTCTTTATACCAACCCCTAATTTACCTATAAGTAATCAATAATATCAACTTCGCTTAAGATGGAACTGTTAAAATTACCGTTGAATCTTCAGTCTACTTGATATCCTATATATAACACAATATGTGTTATTCATTTCTAAAATCCTCTCTCTGATCTGTCACTTTTACTAAAATACATATTGTTTTTCAAACATTATTACCAAAAACCTAATCTTTAACTTGCTGTGAAAAGAAGGTCATTGATATTAAGACAAAGAATTAAAATGCTTTAAATTGTTTAAATGTCACATTTCTGGCAAATTCTTCAAAACTCCTGCCTAGCAGCAGAACCTTCATTTTCTTCCCTTCTCTGTTTTTCCCATGGGTCACATGGGCCATTCCATCATGTGGCTCATTGTGTTCCTCCTATAGATTGCCCACATCGCTATCACCTCTTTTAGCATGTTACAGTAAGATGCTTTACTTACCTCACTTATTCCGTTGAACCAAATTCTATGTACTAATTATTTTATGTATTGCAAATGTTTTTGCTCCTCTTTTGCTTATAGTAGAAAGCCTAGAATGCAAATCATTATGGGCTACATGTTGAAGATTTGGAAACACCTAGAAAATTCTTAGGGGTAGAAGAAAAATAAGCCTATTTAAAACATGAATACATAGTGATTTTTATTCACTTATTAAAGTGAATAAAAAGGTTTAAGAAGCAAGGATTTTGTTGATATTTAATTCATGCTTATTCTTAAAAGGAATTAGTTTGGTATCTCTAGTAACTTTTAAAATGCTATTTTTAAGCCAATTACATAGGGAGAGAAAAAATCTTCAGTATCAGTGCAGCCATGAGTCGCCCTTCAACAACTTTACACTGAGTCTCAATATCGACTGTCACTGGAGCCATGATGGATTATACCTTTTGGCATCGATATTGAGACTCATTCATTACTTTCTTAGGTTTCATGCTTTATATCAAAAAGACAAATGCCAACACAAATCCAAACTTTGTAAAAAAAGAAAAAGAAGACTATATGTCAACATTGAAAATCCACTTTCAAGGACTCAAGCTCACATATTATATGTGTGCATATTTATTCTGAAATATTATTTACACTCAGGAAACAGCAGTTGTTATAATTAAATTTAACTGACAATTACATGAGATTTATAGTATAGGTCTATAGTGAATGTAAATACTTGCATGTAAAATAGATTGTATAACATATTAATATTATATGTATATATTTATTGTATTCAATTAGATAATATAAAATATGAGATTGCTATGATACTATATCAAACATAGCTTGTATTGGAATAAAGAATACATCCTCAATGTTCCATTTATTTCTAGTTTCTTAAAAATGCTTTTAATATTAATATTGGTTGATATTATATTGTTAAATATTAATATTTAATATAAAATTATCATGATTCATAATTTTTAAAGTTATTCTTATTTTTTAGAAGTAAAATATTATGCCTCGCTAGTTTGGTTGTTTAATTCAAAATCAAAGATTATTAATATTACATTACTCTGTAGAACAGGGGTGTAACAAACATGTTATGTACGCTGATAACACACCTTAATTCCTAGTGAAACAAAATAATGTAAAAAATTAACTCTTTTTGTTCTTCAATACCTTAGGATGAACCATGGCCCTCAAACTATATTCCCATCTTTCTTTTTTTTAAGTTTTTTCACTGAGACATCATCAAATTTCTATATTGCTCAGGATGTGGTTAAACTTTTTCCTACCTCAGGCTCATAGAATGCTCCATTACAAGTGTGTACACCACATCTAAGATTTTAACTCTTCAAATAAATTTCATAGTCATTTGTGTTCATTTGGTATGTCTTCTGTGTTGAATAGCTTCATTATGTCTTCATATCTATGATACATATATAATACTTATATATATATAAGTAGATAATTTGCCTTAAAATAAAAATATTCTGAAAATACAGATTAAGATCTGTTTTCAAAATTTTAGCCCTATTAATTTAAAATTAGTAAGTTAATTATGTAGAAATAGATACGCATTTCCTAATGGTCAGGGAATTATGAATATGTGCTTTTTTCACATAAAAATAAAATATTACTAACTATAACTGGTAGTAAAACTACAACTAAAAGCATGCTGTATATTTCCTCATTATTTAATTAATCTGTACTTAATAGGGGCTTACATTTTCTCATTGATCAAAAAGAATTTGACATTAGAATGAAGTGAAATACAATAAAATATTTCCTTGCACAGTTTCTCAGGTGTGTTATTGACAAAATAAAATTGAATACATGAAGTGCAATTTCTACCCTTGACTACACCTGCAACCCGAGTGCAGGGAAGCATGAAGATGGGGAAACAGAATTAATATCGGATGAGTACGTGATCACGAACGTTTCCACACAACTCACTTCTGCACTTAAGTGGGTTCTAGTTTTTAACAGACAGTGTTTTTCGCTCTATCCATTTACTGGTTTAATGAAATTTGTTTACTACATAAAATATATTCAAAAATATATGTAGAACACATACAGACAAATTTGTGTCTTCTCTTTAATGGTCTCCTATCTTCTGTCCACTTCACATTATGTGGAGATCTCTTATGTGTGCTTAAAATATCCTCCGGGGTCCCCTAGTTCTTTCCTGACCCATCTCTGCATTCTAACATGTTCTTAGAGATTTTAGTTATTTCCTGTAGCCATAGCCGGAGGTCTTGAACATCAGTGTGTATTTATAGCTCTCTCTGTATGTATGTATATATATATATATATATATTAAGGTTAGGACTACAGATAAGATTTTTTAATATTAAAGAAATGCTCGAGAAATATTTCTAACTTATCACATACAGATAAAAATGGGCAATTTAAAAGGATAGAGATACTAAAACTAAATCAAGGAACTGGGGAAGTAGAAAGGAAAAGGAAACGTTAACAGTGTAGTTAAGATCCAGATATTTTGATATTAGAATTTTAAGTAGAGTATAATTTCAAATTATTATAAATATTTAGAAGAAAAATAATTCACAAAGCTCTTAAATGTCAGAGATAGACATAGATCCTAGTCTTTATATTCTGAGATCATTTTGTCAACACTTGAGCTCAGCTCATATTATCACACTTCTTTTTAAAGGAGAAAAATAGCCTTGTAAAATTTTTAAGATTTAAGAATGACTAAAGCTTTCAAGTAAGCATATATAAATATGGGTTATTTGAATGGTACTGAAATCCCAGTATTCTCTACAGTATCAGTCTCTACAAGGCTGATATAGACAGGTTTATAAATAATTCATAAACATAGAAATTCATATATCATAAACATTAAATTTATTGCTTCATACTATAAAACTTAGTTTTCTTCATATAGTAAACTCACGAGTAGGAAAAATATAGTGAAAATGAAAGTATACATGCCTAAGTACTTTCTTTAAAAATGGAGTACTTTGTGGGGATTCAGCTCAGCAGCATAAGCACCTGCCTGGCAAGTGTGAAGTCATGAGTTCAATCCCTGGTACAAAAAGCAAAAGTACTTTTCATTGCAAGTAAATGTACCAAAAAAAAAAAAAAAAAAAAAACAAGTATTTTCCTTGTACAGAGAAAATTAAACACCTTTTCTGTATTACCATTAGTCTGAAGTGAGGAGATTTTTAGGATTATTGCCAGGGTGAATGTCTCCAGGTTGATGCTGAAGAATACTGAAGTCTAACAGAAGAGGATAAATTCAAAGAGATTGTAGCTGGATTAAAATTCTGTGTAGGGCATGAGTGAGGTAACACCCTCCTGGATCCCCCACATCAGACCTTGAATTTGTGTCACCTTGGGAAAGAATTGGAATGAGGCCTCAAATCAACTGGGGCAAATTGATCAACAAAAACCTGCATACACTGCAAAAACCTGCATACACCGAGCATAGCTTACAACCAGGTTGCAGATTCAGAGGGAGATGGCCACAGTAGTATTCATCAACTGATGGAAGCTTCACAAATGAAAACAAAATTTTGCCTCACACTTCTGTTTTCAAGTGACATTGTACAATTTACAATTATATTCACAAAACATTAACATGTTTTCACAATTTCACAGCCTCCTTCAATCTCTAAATACCCTTCCACTCATCTGCATACTTCCTGCCAGCAATTCAAATACTGTCTACACTTACAAAACCCCAGAACTCTAGGCCTTGCTCAGCTATAAAAATAATTTTCACAGAACAACAGTCACATGATCATCTTAATAGATGCAGGAAAAATATTTGACAAACTGCAACATCCATTAATAATAAAAACCCTAAAGAAAATATGTTTAGAAGGTCTTTATCTCAACCTGATATCAACAAGCCAATGGCCAAAATGATATTAAATGGAGGAATGCCAAAGACTTTCTCTCTAAAATCAGACCCAGAAAAATATGTTTGCTGTCACCACTCCTGTTCAATATAGGTCTCAAAATACTAGCCATAACAATTAGACAAGAGAAAGAAACAGAGTAGATATGAGTAAGAAAATTATTAATAATTATCATTCTTTACAGATGGTATTATCTTCTACTTAGAAGATGATAAAAACACCACAAAAAGACTTCCAGAATTATAATCAAATTTGGTAGCATAGTTGGATACAAAGTCATAACACAAAGATCAATGGTATTCTTGTACACCAATAAGAAACTCTTCAAGGGAGAAATTAGAGAAGCAATGCCTTTTATAACAATATCAAGAAAATGAAGTATTTAGAAATTCACCTAACCAAGAAAGTGAAATACCTCTAAATGAAACTATAGTACTCTGAAAAAAAGAAAAGAAAAAGAGGTTGAATGAAATATCAGAAAATAAAAAGATTTTCTGTTCTTGGATAGTCAAAATTAAAGGGGTCAAAATGGCCATACTTCTACAACTGTTGTACAGATTTAATGCAATCCCAATCAAAATAGCAACATTTCTAACAGAACTAGAGAAATCAACCCTAAAATTCTTATACAATCAAAAATGACCCGAAATAGACAAAAAAAAATAATAAAAAGAAAAGAAAAGAAACAGTTATAGGCAAGAAGGGCAAGGTAGAGAACATCACAATCTCAGACTTCAAGTTGTACCTCGAAGATATAGCCATTAAAAAAACAGCAACTAACAAAAACAAAACCAAGAAAACATGCAAATAAGTGAAAAAACATCATGGTAGCAGCCAAAAAATCAGACTTGTGTATCACTGGAAGAGAATAAATGATGCAGAAACAACTTCAGGCAGACTCAGTGCTTTACTTCGACAAAAGAGCCAAATACTTTCGCTGGAGGAAAGACTGTCTTTAAAAAATGCTGTGGAAAAACTGGCTACATACATACCGGAGACAGAACTAGAGCACATATCTCTAACCATGCATTAAAAACGTAATGGATCGAAGATCTAAATATTTAAAACAGAAACATTTAACTGCTGGAAAATAGAAGAGCTGAAACTCTTGAAGTCATAGGTACAGACAAAGACCTTCTGAAGACAACTCTATTTGCATAAGAAATAAAGTCAAGAATCAACAAGTGGGATGATATCAAATTTAAAAGCTTCTCCACAGCAAAAGAAAAACCAATAGAGTGAAATCTATAAAATGGGCAAAATATTAGTTTTCTGTACTTCAGACAGTGGACTAATATCTGGAATGTGTAAAGAATGACCAAAATTAGATTATCTTTAATAAAAGACCCAATAAAAATGAAGAACTAAAATGAATAGACATTATTTCAAAGAAAAATTCCAAACTGGTCAATAAATATATTTAAAAAGTCACTAGCTATTTGTTTTAGTTACTGGTGTCTCATTACTGAGAGAAAATATCTGACACCCAAAGTTAAAAGGGGAAACCTTTATTTACCTTAGAGCTTGTAAAGGTTTCAGTCCGTAATCAGTTAGCCCCACGGCAGGTGATGCGTGGCGGAGGGGCAACAATTCATGGCGGAAGAAGACAGTGAAGCAATGACAGAGACAGGGTAATAAAATTAGTTCTGTGTCTTACATGTACACAGAGAACTGGGATTAGAGAAGTGCCAATGCAATCAGTGAGCTGCTCCAGGATTACCCAGCGTTAATCCCAGCACTTTTAATCCTAGCATTAAATCATGAATCAATCACCAGCAGCCTCTGAAAAAGTTCCTTTTAAAAGTGCATACACCTTTGTGGAGGCTTCTAGCCAAAAACTGTAACACCATCAGACAACTGTAAATTAAAAAACACTGAGATTTCAGCTTACTCCAGAAAGAATAGCTACAAGAACTCAAATAATAACAAATGCTAGAAAGACTGGGCAGGAAAAAGAACCCTTCCACACTGTTGGAAGGAATGTAAACTGCTACAATCACTATGGAAATCACTATAGAGATTCATCAAATATTAAAACTAGAAACTATTTGACATAGGTGTTTCTTCCAAAGAGAATTTAAAATATCACATAACAATGACACATGCATACCTATTTTTATAGCAGCACAAATCATAAAAGGTAAATTTCAAAAGCAGTCTAGAGATAGGCGTGGTGGTGCACTTGTAATCCTAGTAATCAGGAGGCTGAGGCAGGAGGACTGCCTGGAGTTCAAGGCCAGCCTGAATTGCATAGAAGCATCCAGCCTCAAAAAAACAGAAGAAAAATTAGCCTATGTGTCCATCAACAGATGAATGTATAAAGAAAAGGTAGTACTTATGCATAGTGGAGTATTATTCTGTTACAAAGAAGGATAAAGTTGAGTCCTTCATAGGAAAATGGATGCACTTCAAGACCATAATATTATTATTAAATAAATCAGACATATAAGCTTAATTATTTTATATTTCTCCTATAGGATAAATATAAAATATAAAGAAACTGTAAAATATAAGATAAATTATACAAAACTACATCTTTTGTAAATGAATGGGGACAAAGAGATGGAGGGAATGAGAATGTGGAAGGGAATATAAAGTGTCTTAGTATAAAATTAAGACACATTATATAGATGTTAATACACCCAGAAAATGTAATCATTTTGTTCTGAAAACATAAACTAGTAAAAATAAAAATTTTTAAATGTATGTAACACAAATCTATTTTCAGATTAAGCTGAAGAGTTGTTAATTGTCTGAGGATTGATTTTTTTAAAAGATATTATCAGTTCTGGATCTGTATAAACACGAATAAATTTATTGGTTTTTGTTTAAATTGGTTATGATTTTTACTCTTTAGAAATAGGATTACCAAAATTCTTTCTAGTATATTTTACAGATGCAAATACATACATAACTTTTGGTTGGTTATTTTCCTTTCCACATTCATGATAAAAGGCAAGCAGACCAACAACAAAATACAGCTTTCCCCATCCTGTTCATAAATCCATGTATCCTTTTTCCCCTACCTTGGTGATAGTTTCATGAAGATTGAAGAAAGGATCCATTTCTTCAATTTTTATTGCATGTTGAGGAAAAACTGCCTCAGAGAGAAAACTTGGACCCTGCGGCAAATTAAAAAAAAAAAAAAAAAAGAAACATTTAGAAGTATTGATTTTGTTTTTCAAGTGCTTATTGGATTTTTTTTTAAAGATTTGAAAGGACTCTAAATTGCTTTAGGGCTTCTGTTGATTGTTGGACTACATTCTACTGATCTAATTACCTATCACAGATCATTTATAAACTAAAATGAGTAGTACTTTACAATTCTCGGCATTGTATGTATTTATGAATAATGTTTGCTTACAAAATAGGTCATTCTTAACATTGTACCTTCAGTTTTTCCTCAAACACATAGACAGACTGACTGAAAAAGCCTTATTTAAAAGTCTATGTGTATTTTATATTTTGTAAGTTTAATCCTGATAGAATAAAAAGAATGCCTTTTGGTATACATTATTATTTAGAAATCATGTCTTTGGCAAAATTTATATGATATTCTAAATATTGTCAATCTAATTTTAACAAAATAAGAATACATATTTGAGGTAAGAACTTTATATGCATATTTGCTACCAATAAAGTAGCACCATAAAATATTTGTCTTTGGCAAAATTTACATGATATTCTAAATATTCTCAATCTAATTTCAACAAGATAAGAATATATTTGAGGTAAGTTCTTCATATGCATATTTGCTGCCAATAAAGTAGCACCATATAATCCTAGCATTAAAACTGTTAAAATCAGAGACTGTTAGAATCAGAGATAAAATACTGTAATTCATTTTGTCCTTAAACATTGAAGTCAAGTTTTAAGATGCAAGTACACATGGGATGGTGGTAAATTTAATACATAAATTGATGGGAGTTATCAATATTATTAGCATCCAACAAACTGTTTATGATATAAATACCATTCTTATTTAGAGAATCTAGGGAGCAGGTAATTTGTCTAAAAATAGAAAACTCAAGAGAAAAAATATAGACAGAGGCACTTGTATGGACAGATGAATTGATAATCTTTCTAAACATTTTCAGAAAGGTAACAAAGACAAAAAATTTAAAGCAATCAATATGACAATATTTATAGCAATGTAAGAAATAAAAGATGAATTTTGTTATGAGGAAAGACCTCCTTTGATGATGGTTGTTTTTGACTTTCATCACACTGGTCAAGAATTTTTTTTTTCCATGTAATTGAGAATTAGAATTACGAACCTTAAATCACTAGAAATATGTTCTTCTATATTGAATTCTTGGTGAAATTTTGCTCTTAAAATTTAAAATGTTAAATTTTGAAAACTACTACTACAGAAAGCAGAAATTGATAAGCAGTTTTGAGTGGAGTAAGTGACATTTTTAGATGTCTATAGAAGATGGCACATATTGATACATATGCGAGGGCAGCGAGCTGAAAAGATATGATAGAGAATGAGAAGTTTAGAGAAAAAAAATTATACTACTGTACAATAAGAGAGTACAAGAAACTAAACCAGGGCAGTGATATTAGAGATAAAGACATAAAGAGAACATGAACTTGATAGGTAATTTAACAAGTAAAATTAGTGGGTGATTTACAAGTAAAATGTAATTCATGTGAAGATCTTAAAAATAAGTCAAAATTGCCAAATTTTCTAGACTGGATAGAATAAGTGGATAAAAATTTTTTTAGTTTAATAATTCTAGAAACAGTCAATGGTTTAGGAAAGGAAAAGCATCACATTTTAAACAAGTTTTCTTTCAGAATGGGTTCTTGTGCATTAACTGCTGCAATAATGCAAACAGTGATAAACTGTGAGAAGGAATGAGACATTAACTATGAACTAAATAATTTTCTAGAAATCAAGAGTTGATAAGGAAGTTAAAAAAAACAGACCCCATAAGCTAATGATAAAGAGAGAAAAATTAAAGGACAATTTACTAATTGTGTTCTAGATAGGATTGACATTAATATATATTTTAAAGCAAGAAAAAGTATCTTAAAAAGTAGAGGCTTTTTTAAAAAGCAAGAAAATTTGGGGGACATTGATATACCACAGACTTAAAAGAAAAAAATACGAAAGCTCAAAAAAGTTACCCTGATTATAAAACTGTAAGTAGATAGTGCTCAAAGAAAATGTTGATGTTACACATATTATTAAAGAAAGAAAAAAAAACTGAAGATATATTTAAAGTCTCCTCCAAATTAAACTGCCTAGGCTTCAATTTACCAACATATCAAATTATACCTTTTTTCAATGAGCATAACACATGATAAATAGGGCATCTATTGTGTTTCCATATCTTGGCACTGGGCCAAGCATTTCACATATATCACCCAATTTATTCTACAAGCACATTGTGAGGTAAAAGCTATCATTAAACTCTCTGTATAACTGAGAAACTATGTTTCATGCCATTAACATGTCATACCACAAATAAGTGGTAGAGCCATTATTCAAACCCAGATTTATATACCTCCACGAGCCACACTTTTATTTTATACCAAATTGTATCTTCATTGACAAAGTTTCTCATAACCCAAGTGTCGTGTTTTATGTCAGTGGCCCCCAAGCCTCATGCAAATATGGACACAACCAAATCTAGCATTTGTGATTGGTTCATTGTGTAGTGCTCGGATTGGTGGTGTGAGTACTACACTTGCCTAGGGTTGGAGCCAGGAGATGTCGGCAAGAAGAAGGTGTGTCTTTCTCTTTTTGCTTTTGCTTTCAATTTTGTTGTCTGTAGTGGCCTTGAAGGGCTGCACACCAGTCTGCCTTGGAATCAACTAAGTATGGACTGAAACTCCAAGAACTGTAAGACACAAATCTTTCCTTCCTTCATTTTGGAAGCCAGGTATTTTGTACCAGCAATAAGTAAAAAGTAAGTTAAGACACAAAGATTCTATGTAACAAGAATGATTTTTCTCTATCCTTTATTTTCAGTTTCTTACAAGCCTTAGTCTACTCTCCAAACGCAGTATAATCACTATGTACAGTTTAAAAGATATAATCAAATACTCCCTGCTTAGTCTTCATAAAACTCAATCTAAAAAGTCCCGTATGCATTTCCCTCATTGCATTATTCTCATCTCTATAATCAAAGACAATACACATCAATACTTAAATTTAATATGTGATATTAAAATGCTTGCAGCCTTTGAATGGCACTGACATTCATAATTTGCTGAACTGAGGAAAAAGATAATTATAGTCATAACTTTTGAAATATAACATGCTCATCACTATTCAATGGAAAAAGACCTAGATGATGTGGAGTTTAAATAGAAGTTTAACCATACAAGGGTCAAATGTGGAATAATATTAGCACATTATTTCTTGAGTACACTCATTTTTACATTTCAATTATTTGGATGGGTGAGTGGGGGGTTCTACAAAGTCCACAGTGTTTGCTTTACTGAAAAATATTCAATGTGTCTTTTTAGCCTCATTTATATTAATTTCATATCCTAATTGGAAATCTAAAAAGGGTATCAAAAATTGTTTATTCAACGGAGACATACAGAGTAGAGCATAGAGTATCTAAATGATTAAATGCTTTTAAAAGCATAGAAAACCTAAATGATTAAATGATTTGTTTTGTTTCAGTTTGTTTTTTTTGTTTGCATCATAAATTGAACTCAGGACCTTGTGCTTACCAGGCAGGGGCTGTGCCACTAATATATATCACCAGCCAAATTAAATGATTTCATAAACTTTGTTGCAAATGCTAGAATTAGTTCGGTGTGTGTGTGTGTGTGTGTGTGTGTGTGTGTGTGTTTGTGTGTGTGTGTGCACATTCATCATTTGTTCCTTAAACATATTGTCATTTAAGGGAGGCAATAGTGGTAATGCAAATGTTAAAATGTGAATTATTCTAATTAATCTAGATGTTTTTAGTCTCAAAGTATCAATATGATGACAAAATACATAGGATTCACTATTAATATTTTACATTTTCTTTGAGCTAATCTCCCTTACATATATTGCTTTCTTTAATGTATTAATAATATAATATATGCTTTAATTTATGCACTATATATACTACATATTACTATTAGTCAATGTTTATGATTTTATTTAATACCACCCTTTGTAGCCAGACTGGGTGTCTGGGAAAGCTTAAGAAGTAACAACAAAGAAGCTAGAGGAGTATTTTACTAAATAAGACCTATTTTAATAAGTGTGTGTAGATTAGCCTTTTGGTAGTAAATTATTCAATTTGAGTAAACTATGTCAAAATATTAAATTTTGTTAATAAATATAATTATTCCATACATAGAAAAAGGTAAGTATGTTGCTGTTTATGTTTCCATATCTGTGCTGCCTTTATAAATAGAATACATAAAAGATTAGGCACATAAAAAGAAAGTCTGAAAAGATTGATTTCTTAGAAACTTAAAAAATGACAGATATCCTGGCCAAAGTTGTGTCTATCAATTCTACAGCTATTAAGACTTTATATTACTTACTCTGCAGAGATATTATTAGATCTACAAATGAGTGATAACTTTACATTCTGTTCCTTAAATTTTTTCAAAAATTTTTTTGTGCTTTTTGATTTTTTGTTTGCAGATTATGTTTTGCTTGTTTCCAGAAAAAAAGAGGGAGAGGTCATCAGCTTGCTGGCACTTGTCATTGTACGGGTAACTAATACAACATGTTTTCACATCAGGAAGAAGAGAAAAAATACTGTCACCATTATTTCTTTATTCCTGAAGAAAGTTCTTTGAAGGGATGATATATTTTAGTGCATGCTTCAAAAAAATCCAAATAACTTACAAGCAGAATAATATCTCAGAAATCAGCAGTATTTTATGAAACCAACAGTCTGCCTGTAGAATCTATGCTGTCAGCTTTATACTGTAGCCCCACTCCTCTGTGTCAATTCCCTGACTATTTGGGGAACACTCCTTCCTTGACTCTTCTAAATGCTGATGGATTTAAGCATTCTTTTTCTTGTGGCTGCATAATTCATATTCCTGCTTTAGTCTTCACATGGCTTTAACCCTACTTGTCTTCTCTTTTATTGTCTAATAGAATAGTTGTCATTGAATATAGGTTCACCCAGGTAATGCTGGACAACATTTTCTCAAGATTTTTAATTGAATTTTATCTACAGATAACCTGTTTTCCAACTGAGACCACAGTTTTCAGGGGACATATATTTCTCAGACCATTATAAATTTTTCTAGTAAGTATAAGACTCAACAGAATTTTATACACACACACACATGCATAATACGACTTAGAGAATCATTCTCATTTGAAATATTTAAATGTAATTTGATTTTGAAAGATGTCTCATAACTTAAGGCAGAGTTCCTACACATTTTTGAGCCAAGTTAACATTTTAAATTAAATATTAAATATGTTGATTGTTTCAGAGATGCTACTATGCTTACTCTAGACTATGTCTTAGTTATGTCCTAATTCATAGTGGATCATATCAATCTTTGTTCTGCAATATGAAGTAAAAAATATATTATCTGTTATGAGTAATACATAATACTAATAAAATATTATAAATTATTATAAATATTAATTCAATGAATCCTTATAAAAACCTGATAAAGTAAGTATTACTGTTATTTTTACAGATAAACCAGCTGAAGCACTGTGAATTTAAGTATATTGTCCAGATAGTAAGACTGGGTAATAAACCCAGGCAGCCCCTGTATTTTTAACTACTAGAAAATACTCTCTATATATTAGAGAGTATATAAATTACAAAATAACATAGTACATTTTTAAGATTCATTTGTGGTGATAAAAGATGAAATCTATGCACATACTATATAAATCCCCTATATTAATAAAATATATAAATGTGTAATATAAGTTTAAAATGGTGTTTTCCTTTTTTTTTTTTTTTTTCTTTTGGACTGGAAATCTATGTTTCTCAAGAACTTTAAATTTCGGAAGCACCCTATCATACTTCAGTTTTTAAAGCAGAATGTCTCAGAAAGTAACATTCCCCATAATATCATAGATCCTTGCACCCAGTGCCAAGTTAAGCAATAGAGAGGCCATATTCAACTTCACAAGAATTTAAATGCTGTAAGAAGATAATCCTGTAACTCAAGGCGTTGAACAGTTAGCTGAGTGCATATTTCTTATTAGTTTGCCTTCTTTCCTTCAGGAATAAGATATTATCCTAAATATCAGATGCACCAATAAGAGAGTTTATAATTATTTAGCAACCAACAGTTGGAGAAATGTATGGGAGGAGCCTCTGTGGATGAGTGACAGATACTCAAACTCAGAGTAATAGCTCTTTACCAATTCTGCAACATAATTTATTATAACTTTTCAATTCTACTGGTGAATAATGACTACATAAAGGTGGCATACAACACTCAATGATTGGTGACCCAAGTGATATTTTATGTCTCACTGAGGATGCAAGACTTACACAAATAAGTTGAATAAATTGCAAGGAAAAGTGGGGGAAAGCTAGCATTCACAGATCTTGATAGAAAAAGAAGTTTTCTTAATGAAGATTCCAAACTTTTATGTGGTCTTTTGTACAACTTGGTCTCTGGTAAGATCTCAAGTCAGTTTAATAGCAGTATTTCTCTGAGGTCAGAGCGTGTTAGCCTCCTGAAGAGCTTTATGTTCAGCAGTCAGCCAGTGCTTTACTCAGGGCTGCACTTAATCAACTGTGAAAAAATTGAGAGATTTGAAGGTCTGAAGTTAAGGGTGAATGAATTTAAACATCAGTTTTAGAAGAAAGAAAAGCATTATTCCAATCTGGGAAGACATATTTAGCCCTTTAAAGTTCCTGCTTCTTCATAATCTGGGTGAAAACATCCAAGGACTTTTTTTTTTTTTTTTTGTCTTTTTCGTTTTTATCGGTACCAGGGATTGAACTCACGACTGCCTGCTTGCAAGGCAGGCGCTTATGCCGCTGAGCTAAATCCCCAGCCCCCATCCAGGGACATTTAATCTAGAATAGTCTGTCAGAATTTTATCATTCATTGTATTATTCTTGTTATTATCTTAATTTTTTCTCAAACACTAAGTCTTCTAAAAATATCAGTGATAGAGAAATCTGAGACATACAATTCTGGAAATGATGGCTGTTTAAATTCCATGTCTCTCTCCTTTTACATTTTCTTCAGTTAGCCCATTCCACTGGTATTAAATAATGTATGAATGCCTTCACATTGACACAGTCAAATATCCCCCAGTGAATTGCATAGTCCCATTCTTGCTGCTACTTACTAAGGCTAAATGAAAGTCTTGTTTTTCCTGATGTTTCCAGGGACTGTAGGTAAATTTAATTCTAAAGATGAATGATTTCTGAAATATCTTTAACTGGGGTAATATTTTCCTTCAATTAAATGTGTTTATTGTAGTGATTCTTTTAATATATTCTTTTGGAAATCAATAAAATGCCAAATTATGTAATTCACCAAAGCAAAAATGTCATTTAATTGAATAAATAGGTACTAAAGATAAAAGCTACCTGTTTACTCTCAGTGAATAAAACTTTTATATCTCTGTTGTCTCTAAACACTGTAGCTAGTTCCAACATATAAAACAACATACATGAAAAAAATATATTTTAGTTCATTTGTAGATACCATCTTTCCTTAATTTTCCTTTGAGAATAATCAGTTATCTCCACTTTCCCCAGTGCTCATGAATGACAGTGAAATTCAAAGGACACCAGTGTCCTACTTTTCAAACAATGGATCACTTCTGATTAAGCTTTGATTGAACATTAAACATTCAGATTTAGTACAAATTGGATGTTTTTTCTTTTTAATTTGGACCCAGTTTTGTGCTGCCCTCAAGTCTCTTGATTGCAATTAATCTACGTATGATTCATTTGAAGCGAAATTTCAAGTTAAAAAAAAGAAAAGCTATATTTTTTAAAAATTATAATCAATATCTTACAGATGCCTCATTTTTCTCTGTTATAATTTTATTTTTTGGTACCCAGGATTGATCTCACCACCTCACACTTGCAAGGCAGGCCCTTATGTCACTGAGCTAAATCCCCAGCCCATTGTTATAAATTTTTAATTTGGCTAATGTCAAATCTTTAAGGTATTTTTAAGAAAGTTGAGAGTTCAAATTTAATTTCCATTGAAATTATTCATCAATGAAGAATATTTGTCAAAATTCTCCACCATGTTATATCACTATTAAGTGATTGTGTTTATATAGATGACCAAATTATGGTTATACACATGATTGTGTTTATATAGAATAAATAAATCCACAGGACAAAAATTATCACCGTTTTCTCAATATATACAATATAGTTTAAAAAGTTTAATAAGAATTTTGGGTCTGAATTTGGTTCGGAGCTCTACTATTGATCTTCACAAGTAGATCAGAAAGGTCTATAACACTCAAATGTTCTTGTTTTTAATGTGGGATCTTATGTAATATCCTCAGAGTGCTACTGTGTATTATTATTACTGTAATTATTATATTCATATATTTAAATAATATATTTAATATTAATAGCAGTAATGGTTATAGAGCATTTTAAGACCTTACTTTTTTAGCTTTTTAAATCTTATTAAATGAGATAATATAAAAACAAAACATTTAGAAGTGGAAACATAGTATCCTTTAAATAAGTGCTAGCATAATATGAGCAGATCCTATTAAACTCTGTAATCTCAGGGTCTACTATTACTTCATATATGTGGATGCATTTTTATCTAAATATACTATCTTTGAATCTTTATCAGAATTATATATAATAAAATATTCTACTTAAAACACAAAATGATAGCTTTCTTTTGCCCAAACATAACCAGACTATTTTAGAGGACTTTCATTGTACTACTTGAGGAATGAAAATTCAAGCTAATCAACAATAGTTTTAAGATCAGTAAGGAGGAAGACTAGCACTAAAAAAAGTGTGACCAAAGTAACATATTCATTCTGTTCAAATGTGGAAAATTTATTAAGTATCTTTATCCTTCTGTCAATTTATCTGTAACAGTTCAAGAAACTTTACTAAACTACAGCAAATGGTCAAAGAAAGATAAATATCATTGACCTCGAAGCAGACACCAGAAGGAGACATGAAGATACAAATATACAAAATTGTGTATAGATGTATGCCTGAAAGTCAGAAAAACAATTTACATAAGCAAGCAAATCTACATGAATACCTACACGAGTATTGGTGTGTATATCCAATGGAGGTTGATTTGATAAGATTTACAAAGCTTTTAGTTATATGCATCACTGAAACATGAATTGCATAAACATTAACGCATTTATTAATGCATAGATGAAGAGGCAAAACAAATTAGATTGATAAAATAGTGGCACAGACAGGGTGCTAAGGTCACTTGGGGAAGGAAGAAAGGAAAGTCCTAGAACTTTCTGAGCTTAATCATGAAAGATAAGAAGAGTATATATTTAAGTAATAGGGTAAGACAGCAAGTCAGAGAAATGAACACCAGGATCTGAGGATGGGTATTTTAAGTTTAATTAAAATTGGTTACAATGTCTGAGTTGGACAGTGCCAAGAATATAAGGTAATGGAAATTCAGTAAGAATGAAGAGTTTTGAACTTTATATTGAAGATAATCAAGTTCCATTTAGATTTTAAGTCTGGAGTGAGAAAATTTAATTAGATTACTTCAGGGACATCTTAGTTACAACATTCAGTGCCTTGAAGAATTATATTATAGGTGGTTATAGTACTATTTATGGAACAGGTTTTCTCAAAATAGCTTCAAAATAGTTATGTATATAAACTAACTCTAAAAACATGACAAAAACCTGTAGCCATCTGTATTGATCACATTTATAAATGATTTCTGAACTATAATATGATCCTAAATATCATGTTTGAATTAAATGTTTTATAATTTGATAAACATAATTATGTTTACATTAAATATCATTTTATAATTTTATAAATATATAAATATGTTTGAGTTAAATGTTTTATAATTTTATAAATATATAAATATGTTTGAATTAAGTGTTTTATAATTTTTTAAACATAAATATCATGTTTACATTAAATGCCATGTTTTATAATTCTATAGGTATCATGTTACATTAAATATATTATATTAAAAGTTTTATAATTTTATGATTTTATAAATAAATGATGGAGAAAGTACTTGTTCAAGTAATTATATCGATCAAAGAAACCAACTTAATTTTAAAATTCTCAAGTTATTATTGCAGCTCAATACACCAAATTATTTCCAGCATAATCTAAGATAAAATGTATTTATAATGAAAGTCATTATAGCTCATTTTTAATACATGTTTTTTTTTTTTTAATATTCGGGATCAAAATCATGACCTTGTACTTGCCAGGCAGGTGCTTATGCTTCTGAACTAAATCCCCAGCAGATCATTTTTTGTGAAACAAACCATTTATGTTAGTCAGAGAACAGCAACCAAATGTTTATATGGTCATATTTGCCATGTTCAAAACATGTAATTCAATTGAACAAGATTATTTCAGTCTTGTCTGTATAATTATCCCTTTTCAGATTGTGCATTGCACACAGAATAGTTCTCACTTTCTAGTTTACTAAGAAGGCTACTTATATAGGGTGTTCTTCTGCTTTCTTATTTTATAATTGAGTGAAATAAGGTATGTTTAAATTCCTAATATAGTAATTGGATAATAGTAATATCTCAATAATTATGTTTATTAACAATTTTTAGAAAATACTTTCAGCTTCTTAAATTTAGAATTAGTACTTGAGACCTGGAGCAATATTAGAAATTTAAATTCTGATTTTAAATGTAAAGAATTTTTCATAAAACAACTGACCCAGAACAGAAAACTAGTTAGTGTGACAGTGTGTGATAGACTTTGAAACTCTTGTTAAGATACTGGCTTTGGCTATACTAACTGTATACAGTTTCATAACACTGATAACCTTTGTAAAGTGCCATCAAACCTACCAATCATTCACAATACACAAAAAAATGACTAGTAGCCAAATGGAGGTTAGAGTAACATGGAAATCAATTTCCTTCAGCTGTGCTCCACAGAATCTAGACCTTTTCCTGTTGCTTAATTCACATACCTTAATCAGACAAAATTAAAAGGCTGAAAATAATATGAACTCTGACAATGTATTTATTATAAAAATAATCTTCCAAATGGAAGAAGCATATACCCATAAGTCACAAATACATATATGTGTGTAAAGTATAAAGAGTTAAAAGAGGAAAATATATTGGGTTTTTTGGTACGAGCACACAACTTTACATTTCCAAGGATGCACTTAAGCCACTGAGCTAAACTCCTGGCCCAAGTACAATATATGAATGCATTCTATGTCTTCAGTAAAGTTAATATCACATATATTAATATAGATATTTGTTATGGACATTTTATATAGATATATCTATATACATCTATCCATCTATCTATCTATATAGATATAGATATAGATACAGATATATAAACTTTCTTCATTGAAAGACTCCAACGATTCTTTAATGGAATCACTCTACATTTCAAATTAGAGGTCTTTAGATATATAACTATTCTTAAAATTTTTACTCTTTGTACATCTTTTATTGCTTCCACTGTTTCAGACTGCATTTGTGTGTGTGTGTGTGTGTGTGTGTGTGTGTGTGTTTTCCTATTAGCTAGCTTGGTTGGTTGAATTGTAACAGTGAAGCCAGCCAGAGCTTAATGCCCATCTGGGCTAACAGGCCTGTCCTCCAAAACACTTTCTATCACGTGTCCATTTGAATTCTTCTTAGTGGTCTTGGCACTATACCCCATTATCAAAAAGAAAAAAAGGCCTCAACATTGATAATGATTTAATATACAGATCAGTGCAGAAAAATTAAGAAGCCATATGATCACTAGAATTATCTTTTTAGCTATCTCTATTTGGTGAGAGCAGAGGATAGTGGCGGATTTTTTTGTTGTTTTGTAAGTATTTTAGAAATAACAACAGATAATGCTATAAACAAAATATAAGTTGGGCATAGCGGCCAAATGAAAGCATCTGCTGTTCTATGTGACGTCAGTCTGCAAGCCAAATTTATACTTTGCATAACATGTTCAGTAGACTTGTGATGGAAAGAAAAGGATCCTAATAGTTTTCTTGAATTTAATCCATTATAAAACTTATAATGTCATTAAATCAACCAATGTTTAAAAGACTTGTTTCTCACACTTCACACTCCTGCACAACTGCTATAAAAATGTTTAAAAGATTGTCTCATTTTACTTTCAAGGTGTACCTCAGAATTTGGTAATTCTGAGGAAGCATGAAGGAAAAAGAAACATTGGGAGAGGAGATACAAAGAAACACAGAACAAAAATACTTTTTGTGTCTGCACTGCAAACTGTCTGTGTTTATAGAAGGAATTCCTTTCCAGTAAATAAAGCATTGGGTATGGAACTCATTTTGCAGATGAATTGCTTGTAATGAATTACATATTCTGAAATTTAAAAAAATTTGGAAAATATAGTAAGTGAAAATTTATATTTAAAAGACTAAATAAATGAGTTCACAGCCCACAGTCTGAACTTGGAAAGAATATCTTCCATTAAGTGAAAAAAATCAGTATTTTAGGATATGACATTTAGATGATGACACATTCTGGTAGCAATGACAGTCAAAACAATGGATTCTAATCCAGACACTGCTACTGACATTGTGACTTAAACAAAACCCTTAACATAGTGCACTTGCATTTCCAAGTAATGTGTCATAATTCTAAATTTCTCAGACTTTATATTTGGTATTTTTCATGTGCTTTACCTTTCTGCATGTCATTGGCTGCCTTGAGTCTAACCAATTGTCTCTCAATCCTGACTGTATATCAAAACTACCTGCGAGAGCTATTTAAAAAAAATACTTATGCCTTCCTTAATAGAATCCTAAGACTGACCTCAAAGAAACCTTTTACTTAAATCCCTTTAACTGGAAGTCTACATCTTCCCTCTTTTTTGAGTTGTGATTGCAACAGAACAATTGCTACAAGTGTTGAATAGGATGGTACCTTATAATAAATTTGAACTATGTGGCAGCTCCTGTCTGATACTGTAACATTTCAAACAGTGTTTTCATACTCTTGGAAATAAATACATGACTAAAGCTATCAATAATATCTTGAAAGCTGATTATCAATTTCTGCAGACTCTATTGACTTTCCCAAGAAAATGAGGATTATTTCTATTTATTATACATGAACTTCATAGATTTCAGAAATATTATAATAATTTTATGTAATTAGAAAAATGCAGTGTGTCATTAGGTGTAGAAGAAAGTATTCAACAGTAAAAATATGCTTTAATTTAGAAGAATGAGGGGGAAACATAATTTTAAATTAAATTCATACTACAATCATCACATAAAATATTAAGAATCGTATGAGAAAAAAACGAATTATCAATAAACCTGAAATGGCAAATTGCTTTCTCTTCTTACTACTTTTTCTATTTTTTCAGATAATATTCATGCATTATATTCACAAATAAAAACACTTGAATTTAAAATATATAAATTCTGAATTTAGTGGAACTCTTGTCTTAAAAAATAAAGTTGGCTTAGTGCCCAAATTTTCTTCATGTTCCAAAAAAGAAGCTAAACTTCACAAAACACCTGGTCCTGCTAGTCTGCACATTTTTTTATATTCATGGAATGAGCTGTAATTCAATAGCTTTTGTGGTTGTCTCTTTTCTCACCATTTGGTATGACATAAAAGATATTTCAAAAACAACATAAACAACTCAATTGCTTGTTAAATTTTATGTTAAGGATATGCACTAACCAGCAAAATCACCACAGACAGGCAGACATGCTGCTGAAATTTAAGCTTCCCTGCCCACCTCCGTGTTTACAGAGAGCAAGTGGTGACCTGACGTTGCTTTGCTCTTCTCTGACACTTCAGTTAAGAGAGCCACAAGACAGCCTTGAAAGGGGACTGAGTTTTTTCCTGTTCTCCTCTATTTTTCTCAAGTGGAGGCACACTGTAACAAGAATCAGGGAGAAGAATGTAACACAGACTATTCACAAATCTGAAAGAAGGGAGTCCAGACCTGTTATACCATAGCTTCTGATAGCGCCAGGAAGATCTGTGATGGACACCCACTGGCTTCAGCTGCCTGGGGTTCTGCAACATTATTCTCAAAAAATATGCATGTTATTCAGCTGAGTATTTGCTGAAAAAATATTTTTTCCATAATATGATTCAATGGTATCCTTTTTTTGTTACTCCCTTTCATATTCAGTTCTCTCCTTACATCTTAGGCAACAAGGAAGTTTTTATATACGAAAAAGAAAAACATATTCCATCTCCTCTAACCTGATGTGTACCAACAGAAAAAATAAAGTAGTCCTGCATTATCTTGCCCTCCGAGTGTTAGGATTAGATCTCTTGCCAGGAGTTTTGTCTGTCTATCAATATCACTCACCTTATTCTAGTTACAGAACTTGCTTCTAGCCAAGGTCTTGGGACATTAACTATTCATTTGATTGCTAAGTGATTCCTTGACACTTTCAAAAGAAACAGCAAACAATTTTGGAGATAGAAAAGCTATTAGTTATTGTTGTTCTGTTTCTTTTGTTCCTTTCTCTCTGTTTCTTCAGAGTGCATAAAATAAGCCAGCGATAGAAAAAAGATTTAATAAAACTTGATGCAAGATACAGGTGGCTACATATGCTCAAAATAATGTGGTTCCTGGCTCTAATACTTTACCTCGCCAGTCTTGTGAGGCAAAGAATTTTCCTTTGGGTTTTCACTCACCAAAAGACATTGAGCTACAGGGCAATCCTCTGAAAAAAGGTAATTCTTTATTCACACTAGAAGGTATGCTGGTAAGGTTTGTAGTCTAATAACTTATTATAAAATGGAGATAATAGAACAATTTATCATTCCATACAAATAGAAATAAAGACATATAGAAATAAAAACACAATGACATGTCTAAATATAGGCAGAAACAAGGAAGATACATGAGGATATCTTCTGCCTAACGATCTAATAAAGATTAGTAGATTGGCTAAAGCAAAAATCAGAGCTAGGCTTCCTTAGAAGAAAAAGCAAATAATTTGGTCTTTTGCCTTCTCCTCAGTTGGAATTATCTTTTTTTTTTCTTTTTTTAACCAAACCAGTTATTCAAACAAAAATCAGCACTCTATATTACACGTGAGTGAATAAATTTAATTTCCTCCAAAAATACAATACATACAATTCTATTTCTTTTTAATGAGAATAAATTTCTCCCTATCCTCTCATATACATGAAGGTTTAGAAAACAAATGCAGTTTTTAACAAAAATTAATCAATTATTTGTTTTTACTGACTTTCTATGGAATGGCACAAATGATTCCTGTTAGATTTCGGAACAGAACTCATAAATAAGGTAAGACACAGAAAATTTATTGCTGTGAAATCAACAAACAGCAAAAGATCAAGTGGTATTAAAATCATAAATACATAGAAGAGTCACATCTGATCCTGCTGACTTGAGAAGGCTGACATGCATGAAAGAGAAGGTGTTTCTCCCAAAAGAAAAGAAGCAATTTTATTATTCTGGGATCCTGTAATTTACTCAGTATGGTTAAGCAGAAACTATGAGAGGTCTTGAGCCACAGACTACGCTATGCAATTCACGCTAACCAGCATTGGTTCAGTACAATATTTACACTGTGTCTGCATGGTTGTATTAGCCTGCTAATGTGACTTCATGAGTCTTTTCTATCTTCTATTTCAATACTGAACTCACTTTCCTATTTGTTTGAAAATTTTTCCAAATAAAATTATATTTCTAAAAAAATCAAATTCAAAATCCTATATATGGAATTCGAAGCTCTTCATAATTTGACCTTTATTTATCTTTCCAGCCCTTTCCAGTTCCTGCCATGCTATGCAGACACTGATAATTGCTAAATCATAGGATGAAATTTTATTCAAGACCTACCTCTAACTCTGTGATTATCTCTACTCATACTGCAAAGCCTAGCTCAATAATTGTTTCCATGTTTCACGATCAGAATTAAATGCTCATCTTTAACTTCATTGCTCCCTCTAGGTTAGTTAGATAACTTATATATAGACTACATACATAATTTTACAGTTCAGAATACAGTTATATGATACATTGAATAAATGTTTTAAATTAAAAATTGGTAGTTAATGTTAAATAACTTACAACATCAGGAATTCATATAGAAATGGACCTACTGTATGTAATTGTGTACTAACTTATCATTGTCTTTCATTTTCTTATCTATTATTTTTACAATAATTAATATGCAGAAGGCTTTCAAATTTATATTTTCTAAGGGGAAGATTTCAGGTACTAAAACTGAAAAGAACATCTACCTATTAACAAAGGAAAAATCTATTTGAATACACATTCTCTCACACACAATCTTGATTATAAAATTATCACCTGTGATTTAAAAATTGATAGAAGTTTAAATAAATGCTTACAAATTTTAAGGAAGATATAGTTTAATTCTGTTAAAGTAAAAATTCTGTCTTTAGCCACTTTAGGTAACTATTTCTGCTACACAGCAATGATTGTGTATCTTTACTGAAAATGTAGTTCATGACAAAAGATATCACTGAAAATGTAGTTCATGACAAAAGATATCACTGAAAATGTAGTTCATGACAAAAGATACCACAAAATAACTATCTGTTTTTTACTTTGATATTTTGTGTTTCATGAAAGTGTGGAATTTATGTGCTATTGAATGAAGCCTTCTGTTTCTCTATGAATCAGCTATGGTGTAGGTGTACACTTTGCTATTTTATCAACTGACCTCAATTTTTACTTAGAACAATAAATTTCTCTATCATTGAGAGTATGATTCACTCACTCTATGCAATCTATTAAAAGTATTTTAAGAATAAAAAAGTCTAAAATGCCAGATTCTGACACTGTTTGTGTTAATATATTGCTGAGAATTTATAACTTGCCCTAAATCATCAAATATTTTTATATGTATTATCCTTAATCACGTTATCAAAATAAAATGAGACTTTTCATATTAAATCCAATATCACAATGCTAAAAATAATAAAAAAAATTTACAGTTTGGGGTAAGAAAGCATTGAATGAAATAATTCATTTTGCCATATATAACAATAAGTTTTAAAGATAGACTTTGAATATGCTTTTTAATATTAAATAATATTATGCATCTTAATATTGAATAAAATGTTGGAATTATTTAATATTAAATAATATTATGCATCTTAATATTGAATAAAATGTTGGAATTTTAACTCTTTCTAAAATTATATAAAATAGCTATATATATATATATATCTTTATACTAATATTTAAATGCATTTTAAAGCAAACCACACATCAAAAACAATTTTTAGATGATTAGTAACCATCTTATGGAATAAAAGGAAAATGCTGTATTTTATTTAGTCATGTTACTATATTTGTCTTTCCTATAAAAAAATTTTTAAAACTCTGCATTTGACAGATTTTTCTGTATGAAATTAGAAATGCAGATGGAAAGTTTAAATTAGGTAATGCTTGTCAGGAAGAAAACCATTGGCTTTAAAATTATTGTTAGTGATTTCAGGTTCAAATTCTTTGAAATGAAACAAAGTCCATTTGTCACACAATATAATTAGTGGCACATGGTCAGGTAAGTTGGCTCAAGTTTTGGTTAAGACTTAAATATATTTGTGAGACAAAAAAAGAGCAGACACTGGTAAAAGATGCTCAGAATACATGAATTCATCTTAAGCTTCCAAAGCCAATGTGTAAAGGCCTTCCAAGTCTTTCCAAGAACTCAGCTAACACTTTCCTTTCATCTTCTCTACCTTAAAAAGAGGAAAGATCTGTTATGTAGTGCAATATGATCATTGTAGAAACTAAACGATTTTTAAGATTATATATAATTATGCTCATTTTACAATGAGTGTCTTGAGAGTCAGGAGAGGAAAATAGACAGATATTGATAGATACATTAATGAGACATATAGATTTATAGTGCTTGAATATATATGAAACTTATGAAGTTAAAATATTTATAAGGAATATATATTTTCAAAGCAATTAAAATATTGGGTAACTTTTTTTACAATTTCAAAGTTTTAAATAGCATGTAATATAATGGTGATTATTTTAACAAAATTTAAATAATATTAGAAACTGAAGTTTATGACATTTTCCTGCTCTCCTAGAGCTCATGGGTGTCTGAGATTTATATTTATAAACAATCAGATGACAAAATTTAATCTAAGTATTATTTTCAGCTGTTCAATAATATTAAGTGCTGGCATCTATCACAACCTCTTTCTGTAATTACATTGACGTCTACATAGCAATGGATGGTAACCTAATAAAGATACTAGTTTAATCAACTGAGGCCTAAAATACAACGGTGAGTTTGTTTCTAAATAAAGCTAAATACATTCTACTATGAACTGGAAAATAAATAAACTCAAAAATACATTTCTAGATTTTCTTTTTGCATTCCATGATGGGGTTCACAGCATATTTCGCAGCTCTTAATTCTGCTCTGTCAGGAACAAGATGAAGTACACAGTAATATATGCAGAACAGTAGCTTTGTTTAAAATGAATGCTTGTATTAATTAATCTCTGATTTCTAATTCCTGCCCTCTGACTAAACCTTTCCTCTCTTTCAGCTTCTAAAAGAACTTCCTTCCCTCCCTTCCTCTCTCTTTTTCTCCTGCATTTCCTCCTTTCCTTTTTTTCCTCTGAGTATGATATATTAGCCATACTTTGAGAGCTGTCGTTTTACTTACTGGTAATAATAGCTTTTGTTTGTCTGTATTCTGATAGTTTTACACAGTTTTCTGAAACATATACTGATAAACATTCTTTCATAATATATAAATGTAAAAATAATCTATTTCCTTTGTGCTGTAAAGATAAACTTAGGTCATAAATAGTTAACAATCTCTTATCTTTTTACCTCATTGTTATAAACACTATTCTTAATTTAAATAATACACATAAATCTCTGTGTTACTCCCATCAGTTATTTATCATATCTCAACATTTCTCCACTTTAGTTCCTCTGTTTCTTTCTCCTTCAAATTTATGACATTACTATATTTAATTTATATTGCAAGATTCTTATATTCCACTTAATAACCATAAATAAATAACTTACATGAGTATTATGTTAAAAGTTGAAATCTAATAACAGGATGCATAACATTTTAATGGAGCAACTATTACTGCCTGCACAGCCAAATGGCATTCTGGTGCTCTTTCCCAATGAGACATAAAACCGAAAAATGCAATTCATATCGACTTACTTGTGCACGGTAGGCCAGTGTCTTAGCATTAAACTACACTTCAAACCCTTTCTTACTCTTGGTCAAAATCAAGAGACCTTACATTCAGTTTCATATTTTAATCATTTTTTGTGTCTTTTATTGTTTTCCTCCCTGAAATTTCCATTTGATGCTATCTCCATCCCTAATTAGAATAAATATTTCCTATGACCATGCTATCCCAAATATTTTCCAACTAATTTGCTCTGTCATTTGAAATCTATTACACCATTTCTATACTCCATTGCTTTCATTCTCTCCTACAATTAGAAGCTTCATATTTGAATTACAACTTGTTCATACAAATATTTGAGGCTTTCCTAGCACTTCTAATTGTTTCTTATCTTTTCTTGTTCCTTTGTATATTCCCTGCCTTTTGCCTCCAATCGGTCCATTTCTTTTATTGAATGACTGCATAACTTTGGCCCAATTCCTACAGCTGATACCTCTTAATAACAAGAGTTATTGTATCATCTATTTGCTTTTTTCCTCTTTATTTCTTAAACAATATTTTACAGGAATTTCTTATGAATATGTATAGGAAAGAAAAGCTCAGTGTAACGCAGAACAAAGATCTTGACTGCTTGCATGCTTTATATAAAATTCTAGATTTAAAATAATCTCACAAAAATTTTAAAGGTAGTATTCATTTTGTGCTATCATTCTAAGTTGCGATGAGCAACCTGATATTGGTTTTATTTTTATTTTTTGTAGATAATAAGTTTTTTATTTTGATTGTTCTTAATGTGGGAAATTTTGGTTTATGTTTTTAGGATAAGAATACATTTTATGAATAATTTATTATAGCAGAATTACAAGATAAAGTCATATTTTAAATGTTTTTAAGGTAAAACAACTACTTATATTGTGAATTTTACATGTGCCTAAAGTGTTTGCAAAAATATCCAATACTAGCCTAAAGTGGTATATAAAATGTCTATAATCTATCTTTTGAATAAGATGTGGAAATTTTCAAAGGCTTCTATAAATGTATAACTTGATAGAATGATAAGATAATTCATTAACATTTATTAAGTGCCTTGGCAAATGAATTTAGCACTAAAGATCTATTATGAGGGCAAGCATGTAGAAACTTTATAAGCATTAAACCAGGACTCTAAGTAATCAGGATACAGTATTCAATCAACATAGTCATCAAGCAGGGCAGCCAGGCAAAGAAACAAAGGAAAAGTGTGATAGTGTGATTAAGATGTAGAGCTTGAATATTAACACATATGAAGGGCTTGGAAGATGGGACTCAGTGTCCAGCTCTATATATGTGCTATACAGAGAAAAGTTAGGGTGGGAAAGATAGTTGGGGGTTTAGACAATACACTCTGAAATCAAAAGCTTGCTTTCAGATTCCTCAAGGTTTGCATGATCTTAAAAAGCCATTTAAGCTTTCCAAGAGAAAATGAGTTTATATATGATGAAAGATGCAATATAATTCTCAGTGGATAGTAGCTATGCTGTAAGTGTTGACCATTATTGTTCTTATCATTATTATCGTTTAATACTTGTGCAACCTTGACCAAAACACTGAAACTCTTATCAATAGTATCATTGGAAACATTGAAAGTATAATGATTTCTATGTGACAGAATTTCAAATAAACATCTCACACAATGTATACAGTACTTCATAAATGATATTATGTAGAACCTGTATGCCAGTGAAAATTCATCGGCAATAATTTCATAGGTCACATCTCAGAAACACTGTTAGCATAGTATTACATTTTCACTATTGACCACACCATTATACGTGTAAAAAAGATGTACCTTCCAGGGAGTAAGTGTCACCTGAACACGGGGCGTCACATTGTTGAATCAAACAATCAATTTAACCTCAAATGTGTTTCAAGCAGTAAAACACTGAGTCATTAACCTTAACAGTGTCAGTACGCTCTTACTGAAAAACTCAACTAAATGAATGCCAAGAAAATAGTGAAGAGTACAGTTCATGTGGAGTAAATGTGCTAAAACATTGCCAAAGACTATTAGAGGGAGTAACCCTGAGTGCCCTGGAAAGGATTAAGTAACTTGAAGGACTGAGGAAGAAAGGTAAATTTATGCAAAAGGTTAAAAAGTGGCAACTTTTTGCACATTTTTCAGAATAGAAATTGGCTACAGTGGCTGAAGTTGTGCTTAAAAATAGGAAGATATGTGGTATTCTGGGGAGAATTCTATTCGTTGAGTCATAATGTTTATTGTAAACCTGTCAATCTCTCCATCTCTGGAACGGTGACAATAATCTTTACTTAAATATCACAGCTCAGATAACTTTACATAACAAAAATAAAAGGCTCACAAATACATAGAAAAATTGAACAAATCAAGGCATTATTGTTATTGCTACTAAGAAAATGGCATTGCCTAAACCAATTTTTAAACTTGTCTGAGTTGCTTTCTATTTTAGACTTTTAGGTATAAAGAAACACTAAAAATAAGCTTAAGAATTCTTTTTGAATCAACAAAGGAAAAAACCCTTACTGGTCACAATTCACATGATGTTGCACAATAGTAATATTTTCATTCTACCATATATCATTTCCTATCCAATATAAACACACTAAAAGAGATAAACTCATATGAATTAATTTTATGAAGTTTGGTGATTTGTGAAGTATTTAGTGTCAAAGAATGTGAAACAAAAAGGTTTGATGGTTATTTGGAAATTTTACTTATTTTTCTATGCTTCTCAGTATTTCTAATGATGGTTGGAAGAATTAATATAATGTTTATATCTATATATAGATATACATAAATACTCAGAAATACAACTGTTGCTATATATATATATATAATATATATATATATATAAAATGTACATAACAAAGATATGCTCATGTCCTTTAATAGTATAGCTCTTCAGAGAAGATATAATAAATATTTCATATGGGATAATCAGAGCTAAAATTTACTGAGTGATTATGTGCCAGGAACTGTACAGAGCTATCATCACTCTCTATATATATGAGCTTTGATATTTATGCAGCCTAGAAATTTGCAATTTGGAAAAATATTGTTCTTTAGCTAGATATTTGTCCTCTATCTGGAGAGCTTTATGGTAATTACAACATAGACAGAAAGGTAACCACAAAGTCCTTTAATTGGAAGAAGCCAAAAATATTATTCACTAGTCTTCAAAGCATAAGGCAACCCTCCATAACAAAAATTAACTGGTACAAAATGCAAATAGGGCAATGTTGAGAAACCTTTGTATAATATTCAACAAAATCTTGAGGCAGATATTGTTATAACTCTTACTTTCTAGAGAAGGTTATAATTTAAGGAAATTTTAAAAATTGTTTTAAGGGGTAATGATTGCAGATAGATAAGAGCAGATTACCGAGGCTTCCTGAGACAGACAACTTAGATGCTGAAATAACACAGTGGGGGGAGTCCTTGACAGAGGGCAATGGGTCCTCTCAACCCAGGAAGAAACCAAAGCAAAAAGAACCAGTCAAACATGTAGTCCTGGGGCTACCATTGAGGCAGCTAAGATTTCATGCTCTCGTGCCCCTAGATTCTGCTGCTTTGACTCGCTGTAACTGCAGTTACACTGAAGTGCAGTTGCACTGAACTTGGAGGCTGGCGAGCCCAACAGAGAATGGAGCCAGTAAGGGACCTGCATTGACCTGTGCCTGTGGTGAGTGCTGGGAATAAAACCCTTCCATGGGTAAGGGGCACCACACGACAACATTTTGGAATCAGGCAGGACTGGCAAGAACCAATAACTTGACCCAAACCAATTCCCTACATGCCACGCACACTAACACGGTGAAGGCCTCAGCAGGTTGACTGACCCCAAGGGGAGAAGCCAGCATACACTGTCCCTGTTTGAACCTCAATAACACACTGGAGTTGGAAGGATCACCTAGCCAGTGTGCTTCAGAAAAACCATAACCAACAAGGAAAGGGACTGGGACCTCCTCTACATGCCTTTATGGAAGAAACTGAAAATATAAGAAGAGGAAGCAAAAAGAAAAAAGTCCCCAGCCTCCAACCCTGAGAATATTGATCCAGGAGAGGTAAATGCAAAACAGATTGAGGACAGCAAACATGCAATATCAGAAACAGGATCAGTGGACATAAAGACATACCTTCAGGAACTCATAGATTAGTTCAAAAATGAAATATTTAAACAAGCAAAGCAAGATATAAGTACATTAATAAAAGACATGCTAAGAACTTTTCAAGAAGGCACTGATGGAAGATTGGAGGAGCATAAAAAAAGGAGAGAAACGTTTGATGAAGAATAGAAAGAAAACATAGACTACATGAAGCAGGTTCAAAGAGATTACCAGGAAATAAAAAACTCCATTGAAAGGTGGCAAAACTGCTTGAAAGAAACTAAGGATAGATTATCCAAACTGGAAGACAGTTTGCAATGTGTGATCATGAAAGGAAAAATTTCTTTAAAATAACAAGGAAATGAGCAGTAACAATACAAAGGCTAGAAGATGACAAGAGGATTTATAACTTAAGAATAAAGAATGTGAATGAAGCAGGGGTACAAACAAAGGAACTGCAAAGGATATTCACAGAAATAATTAAGGAAAAGTTCCCAAACATGAGAAAAGGAAATGATATTCAGGTGTATGAGGCATACAGAACTCCAGCCACCTACAACCAAAACAGAGCTACACCCAGGCATATAATAATCAAGATCCCAGAAATTCAATATAAGAACACAGTATTAAAAGCTGTTAGAGACAAGAAACAGATCACCTATAAAGGAAGGCCCATCTAAATATGGGCAGACTTCTTGACACAAACTATCAAGTCAAGAAGAGCCTGGAATGAAATATTTCAAGCCCTGAAAGAAAATAATCTTCAACCCACATTGATATATCCTGAAAAACTGTCTCTAGAAATTAATGAAGAATCAAGAAAGACAAAGAGGAACTGGGGAAATTCATGCCCACCAATCCAACTCTACAGAGAATACTGCAGGGCATTCTAAAGAGTGAGAAAAGTAATAGGATTCCAGGAACATTGTCAGAGAGGCCCCAATGAATGGAACAGAAATCAGAATGAAGAAGACAAGCAGACAACTAATGGCAGAAAAAGAGCACAACAGAAATGAGGTAGAGAAGGATGTCTTTAATCTCTAATATCAATGGACTTGATACACTTTAAAAAAGAAAAGAAAAAAAAAAAGAAACACAGGAAGAGTAGATCAGGAGGTGGGGTCCACCAAGATGCTCTTTACAAGAAACATAATTAACCTGAAAAAGTGTTTATGGACCGAAAATCAAATATGGGAAAATAATACTCTATGTGACAGGAACCAGAGAGTATTAGGGGCAACTCGACCAGGTTTTGTAGATAGGTTGGAAAAACAGGCTTTAGTAGGTAAAGGTATACAACTAGAGATCAAGTCCAGGAGGGAGAGGGTTCAGAACCACTTAGGTAAGTAGCAGGTTGTCCCTCCCCAATCTAAAAACTGAGGGTATTGGTGAGTCAAATGCACCCAAAATGCAGAGTGCATCCTGGGGAAGTGAAAGGGGAGGAATAGTCTTTAAAAAGATGGCAGATAAAGGATATAACTGCATGTATGTTTAAAGTATGTAGGATTGATAACCATATTACTAATTTTTGTTGGATAGTTGAACAGAACTGTTTGCAGTCTCACTGTTTGAATGCCTACTTTGTATCTTTCACTTTTGTATCTTGAACAATTATCTGTAAGAGGACAATATGTAATCTTCAACTAGTAATTTCTTACTGTTTATTTTTTCTTTGAAAGTATGTATTATTTCTACCCATTATCTGTTTTGTTTACCCTTTCTAAATTGTTTTAAGACAATATAAGATGCACTGGGTATGACAATGCATACCTATAATCCCAGCACTCAGGAGGCTGAGGCATGAGGATTTCTGTGAATTTGGTCATCCTGGGCTACATAGTGAGTTCAAAGACTGCCAGAACTACATAGTAAGACCCTGTCTCAAAAAGATAATATGAAATAAAATAAAGATAGAATTAAAATTCAGAAAGTATGGTTCCAAAAGCCATGTCTTCACTCACAATTAATTTTCCTTAAAAAATAACAGTATCTCTTGCATTAGGAAATATTAGATATAGTCTTACTCTATGGATATTGGGAATTAATAGAAATAACAGTTAAATTTCAACTTTTATGTTCCTAATAATATTTTCCTCCATCAATTAAGAGTACTGAAGTTCCAAAAAAGAGGGGAAATAATTGAATTGCTGCTCAGAAAATATTTATTCAAATTTCAGGTATACTGTATCATTGTTTCACCGACATGGGAAACATGTTTGCAAAGTGCTGATGAGAGTGGAAAGTTACCTTCAAGAACTTATGCATATTTCAAAAGAAATAAAAGTCATTATGCATTCTCTCTAAAGATGATACAATCTCAAACTGTCAAAACCCTAAACTCTTCTACATATATTACATGTAAATGCCATCATTTAAAAAGCTCTTTCCATTTTTTCTTCTAAATTAGCTTAGTGGGCATAGTATTACAGGATCTTGGTTTGGCCTGTGAATAATGTGACAGGTAATTTCTCTACTTCTCTCCTGTAGTTAAGTTTGACTGAAGATATGGAAAACAACTTTTATGACTTAGGTGGTAAAAATAAATGTTCAGTAAGCCATATGGAGCTAGGTTCTAGACAGCTAGCATAAATTATTGCATACTGAATTTATATCTTCCAATAAATAATTATAAAATCTAGGGAGATTTTATATTAATGTATACTAAAATATTTCCACAAACAAATTGATAATGTTGAAGATAAACTGAACATACCTGTCATGTTACTAGATAGCAGATTTCTTAACATTGGACCATAATCTATCTAGTTGTTCTCAAAAGATGAATAGTAAATAAAATTTAAAATCGAGTACATTAACTTTAAGGATTAAATTGTTCATATGGAGAAGATAATGGAAACACTGAAAAAGTGTCACACTGGTAACAGTATACTGCTGTCTCTAAAATCGCTGAAGATATGCCTACTGTGAGGGTCTATGATTGCAAATAACATAAAAATTTCCTCTAAGATGGCATAATTTTGCTTAATTTAGTTTATAATGACCGTGATTAAATCTAAACTATTTTAGCCAGCCACCATCTGGAACGATAGCAAAACAAGATTCTATTTTCTATGATGACCAATCATGAAAAGCTTATGTAGACTTCTACTTTGCAATATTGTCTAGCAATGTTATTGGATAATTATGCAGACCAGTGAACCTAGCTGACTGGAACATAAACAAATGTACAGTATGTCATTTGGAAAGACTTCAGTATATTTTATCAGGGCCTCCTGACCCAAACTGCTAATGTTATTCTAAAAGGACAAGATTAAAACTTGTTATGAGATAGTTTGAGTACATATTAAAAGATATTAAAAGGGAGTACAGAGAGGCTGAAAAGGTTAGATATTTTATATATAGTGTACAGAAACAAGAACAACTTCACAAATAAAAGAATGGCAACTAAACAATGCACAAAACCAATTCTTAAATAAACAATCTTTGCTTCACATTATCACTGAAAAATATCAACTTATTGGTATAGAGTGAGTTTGGTCCCCTCAAAAGATATTGAGGTTGTATCTACAAATGTAACAATATTGAGAAAAAGGATCCTTCCAAAGGACCAAGAAGGAGTTTTAAGGTAGGTTTCTCTAAATGACTAAGGTTTTATGAAAAGGAGAAATTTGAAAATAAAAACAGAAACAAAAGAAAACACCATATAAAGATTAGATTAACCCACTCCAAACCAAGAAGCGATGAAAATTGTTGGCAAATCAACAAAAAGAGAAGCAAGGAACAGACTCTCTCTCATCTGTCAGCAGCAATGAACCTCACCTGCAACATCTGTCTTGGACTGTGCTGTTCAGAGGACAAAACAGTGAGTTTCTGTTGTGTGAGTCATCAAGTTTCTGGCACTTTGTTATGGAAGTTATAAGAAACTCAGGTATATCCAGGATTATCTCAGTGTACTACACTGTGGGTCTATATCTGGTGCCCAAATGCAGGATGCAAATTTGGATTGGAAAAAAAAAAAAAAAAACAAAAAAAAAAAACCACTCTATGTTCAGTTAGTATATTTACTATTAGGAAAAAAAAAAGATCACAAGTAACTTCAAGGAATTATCTTGCTAAATACCTTGAGTCTGGTAAAGACAATAGGTGTCTTGAAAAGGAAACTTATGGTCTTTATATTACAAAGGTAAATCATTAAAGCAAAAATGTAGAACTATTAAGCCAGGAAAGGGGAGCAGAGATATTATCAAAGCAGATTTTTAGGAAGCTGGTATTCAGGCAGTTTATATGAAGAAATGGTTGGTTAAAAGGTGACAAAATTCTGAATATTAATATACAATAAAAAGTGTGAATATGGTAGAAATAATTAGAAATTAGATGATAGCTACTAGACAGATTTGAAGGGTTAAAATTAAACTCAGCAAAAGAGCGTTTGACAAAAAATAAGAGCTAGAATAGATTGTAGTTAGAAAAAAAAGAAAATTGTCAAGAATAATTTTAAGAATTAGAGCTTGGGCAGATGGTTCAAGCTATGGTCTAGGTAAGTGGTGGTACTTGAAGTAGGAATTCTGACTTTAAAAAGATATGGTCATACCCAGAAACCTTTATAAGGTAACTTAATCAGTAGCCAACCTATGGATGACTCCTGAAACTGACCCTGAATATTACTATAGAAGAATGGCATTCATGGCTCTGGCCTTTCAAGTTCTAGGTAGGCATGCAGTTTAAATTTTTGCAAGATATTTTCTCTGGTTGAAATTCTTATCTATTTCTCATTTGACAGGGACAGTCTCAAATTTTATTTTCTGCCATATTACCCTTGAGATTTACTTTCTACCTATTATGGGTATATCTATAATACATAATGTGTCCAGGACTCTATGGCAAATTAAAAATAGGTAGATACAGATCCAGATAAATAGATGTTTAATTCTAGAAAAATAAAAATTTGAAATTAATAATTCTGTTTGATATAGCTCAGACGCCTTTGTTTGTCTACAGAAATCTCAACCTTGGCTTCCACTTATTCCCTCTGATTTGTTACGTTTATGCCTAGAAGCTCCAAAAACATTATAAATTCTTCAAGCCCTAAAGATTAGATGACAGGTTTATCCATTCTTAATGCATTGCATAGTATTCTGAAAAAGCTTGTACTTAATGAAATTTAGTTGATGATCATCATGAATATTATTGAGACAGATCAAGCTTCTTTTGTATTATCATAGTATCTCTTTCTTTCCATCCTTCCCATACTAGAATAATTGTTTAGTCCAAACAAATGTCCTCAGAAAAGTCCTAAGCCTCTAAGTCTGAATTTTTTTCAGTATTAAAATTACATTTTATTTGTAAAATAAGTTAAATCTCATTCTTTATATTGAGGAAAAATGCTGTATCTTTTATATGAAAACACAAAGAATCCATAATAAATAAAGCCGATCTCATGAATAGAATTTAGATGGAGGAACATATACCTCCCACATTCACACTAACCCATCTACCCACCTACAGAAATAGGGTTATTTTTTCTTATGGCACCTCCTAAAAAGCAGTATCAGGGAATGATGGAGTGCAGTGCAGTACGAGTCTATTTTTCTGTTGCCTTACAGGTTAATCATCATGTAGTAGCAGCGCATGCTGTATTGAAGGGCTGACATGCCCACTAGACAGAGACATTAATCATGTGCCGCATCTGTTCACAACATAGACCCCCTCCCAACCCCTAAGCACACACTTATGCTTTTGTTCAGCACTAAAATTAAATACCTACAATTTTACATTATGTCCTTTGAATCATTAAACCTTGATTTATACACACTTTTACCTCCAATTATTTTCATGAACCACTCTCTTCCATGCCCTTAGGAAAGGCAATGACCTTGACGAAGAAGTTCTATATACTATTCCTTGTAGCTGTTTGTAACAACACACTGGGCTTTTATAAGGAAACTGACACTTGTCACATTGCTTGTCATTCATATTCTATTTTTCAGTTTCAATCTGTCAGACACTTTAAAGCTTCTTAAAGTTTGGTCTTCAAAATGTAAGAACCTATGTCTTGGTAAACATGAACAAAGATGATACCTTTATGGATGCCATCCAATACTGATCACTAAATAAATTTTTAAAAACTTATAGTTGGTTCTCACATTAAAATTTGTCCTATAACATTTCATTTTCTACATCTGGAAGGATATTTAAAACTTTTGTTATACTCCAATATATCCATTTCAAAATAGAGATTTAGTATTGAATATTCATCACAAAATATTTCAACAAATCACTATACTGTGTTAACTAAGAGAAAATCAACTAAACAATATGTTGGATTTTTTTAAAATGCACACCATAAACAAGAAGTAACTGTGAAACAACGCTCTGATCTCTTCCATGAAGTTTTGAAATGTACCAGCATTCAAGAAAATCTTTTCTCAAAATATCAAGAGACTTAAAATATGAAATGTTGACCCCAAATTTTATGACTAGGTATTTATCTCAAAAGAAGCAGAGATAAGAACAAATGCCAACTCTAAAAATACTCCATAAAAGATTGTTAGACAATAACAAAATAATAAAATATAACCTCCAGTACCAATGAGTAACTGTATCAACTATGAAAAAAATACATGATAATTGGTCATCATTTTAAAATAACATGAGAAACTGTATAAATATGTACATTTTCCATACATGATGATTAGATTCACTGCAAGGGGACTGGTATACATACACAACATATTCCAATTTCCTTTTTATTTCCTCCTTCACATCACCTGTTTTTTTTTCTTTTGCATCAGATTCATTTATCTTTTCAAGTTGATTATCATATATACAGATTGAAAACTGAACTCATAGGCCAAAGAACATATAAAATATGTTAGACAATTGTACAACATCAAGGCACAGTTTTAAATACATTGTCTACATTGGATTACACTGTCTTTTTTTCTAATATGTATCTTTTATTTTGATACACATATGTAGAAAGAGCCAGTTTCATATAAAAGAAACCTTGTCATCTCAGTTACTTCATTTAACTTTATGGACTCAAGGGTATGCATTTCCTACAAATGACTCAAATCTATCATTTTATGCCAGAATAGTACTCCATTGCCTGTAAATATTTTAAAAAAGAAATAACTAGGAATCACATATATACAAAATATTAAAAGTTTAATTAGAAAGATGAAGAAAAAAGATAAGGATTGCAGTCTGTAAGCATGTAACAGCAATGCTGAAAATACTAATAAAACTTACAGCTATGAATTCACTCATTTTTATTTAGAAGTGTAAAATTATCAATAGCTTTATTTTGAGAAAAGTAGAGCTATTTGTATTTTTTGGATATATTATTGTATATATCCAGCTTCCTGCTGCAAGATAACTTGGAGTTCTAAGATTGCCAAGAGACTATAAGAAACCTTAATTACTTTAATGAAAATTTTTTAGCACTGGCTTTGGCAGTGTTAGCAAGTACTCTGCCACTGAATTACAACCACAATCCTACAGGAATGCTTAGCATTCCTCTTTTTAAAATTATTTGACGATATTTGTTTGCTTAAAAAGTTTGGTATCTTTTCATATACCAAATATGTAACACACACTCATTACTTCTCACAGTCACACTTTGTCATAATTTGTAAAATGGAACCTGACTTAGCAAAGAAAGCTTGTCTAGGGTTTGTTCATGGCTTATCAGGGATCCTTTTGCTTAGAAATTCTACTAAAATAAACTCTTTTTAAAAAATCCTTGACAAATTTTCTCCTTAACTAAAGATTCTTCATTTTTTTTAATACAACTTTTTCCCATTTATGTCCCTTTAAGCTTGATGTCTTGGAAAACATTTACATATATATCCTGAAAATTCTCTCTCTCTCTCTCTCTCTCTCTCTCTCTCTCTCTCTCTCTCTCTCTCTTAACTAAAGTATCTCATAGCTTAAAATGGCAAACCTACATGTTTTAAAATACATATTAGGCCAGCACCCAGCTGAGAGTACCTATGACTTCATAAAAATTTGCTTCAGGTCTCTAGACTAGGTAATAGCTCAAAGCTTTTAAGTAGTTTTATTCACAAATATTTTATCTTTCTCACACAGGAAGTTACTATCAATTTGTGGAACTAAAGTGCAGGTTCTAGAATATAGGTACTTTGTGTTTCTAAGGTCTTTATTTCTTAAGTAAGCAGACAAATATGATCACTAAGAATTCATGATAATTCTTCGAGAAATCAAGTTCTAATCATCCTCATTCTAAATTCTTAGAATTCTTTTAATAAGCAGTGCTGTCTCTAGTGGCATTTTTTTTTTTTCAGGAAGAGTATTGCTCTCCTGTGCAGAGTGGGTAAGGAAACCCTAAATGTTGAGGGTTTAGTCTGTTATGAGTGGTGTAACCTTGGGGAGTCTTCCCATATGCATGCAAGATCTCTCATAGGATACTATGGGACAGAGTCAAAGGCTGGCATAAAAGAGAATAGGTCAAGGATTAAGGACCAGTTGGTTGGAGGCCAGTTCTTTTTCAGCAAGGACATTTTTGACCTGAGTGTCTCAGGAATCTGAGAATATTTAATCCCAGTTCTAACCACCCAATTAAGTTGGACAAGTATTGGTCAAATCCAGGAGAAAGAAAATATTTTATTTAATAATCTTTCTAGCTTGATTTATAATGGCTTATATATAGCTTCCAGTTTTACTTTTGCCTCATATTATATAGAGGTTAGGGAGTTTAAGAGAGATGGCTTTAAGTTTGACAGATTACAAAACCACGTCGAGAATCAGGGATTTAGCTCAGTGGCACAAATGTCTGCCTGGCAAGCAGGAGGTTGTGAATTTGATCCCTGTACCTAAAAGAAAAAGAAAAACTACACCAATCGGAAGAGACTAAATTTCAGAGTCAACTAAAAAAATGAAAAAAAGAATAAAATAGGTAAGAAACAAGAGTGAAACAGAAAACTATGGAAAGAAAACAAGGGAGTAATAAAAAAGAAAAGGATAAAAGGTAAACACAAACTAAAGAGAGAGAAAAAAAGGAGAAAAAACTAAACAGGAGAAAGAATTGAACAACAGAATGGAAATTTAGAAAACAGTAGCTATAGATCAAATAATTGAATAAGAAGAACTGTCTGCAGTTAATTCTATTTAAATCCAGTCATTCATGGAATCTCTGTGGTGCTATTTCTTTCACTAGAGAACAATACATGTGACCAAAATATATAATGAATTCTCACAATTTGTGAAAAAAAAACACGAAGTGCCATCCAGCAGGAAGGTAGGCTTGTAAAAGCATTACTGTATGTCCTCATCTGTCATATTCACCAGGTCTGGTACTGTAGGACGAAGGGCTTTTCCCCAAAGTCAAAATGAGAACAAAAGGGAAACATTCTGAATTGATTCAGGACATTGAAGCAGCCATGACAACATAAGGAAACCAACTTATTATAGAGGATTTAACAACCTACTTCAGACATTGGCAAGATCTATGAATTAAGTATATTCAAAGTAGGAGTATGGTGAAAAGATTAATGAAAATGTGTCTTTTATTATAGTTTTGAAAATTTAAACATTTACTATTTTTATTATACCATGTAAATGCTTGGGTTCAATGATCATTGTTACTTTAAAAGTCAATGAATCAATAAGGTCATTTTTTTCAATACATCAGAGAGTCTATGTACCACTGTTATCCACAAACTCATGACCTTTACGACCTCTTCACCCAAAGGAAGCTTCTGAGCTTAGTTTGGCCATTTGGATATTCAGTTCTAAACCTGTGAGAATCTTTAAGTCAGTGAAGCCAGTGGGCTAGCAGACCTGACCTGATTTGTGCGGTCAGAGTACACACAGTGCAATAAATTCAATGTCAATATTTTGCCATGAATATAGACCCCATAAATATCAACATAAAATGGTTTTATAATTAGGATGCCATATAAAGTCTTTTTGCTTGTTATTCACAAGTAATTGTTTCCAGAATTCATCATTTACAACAAAAACATTGGATACTGAAATCCTTGTGTAAAGTGGCACAGTATTTTTACATGACCTATATATATTCTTTGATCTACTTCAAATTGATTGCTTATAATGCCAAATACAATACAAATAGCTGTAGTGTTTTTATCTAAATGCTATATTGTTTATATTTATTTTGCTGACATTTATGTACTTACAATATTATATTTATTGTTTAAATATTTTACTGCTTAAAATAATTAAAAGAAAAAATTACATATTAAATATAGACAATCATTTAACTTATGGATCTCCATTGGTTGAATTCTCAGATCAAAAACCTAAGATATCAAGGGATATAAATATATATATATATGGAGAGAGAGATGATACAAATACAGATACAAATATTCTTTTCTAGCAGGACTGTCCCTAGGCATGAAAATCAAACAAAACCATCAAGAAAGGAAACCAAACACAACTTCATCCCTATTGAGATTTATAGAAAAGCCAAGACTGTCATGGGAAGAAAAGCTAAGTCGCCTTGACTTAAAACTGTTTTTTTAACATTTAAATTAATGAGACTATAAATGTTGTGTCTTTATACTTAATACAAACACAAAAATTATAAGGCTTTGTGTATGCTAGCTATGAAATCACAATGGAAGACCTGCAATGACACATGCTATGAAAAGAGGTTACACAGTTGTAGAGGCGAGGGAATGGAAGTAATTCACTCATGGTCATAGGCATCATCAATGGCTGTTGAGCTTCAGATACGCCATTTTCTTAGAGTTTATTATTCCAATATATGGGCACCAAAACTTCAAAAAATTTAATTATAAATTTAAAAATCACCTAAATTGGTTCCTCAAATGCTTTTATATTTAAGAATATATTCAGAAAATTGTGGGATTATCATTGACCAACTTGTCCAACTCCTCATTTTCCAAAATAAATTTGGAAATAAATTTAAAAATATAGGATGGAGTAAATGCAACGTATTAAAGCTGTTAGCCTTTGTATTGTATATCTAGAATAATTACCAAAGGAAGAAGAGATCAGTAAAGATCATAATTTTGTTTTTAAATTTTATTTTATTTTCCTTAAATCTTCATCTAATAAGCTTGAAGCACCTTGAAGAACATTTCCAACATCATCTCATTTTACCTGTAAATAATTTATTATCTATCTATAACAGATCATTTATTCCCTGAGAATTGTCTTTACCTAGCCACTAACCCAGGATCTTATCTGCCAAAATAAATCTCAGCTATTTAATTGCAGAGAATTTCTAGTTTCAATGCAATTTTTCTCATTTGTATTGAAGATTTATGGTTTACTCAAATCAAAATATCACCTTCCAGCTGCCACCTCCTCTTCTAATGTCATCCTTCCACCAGTGTAAAGTCACATTTATTATGCAGATGCTTAGAACATAACGCTGGATTTTATCTGGGTTTTTAGCTACCACGTCATGCAGGTGTTCATCTTACTTCTCTGTCTCCTCCAGTTCCCACTCACTTGTGCTTACGTATAGATGCTTGATCAGAGTTTAGGATTTTATGCTTTCTTTTGTTACTAAAATAGTTTCTACTAAGAGTACATATTAAAAATGCTTGTTTAAAGTCATTTAAAAAATTAATTTCTCCTGAAGATTATACCAATCCCATGATATGAGCTTTAAACTGTAAATTTTTATTTTCATTTTTCGTATATTTTCTTTTCTGACTGAATTCTCATGTTTTTAAACAAAAGGTGGAGGTATTGAGAAGAAGAAAAAGACAGCAATTGGAATGTGTCATGTATATATACCAGTTCCTACAACTGAATGTAATAAATATGTACTGCAAACATATACCGATAAAAGTAAAATAAAACAAAACAAGATCAAAACTATACAAAAAGACACACTATTGGAGTCATAATTCTACATCTTTCTTCTTCCTAAGGTCTCTTTTTTTTGTACAAGATATCAATTACTTTTTAACATTTGCTGTGTTCTTTCATAGTTACATTTTTAAAACACTGTATGATCATAAATGTATTTGTTTACATTGCCAACATCTATTTTATATGTAAGGAACCTTACCATAAAAATAGTTTTTTATCTTGCCTTTCATATATCTTAACAATCCTGTCATACATCTTTTTATTTTCTGTAACTTTATAATGTATTTTACAGATATTAATTATATTTCATTTCTCATTAACAAGTAGTTCTATTATAGTTTATTCCCTTAGTGTCCTAAAATAGGTAAAAGTCTATTCATACTTTCTTGCTCTTACTAACATATCACAACGAATAATCTAATGCAACACATCACCATATCACTTTTTATTTTTGTCTTTGTGAGTAGGGTCTCACTACACACTTCAGATTAACCTTGGGCTCACTTTGTAGCCCAGGCTGGTCTCAAACTTGCAACAGTCCTCCTGCCCTCAGTTTCCGAACTACTGGGATTACAAGAGTGTGCCACCATGCCTAGAAACTTTCTTATTTTGTATTTTTTGCCATATCATTTTAAGAATAGATCTAGGAATCAATATTTCTAAAACTAGTAGTGAGAGCATATGATACTTTCAAAGTTTTTTTTCCTCTGAATACTTATGCATAAATGACATCACTTTGGATACACACTAGCTAGATTGTCACAATGTCTATTCCCTTCCCAGATAAACTGACAAAGAACGTAGTTAAAATTTCACTTTTTGTTAATTGAATATAAATAAATATGTTATTATACTGTAAACTTATTAGAATAATGAGTTATTCATAAGATTAAAGATTATTTGTGACATTTTTCTGCATAATATTTTTCAGTATTTCAATGGTAAATATATCTGTATGGTAAATTCACTTCAAAAATTTTTCTGATGTTATACATAAGTTGGTTGCAAAATATAAACATACAGAAATATAAAATATATTGAGTAAACAAGAATGTACAACACGCAGAGTAACTAAAAGCCATGTGGTCCAATAAAAGTAATTTTTACTTGTGCAGTTCCAAAAAGTGAGTCATAGATGGAAGAGTCATCAACCCTAAAAATATTTATTGAGAAATGCTGTGAAGAAAATAATCAGAAGAATTGTTTTTGAGATCTCCAATAATTAGAAGAGTTATTTTTATAGAAGACAGAATGTTAAATAATACATTTAAAACTATCTATGGGTACAATGCAAAACTAGTGATTATATATGTATGAACTGCATAACAGAGATTGAAATAAGTAGGACACAGTGGACACTACGTGAAAGATCAGTAGAAAATGAGACACACAGCATATGTCACTATAAAATGGATTGATTTTATCAATAGCAACATGCCATAAGCTTTTGTTCTGGGGAGCAATGTGTTAGGTTTTGAAGTTTCTTGCACCACCTGTAGTTGCTAACTGACCACTTGATTTCATTTTATTCAAGGGTGCTCTCTTTATCCAGTCCACATCCATGTGTGCAAATATCTTCACTGTTGTAGGAAGCAATAGCGTAATACTAGAGTTTAAATACAGTATAGACTATGATGTATGCTTTAATCCAATGATGATAGAAATTTAGAATAAGCATCCTTACTTAGAATTCTAAGCAAGAACAACTGCTATAGGAAATCTGTCCTCTTTGCATTCATCTCAAAATATTAGGCAATTTGAAATACGGACCTTTGAATTATCCATTTGAGCTTTAAGAGTTTCTCTAGTCTGTTTTTTTTTTTTTTTTTCAGTATCTGTCTCATATTTCAGTTTCTTGTGTTTACTCCTCAGACTTTTGGAAGCATACAGCAACTTTAATAGCACTCCCTGTGTGACAAGCATTACAGATATTGTACAATCAAAGCTTTTCAAGTCTGCCCTATACCTGTTGAATTGTTGATTGGGGTTTAACCTTCTCGTCTAAAAAAAAAAATTCTCTAAGAACCAGCATTCTTTTAGACAGACAGTTTATGACAGTGTTATATTTTCTACTTCATGTTGTTTGTCAGGTGGATAGGATAGCAATACCATAGAAGACCAGAGAAGACACCAAGAGGCTTATCTGGAATCAAAGCTCAAATCCTTGAATAAGAGGCAAAAAGGAACACTGCATCAGATAGTACAAGTCTGAAGTAGCCAGTTTAGACACATTTCCCAAATCATTTCTCCAAGTCTAGAGAACTTCAAGTGTTCCTAAGATCAAAATTACTTTCATAATGCTAGTGATAGTATGTGACTTTTATTCTATATTCACAACTGTATAATGTACAAAAGGTAATTAATATAGATTCAGATTCCACATGGAAAATAACCTCTAAGAAATTAGCATTTGGCAAGTTTCAATTTAGTTTAAAAGAGAATTCATCACTGTAGTTAAAAGATTTAAGCCAGGTTTTCTCCATTAATTTCCATTTAAACAATATATAAAAATATTAAATGTGGAAGGAAATACAGAAATTAAAATTTAGCTATCTAGCCAGGCAGGTTGTCATGTTCCTGTCATTATAAAACTTTGGAGGCTGAGGTAGGAGAATCATTTAGCCCAGGAGTTTGATGTTTGAGGGCAGCATGGGTAGATGCCCTTTGGGGAAAAAAAAGTCAAGAGAAAAAAAAAAAAAAAAAAAAGACAGCTAGTGTATTTTATACAGTCATACTAAAGAGCTTCGCAAAATATAAAGTAATGCCACTCTTCTAATACATGTGTTTTTGTCTTTGGAAATATAATTAATTGTATTTTGTTAAAAACTTTCTGTTAGCTACATTATATCTAATTTTTATTGATAAATATGCAATTGTGGATAAATTATTATAGATCTTTGAGGGAATTAATGAATACTTGTTTTTCCAAAGTATTAGTTTCTAATATAATAAAATTACTTACATTACTCACATAAGCAAAAGGTACTTCAGAGGATCTTTGGTGCTTTTAGAGGGTAAATATAGTTTTAGATCAAAACTGATTGAGAAATACTCCCTTACATTAAGCAAGTATGTTTAGAACATAATAATAGCACATATTTTGATACCATATTGTAAGTAATTTTCCTAAAATAAGTTACAAAAAAAGGTAATGAGCTGAGGAGAATACTAAAAAGCCACTTTCCTGTTTTAAATTGGCCCATTTTGAAAAGAAAAAGGTAAAAATTTCGGTTTAAGTGGCCTTGTTTAAGTTTTGTAACCACTATTATGAAACTTACTCATTATCAGTAGAATTTATACAGTGTTAAATGTAAGTGTTTTGGCTCATTAAGCCCAGAATTTTTAGATGACTTTTAAACAACTACTGTTGGTTAACATAGTGATTGTGAATAAAAAGAAAACATAATCATATCTAGATTCTTCTTTTTTCTATCTGTTACGGTTGACACATTGTGTCAACTTGAGTTTAGAAATTTAACCCAAAGACTCAGCGGGAAGCCAGGATCCTACTTTGTAAATATTCTCATCCTGTGCAAGAGGAGAGCACAGAGATTTTGTGTTACAGCTGCAGGGTGGTTGGGCTGGCCTATTTATAATATAAAAAGAGGAAAAAGAGGCTCACTCTTTCCCCTTTTGCTCTGGCTGCTGCATTAAATTGTTGCCTCAGTGTGAAGCCACCCTGTCTTGGATCCAGCTGATTACGGACTGAAACCTCCACAATTAGTGAGCTAACTAAACTTCCCTTCCTCCAATTTGGGTGCTGGGTGTTTTGTCCCAACAAAGAGAAAAGACTAACCAAGACAGGATCCCCTTACCTTCCTTCTATCCCATTTGCCCTGCCTATTCACAAAATCTTTGTTTCCATTTTTTGTTTCTTTTCTCATTTTTTTTTTTCTTTTCTTGTCCTTGCCTTCTCCTTCTCCTCTAGCTAGTTCCCCTTCCCATTTAAACATTTTCTTTCTGTTTTAAAATATATCATGTACAGGTATAAATTCACTATGATGAAAGTGATCATTATATATATTTAAAATGTACCAACATACTTAAAGAAAAAGAAAATGTAAGGAAAGAGTGAGCATTACTTGAAATAAAAAAAAATTTGTTCTAATGAAATATAAAATCAATATGTAAATTTTCACAATACTTTGCACTACAATGTGTACACAAGTAATGTAGTGCTGCTTTTCTGATGAAACATTAAGGAGATTAGAACTGAGATAGGAAGATAAAACTGGCTGGGAACAGTGGCTTGCCAAGATCCCGGGAGACACGCACAGAGCAGTTCCCAAAGCCTGCATGTGGACTTCCGGCAAGAATTCCAGCAGTGTTTTGATAGGACACCCCAGACCTGAGGTCAGCCTGAGGACTGTGTGATACCGTAAGGATGCCCACCGTGAGTTCTGGCCACTGTAGGTGCTCTTTCATGATTGTATATCATGCGCTGCAGGCTGCACTTCCTTTCCTATCTTTACTTGAGCCAAACCAGCTCTGCAGAGCCTGTGTTTTTCCACCCTTTAATAAAACTTCGCTACCGTTTATGCTTGTATTTATCAATTCTTTGCTCAAAATAGAAAGAAGCTATAAATCACCTCCAGAAGGAGACTCCAGGACACCAAAACCTATTAACATAACAGCCTCAAAGTCATCTAGCTTTAAAAAAAAAAAAAAAGGTTGTTTTTTCTTTTTTTTTTTTAAAATTATGATACTTGGATTTACTAAATGACAACAAAACAATTATGCCATGACTCCTGCTATATAAATACCCCTTATTCTCATTATTGATGACACGTTAAATGCTCCAGTATAAAGGTAAATTAAGTTTAAAGTAGCATGCTTCAAGTACGAAAGCAAAAAATATAAACAAACTGAGGAACCATATCTTCAATTTGTGGTAAGTTTTCTTGGCATGACTTGATCTTTTGATGCACATACTAACAATGCAGACCCTCTGACATGCTCTACAGAGAATAGAAATGCTGATCTGGAACAAAAATTATGTGAAACAGCTGGAAGTGGCACAAGAAATGTACACTGAACCCCCAGCCAGTCATAAATATCACACTCTTAATCAGAAAACACCTGTCTTTTCCTTTACTTTGCAGCCCTGTTTGCATTGTGTTTAATATGTACAGAATGCTTCCTCTAACAGGTGCAAAAGTGTTTACAAATTTAAAGCCTTATTTAAATGAGGCTTAAAGCCAGAGATGTTTCAATTAAAAAGGCAATATCTTATGGGAAAAATGACAATAATGCTTGCTGTATATATATATATATATATATATATATATAGAGAGAGAGAGAGAGAGAGAGAGAGATTGCTTTGTATTAATGAAATTTAGTTATTGGAAAATTAAAGTATGGGTGCCAAGGAAAGCTAAAGATAAATAGTTCTTTAAGTAATTTTAAACAATGTATTTGTTAAGAAACTATGGGTAACAATTAAAGCTGGGAATGTCACTCACATGAAATATTGGGGATAAAAATTATAAAATGTTGGTTTTCATTTAAAAAATAGAACAACTGATGTCTCATATATCAATAAAAATGAATCTCTTTGACACTAGATTGTTTTTTTTCTATAGCTCAATTTCCCATTATGACAATTTAACTGTTAATATACAATAATCCCTCTAATCCATTGTCTAATTTCATTTACTCCATTAAACCATGGTCCAAAACATTAAAGGGAAAATTGAAGAAATAATTTATAAATAATAAATTACACGCAGGTCTCAGTAGCAAAGTGAATCTCACGCATTCCTCCTCTGCTCTTCCCAGGTATAAGTCATTTCTTCCTTCAGTGGCTGCCCGCTATCTGTGCTACCTGCCGATCAGTGAGCAGCCATCTCGGTTATCAGAGTGACTTTTATGCTTGTGTTCAAATAACCCTTATTTTTCTCAATAATGGCCCCAAAGTACAAATATTGTAATCTTGGTAATTTTAGTACAGAATATTGCTATAATTGTTCCATTTTGTTATTGGTCTTTGTTAATATCTCATCATGCCCAATTAGAAAGTAATCATATGCATGTATGTACATATAGGAGAAACTGGTATTACAGAGTCCAGCACTTACCACCATTTCAGGCATCCTGAGCCCTTACATCCTACCACCTGCTGGTATTGAAGGGGGGAGGGTACTGTAACAGATCCATAGTTGATTTTTCTGGATAAAATATGCATAACAGAAATCCTAAAGTTTACAATAGAATCACCCAAGAAAACTGTAAATGATCTTCAAAAATGAATACAATCTAAAATTAGATCCTACTTACAACTTACAGTTTATAAAATAGAAACATCAATTAAATTTTTCATTTAACTCATTTACTCAAAATGAATACAGTAATGAATTCAGTTCCCATAGGGATCAGGCAGGTAACAAGTTATATGGTGTGATATAGTTTGTGACCCTCTGGGTTATCATTCAATTCCCAATTTTTTATAGAAATAGTTGTTGAAAAAAATATTCTCTCAACTGAACTCAAGAAAAAAACAAGAAGATTCTTTAATAAAGAGTAATAGCAAGCTGGTGAGCTCAGTTCAATGTTTTCACAATGTCAAGCTTTCAATAAAGAACACAAAGCAAGCAAATCATAACCAGGGATGAGTCTTACTTTGGGCTTCTAATTTGCCATCTTCATTGCAAAACTTGAAATTATAGATTTAATGCCAAATAAATATTGGGCTATCATCTATCTTGGCCATTTAGTATATTTTGCAACCTTAGATGAGCTGAGATGAATTCCATTTCACCCTCAGCAAGAAAGGAATGGATAAACTGGTTGTGATGTTCATGTCTATGACCCCAGATCTTGAGAGGCTGAGACAGAAAGGTTCTTTTCAGTTCAAGACCAATCTGAACTACATAGTCAGACCCACTTACATAAGGAAAGGAAATCAGTAAGCACAGCTAACTAAAAAAGTTGTTGTAATTACTATATAAAAGAGGTTTAGAATACTTGACTTAGCAAGTGCTCAGTGGGTAGGAGATAGTATTTTTGTTTTGTTTTGCTTATAATTACATACAGAAGATGCATTTAATTACAAACAGAAGCTCAGGGAGCTTTATAACTTGACAATGATATGCAGAGATTGGAAAGGTCAGGATTCCTGATTCCCACTCCAGTGAGCTACATCCCTAAAAATCATACAAAAATATGACATTTTTAAAATGCAAGCAAATTCATAGTAAGGCCGTAATCTTCTTCCGTACTTTACTAATCAAAATACTATAAATATTTTTTCATCATGGATTATGACTTTCAATATTTATATTTCCACTTAATATCTGTATAAAATTACTTATTACAGGCTAACATAGAAAATAAAGGTTAATATCTGTTCTTTACAGCAGCAATATTTTGTTAGGGACAAATCCATTAAAAAATCCTCCCCACTACATCAGTATTAGTAAGAGCATTTATTATAAAACATTGGAGACATTATTTTAATTACTCTTGCAGAAATAGTAATACACTAAAAATTATTTTGAAAATGAAAGTTATATTGAATATTGTTTGAAAAATTATTTAGCTCCTTCATACTAAACCAAGTCTATTAGAGAAACTGTAGACTTAGGAGGTTTCCAGTGCTATGAGTACTTTCTCAATACCTGAGTGGGCCCTGATTCTAAACCTTCTTTCTAGCAGCACCTCAGATCCTTTAGCTGAACCTCATAAAATTCATTTTTCAGCATAAGAAGTGGATTATCCTTAATAATTAAGCTCTTCCCACTGGCTGATTTGTTTTCTAAAATGTTTTGGAACTGCCCACTAATATATGGAAACTGCAATCAGAAACAATCATGTTGAAAGTGTGGTTGATGGATTTTTTCTATGAGCTCAATGTTAACTAAACATTCACAGGTGTAGTTTCCTTTAGCCCTCACAATAACTTTAGAAAGCAGATGTCATGAGTGTACTGAAGTGTCTCATTTGTAATGAAGTTCTGAGAGAGGTTAAGTAATTTGTCTGGTAAGTGTCAGAGTCAGGACTGTAGTTACATTCCCATAGCTATTCCAGACTGCTGCTAAATTCTTGCCTTAAAACTCAACCAAAATTGATTAGATATGTTTTTAAAAAACCCTATTATTAAGCTTGCTGTCATGACAGGAGCTGGACCAACTGGAAGGGCAAAATGATCAAAGATATAAAAAATACAGCACAGGAAAATTAAAAATGAATTATTTCTTAAGACATCAAATTCTTAAAGAGCACACACTCAGTTTGCATAAAAGGAAAGACACTTTTACTCATGCACTGTAGTTTACCAATAGCCTATGAAAATCCTAACTTAAAACCACACAAAAATAATTATATTTGTATTCACCAAAACTACATCTCATCACTGAAGATCTCATCAAGAAATTTTCCTTACATGAGTGTAAATTGTTGTTAGTCATACTTACCTATTTACAGGGAACCTAAGGGGAGTTGGAGGGTAGCATAGAAGCATAAAATTAAAAGTTATTAGCAATTAAGATATTGCATTTTTAAGTTTGAGCCTATGCAAATATAATTATATTTTTTAAAGAAACTTCTACATGGAGGGCAAATCAGACTACTCTAATTTCCAGTCATTATTTTGTTCCTTTAGTAATTGCCTCCAATAGGTTATCCCATAAGGTTTCAAATACATCCTAATATTATATGAAAAATTTCTTAAAATTAAAGATAAAATATTCCAAAATATATCTATTTATAGAGAAACTTACTATGATATAATTCTGAAAAAGATTATTAGGATTGAGGCCCACCAAATGGATGAACACAGATTAATTTTGGAGATTCATATCTCTGTGATATTCTTGGAGAAAAAGGTTTCCTTTGTTAAGAAAGTAGCTCTTATTAGGCAGGCAAACTATTGACAAACATTGGGTATCTATTCCAGAAACTTATATGAACATAGAGCACATTAAATGCATTTTCTCCTGGACAAGGAAAGGAGAATCTATTGCACATGTCATGTTTCTGTGAATACTGAAGATTACAATCATGTTTTGATGTTAATCCAACTACTGCAAATTTCTTGTTGCAAAGCACAGTGTAAAAATGCCAGCGACAGTATGAATCTTTCAAAATTGAATTTAATGCCTTTGAAAACAGTTAATGGTTTTGAATGCCATTACAAAGCCTCTGACAAAAAAACAAGAATAACTCTGTAATTGAAACCACTTGCTAAAGTGACCTATTCAGTATGAAAACTGAGTAGCCATGATAAAATCAAGTTCTGCACATCTGCTATAGAGTGAGAGTGTGTGTGTGTGTGTGTGTGTGTGTGTGTGTGTGTGTGTGTTCTGAATTTGTAGAAGCAATCACCTCTAATGCTCTGATGTCCTCATAAGTAAACTGCACAGTGGGAACTCCAAGATGGTTGATGAAATAATCAGCGTCACCTTGTATCTGGACAGAACTGACATTTGTTTCCGGGCATTGAGTTCTTCTGGTACAGTTGAACTTATTTTTCTGAAAAACATAATTTAAATTGTTAATATACATTCCACTCCCCATGTCATCTCTATGTAGGTGCTACTCAAAATGTGCATTTGGATCAGCAGCAGTATCTTCACGCAGAAGCAAGTTCAACCAGCAAATGCCTGGATTCAACCCTGTGTTCTTTGATGGAATCATTTGGGGCTAGGACAGGAATCTGTTTCCTGTGATTCTGATGCTCACGGAAGCATGACTAGCATGGGTAGGAATCAACATTTGCTTGCTGTTGTTGCTTCAAAGGTATTGTTACTATAGGTTTATTTTGACAGCAATAACACTAACTGGAAAATTCTGAATTTGAGTTCCTACAAACGACACAGATAAATGAAAGCTCTGGGGAAATAAAGAGTTGTAAACATGCAAAATAAACATTAGGCAGACTAAGTGTTTATATAATTAGTTTTGACTGGAGATGCCTTTTCAAATATATTCTTCACATATCTAAGATCTTTATGAGATGCCAGTGTTTCAAAAAAAACATGAAGAAATACCCACTGCTGGGTAGTTGTAGTCAGACAAATAAGGCAAATAACTATAAGAGTATCACATTTGAAGTCAGGTATAAAGTACGTGTTCCGAGCACATGTTTAACAGTGGATCAAGATATTGATTCTTCAATCCTGTGCCTCTTAGGTACAATATCTATCCAGTTTTGAGGACCTGATAGAAAGATCTCATAATAAAACATTTTATCTACTGAAATGGAAAGCTAGCATGAGTATAACAATGAGGAAGGTTTTTAATGGTATTGACAAATATCTTAAATGATTAAGTACTTTAGAAATAGAAAAGGGTTTCTCATCTAATCTAATGAAAAGAAATCTGATGGCTTTTTAGGATGATTGCAACTAATTTTCATTTTATCAAAACCTAATTTTCTGAAATGGGAGTTAGTACTCTTTTACTCGTTTATATGTACCTGATGTTTTTAAACTTCTAGAGTATTTTTTTATCTGCAATAGTTAGAAGATCTAGTATATGTATAAGAATGACATGTCTTTAAATACTAGATTATAAAATACAAACAAATTATGTTATATTATGTAAAAATTCCAAGTATTTTTGAAAAATCTAAGTGCTGAAAATTGGAACCTCTGGGGCTGGGGATTTAGCTCAGTGGCATAAGCACCTGCCTTGCAAGCAGGCAGTCGTGAGTTCGATCCCCGGTACTGATAAAAATGAAAAAAAGACAAAAAAAAAAAAAAAAAAAGAAAAGAAAAGAAAAAGAAAGAAAGAAAAAAGAAAATTGGAACCTCTGAAGAATTTTTTTTTTTTTGTTAGCAAGACTGTGTATTTTTTCTAGTTGAATTTGAAAGCCCTGGAAAGGCAAATGTCCAGTCATCAGTGTCTTACACTCAAATTCACTGTGTGATATCTAAAATCTAAGTTGTTGGACTATTTTGTGTCATTAGTAAGAATTTGATAGAATCTGGCATTTATTTTTGCTAAATCTCTAAATAGTAAAATAAAAAATCATTTTTAACATGGCCTATAGTCTTTTGATTGTAGCAACATGTATGTATCTTCAAGTTAGAATATGCACCCTTACCAACATCAATATAAATAAAAGTTTGACTGTAATTTCATTTTGCATACATAATTCTCAAACTCATACTCAAACACCAAATATATTCCTTAGATCTAAACTTTTTTCTTAATTGAAGAATGATATGTATCAAAAATTGACAATTCTAAATTCCATTACATAAGATTTTTAAATAACTCTCTTTTAAAATAAGCATGATATTTAAGTAGAATATTTGATGCTATTTTCATTCAGCCATCATTTTTAAATACTAGCTGCCTTGTCTGACAAAAGATAGTGACTTCTCAAAAATGCAATTTGCTACAATGCCACAAACGACCTTTTGCAATCAGTTTTTCTTTTCTTTTCTTACTTTTTTTCTTTTTTTTTTTTTTTTTTTCTGGTTCTGACAACTACATGTTCTGTTTCGGTCCAGGACATTTGTAGCCAGTATTTATTCTTTCTGTTTTGGTCTCTCTTTGCATCATTCCATTTTTGTGGGTCTTTCCAGCTACAATCTTATTTGCATGTTTTAATTTTTTCAGGAAACCAGATTTTAGGATGATATTTCCTCAGTACTGAACTCTCTTTCCCACTCTGGTTTCCTCACTTCACACATTGATTGCTATGTCTGTCTTTTTCCTAAATCTTTGTGTTGTCATCAAACTCCATTTATAAACCAGTGAAGATGGTGACAGTGACCACTATCCTAGGAATATTTTAAAATTATATTCTGAAGTTTAGACAGTATTAAATTACCTGTCTGATACTACAGATGGACTACTTTGGTTAAGAAAAAATAGAGTGCAAGAATATTAAGTGGCCTAAGTGAGAGCTTAGTTCTAGAACTCAGAATTCTTTCCTCTTAAGCCGTATGTCAGAGTTATGACCCAACAGAGGATCAAGTCTTTGACAAAACCTATCTAAAATTGGGGGTGTCAGGAATAACATAGAGTTCCCTGGAGAGTCTGCACAGTGGACTGGCTCAGATTTCATCAGCTAAACCCAGAATGTCCTGAAAGTCTGTAGAGTTTACCTGACACGGCCCCTCTCTTTTCTCTCTGTCTCTCTTTATTTCTGTATCTCTGTCTTTTTTACTCTCTTAATTCAGCCAGCGAAAAGGAAGGGAGGAAAGGAACCATATTACCCCCAAACCTGCATTCATTTTGTGTCTTTGGTGTTTCTGTTTCTAACTAGATTCAGGGCAAATCAGTCAGATAAAAAGGATTCCAATTTTAATACTGCATTTTCTTCCTCAAGTCATTTCATGTACACATTCCCAAGAGACAGCATTCTTGACACAGATCCATGTTCTCTAAATAAACTTTATTAATTTAACATCTAAGTAGAATTCACATATCTGAGGTGATTCTAAGTGTATATTTGATCCTAATGTGAATCACTTTTGCACATAGTACTTGAGTGGATTATAAAAGATTCATACCAAGTAACCTACACTGATCTACGAGATAAGCACTAATATCTGAGAGGGAAGTAGAAAAAAATGCAAATTTTCTTCATGTACTACAAGTTAAGCACTGTGGGAGAAGGAAGGTTGGTAACAAATTTGTGCAGGTCAATTAACTTTTTAAATTTATTTACAAGGCTGAGTAAATTCATATTAAGTATTTCATCTAAGGAGTTAAAAATGTTCCATATTTAATGTTTGATAATAAGCGCTTTTACTCCTGTTCACAAAATAAGCAAGTTCAGGCAAGGACCATAGCTGCAACTTGTTTGAAGTGAAGACTCGAAATGAGATCATTATCTCAATCCTAACACAGTATTCAATTTGCACATACACTTTTAAGTTGCAAGGAAACATGTAATAGTAAATGATCATACAATTTAAATATAAGGAAATAAAATCAACACTTAGTTAAATAATGATACCAAGACAACAAACAAGCTTCCAAAGTGTTTAAAAATTTGTTTAAAAATTCAAATGTTTTATTTCTCCCACACTCTGCTTTTCCCTGCACACGTAAACTTTCCATGTGCACAGAAAATCTAAGCTGTTTACTTATTTGAACAGCTAGAAAAGTGTGCTATTCAAATTGAAGAACTACATTCTATACATTATAATAAAATTAAATCTTTTATTTAGCATTTCGGTATTCTTATAATTTCAATTCTGTCAAAGACAATTTCTCACATTGATTTTCTTGCTTTTATTGTATATTAATCTACCAATTGTGATCATGATATCTACTGTGTTAAAAAACGATTTCTCTTTGTAGACACTGTAATGATTAACTTGGTTAGACCTATGGTTTGCAACTGTGTGGTCAAACACAAGGCATCTTTGTGAGGGTGTGTTTGGTTGAGATTAACATTTGTTTTAGTAGCATGCAAAAACAGTTTCCCTCTCCATGGCCCTCATGCAATCAGACAAAGGCCTAAATGGAAAGAAAAAGTCTGACCCTTGCCTGAGTAAGGAGGTAATTCCACTTATCTGTATATCTTGAGCTAGGACACTGATCTTTCCTCTCTTTAGATTTTTTACTGAAACATTAGATTTTATTGGTTCTCAGATTTACAAATTTTGGGACTATAATTTATACCTAAGCTTCCTTGGTATGCAGACCTTCAAACACAGCCAGGATTATGCTTTTGGGTCTCCTTGCTTTCTATCGTGTTGGTGGCACATCTTGGAGTTTGTCTGCTTCCAAAGCATATAAGCAGAATTTTCAGGATGTCTCGGAAGATGGATATAGACATGGGCATCAATATAAGTATAGATATCTAAAGTATATGTGTATATATATAAATAAGTATGTGTCTGTATATGTATATATGTGAGACATGTACCTGTGTGGACATTTTATATGCATAAATACATATGTATGTATATATAACTACATATATACATAAAGTACACATATTATTGTGGACTGCTACAGCATACACTAGGCAGCTTAAACAGAGAATTTCTTTTTTCCATAGTTCTAGTGACTGAGAAGTCCATCAAGGTGCCATGGTGGTAAATTTAGCTGAGGACACTCTTCTTGGTTTTATCTTCTTTTGTGACTGAGAGTAAAGAGAGAGACCTCATATCTTCACTTTTTGTAAGAGTATCAATTCTCTTCCTTGAAGCTTCACTTTCAAGATGAAATAACTTACCTAAGTGTCTACTTTCAAATACTCTCACTGGGACTTTAATCTTCAGTGGTTGAATGGGAGTGAACACAAACATCTATTCTACAAGAAGCACTCATCCCTCCATTTAATTTCTTTGCTAGATAGTGCTACACAGTAGATTACCTTTGTGTTTAAGAAAGTTTCATCATTACTAGTGAACAAAAAAACTAACTTCTAACTAATGAGAATATGAAGAGCTATGTTTTGTTTAACTGGAGGTAATTTCACAAAACTTTGTTATACTGTATGTAAACAGGTAAAGAATCACAGAGAAATTTGAAACTTTCATAATTTGAAACTGAAGTTTGAAACTGAAGACCAACTTAAATATCCAAAAGCTTAAGAGTTCTTTTTCCAGATATCCACACAAAGAATTCTGGTTATATGTTGACCTTGTGGATCAACGACCAAACAAAATACTTGTCTTGTTTTTTCTCTTGATTCTAACTGAAATTTAACATTTCATTCAATTAAGAAATAGGCCAAACGGGCCAGGGGTTTAGCTTAGTGGCACAAGTGCCTAGTTGGCATGTGAGGTTGTGAGCTCAATTCCTGATACCAAAAAAGAAAGAAAAAAGAAAATAAATAGGCCACAAACCCATTAGTATTAAAAGTACATGTAACTTTGCCATCAGATAAAGTCAGATATTTTCATATATTTCAATTGGTCTGAATAGCTTGAAGTATCTATTAAATCAATTGTTAATTAAAAAGCTGCCCATGATGAGACTTTTTATTGACTGTTTGTTTACTATGTCACTTAAAAAAAAAAATATATATATATATATATATATATATGAAACAATGGCTTCCGGGAAGATGGTGGAGCAGTAAGCAAGCAGAGAAAACAGCTTGTCTTGAGAGTGATTATTCAGATGCTAGAATATAGCATTATTAGGAAGACTAAAAGGAGGGCGGTGGGTCCCCTGGATCCAGGAAGGATCTGAAGCATCAACTTAAGCACACAGATAGAGTAAAAAGAAAAATTTCAACAAAGAACAGTAGCTGGTGGCATCTTCCCCTGGAGCTGACCTAATTGTGTGAGAGGAGTTGTTGGAACCTGGGGGCACATGGCCATGGTGAAGGTGGTAGATGGTGACCCCAGAGACCTTTGCAGAGAGACACAGCAGGGGAGGGAGCAGTGGACACGAGCACTGCACTGGCTAATGGTGAGTGCAGAGGATTCAATCCTCCCACAGGAGAGAGCATTAGCTGGGAGCCATTTTGGAGCCCGGCTGATGAGCCTGGAACCGGAACTGCTGTGGGCTTCCTCCAGCAGCTCCTAGCTGGGTGCAGACCTGTGGAAATTGCTTGGACTGAGGCGAGTCCAATGAGCCTAGTCTCAGGGCAGGCCTGCTAAGATTATCTTGTACTCTGTCATAAAGCACAGGCTGGTTGGCTGGACTATAGAGGCACAATTTGGGATTCTGTCTCCACAGACTATGTACTAGTAAACCCAGAGAAAATCCTGTGAGTGGAATCTTTGTGTTTTGTTTTATTTTTTCCTTTCTTATGTGTTTTGTTTTATTTTATTTTATTCAGTTTGTATTTTACTTCTCTTTCTCTTTCCTTTTAAGAATGTGAGAGTGGTTTCTGTCCTCTCTGTGGGTGTGGTTCTGTTTTGTTCTACATTTTATCTCTTCCACCTCTCTTTTCTTTCAAAGTTTCCCAAATTGATGGGAGCAATCTGTGTTCTCCAACTTCACTTGTAATCTCTTTCTCTTTTTGCACTTGCCTATTTTCTCCTTAATCCTTTTTAAATTTTAACCCAGCGTGCAAAATTCACATATTATGAACTTACATATTGCATATAATTATCTGGTTTGTTTTATATTTTGTTATATAAGCACAAATCTAGTTCATACTGTTAAAAGTTGCAAATTAAGGGTTAGCTCAATTTGTTGTTTTACAGGCTGTGTTTGGTGTTATTGGTATTGCTAAAGCCAATGTTGACATAATTTTTCTAAACCGCTGTTGGCCCTGATAATCTATGATTGAGATTAACTAAGGGTCACAGGAAACATTGTGGCACAGAGCCAAACAACAAAGGACTAAGACAAACGAACATCTTATCTCCAACAAACTGATGAGGTAAGATCTTCCAACAGACTCAAAACCCAAAAACCAGCTAACTTGGAAAATACCTCAGAGAAGTAATCATCACCTGAGTGTCCTAAATACCACCAATAAAGCAACCCACCATAGGCAACTTACAAGCATCACAAGAAAAGAAATGAAAAGACACCTAACAAAAAGCAATCTCAGACATCCAGTTCACCAAAATCAAACACAGAGGGCAATGAGGTGGGACAATCTGAAAGGCCCCCACTTGTTCTCTTTGAAGTGGTAACAACAAAGCAATTGAATGAGGCTCTGGGAAAAATGAAATCAGAAATCATGTCTCAGAGATCACCAAAATACCCACTGCTTAGTGATGTTAGAGCAGGCACAGACAAAAAAAAAAAAAAAAAAAAAAAAAAAAGGATGAGCTTAAGCAAATTATGGAAGGGTAACATAGGAAACACTTGGAACCCATAAAGCAGATTCAAGCAGATATCCAGGAGAATAAATACCCCATTTAATGTATTCAAAGCAGATTAGGCCAATGTGAGGACAGGATCCCAGAAATTGAAGACAGGCTTGCAGTTAGTGACCAGGGAAACAAATATTTTTCAGAACTAGCAAGGGGCCCTGAGAAATCAATGCAGCAGCTGCTAGATGAGACAAAGAATAATTTAAGATTAATTGGTATTGGAGACCACTACGAAGTGGCTCTGAGCAGGATTTAAAAATAGCTAATTGGCTTTCTATGTTTATCTGTGAGTCTGTCCTAGGCCTAGGCCCTTGCCTGGCAATGGGAGCTGATTCATAGTAAGTTAACGTCTATGAATCACTGGTCCTGGCTGAGGACTGTAGTGCCCTGTGAGGCCAGAGATCCCTCAAAGGGTAATCTAAGACCACAGCTGAGGACATCTTAGCTCCAGCACTAATTAAGTAAATAGAGACTGCAGCTGCAGGAACCTCACTCCCGCAGTTGCACTCCTACCATAAATGTCATCATGGGGATAAGGCAGTTCTCCTAAATTGGCATAATTTACTACTTGAAGAAGTCTTTGAAGTGACTCTCAAGGTCCTGGTCATTTGCTGCACTTTCCTTGGTTTCCCCACCCTCTTTTTTGGATCTAGTAAACATGGGCGATCCAGAGAAGTCTTAGCACTTAGAGTCTCTAACTAAGCTAAAGGGTTGAGACCCTCCGGCAGCCCTAAAATCGTACTACTTTTCTCATTTTATTTAAGCCTTCACCATACATTCATTTGGGAGATTGGGGATCTAGGTCAGGACCTGATAAATTGGAGTCAGTGGACAAGCAGGAGGTACTACAAATGACATTAAAAACATGTTCACAGACATTGTGACAGAAAACTTTACTGGCAGAGAAAATAAGTTTGACATGCACAAAAAAGAGGCATATAGAACTCCAATTTGCAATGATCAGAAAAAGAATCCACAGCCAGGCATATCATGGTCAAGATTCCAGAAGTTCAACGCAAGACTAGAAACCTAAAAGCTGTTAGAGAAAAGAAACAAGTCATCTATAAGGCAAAGCCCATCAGGATTACAGCTGATTTCTCAGCACAAACTCTGAAGTCAAAGAAAGCTAAAAGTACTCCAAGTACTAAAGGAACAACTTTCAACCCAGATTATCGTACTTGCCAAAGTGTCTTTCAAAACTGATAGAGAAACAAGATACTTCCATGAGAAAGAACATTTGAGGAAATTTATGACCTCCAAACCAACATTCTAAAATGTTTTGAATGGCATTCTAGAAAGAGTTAATAAAGACTACAGCTCCATGAATCCCAAGAAATCTACCAGGGAAGGCAAACAATTAGAGGGAGAGGAAAAAAAAAAAAAAAGCAGGGTGCTAACAGCAGGAAAATAACATGACAAGGATGTCAACACATATCAGTTATAACTATCAATGTTAATGGTCTCAGTTCACCAGTCAAAAGACATAGACTATCAAACATGGATCAAAGTGCAAGATCCAACAATAAGCTACATACCATAAACATAGTTAATTAAAAAAAGAAATTCATAGACTGAAAGTCAAAGGATTCAAAACAATATGCCATGCTATAGGGACCCAGAAAAAAGTAAGGATAGCTATTCTATTTGTAGACAAGGTGAATTTCAAGACAAGAATTGATTAACAAAGGTAAAGAAGTTCACTACATCCTCTTAAAAGAAACAATCCAACAGAAAAAGATAACAATTATAAATATATATGCCACAAATACTAGTGCACGTAAGTATATAAAACAATTACTAACAGACATGAAAAATCAAATAAGCCCTAATACAATTTTATTGGGAGACCTCAATACAATCACTGTTACAAAAAGAGAGATAAACTAGGCAAAAAAATCAATAATGAAATATTATAACTAAATCAAAGTTTTGAACAAATAGACTTACTAGATGTCTATAGAGTGAGTGTTCTATGCAGCATCAGAATACACATTCTTCTCAGCTGCACATGGGACATTCGCCAAAATAGACCATATACTGGCTCATCGAACATGCTTAAATAAATACAAAGGAATTGAAATTGTCACATGCATACTTCTAGATCACAGTGCAATGAAACTGGAAATTTATTACAAAGGAAACCACAAGAACTTTATAAACATATGGAAATAAAATAGCACCTTACTGAACAACCAGTGGGTCACAGATGAAATTAGTTTTTACAGTTGAACAATAACAACAATACAACACACCAGAACTTGTGGGACACAATGAGTCTTAAGAGGCAAACTTATAGTAGTAAACGCCCACATCAAGAAAACAGAGCAAGTGCATATGAACAACTTAATGCTGATTCTCAAACTTCTAGAAAAAGAACAGCCTGAACCACAAGTTTGTACAAGGAAGGAATTTATAAAGATCAGAGCAGAAATTAACACTCTAGAGACTGAAAAAAAGATACAAAGAATCAATGAATCAAAGTTGTTTTTTTAAAAGATTAAATAAAATTGACAAAGCTTTAGCCTACATTATCATAAAAAGGAACGAAAAGACTCAAATCCATGCAATTTGGATTGAAAAGGGTGAAGTCACAACGCACCCTGCAGAAATCCAGAAAATCATCTATATCTATTTTGAAAACTTATATTCTAACAAGATGGAAAATGCAGAAGGAATGGACAGATTCCTAGATGCATATGAATTACCAAGCTTGAATCAAGAAGATATAAACCTTAAATAGTCCAATATCAATAAATGAAATCAAAGATGTAATTAAAAATCAATCAACAAAGAAAAGTCCAGACCCTGATGGATTCACTGATGAATTTCTACAAGAAATTTAGCGAAGACCTAACACTACTGCTTCTCATTCTCTTTAATGAAATTGAAAGGGAAGCAATACTCCAAAGTCATTCCTGGAAGCAAGCATTACTCTGATTCCGAAACCACAGAAGGACCCAACTAAGAAAGAGACTCACAGGCCAGTCTTCCTAATGAACACTGATGCAAAAATCCTCCACAAGGTGCCAAACACATTCAATGGAAATAAGCCTCTTGAGTAAATGACCCTGGGAAACCTGGCTTTACCTATGCCAAAGATTAAAACTGAACACATATCTTTTACCACGTACTAAGTTAAAATCAGAATGGATCAAAGATCTTACTATTAAAACAGAATCAGTAAATCTACTGGAAGATACAGTAGGGAGAATGCTTGAAGTCTTTGGTGTAGGCAAAGACTTCATAAAAAAAAAAAAAAAAAACAGACTGCACAAGAGGAACTATTGCATGCAAGAATCAACAACTGGGCTCTCACCCTACTGAAAATTTTTGCATGGCAAGAGGAACCACCAACATAGTGAGGAGACAACCTACACTGTAGAAGAAAAGCTGTTCTTCAGACAAAGGATTACTACCAAGAACACACAAAGAACTAAAAAAAAATTAGTCCTCTCAAATTTAAAGACGCAATCCAAAAATGGGCATCAGAGATTAATACACACTTCTCAGATGAAGAAGAACAAACAGCAAATAAATGTGAAAAAATGTTCAATATCACTGGTCTTTTGAGAGATGTAAATTAAAACAACACAGATTCCACCTCACCTTGGAAAGAATGGCTAGTATCAAGAAATCAACCAATAGCAAATACTGGAAGGACTGTGAGGAAAAAGGAACTCTTCTCCATTGTTGGTAAGCATGCAGACTGGTGCAACCACTGCAAATCAGTGTGGAGATTCCTCAAAATCTAGGGGTGGTGCTCCCATTCAATCCAGCTATTTCTTTTCTGTGTATTTTCCCCAAAAGAATTAAAAATATCATAGCACAGTGATATATGTGCATCCATGTTTATAGCAGCATAGTTTATAATAGCCGGATTTTGGAAACAACATAAATGCCCATCAACTGAGGGACAGATAAAAAAGATGTAGTGTTCTTATACAATGCCGTACTACTCAGCAAAAAAAGAATGATAATTGGACCCTTTTATAGGTAAATGGATGCATCTCGAGAAAATAAATAAGTGAAATAAATAAGACACATCTGTGTAAACATTATATTGTTTCATTAGTGTGACAAGCTGAAATAAAAAAGCATCTTTATTTGTATGTACATGCATATAAAAATAGTTAGGATTGTTACACTACTGATGTCTCTGAGTTCGTGGAAGACAAAGATTTGTGCTGGTATCGTTCAGACAATTGAAGGCAAGATGTCTTTTGCTCAAAGTGAATGATTCGGGGATGACAGTGCTCAATATATGTACCATTGTTACCCCCTGATTGATATACTTTAAAATTTTGTTGTAGCTTTTTCTTCTTTTTTTCTTTCTTTTTATCTATGAATAAAATGGATTTGAATATATATAGTGAAAATATTTGGGTACTGTTATGACTTGGATCCTAAATGTTCCCCCAAAGAACATGTGTTAAAACATTATTTCTGATAATGAATTTGAATAAGCCTTATTAGCCTACCAAAATTGTCCTGGGGTGAGGTGAGAAACTGTCCTCATATAATAGCTTCATGTTGTAAATTAGGAAAAGAGACACCAGATCAACAAGAGTAGTATGAAATTCTAGATCTTTTCACTACAAATGCAATATTCTTTGTTCTCCATGTGGTTAAAGCACAGACCATGTACTATATATAAATAACTTACTCTTAAATTTGATTTTAACAAAATTCTGTGGATTGCTTTGTAAATCATTTTAACCTCACTGGACCTGACTGTAACAAAATGTGTACATGTGGAATTTCTTCAATATTCATTTAGTTACCACTTGTATTCTTCATTTATATATCTTGCATTTTTAAATGCCTGCATCTCAATAAAATACCTAACTTTTAGTGATGCTTTGAAGAAGCTGGGCATGCTGGTGCACATTTATAATGCCAGCACTCTGGGAAGCTGAGGCAAAATTTCAAGTTGGAGCCCAGTTTGAAAAACTAAGAAACGTAGCAAGACCTTGTTTAAAAATAAACAAAAAAGTAAAAAGGCTGAGATGTAGATCATTGTGAAGCTCCTGTGTTCATTACCCAGTATAAAAATAATTTTCAGATGACTTCTAATAATCTAATTATAGACAAGAAATTATTGTTTTTCTTTATTACCAACCAAAAACTTATTTAAATTATCCTAAATACCAACATATATATATATATATATATATATATATATATAATATCTTGCTGATATATACCTTTCAAAATGGTAATAATAGTAATAATAATTATACATATCTTTTAAGATCTCTATTTAAAAAAAGTTGGGTAGGGAAATAAAACTAGCCTTCACCTGATACAATTGGAATTTTTAACCTACAAGATAGAGTTTTCAAAATCTCAGATTTTTCAGGCTTTATTAAAAGGTCTAATTACTTAATTACTGAGTATTTTCAACCTGAAACAGTGGAGAATTTCTATTCTTCTCCTGTATAAATAAATTCATCAAATGGAAAAACATACTAATTCTAATTTCATTCTACAATAGTACTTTAATCTTATTATCAGATGTAGAAAATATTTTGTATTTGAAATATTTACAACATATACAATGTTTTATATATTCATTAATGCTTTAAAATCAATATTGAAGTATAAAAATGCAGACAATAAAAATGTTTATGTTTATTTCACTCCAACATCTAATTGGTTCCTTTTCTCTTTCTCTCTTTCAACAACTTCATTTCATTTCCCTTTCTTTTTAATTATAACTGAGGCTCTTCATCAATGTCATATGATCTCAGTAATTGTTTTAGTCTTCAGATAAATCTGTGTGTAACCATTAAATAGGCACAGTATTTTAAAACTTTTTAATAGTCATATTTCAAGCAAACTCTTTTAAGTGAAAATCTCCATTAAAATAATAAAATCAGATCTACACTATGTGTTTACACATTACAGATGAATCTATTTTTAAAGTGTAATGATCTAAGCCACAGAAGTCAGAGAAAATAATAGAAGATAATTGTATTAATCTCAGAGGGGAAAAGACAGTTTTAATATGACAACATACTCAGAGAAGCAAGAGGATTAATTAGTCCAACATTATAACATTTTTGCATGATAGAAATTACTATAAACAAAGATGACTGAAAAAAATTACACTCACTTCACAGACAAGTGGCTAATTTATGTAACACATAAAGGAAAAAGATCAGTAAGCAGAATTTTTAAAGTTAATGAATATGAATTGGTACTTTACAGAAAATAGCTTTAAATAACTGTACATACAAAAGACGTATAAAGCCTCTTTTATATTTATTTTAAAAAGTCTATGGCAAGTTTGATTTTGGATGGTTTGGAAGAATATAGCAAATGCTTTAAATTATTGAAGAAAACTGGCACAAATCCTTTGAAGATTAAATAAGTTATATTATACTCATACAGCAGAAAAACACAAAATCTTTAAATATAAAATTGAAGCTGATTATATACTAATAATGAACAATTTTCAACACAAAGTTATTAAAAATGTACAGAATGTCTCTAAATGACATAATCTATATTTTTATAAATTTCAAAAACATATATGCTTTAATTATGCTGATGCTGTTTGCCTTCAGTTATAGATACTGATGAACAGAAAACACAATTTAGGAAGAAAAATTTTCATGGTGTACTTTTTTATTGCTTTGGAATTTTAAAGCAATGTAAAAGAATTTTATCTCTAGCAATAGATGTCACATGGCTCCAATTGTTACATAATCAGTTTTCAGATTTTTCTGGATTGTTACATATAGCCTTCTAAGAGCTTTTGTTGGGTGGTAAATTAAAAAAATATGACTAACATCTCCCAATTTCAGGAAAGGAAACTTTAAAAAATCCTGTCTGCAAGTTGTAAAATAGAGTGATTAGAGAAGAATCACAAACAGTCATTTAATGTAGGAGGGTAGATTTAGAACCACCAAAGGGTACACACATTTGTGGAAGAAACAGAGGAGAACAAGTGCTACTTTTTAAAACAAGATTGTTTCATACAGAAATTGGGGTGTAATACCATGAAGCCTTACTTGTATAAAAATCACAAATCAATACCCCAAAATAACCGGTAAGATACTTGGAGAGAACAGAAACTGAACGTTAGCTGGGGAAGACTGAAAACAAATCTGTATGCATCTCATACTCATGATTTTCTTTAGGACCCCTTTTGTTCACATAGTTTATGCTGTTGCAATTTCTAGACAAGTATCAATTTAATTTTGAAACTGTGGTTTGGACAACCTTACCTACTCTAAGCAGACATTTATTTTAGGAATGTCTACTTAAAAACAGACTTAACATTAGACCCTGGGAAATAGGTAAAGCAGATATTATTACTCCAGTTCACAGATACAGTGTTACTCCCCAGAGATAGAAGGATAGCAAAAATAGTGATAGGTAGGGATTTTAAACTTAGATTGTTGATCTTCTTTCTCTATCCCAGTGATTCCCCCACTCAGGGTAACCAAACAAGCAATGAGATTCTTAGCTTGTACAGAAAGAATTGTTAAGCTGCTGAATAATCAACCTTATTAAAATTACCTTTTCATTTTAAGGGAAATGGTGACTTGAAAATAAACACTAGACAAATGAATTCCTTAGATCCTTTTTCCCCATTGGCATGACTTTAAAAGGTATACTATTGGTTACTCCAACAACTAAATGATTTCTTCATGAATTGCGAACTATGAAAAGAATTAAATACCCATAGCCCTTCCAAAAACTGTACACTGATTATATTTAAACGCAATATAAGCATACTGAAAAGGTAAAGCTATACCATCATTTTGACTTTGGCCAACACACTAGCTAAAAGCACACTGCCCCTGGTACAGTTCCCATAGGACCCCTAATGACCATAAGGATCAAGATATAGATTTTATGTCTCAATGAAGGATAACAACACTCGTCTCACAATGCTGTTCCATGCCCAGGAATTGGCTGACATAACATAACTTTGGCTATTATTTATCCGCCTTCTTGAGATCTGTCTTAAACAGCTCCTCCTAGCTTCATAGGTAATGCTATTTTAAATAATATGATGTCAGCAATTCAACAATATATTCCAGCTGCTGAGCATTAAAAAAAAAATAGCTGAAAACCCTAACATTTTTTAATTCAACACCAACTATTTCAGGCTACAAATATATGTAATGAAGTATTTAAACAAAATTTTCTTTTTATAAAGCAACTTAATAACTTTCCTTTAAATTTAAATATTCAAAAAGAAAGTAACATAAACAATAAACAATAGGACTTGTTTTGCATATATTAATAATATGTAGACAGTCTGCTGTCTTCTCTATGACCAGGACTACAGGAAAGTTGTAAATCAGCTAGGTGCTCTCAGTATTCTCAAAGGTAATTCATTTTATTTTAGCAGGGCCTACAGAGAAAAAGGTTAAAAAAAAATGCAGACATGGCAAGCAGGAGGGCAAAAGGATATGGATAGCGTATCACTGCACATTACCATTTCAAGCAAGTTAAGTTCTGAGAATGAAAAATTGGACAGAAAAAATAACACTATCAGCAGTAATGTGTGTAAGTCTGACAGATGACAGCATCATTGCATAACCTTAAACCCCAGCATAACTAGAGCCTAGAGATAGTTCTGCTAGAGGGAGCCTATCACTGTACCACTTCTGTATTCAAGAAACCCTGTATATAGGAAATCGCACTCTACTCACGTAGAGTATGGATTGTACCCAATACCAACACTACATGTTAGGCTTCATTGTATTAGATATAGGAACCATTATTCTGTTTAGAAGGTACTATGAATACTTTCACTTATATCTCCTGTTATAATTCAGTTTTCTTTTATATTTTTTCTACCTCACATATATATGTCTTTTTCAGAGATGGGAACCTGTGTTGTCCATTTTCTATGATTTTCATATTGATCAGCACAATAAAATAGGTGGTACAAAAGTGTATAAACCTGTAGTCCACCTAAAGTCATCAACTGTTTCCAATGGAAAGAAATGATAAGGAAGAGAAAAAGAAGAAAAATACACAAACACGATGTGCATTAGTTTAGTTTTATTTTATTTATTTTGAGGGGGTACTGAGAATTGAACTCAGGAACTCATGCTTGCCAGGCAGGTGCTATGCTGCTGAGCTAAATCCCCATCCTAGCTTAGTTTTAGAAACAGAAATAATTGACAATGTCAAATAATCAGTATGAAGTAGACTTAAGGTAACAGAAATAACAATTCTGAAAAGCACTCTCTAACATTGTTACTAAGGAAAATCTTGTTGCAAGTAAGCTATGTTTCCCATTAGGCACCTGTAGGAAATGAGTAAGTAGAGATTGACAGAACAAAGCACATTGTGATTAGAACTTACTTAAGAAAAATAGTAAGGAACAATCAAAGCCATGCCCTACAAATACACTGCAGATGAGATAGGCATTTTATTTTAAAAAGTATTTTACCAGTATGACTATAGGACAGTTATCTCCTGAAGCCTTGAATTTTTCTGAATGTAAAAGGGAATATGTCCATATTATGAGAAGGTTGAGAGCAGTAGATTAAATAATACATGCAAAGCACTCAGCATCTACTACATAAACACTTCTTATGGAACTGTAATTATGATCAACCATGATTTCTGCTAAAGTAACACACACACACACACACACACACACACACACACACACACACAGGCCTACTGCCTACATTGTTGGCAATGTTTTCCTAGAAAATTTCTTAAAATCACTTTCTCCTATCTTCTAAAGTGTGAAATGCCTATATTTAGAAATCAAAGTCTTTTCAGATACAGAATGTAATTTGTCCTAATAAATTTGGTTTAAAGGAAGTTTTCTTTTAACTCCAACTTTTCTGTCTCAAATTTATCTCTGACTTTTAAGAAGCATTTGTATACTAGTGTAATAGTCTTCTCATTTGATACTCTTGCTAAAAAGAAAGAATACATGCAAAACATTCTTTAAATATTAAGTTTTATAAAAGGTATCTTTATTTAATTCCTTACACAAAATATGAACTGAGAAAATTTTAAAATTTTAATTGAGTTCAGGTTACTTACAAGATGATGGATCACACCTGAGAAAACACAGAATAATCATTACATATTTGTTCATTCATTATAAAGGACTTTTTTATCAACCATTCAAAAGTGGTTTCCTAAAGTAAATTTTTTTTTCTTAATGAAATTGTTTTTCATTAAAATCTATTCCTAATACTGTATAAATAGGAATTGAAATTTTAGATTCATGCAAGTTGTTCTGATTTAGATTTACAGTGTTCTCTAAAAGTCTTAGGTACTTGGAGGGTGTTTGGATCATGGGATACTATACTTCTCAGTGAGTGGAACTCACCCCTTTATGACTTCAGTTACTGAAAGCGCTGTTAGAAGATGGAACTTGATGAGAAATGGGTCACTGGAAAAGTGAATTCTTGTACCCAGATCCTCCCATCTCTCTTTGCTTCCTGGGTACCATGGGCTAAGCATATTTTCCTCTGCCATCCCTCTCTGCCACCCTGTCTCTGCCTTAACTGTCAGCTTATCATGGTCGGAAACCATAAGCCAGAATAAACCTTACCTTCTTGAAAGTTCAATTGTCCTGTATTTTGTTCCAGCAATGGGAAACTGGCTGAAACACAAACTAAATAAACTCATTGCATGCTTTATTATATATAAAGAGCATCTCATTATGTAGTACAGGCTGGCCTTGAACTTATGGAGCCCTAGCTGATCTCAAACTCATGCCGATCCTCCTGCCTCAGTCTCCCTAGTGTTGGGATTACAGGTGTCATCATCCTGCCCATTTCGTTACATGTTTTGATACAACACACATTGGATAAGACAAATCTATAATTGCAAAATAGGAAAAATATTAATGAAAATAATAAAACTAGGGGCTGGGGGTTTAGCTCAGCGGCATAAGCACCTGCCTTGCAAGCAGGCGGTCGTGAGTTCGATCCCCGGTACCGATAAAAATGAAAAAGACAAAAAAAAAAAAAAAAAAAGAAAATAATAAAACTAAAAGCACGAAGGAATCTATCCATAGAGAAAAAGTAATAATCTAAGATTTAAAAGAATACCACTAAATTCAGACTTAAAAAATATGTGCTGCATCTATGTAATGTTCCATGTGTTTTCATACACAAATCTCTAAAACAACACTTTCCAAAAGAAGTAATTATGCCCAACCTGTATTAGAGTTATATTTGTCAAGAGGGATTAAACAAGTCATGGTGTCAAATAATGACAAAGTCAAAATTCCTATCATAGTTTTTGTTTCAAAACTCATGCTGTTTAACCTTCATACAAGGATTCTAAAGAGGTCTGACTGTAAAACACAACTTGGAAATCCTCTTTTTACATCAGGAATTCAAAGCACTTTAAATGGAAGGTGATTCAATATGAGACTTTGTGTTGGACTTGACATTTTTTAGCCAGGGATAAAAAAAGCAAATGACCATTTAGTAAGTTTTTTTGCCATCTACCACCTTACTATTTCATTTGGATATCAAATAGATACTTCATATTAGCACATTAAAGATTAAATTCTGCTAAATAAAAAAGCCAGTCACAAAAACAAACAAAACTCCCCACAAAAAATTGTGATATGATTCCACTCATAAGAGCGAACTGAACTGTGTTGGCAGTTAAAGCCCTACCTCCCAACATGACTGTGTGTGGAGAAAGAGCCTGCAAGCAGGTAAAAACATTAACTGAGATCACAAGGGTGGGCCCGGAGTCTAACAGTCTAAGGCTGTGCTTTTGTAAGAGGCAAGTGTAGCAGAGCTCTCTCTTGCTCTACCCATGAGAATATATCAAGAAGGTAACCATGTAGAAGCCAGAAAAAGAGCATTTACAAAGAAGTGGCTTCTTGATCTTGTGCTTTCCTGCTTCTCAAGTTGTGAGAGATACATACTTGCTATTTAAGTTACCAAGTTGATAGTACTTTACTATAGCAGCCCAAGATGACTAACACAATGAAGTATCAGGAAAATACAAATCATACACACAGAAAGTGCCATAGTAGGTTTTGCCAAGTCTCAGCATTCAAGGGATCACATGAAGAGCTTATCCCAACACAGATTTATTGGTCTATATCTTAGATTTCTGCTTGAATATGTCTGGAGTAAGACCATGAATATGCAGTTTATATCAAGGGATAATTCTAGTGGTGATTCAAATGCAACTAGCCCAGAGTTTATCGCTTGAGAATCACAAATCTAATCCATCAGCAAATTATGATTCTTGGACTTCAAATATATTGCATAGTTCCTTTTTGCTACATTGATTGCTTCCTAAATGTGCAAGTTCCTATCATCTTTTGCATGAGACAAAATTAGATTTGATCTAATATTAACACTGCCTTATTCTCATAATATAACATCTCTATAGAAAAAATCTTTTTTGTATTCTAGTCAAATGAAGATACTTCCTTTCATCCTTGAGATGGTTTGGCCCCACAATTAGATTAAAGGTCCAAAGGGAACTCCAATTTTCCTATTTTGTTGACCTCATTCAAATCACTTTTATCATCCACTGTCTTCTCTTCAGAAATACCAGTCTTCTCAGCATTACTCAAACAAGTCCAGCTTCAGGATCTTTGAATTTGCCACTCAGTATACCTACTATACTTTCCTCTGTTTATCTTCATGAATCTTCTTTTGTTTCTTATTTTTACTTCTCCGTTTAAATATTCCTAGTTCAGAAATATCTTATATAAAGATATTTCTTTACATAAGAAATATCCTTATGTAGAGGATAAGGATAGGTGAGTTCTTTTTCCAGTCCTGCAGTGCTTTATTTATATGCATACAGTTTTTTCCTAAAGAATATTCCCTGAATAATTCACATGCACTTCAATCTCTTTCAAGTTCTAGAGAGCTGATCTTAGATGCTTGTATATTTCTTTTTAATAGTTACTCTATGAGCCAGAAAAAAAAGAGTATCTTCAAAAGTATTATTTGATATTCCCATGAGAAAATTCAAGAGCTTTGCTATTACACAATGTAAGCTATGTTTTTGATGTGCTCACAATTTACTGAGTATTTCTATGGAAATACAGAACACCAAGCTGTTCATTTCCTGTGCCGAGGCCTTAAACCTCTCAAAACCCTCAGGTAGCATATCGTGACCCTCATATGAGGATCCAAAAACTGAGAGATGCAATGCACAGGAAGCTTCATAAATGACAGTATCACCTAAACCTTTCTACTTTAGAGCCCAAAAGTCAAGACTTCCTCTCATAATGGGCTTAAATTCCAAAGTCCTCTACATAGCAACTACTTTTTTTCCTTAATCTTTAAATGCTGGATGAAATATAACAACATTAATAGATGTCAATATGTATATTTATATGTGTATATAAACTAAATATACTGTTATATCAAACATGTCATATATAATGTCTATAATACTATTTATGTACAATTCTTATAATACTGTGTCAGTTTTAAACATTGATATGACTTCAATAATCAAATGTATTCTTCAGTAGCAGGCTTTCAACAATTTTTTTCATATTTCAATGTAAAAAAGTAATAAGAATGATTTATGTCAATAACATAAAGAAAGCAAGTATAATATGCCTGCTTATAATATACCAACTTCAAATGGTTAGAGATATTCAAGAAAATTTAATAGGTAGCACCCAAATATAACAGTGAACATATTCTCAACTGTATATCTTAGAATAGTGATTAGAATTAAAATTGACTTAAAAATACATCAAAGGGCATTCTGTGCCCGAAAGTCATGCGTGGAATTATTCATAACATTTACATGATATACATTTAGTTTCACTAGTTCTGAAGATGAAAACTCTACAGTGTGGTATGGATGTCTGTGTTTTCCCTGAATTCATAGTTGAAATCTTGAGTCCTGAGGTAATAGTGTCAGAAGATAAAGTCTTATGAGAGTGCCTAGGTCTGAAGGCAGAGCACTCATAAATGGGTTTAATGTTATCACGAAATAGGCGCAAAGATGCCCTTCGTCCTTGTACCATGGGAGAACATATCTACAAGGTACCATGACTGAATCAGGAAATTAACCCTCACAAAACCCTGAATCTGTAGGCACCTTGAACCTAGACATCCTAGAATCCAGAAGTATGAACTAAATTTCTGTTACTTAAAAATTAATTCATCTATGGTATTTTGTTAAGAGTGGCCTGGCAGGACTAAGACACTTGAATACTTTTATGTACATTCCCATTGTGCTTAATTTTCAAAATTACAATGAGCAGCTTTAAACCCTGGAAAGGACATGGTTTTGATCCCATCTCTAGCTTTGCAGGTAAGAGCATGATAGTCTGCTATGCTGGTGGCCATACAAAGCATCCTTCCTGATCATTTCCCAACCATTTCCAGCAAGGAGGCAATTGAACTAGCTGAACACCACCTTCGTTAATATTAACATGAATAAAGACATGGTCACAGTCTAAAGAAATACAAGATATTACTACTGCTCCAAAGGCAAATATAAATTATAGAATAAAAGCTTATTGGGGCTGGGGATTTAGCTCAGCAGCATAAGCACCTGCCTTGCAAGCAGGCAGTCGTGAGTTCGATCCCTGGTACCGATAAAAACGAAAAAGACAAAAAAAAAAAAAAAAAAAAAAAAAAAGCTTATAAAATATTTCTTAAAGTTTAGAGAACTAAGATGATTTTCAAAAATAAGAACTGTATTCACCATTTTGAAGATCAGCTTACCTGAAAGTTTTTGGTTATATGTTTGGCACTCAGCAAAATGATGCCAATTTTAAATGCACTAGCTGACAGTAATAATTTCATACAGTAATCTGTAGTAGCATACTGCATAGAGTACAATTTGTATCACCTGAGGATAAGTGTAACTTTCACTACTTTTTAAACTACGGGTTCTGTCATATTTTTAAAAAGTGTTTTATCTTATTCTTTAAGTGTTTTGGACTTTATTCAGGATTTCAGCATGTAGAACCTTACATTTTCATAGCACTTTCAAGTAATTAGAATATTAAACGTTTCTGACAGGTGAAAAAGCACCTACAGCTAGGCAAATGACCACCAATGATCAGATCAATAATGAGTAATAAATATTCCTTACTCCAAGTCCCTCTCTTTTTAAATCTTCTTCATGATTTTTGAAAATACTTTGTTTCTTAAATTGTGATTTCAAAATTTTCTCCCTTTTGTAAAATTTACTTTCTGGTTTGATGTACACAAAGGTGGATGAAGGAAGGACTCTTAGCATCACCTGTCCTTCTGATGTTCTGTGCTGGTCACATTAATAGAGGCCAAGGTGTAGCATTGGCTAACCTGAAATTATGCTCTGAACTTTTGGATCCATTGCAGATTAGTGAAAGAAAATTAAGAATTTTTAAAAATTTTCTATCATTCTTTCTAAAGTCAAATCTGTTCAAAGTTCAAACATTAAAGGGAAGGTAAAATTTTCCATTAAGTATCCCATACACAGAAACTATAAAAAAAACCCTAAATTAATAATTTTGAGAGAGATGAACTCCTACCACAATCTTCTCTCTTAGCTAAAATTTCCCAAAATTTCCCACCTGCACTCAGAATAAATCACCAGGACTAACCTGGATTGTAAAGTCCATCTCCTGGGTCCTGGTTGCTTCTTTGATAGGACTATGTGATTCTACCTCCTGGAATGTTTTTCTCTTATCTAAAGTAGGCCAACTCCTTCAAATATTAATTGAAATATTCTAGAATACTCCTCTCAGAAGACTTTACTTACATTCCTACATGCAGTGGTCGGCCAGTCATTATGTAGTCACCATACTTAAATTTTTGGCATGGCACTCATTACTATCCGATTATTTCCTGTTCACTTCTACATTAACTTTTCTATTATCTAGCTCCCTTCACTGTGATGAACACTCTATAGGAATGCAGATCTCATATAATATAGCTGTTATATAGGAAATACTAGATGCTTGACCTTGAATTAATGAATCAATCAATGCTTGAGTTAATGAATCAATTAATGCAAATGATATTATAGTGGAAACATCATTAAAAACTAGATTATTTGGAAAATTTTAGATCATGTCATTATCCTAATTTTGCAGAAACAATACATCTTAAGTTTGAGGTTACAATCCCCAAGTATCATTACTACCTATAAATACTTTTTAGATTTGAAACCAAAAGAAGTCCCAAGGAAATCAGTCTCAAAAAGAACTATACTTTTCAAATAAAGAAAATTTCACAGAATCAAACTATCTGCAAAAGCCCAAAACAGCAAATAAGTAATACATTAGTTTAACAAGTGAGTCTGAAAGCTCTGTAGAGAAAGACTAACTTTATGTGAAGTATAACTGTAAAGATTTCATGAAGAATATACAAATTAATCTATAGAGAGACAAAAGATTTTGGATTCCATGGCAGTTAATCTTGATTGTCAATTTCACTAGATTAAGAGATTCTTAAATGAGTGATTGGACTTTAAGGTCTCCAGCTTCATCAATAGGCTAACCCACTGATGTGAACGGGCTATTAGGAGGTGAGGCTTACCTGGAGGAAGTGGATTATTGAGCTGTAACTTTGGATACTATATCTTGGTTCCAGCTAATTTTTCTCTAGCTTTTTCCACTCACACTTTTTCCAAGATGCCACGAGTTGGCAGCTTTCTTCTATTTGGATCTTAAAATCAAGATTTGTGTGTGACTCTCAGCAATAAAATTATTTACCTGTCGACTGAAATCTCTGAAAATGTAGGGCATAATAAACCTTTTTTTTAAATTGTATATGTCAGTATTTTTGCCCTAGCAATAGGAAAGTAACTAATACAGACTCAAAATATGATAAAAAAGGATTTATGAAGTGTTTAGGAGAAATGTTTATCAGAGAACTTTACAAATTTTTCAACCTATAAGCCTTGCTCTTTTAGAATATTCAAGTTCTAAAATTGTGAATTTCAGCAGTTTGACATACAGCCAAGGTAAGACAGGCCATCTAGGGAATTTTAAGTGGCCAAATCCTCAGATAATGCATAAAGATTTATTCATTTAATCTTTATGCCAAATAGAGTAAAATTTGCCTGGAAATACCCAGAATTTATAGACTGTTTTTAATTTATAGACTTGTTTATTCAATAGGAGCAACATAAATAAATAATATAATGATTTAACTGAAACACAAGTTATTTATATTCTCTTACTTGGATCTTATCTTACTTAGAATATGTAAAATGAGGTATCAGCATAAACTGATGATTATTATTCAGATTTAAATATGACTATTTAACAATCTGCCTATAATTCTTTTCATACATTGAGTTTATTGAAAAACAAGAAAGCAAAAGTAAAGTCTAAATTTTTTTTTTCTTTTTCCTTTTTATCAGTACTAGGGATCGAACTCACGACTGCCTGCTTGAAGGCAGGTGCTTATGCGGCTGAGCTAAATCCCCAGCCCCTAAAGTCTGAATTTTTAAGAGTAAATTTAACTCTATGGATTTCACTCTGTTCACAAAAGTTTAACAATGTGTAATAATTACCAATTTACCACCAGCAGTATCTCATAAATTATACATACTTAAATTAGATTATATTGTGCTTTCCCCCTCTTCCCAACTGAATTCAGCAATCAGACCTAGGAACTTCTGACAGTCAACATATACCTGATTCTCCATTTGTCAAAATTGATAAAATGTCTTATATTCATCAATACATGTTTCTAAGTTAATAAAATATTATAAAATACAATATAACAAAGAGGACATTTTAGTATATTTTATAATGTATGCTTCACATCTGATAATTGTGTTAAATATTCAGCTGTTCACACAGCACTCTAAGACTGTGACAAGAACACACATATTAATTGAACATTTTTAACAACTTATAAAAAGGGAACATGTAGATTTTGACAAGCACATAATATTGTACAACTCTATAATGTAAAGATATAGCTGTATATTTCAATATAAACTAGATGTACAACATCTTAAAATATCAGTGGTTGGAATAAAACAATTTAATAGGCAGAATTGCCCTTAGTCATTCAAACTACTGAAAATTTGCATGAAAAATTTAGAACACTATTTTCTTTTTCACCAGAAGCCTTATGGAAGTAAAGATAAAAGAGAAAATGAAAAGAAACCTTGTAGGGAGTGCCTTGTTGTCATAGGAACTTCAAATGAAGGAATAACAACACTTCATTAATTGAATTTCTCATGAACTTTATATTTCTACTAAACAAAATTTTATTTACTATAATTTTGATGTTTGCCTAAAAGTTTAGCTGTAAAATGTAATTCTCCATACAGTATATGTTACATGCTGCACATACACATTTCATACAGTTTTAGTATTAATGTAGTTTATATACACAGTATTTCATTCTTATCAAGAAGGAATGTGTATCAAGACACCTGGTGGATGCCAGGAACCTCAGATACATAAAAATAATATGTAATATTTTCTATACATACACAGATATGATACAATCTCATCTATGTATCATGGACAATAAGAGATACAACAACAACTAATAACAAACTAGAAAAAAGTGCATTAAAAAGTATATACTAAACATTACATGAATGTGGTCTCTGTCTTACTTATCTTATAGTAGTACCTTTTCACTCAAAGACAGCACATTATGACTTCACTTTGGCATTTTCAAATTGCCAGCTTTACTGCTTTTGTACTCTGGGAGCATTACTGAGGCAAATATGGGTTAAAAAAAACTACAATTCGAAATGATCAACCTAGGAGTCAAAGTATCTACTAAGTGACTGACACAGAAAGGTATATGTAGCATTGTGACAAAGGGATGATTCAGTTTCCATGTAAGAAGAAACCTAGAAGTCATGAGATTGTATCCTGTACCTCAGAATGGTATGCAACTTAAAATTTATAAGTTATTTATTACTGGAATTTTTGATTTAGTATTTCATATGACGATTGACTTTAGGTAACTGCAATCATGAAAACAAAACAGTGATAAGTGAGAATTATTTATATGGTTATTTGTGTCAAAAAAGATTTTAAAATTCAATGTATAATTATATATGATCATAAAAATTCTATATTTATCCCCAAAACATAAGTAATACACTTTAAGATAACCTAGGAAGTAATTTTGTCTTGTGTATGTCTTGTCACTTATAAGATGGTAAAGCATAAGAAAACTCTCATTTTAAGAATGACACTGAATTTCACAGAATCCTCGATTTAATTGCATAAGAGAACATGTGGAGATGAGGAATTATTTTTTAGTGAATGAGTTGTCTGTATAGCTAACTAACCAAAAACCAAGGGTCTGACCAAGTGATGACAGGTGATACAGTGTTTCTATTGTTATTGTTGTTCAGGCTGAATCCTAGCCCACTGGATCTCTGTTTCAAGGATAATCATCCTAAATGTTCTTTCTCCTCTCCAGGTGAAAGACCATTATTATTAGTTTTACTTCATGGGCCATATCAGGTCTCTAAACCTTTTTTTTTTTTTTTTTTTTTTTTTTTTTTTAAAGAGAATAAAACAAACCAAAACAAACAAAGCAAATTAGAACAAAACAATGCAAGTGATACAGGAATTCAAAACAATACAACAGGAAATCAACAATGGCTACCACAATGTTTCTCATTTACTTCAAAATAGCTGTCCATACATATGGTAGCCATCGATGATTTCCTATTGTTTTGTTTTGCAGCCTTGTAATGCTTACATTCTTTTGTTTTGATTGGTTTTATTCTATTTTGTTTAGTTTAATTTTATTATGTGTGAAGGTATGGACAGCTATTTTGAAGAAAAAAGAGACATTATAGTAGCCATTGTTGATTTCCTTAAATTTTGTTTCAGGTCTCTATACTTTAAAGTATTGCCTGCAGCTCATCAAGTTCACCAAACATACAGTAAAGATAACTCATGGGCCAGAGAATGAGAGGGAGAGGGAAGAGAGAGGAAGGAGAAGGGGAAAGAACAGGAAAAGGAAGGAGGGAGACTGAATAAATTCTAGTCAAAATAGGTTTGCAGACCTAAATTCTAGTTATCCCAAATTCTGCCTCTATGAAAAAGCCCACTTTAGGTCATCTCACCTCTATTTGAAATGCTGTTGCTATTAAATCTATATGGTATCTATTAATTTCAAACCAATTGAGAACCATTTCTATTTTAGAAATATATGAGCCTACCCCATAAGAGCATATACTAGAGGTTTCTGATGAGTGGAAAGTTTTAGCATTTGCTGCCTTACCTGAAGTTCCCACTCTAGAATCACGGGCTCATAAACAACTGCACAACCGTAATCTTACTTCTTTACCCTCATTTTTTATTCCAAATATGTTATTCAGGCCAGAGAAATGTATTCTACATCAGTAAATTAAGAAGATTTTTAAGACCCTTTTTAAACCTTCCCGGTGTATGCTCTGCAGTGTTCTTTCCTGCAAGAAGAAATTAGGATACCAATCAATAGTCTTATCAGTATGTTTCTTTTAAGAATAAAGACAGTTAACCATAGTTCTTGCATTTTACAGAATCTACAAGCAGTGAATGTGTAACCTTTGCCTTGATGCTAGCTATATAATCAAGCTACTATTTTGTCTTAGAACCTTCTATTGTCATGTGTCTCGACGGCAGAAATTTATACTCCTCTTCCTTTTTATTTTTCTCTTCTGAAAGCCATTCTTTATCTGCCTGAGCATATTCAAGTCCACTACAATTCCATTAGTTACCTGAGACTAAAGTGACAACAAAAGTCTTATTATATTTTCCAGAGTGTCCCAATTTTAAAAGATCATATTAATAATATGTTTTCCCAACTACTCTGGAAAAATATCACTTGTTATCTGTTAATCTCTCTTTCAATAAAAGCATATAGCATGGTTCCATAGAAAAACAACAGGATTTAAAACTAGGCAAACTTAAACTTATGTGTTAGTATTAAAACAATATACAAACTTACATGGTTATAAAAATATTTCAGCTGTAAAAAATGTTTCAGCCATAAAAAATATTTTATCATGGAATTAGTTGTTCTGTAATTATTGGAGTTATTGTTCATATATAATTAAAGAACAGGTTTATACTACAAATACTTAAAAGTTTTGAAAAGGAAATCTTATCTCCATAATCTAGACTATGGCTCAGTCTCTACAGTGCTTCATGATTCAATATGTACAAAGAGTTCAGGGCCACTCTAAGTCTAGATTAAAATGAAATAGGAATCTTCAGTAGCAGCTTAATTACCTATAATTGTACTGTTAATTAAAAAAAAAAAACTTCTCTAATGGAAACAATTTAGAGGCACAGAACTAGATTTTCTGGCATCACAAATGCAAAAGGTGCTTTGCGTCAGCACCAGTGGTTTCCAAGCTAGTTTCACACCCTGATTTATTCACTTGTAACAAGGACTTGCTACACAATGAGAAAAAGCTTTTTGGAATCTCTAAAGGGAGAGAAGAGAAACAGAACAGGTACACTTAGGAGAACCCTTTCTGGCACACATTTAATTAAATCTCTTAAAGCTAGTATGTCCCTTGTAAGTCAAAAATCACTAGACTATACCCAGAACTATGGAAGATATAGCAAGATACAGGGTGTTGTGGTTAATGGAAAACTTTGTGATTTAGTGAATTTATAACAGTTTTTTTTGCAGATAAATTCAACTTTAATATTAAACTTCACATTAGATGAAAACTAAAAAATAAATATATAGAGAAACCAATGCTATTTTATAAGTGGAAAAATCATAAATACTCAATATATTAAAGTAATATAAATAGTTTCTCTGAAGATTTGTCAAATATAATAAAAATAAAATTGGATATATTAGCTATTTTCCTTCAAATTGGATAATCTATCTGGGAAAAATACATATTGTTAAAAATGGCAACATAAGACAGCTAAATAGTCCATAAAGGAATGCTATAGTCTAATTTATTTCAAATATGCATATATAAACCAATATAAACATTTAATACCGAAAGCACAAAATTTTAAATAAAATTTTTATTTTAAATGGTATTTCTAAAGTTTCTATAACTATTTTAAACATGATAAATTTTATAGATCTCATTTGCTTTTAAGAAAAGTATGGAATACTTTTCTCCCTGTATTAATCTTAGCATTGTAATGTAGGTAAAGAAAATATTCTATAATGATGGTCAGTAAATTTTAGTTCCCAAATATTATCTCTTTTAATTATTGACAAAAGTAAAAATATTTTTTGCCACAAAAAGAAGAAATATATGACTCAGAGCTTCAAATAGAACATTGCCATCAATAAAGCTCCAAACCAATGTATGACCACATTCAGTTTGGTTTTGGAGAAAAATTACTACACAACTTAAAAGATAATAGGGAAAAATGGATAGCATAGGATAACAGTAATAATTTCAATGACATTCTAAGAATTCATGAGTATAAAATATAAAGAACAAGTTAGTAACATTATTTCTTTATCACTTTCCCTTTTTCAAAGTGCCTTCATGTATATTATTGTGTCAGGAATATCAGAATAAGACACCTCTAAATACCATTGTGCCATTTTAGCATAGTGATAATTTTTGAACAAAAAGTAAATAAAGAACAACAGACATGGGTAGCTTCCTGATATTTCCCTCCCAATCTAAAAGTAAAAATTTTGCATATTGGAAAATTATTCTTTTTGTACCAACAAGAGAGAGTTTTTTCCTGAAACAGGGGGTCAATGCTGAGATTATAACTATTATTATTTGCCAAAAAGAATTTGTACAAATAAACCTTACTAAAATAACCCTTATCTTCATTAGTTCCCCCATATATTTCCTGGTTAATTTTGCCCAATCTTCTTCCCTAGTTTAAAGCTCTTATTTTTACCACAATTGCCTTAATTTTTCTCCTTATTACAATTGTATTTAAGCCTGTTCTCACTGCTTATTTGAGAATGTTCATTTATTTTTTATATGTACATAAAATTTAAATATTAACAAACAAATTTTATAGGATGTTATATTCTTGACCTATATTTTTCAAATTTCCTATTCCCAAACACAAAAGCTAGATAGGTTGAATAAAAATCTTTCCTGCCTTACTAATATTATAGTACTTAAGCTATAAATCTTGAAGATTTAAATCCTTTGAAGATGGTCTATGTTATCTACAGTTAACATGTAATAGATATTCAATTAATGTGTTGAAAACAAATAATTTACCTAATTTTTAACATTAGTTTACAATAAGAAAAGTGAGAAATAGAATCTTCTGAAACTTCTTTTCATTGGTAGATAAGGAATTTCAAATCTATAGTATCTGATTTCCCCCAAATATTATTAGCATTAAAGATATAATAAAAATTCACTACTAGAATGGCAAGTTAGATAAACTGTCAGTAAATGAAGTTTTTGTAATTAGATTCATTGAGAGAAAAATAATATATGCAAAGTGCATTTATAATGCTGGAATAATTTAAGAATAAAATTAATAATCCAAATAGTACACTATAGGATATCAACAAATTGTAATATCAGCTAAAGGAAAATAAACCAATAGTTAGATATGTCATCAGATCCCCCACAGCAAATCTTAAAGTTTTTTTTGTTTTGTTTTGTTTTTTTTTTTTTTTTTTTTTTTTTTGGCTCACCAAGTCTAACTGTGGCAGAATGGCAAATATTATGGAAAATAATGAAAATGAACTTAAGGACCACATTACAGAACAGCAAAGTAAAAGAAAAAAAAAAAAACATGTACATGCAAAAATAAAAGTTGGTCTTCATAAGCTTCATGTATATAATATTAAAAATCCATTCTCAACTATATAATAAAAAAGAGATAATTTCAAAACCCAGTGATGTATTAAATCAAAGGGAAAGCTTGATTTTCCTACCCTGCAAGACAATTCAAATACCTGAAAATCTTTGGAACACAAGTTGGATATTCCTTATCAGGAGCTTGTTAGCAGCAATAAAGGGTAGAAACATTTGAACTATCCTGAGACTTTAATTCTATTCTATTAATTCCTGACTGTGTGTTAGTCACAGGTCCTTTAAGACCACAGTGAGATAACACTCCCTCCCTGAGCTATAATCATACTTTCATTTGCACATTAACTCTTAGGGTAGATGTCTCCCTGCCCTGCATCAGTTAATCAGCCAGTATGGAGCTCAGGCCTTGAACACTAAAGCCAGGAGTGTTAGTATGTGTTTACGTGAACCTCCAGTGTCTAGCACTGTGCAGAGTCTTGTGGACTTTAAAAACACAGTTACTGTCCTTGAAATCTGGTAAGGCTTAGTAGTACTTAAAACAACGATTTGTGGTGTCACACAATTATTCTAAAACCCTGTGGCCTCACATTTTCTGTCTTTTGAAAGCAGTGTTTATCACCCTAGTTCCTTAATACCTAGCTCCTCCTCCCTGCTGTCCCTTCACTTAAGTTTCTAAACTGAATTACAGGCTTTACAGTTATTTTTTTATTAGTACATTTCTCCAGTACATAATGATTACAATAAAATTGAAATAAAAAAAAAGCTAGAGACGTGACATTACATCTGTTTTCTATCTGTCTAACTAAAGCACAGTCACTTGAGAGTCAAGGCCTGCATATTTGGGTTTTGCTTTCCACACAGTAAAAATTTACCTTGCAGATAATAGGTGAATAGAAAGATGTCCTTAAATGTGTCAATAAATGTATACAATAGCTGATAAATAAGAGAAAGAAATATAAACCCTGGATTACAGTGCTTTAAATAGCAAAGTAGGTTTTATTTTGCTTTGCTTTGTTTTGTCTTTTTAAGTCTGGTGCTTTTAGAATTTGGATACATTCAGAATACCAAACCTCTTGTTCCTATAAGTTGACATTTAATTGTTTGGTTCAAATTTTATTAATCTAACAAGCTATGTAATGTAAAATATTCTGCAAAGTATTTTTTAAAATATGCGCTGAGCTTTGTTAGCATCAAAAGAGCATGACAATAAATATTTACAAGGATAGCAATACAAGGCGCTTTACATGCCAGATGCAATGCTTTCAACAGATTCTCTCATTAAACAATCAATGGACTAAGTAATATTATTCAAGCTGCACAGGTGTCTGCAAATACTACCACCACTCTGGAATAACTTACAAGGAAAATATAATAGGAAAAGCAAACATAGAAACTGTGGACATCATTAATTCCTTGACAAGAATAAGACCATTGTATTCATAGGTATCTAGTTTAAGAAATTAATCATCAGCATTATATTTAAAGATCTAGTGACAAGTTTAATACTACAAAACTAAATTCATAATAAGGGCTGTTAATGTATCTATAACCACTTTCTCTAATACTTTTTAGGTCACTGAATTGATTTTCTTTTAATATTGTATTCTCACTGTTTACATTTTGGTTAACAGAATACTTTTTATTTTTATGTATTTATTTTTTAGGTTTTTGAGACAGGATCTTACTATGCTGTTCACTGTGGTTTTTAAATCACTATAAAGCTAGGCTGACCTTGAACTCACAGTAATCCTCCTGCCTCAGCTTCCCAAGTGCGGTGATTATAGGTGGGCACCACCACACCTGGTTGTTAGCTGGATTCTAATAAGGTGAGTTCTTACAAGTCATGTGAGCCTTTTGATGGTGTTTCTATTCCTGATAAATGATTGTAAGACTTTCATTTCCTCTCTCACAAATTACTGCATGAGTCTTACTGGCTATGAGAAATTATTGAATATTGTTATTTGCCAAAGTTCGAAAATACCTTTATTTACACTATTACTGTCAATGTTATTTTTGAGTGTTAGGAAAGCCATCCTACTGAAAAGAATCTTTGTAATGTTTTTATGTTTGTCCTCAGGAATTAATTTCTTTGGAGACAAGGATTTCAATAAATGATATGGCTGAATGCCAAATCATTCAGATATTTCTGATGGTAGCCAAGCATAGTGCTAGCTTTCAACACATCAGAGAACACACCAAAATAATTCAACTACATGAGTCCTAGGTTTTTGGGTAGCATGAATTTAAACAGGATATGATGAAGAAAAGAGAGTTAAAAATCTCAGATATGTTTAAAAAGCAAATAAAATGATGAGATTGAATTAACAGAGAAGGAATGTTGGAAGTGGTCATTCGCGGTAAGACAGAAAATTAAGGGATGGCCAAACTGGCTGGAAAAATGTGAACTGTAAATTATAAGATCCAAGGACACATGTATAGAGCACTTCCCAAAGCCTGCTCATGGACTTCTTGTGAGTACTTGGCAGGTTTCCCATAGAATGCCCAAGACCTGATGTCTGCTGGGAGAATGGGTGAGACAGAAAGACTTCACATTGAATTTTTGCCACTGCGTTCTCTGTTATATGTTGGCCTAATTCATGCTGTATGGTACACTTGTTTTTCTACTTTTACATACTCTGAAGAGTCTTTTATTTTCCTACATTTAAGAAAACTTTCTGTCTTTTGAACTCCTCTCGAACAATTCTTTGCTTAGTATAGAAAGAATTTAAAAACTACCTCCAGAAGCAGGCTCCAGCACTGCAGAAACCAGTAGCAATAGATAAATATTAAAGATGATTCTGATGTTTACAAATTCCAACAAGGCAAGTAATAGTTAGTCAAGAACACAAATGACTTTCACAGAAAGGACTCATCGTACAACTATGTTCAGTAAAACATAGTTGAGTAGTGAACTTTCTCACAGAAATGAACAGCCCTTGCATTAGGAACATTTATAAATGAAAACAAACTGGGGAAGTAACTCTGTCTGCTGGACACTGTCATGGCTGTGCTTCTGTGCAGTACAAAGCTCAAAGAGATTCCAGCGTATACAGAAGCAAGAGGAAAAGCTATGGTGATATGGAGAGGATGGTTAGGAAGTACAAAGCAACAGCCATGAAAATAAAAGTGAAAATAACTGAGAGATTGAACTGAGGCAAAAAGACTGTCAATATCACTCATTCTTATAAATCTTTCAATCACTGACACAATTCTAAAGAACAAGGACACGATCATGAAAATTAATTTTTAATGCTTTACAGTGTATATTTGTGTCTAATGTGTATAAGACTCACTATGTCAGATTTACGAATGAATGTGATCTACAGACTTTCTCCCTGAATGGAACTCATAGTTCAGGCTAGTCTTGAACTCACTGTGTAGCTCTGGCTGGCCTCCAAATCACAATCCTCCTGCTTTAGCCTCCCGAGTGCTGGGATTATGGATAAGTATCACCATACCTGTCTTATTCACACAAATATTGTAGCACTTAAATATTTAGCATCTAACTGTGGTCAAAAAGGGAGATAGGAAAGAAGGTATCCCATACCTCTTCACTAGAAGGATTAGAAAGGAAGATTACTTTTGGGAATAAAGTATATTTGAAAGTATGCAACTTGACAATCAGTGCTTAAAACTGCCGCTATCTCACTAATATTAACATGAAATATTGGATCCAGAAAATTCTTGCCAGGAGGATAAGATGCAAGCTAGTAAATATATAAGAGCATTTATGTCAAAAATATTTTCTAAGCCAGTTTATGAAGACAAATAATTAGCCCAAAAATTTTTTATGAAAGAATTATTCAGGAAAACTGTCTTTAAAATACCCACATTGCTTTGTCAAGCAATCCTAAAGTTATTCCACTTTACTGAAGGGCATGACTCTAGAATCCCAACAAAGTTGGGTCTCTCCAATCCTACTCTTTATTTTATGAAAATTACTTTTCTCATGGCTGAGACAAAATGCCCTACACCCAAAGTTAAATTGGAAAAGGTTTATTTTTAGCTCACAGTTTGTAGGGTTTTCAATCCATAATCGACTGCCTCTAAGGCAAGGTGCCACATGGAAGACGGGCAACAATTCATGGAGCCAGAAGATAGTAAAAGCAATGAGAGAGAGAGAGAGAGAGAGAGAGAGAGAGAGAGAGAGAGAGAGAGAGAGAGAGAGAGAGAGACTTTTCCAGGTGGCCCAAGGTAGCAAAGCCACAAGGGAGAGACAAAACTGTTTGTGTCCCATATATGGTTTGCAAGCTACCTGCCCTAGGGTGGGTGTAGCACTCACATCCTTAGTCCCAATATTGGACCATTAATCAATCATAAACTCTAGATTCACCCACCTATGAGTAGCTTGTCTCCCATTACTTCATGAGTCTTTGGGGGACGTTTAGGCACAAACCATATCAATGACGATCTATCCCTAACTCTACCCACTATGCACATAATCTTTTATTCTCTCAGAAAAGATTAATCACAAAGGACTACCTGTCCTGTAGTTCAGAGAATTCAGTGCTTTTAGCTTAAACTCCCTCTTGTCTATTTTCTGTGCTTATGTCTATAAAATCTCACCTACTATCCCTTTTCTTTGAGATTTTCCTTAATAAAAGTTCTATTGCACTATTTTAAACAAAATCATTCCATTAATTACTAAGTGTACGTGTCCAAATCCTGTAAATATCTTCTCTCACCTCCACATTTTGAAACTATTCTAATAATATCACAGTGGTACTATTTTTCCTACTGAAGTAGGTTTAGTAAACTTCAGCTTGGGTGATGAGCCAATTTCTCCTGTATCTTCGTGAGTCAGCAGTCAAGGATTCTGAGCTATTGAGAAGCTTTGGTCTACATCATAGGCAGTGAGGAAAGAAGCACTAAGGCAGAGGGAAAGGGAATACATTAGGTGGGTAAGAATTTATGTGTAACAGTGAATGGATTCTTTTTGGAAATTCAATATTTCGGAAAGCTGGATGAAATTCAATATGTGCAAGAAATAATCAGGTGATAAAGATGAAGGGTAAGTAGAAGTAATATCACAAAAGGCTTTAAATATGCCAGAGGAAGAACTTTAAAGGAAGTAAGAGGCAATCAAAACCTTTAATAGTGATTTTACCTCTCTCTAGACATATCACACGTTTTCTGCAGATTCATCCATTTTCCAGTTCACTTCAAGAATGAGGCATTTGAGGGCATTTCAAGAGCACCAATAAATTGTACTGACTTATTGAAATGTTTCAGAGTTAATACGTATCAGGTTCTGTCTGGCTTTCTATAGAAGTGTTATTTCTTGATTACATACACTTGGGAATGGAGATAAAATAGTTATTTTTACTGTGTACTTTACATCAATTTATCTTCTGGATCTAGGATAGTGATGGTGAATCATTCAGTTTTCAATGAAACAAATAGCCTGCAGCTACCACTGGTCTAGGAGCTCCTTGTTGGGGGCAAAGGCATCTATACTTCGGGTATCTAGGACAAGGCCACTGCTTCTTCTGAGTTTGGCAGGGCCCATGAGAAATGTGCACAGCTCAGGAAGCTTATGCACATGGTGACTTGACCATTGCTTTAAATAATGGAAAGTTTTTTCTTATTCCCCATGAAGCCACCAAAGCACACTGCCCTGCTGCAATTAAATATTCTTCCTGTCCTAGCTCCTACCTTCCCTTGGACTCTTCATGAGCTTATTCATATACTAATTGTACAAATAAACATACTGTAGGTGGTGGGCAGCTCATTTCTCTTATCAGGGGAAAGGGCTCTCCACCTGACCTGAGAATTTGTATAATGACTCCTATCTTTCTCATCCTCTACTGTACTCTTTACAAAGTTTCAATAGCTACATTGCCCACAGAAACACCTCCTGACTTCATTAGAGTACTAGAATCATAAAAATACCTTCATTTGATTCATGGGACAACTTGCAAATTGTTGATAGTACTTGATGGTTTTTAATTCAAAAACACTGCATGAATAGTCACTTCATGGCCAAAAAGCTTCCGTTCCTTCTTTGAGTCTTCAGTTTTCTAGGGTTTAGAATTTGTGGACAATGCCTTCCTTTCAATACAAAATTAAAAATCAAGCATAAATATTGGTCTCAGAGTGAGAACAAGTGTATATAGCTATGTCCTGGCTTTTCTTGAGTATTCTATGGTTTAGAGATTAGGAAGAAGTAAAATCAGTTCAAAACAGATTTAAAGGTGAGTGTTTGCATGTTGACTTGCAAATTGACTGATGATTAAGAATAAAGGGATTAAAGTTATCTGAAAGATGTTTCAAGGACTTTGCCTGATTAGCTGAGATAGCCTGGAGTACTTCTCCATTGTCACAAGCTTTGCTCCTTCTTGGAGTCTATCTAAAGCAAAGCAGATGGAGAGTTTTCTGTTTTGTAATTCTATTATTTTCTTTACATCTACATTAAGTTATTTTGCCTATCTCTTGGTTTGTTAACCTGATCTACCTGCCAGACGTACCTTATTCAGATGTACTGCCTTTCTGATGAGCTTTGGGGTGAACTTTCATTTTAAAAGATCTTAATTTTTGATATGAAGTAGAAGAGCTAGAAGAAAGTGCTATGTTTTGAGGAGAAATTGTCTTGACAATCAGCAATTCTTTAATCTTTTGTAGATGAAAACAAGAGATAAGATATTCATATTTATGTTCTATTTTAGATTTTTAAAACTTAATTGGTGAAACAAAGAAAAGTCCATCAGAATTACAATATTTCTCAACACAAAACATTGGGTGAAGGGAAGTAGAGAGTGAAGTTTTTCAAGCCCTAAAAAGAAACAACTTTAAACCAGATTAATGTACCACATGGAACTATCTTTCAAAATTGATAGAGAAATAAGATACTTACATAACAAAGAACACCTGAACAAATTCATGACCCCAAAAACAGCACTCCAAATGTTCTAAAGGACACTCTAGAAAAATATAACGAATCCAAATAGAATGAGTCTACCGGGCAAGACAAGGGATTAAATGTATCGGGAAAAAGAAACCAACTACAGAAAAATAACCTGACAAGCATAAGTCAGTACTTACCAGATATAACCAAAAATGTAAATCAATTAGCTGATTAAAAGAAACAAACTGACAAGAATGGATGGATCAAAAAGCAAGATGTTATGCACAAAAAACACATTTATCTCAAAAAGAAATTTATAGACTGAAAGTCAAAGGATGGAAAACAATACTCCATACAAAAGGAACACAATAAAAATCAGGGATAGCTATTCTGCTTGCATACAAAGTGGATTTCAAGCCCAGTCTGGTTAAGAGAGACAAAAAAGTCACTACTTCTTTATTAAGTAAAAAATCCAAGAGAAAGATAAATCGTAATTTTATGTGCACTAAATATTGGCCCACTGAACTTTATAAACAAACATTTATGGATATGAAAAATCAAATAAGCACTAATACAATTGTAACAAGTGACCTCAATACCTCACTGAGACTAATAGATCAACCAGATCAAAAAATCAACAAAGAAATAGCAGAACTGAACCTATCTTTTGATCAAATGGATGTCAATGGATTAATAGATGTCTTTAGAGTGTTCCACTCCACAACATCAGAACAAACATTCTTCATAGCTGCAAATGAAACATACTCCAAATTGTACCACATACTAGCTCATACAGCACGCTTAAGTAAATTCAAAAGAACTGAAATTACTTATGCATATTATCAGAACATAGTGAAATGAAATTGGAAATCAATGACAAAATAAACCACAAAAACCTACATAAACATATAGAAATAAAATAATACCCTACTAAACAACCAAGTTACAGATGAAATTAAAGAAGAAATTAGAACATTCCTAAAATTAAATAATAATGCCAATACAATATACTTGAACTTATAGGATGTGAAGAAAGCAGTCCTATAATGGAAATTTATAGTAGTAGATTCGCATAGCAGAAAAACAAAATGAAGTTAAATAAATGACCTACTATTCAGCCACAAGCCTCTAGCAGAAGAGCAAGTCAAGCCCAAATTTCATAAGAGGTAGGAAATTTATAAACATTAGTATAAAAATTAATGCAATGGAGACTAAGTAAACAAAGAATCAATGAATCAAACAGTTGGTTCTTTGAAAGATTAAATAAAATGTACAAACCCTTGTGCAACCTTATCAAAAAAAAAAGGAAAGAAAAGACTAATCTATGTAATTAGGAACGAAAAGGGTGAAATCACAACAAATTCTCAGAAATCCAGATCACTAATATCTTAGTTTCTTTTCTCTCACTGCTGAAACAAAATACTCAACACTAAAGTTAAGGAAGGAAAGGAGTATTTAGCTCACAGTTTGTAGAGGTTTCAGCCCATAACCAGCCAGCTCTAAGGCAGGTGGCATTGCAGAAGGACAGTAGTTCAAAGCAGCAGAAGACAGCAAAAGCAGTAAGAGCAAACGGGGGAGATCTAAATATTGAAACAAAATCTGCTGGAAGAAAAAATAGATAGATTTCTTGAAGGCATAGGTGTAGTAGATAAAGGCAGTATGATCAAAGCCCCAGTAACTCAGAAAATATTGCAAATAACCAACAACTATAACCTCATCTTATTAGATAGCTTTTTATTTGGAAAAAAAAAAGCAAAACAAAGAAACATCAACAAAATGAAAGAAAGTTGGCAGGTGGGAAACTATCTTTGGTAACTTTTCCTCAGACAACGGACTAATACATAGAATGCATAAAACTCAAAAAATTAGATCCTTTATCCATAAAATTAAAGACACAATCCAAAAACTGAGCATCTGAAATGACATTTCTCAGATGTTGCAGAAATGGCAAAAAAATATATGAAAAATGTGTTTGAGAGAACTAAAAACATGATTTAGAATTTCAAAATGAAATAATAGATGATAGCATTCTTTAAGATAGGTCAAGTGGTTACAACACTTAGTGATGCATGCATAGTTTTTGTGTAGAGCTTAAAAGATGAAGAGTTAACATTATACTGAAGACTACTGAACTGTAATGTGGAATTGTAAGCCATGCTAGAATAACCAAAATTCCCCACAGAACAGATGTTTCTGCAATGTTGATTTTGGAAGAAAGGTTGATGTTTGCTTGCTTAATAATTGCTGAATATATATATTTTTCCAAAATATTAGAAAGTATCTGGAATTTTTGTTTATTAGTTT